>NC_136511.1:64530010-65280010 GCF_053919585.1 Euprymna scolopes
CTATTTCTAAAACTAAATCTCCCTCAGTATTTTCTTTGATTTTCTATTTTTGAGCGATTATCAAGACCCCTTATATCGAACATTATTTCTTGTTCTCACATAACACTTGCCGCTAATTTTTTTAATGTTATAAGGGATATATAGTCTCTTTTAAAAACAATATCTCGTTCAAGAACGGTCATAAAATGTGTTTTCAATCGATATTTATTTAATAATGGACGAGTTCTCCTACCTAGCAAAAATGGATGAGTTTTCCGAGTACGAGTTTTCCGAGTACGAGTTTTCCGGGCACTATATATATATATATATATATATATATATATATATATATATATATATATATATATATATATATATATATATATATATATATGTGTGTAATTGTAATTGTGCCAACTGAATTAAAGGAATAAATTGTAAGATGGTCAACATCCTAAAATTTGGAATATAGACTTTTTTATTTATTTATTGTATTGCTCTGTAATTACATTGAGCTTCTTAAATAAAAATTTGTATATATAAAAAGGAAATATAAGCGATTAAAGAATATTTCCACAGAAATATATATACACACACACGTATGTGTGTGTGTGTGTGTGTGTGTGTGTGTGTGTGTGTGTGTGTGTGTGTGTGTGTGTGTGTGTGTGGTCCCCCTGAGGTGAATAGGGACACGGGAAAAAATGCTTTAAAAAAACTTACCGTTTATAATATATTTTATATTTTTATTTTAGTATCTTTTTTTTTTTACTTTTATTTTATCTCTATTTTAAATCCACCCTTAAAATATCTGATTCGAAAATTTCCAACTATCTTGACTGAATATTACAGAGGTTTTTAATCTATAATAGAGAACATCTTACAGTGGATATCTCATACAAAGATTACAGCACCTAAAAATGGGATGGAATGAATCTTGGACCATCCATACCCAAAGGATCATTACTAAGGACCAAGGATGCTTTACCATAAAAAATTGGAATTTATGTTTAATGTGGATTTCTTAACTAACTTGGATTCTAACAACATCATCCAACTCTATTCAAGGATTACCATTATACTCAGATACCATAATTTCATATCCTTTCATTGTTTCAACCTTTATTTTCTTTATCTATGTTCCTTGAAAAGATTTAATCTTTAATATATTTTGTTCGTATGTGCTGAATAGCAAAATTATTTCAAATCAAATCTAATATTTTTGCTATTGAGTTTTTCTCTGGAAAAGCCATGGGTTAAGGAAAGTACTCTGAAGTGTATTCTTTGTTCAAATAATAAATTTTAGTTTGGAAAAATTATATTTTTCTCAATGAAATTTAAATATTAAAAAAAAAAAAAAATATATATATATCTGATTCGAAAATTTTAAATGTGGAAATTGATGAATCGCACAGGTAAGATTTTAAATGTGGAAATTGATGAATCGCACAGGTAAGAAATTCATTTTTATACTATGAAAAGGTTAGTAATTGCAATTAAGAATAGGAGATTGGATAAAAAAATTTTTGTAACATGTCTTTTTCCTAAGATTAAGGGTGGTGGTGTTTGATCAACACTGCTGGGGAGCCATGAAGTAATATACTGTTTTGTTTTTAAATCCCCGAAACAGTGTTTCATGGTAAACAACTGATGATCCCTTGAAAAATTAAAAAAAATTGGTATTATAGTAAATTCGAGAGAGTTGATGCAGTGATTGCAGGTGATTAAATGACTTACTGACTAAGTGTTTTTTTTTTGTTTTTTTTTTTTTTTAACGAATGATAAAAAGTAATTTTTTGTGTAGTTTCAAATGTTAAAAAAACTTCAAAGACTATATATATATATATATATATATATATATATATATATATATATATATATATATATGAGCTTGTCTGTCTGTTTGTCTGTTTGTCTGTCCGTCTGTCTGAGGAAACTCCTCAGTCAATTTTGGGTCTACAGACTTGAAACTAAAAATGTAGAAGATTTGGACCTGTGGAACAACTTCGATTTGGTTTTTCGCAGGTAAAAAATAGATGCTAAGGAGTCAAAATTGAAAAAAAATGGTACTTGGCAGACGTAACTGGATTAATGTGTTTTTCTACACATGCGCATATATATATTTAAGTAAAACAATGATTTTTTTTTTTTTTTTTTTACTTGTTATATGCATATGGACGTGGCTCAAAGGGTAACAGGAAAAGCTGGAGAACTATATGGTTTGGTTTCGATTGTAGTTAATGGCAGCCAAGTAATATTTTTTTACATTTCAAATCACTACTATATAATAGGTACAATATAATAATCAATAGAGAATTGGATCTATAATAATAAATGAAAAATCTTCAAAAATTAAAATATATTTTACAACCAGGCAACGCCGCTCCCTTGGGTCGATCAATAGAACTGCTGACTATCAACGCGATGGTTCTAAATTCAATCCTTGGCTTGGGAGAAGTGCTAGTCTAGTGGCACTGATGAGTTGTGATACAACGAAACAGGACTGTATGTTGATGACTACAAATATTTTAAGTCACCCCCCCCTCTTTTGGTAGAGCACTGTCGTAAGTAATCTCACCCACTACTTAATTGGATGAAAAATGCAACGCTCGCTCTTTTTTTATAAACAACGTGGTTAGAGCACTGTAAAAGTAGTGGACGGATGTTTGTTTAAATAGACATTTGGCGAGATAATTTACGGGCGCCGCTCCCGTGGGTCGATTGGTAGACTGCCACTGCGATAGTTCTAGGTTCAATCCTTGGCTTGGGAGAGGTGCTAGTCTAGCGACACTGATGAGTTGTGATACAACAAAACAGGCCTGTATGTTGATGACTACATATATATATATATATATATATATATATATATATATATATATATATATATATATATATATATATACTAGCAAAAGTACCCGTCGTTGACTGGGTTCAAAAACAGCCTACAGAAAATGGACTCTGATTTATGAAAGTATGATAGGTTATGAAAAGGAACGGTTGTAAAGAGATAGCTTCGAATTTGTGGGTATCAAAACCAAAGCAAAATATGATGAAAGTAAAAATAAAATAGATAAACCCCATAATTTATTATACCATATCTGTTCACACTGAAACACTTATCACAATATTCTGTGGATCTATATTAAAAAAACCTTGTTAAACTTTGTGACATATTTCCATTCTATGGAGGTCAGGCGCGAACGAACACCCCATAATTTTATTTCTTCAAACTGAAACATAATTATTAAAGTTTACTTACGCAGATAGATATGAAAAGTCTTTATTAAAGTTTGTGCCTATTTCCATTTTATGGAGGCCAGGCGCGAACGCAGACCCCACAATTTTATTATACCATCCCTATTTAAGTTAAAAAATACTCTTATGTACATCTATATGAAAAACACTTGTAAACGTTTTTTTTTTAAATTTTTAAATTTTTTATTTCCATACTTATATGTAATCAGTTTTTTAAAATAGTCAACCATATAGGAGCCTATTCGTGACCAGATACACACACACACACACACACACACACATTCAGCTTTATAATATATATATATATATATATATATATATATATATATATATATATATATATATATATATATATATGCCACCCACCGTTGCCTGGGTGTCCAATTCAAAGTTTTATGAAAGACTTTGGTTTGAATAGAGGCCACACAAGTTGTTGACCATTCCAAGCCAAAAACGTAGGAAGGGTCATATTCATATAGATCTTACCCGTATTGGCTATACCCGTACTCCTCCTGCTGCTAACCCTACCCGCCATACACTCACATCTCCATCATTCACCCTGAGGAAGACCGAAAGAGCGGTCGAAAATCATGTTCTTTTGAAAGAAACATTCTTGTTTTGTTTTGTTTTTTTCAAGACTTTTTGTATTCCTACACGTCAACACATAGGAAATAAATACAGAAAAGATATAAACATTTATATATTTTTTGTATTGATTTTTTATTCATATATATATATATATATATATATATATATATATATATATATATATATATATATATATATATATATATATATATATATATATATATGATTTTCAGAATGTGAGAGATTGTATATAATAAATTCCACAGCCAACCAACGTCGCAGCTCAGAAGAGCCATAACAGTCAACGAACCGGTGAGACTAGGCACAATAGAGAATGGTCTTGGACTTCCGGTTCGTTGACTGTCATGGCTCTTGTGAGCTGCGACGTTGGTTGGCTGTGGAATTTATTATATATATATATATATATATATATATATATATATATATATATATATATATATATATATATATAGAGAGAGAGAGAGAGAGAGAGAGAGAGAGAGAGAGAGAGAGATATGTGAAGTAAAACAGGGTCATGACATGTGAAGCTGAATTTGTTTATGTTATTTTCATTCAAATTAATCTTAATTTTCTTTTTCCCATTTTTTATGTAAAAACTTCTTTACCTTGTAGTTTTTGGTTTCATCTTCCTTAAATTTTTGGATTCATATACACAAATTTCCATATGCTTTCGTTTTGTTTTTGTCTTTTGTTTGTTTGCTTATTTGCATTTTTCTTGTTTGTTTGTTTGTTTTCTTCTTTTTTTTCTTGTTTTGTTTTTGTTTTTGATTTTTTTTTTTTTTTTTTTTTTATATATAGTTGTATATTTTTAACTCTAATGGTACATTCCCCCGTCTCAGTAGAACTTGTTGGTCGATGGATCCATTTTCATTGTCAGGTAAAAACAAATACCAGTGACTGATCAGCAACCAAACGGACTGCGACTAGGCACAAAAGAGAATGAGTAGATAAAAAAGAAGAAAGAAAAAAAAAGCGAAAAAGTAAGTTGGTAAGTTAAAAAAAAAACAAAAACAAAAAAACGGGTAGGTGAGTTTGTGGGCATTTATATACTTTACTGATGTATGAATTAGAAAAATTATTAGTGCGTGTGTGAGTGTACTTGTAGAAACTTGTACACACACACATTGAATATATATATATATATATATATATATATATATATATATCATTGAAAATAATTCCAATATCACAAGTATATTTAATTAATTAGAATTGTTTACAAATGATATCTATGCTCTGAAAGTGCAATCCATTTTTATTGAGCTTAAATAGATCTGCCAATTTTTAAAAATAACTTTATTAAATATATACATTAAGAGTATATATCTTTTACTATCAAAAGATATGTGTATATATATATATATATGTATGTATATATATATATATACATATATATATATATATATCTGTGTGTGTGTATATACATATATATATGTATATGTGTGTGCGTGTTTAACTCTTTTCCAAAGTGTTTTTTAACATGTTTTATTAACTACTTGTTCTTATTATAAGCTCTATCTCCTATTTGATTTTATCGAGCTTTTACATCTGGTTGGAATTACTTTATAAATATTAATTCTTCAATATTTATAATATGCTTTAGTTTTGCCATCTTGGATCATTTTGGTGAACTTAACTGTAATTCTTATTTTATATATATACTAGCATGGGTACCCAGCGTTGCCTGGGTTGACATGAAGTTCTGTTTGGTATACTAATCATTTTCATCATGGGCAACGTGGATACTCCCACAACAAAAATAAAAGAAGGGATGAAAACATGTAAATGTAATCGCCCAAAAAAAGAAGTATGTGATACCCTCTCCATCAGATACTTTGGCGGAAGGGCTACAAAGAGAAGAAACTATTCTTCGGATATTGAGCACTGGAAAGACCCCCCCCCCCTGCAAAGAAAAGATAATTAAAAATAAATCATTACAACTTTTGTTTCAATAAAAATAGCAGTGAATGCCCGTGCGATCGCAAAAGAAAAGAAAAAAAAGATCTACCAAAATTAATTCAGAAAAACAATTAAATGACATTTTCGTCATTTTATATTTCTAATGTAATCCTCCCCTTCCCCCACCCTCCCAAAAAAAAAATTGAATTCGTCATATTTTGGGGTTCGTTCTGTTTATAAAATTGTTAGGGGAAAGTCCATAATGGTTTCATAAAAATTAATTAAATTTATCGTTATTTTATGTTTCAAATGTAATTCCTGCCCTCCACCACCACCACAAAAAAACTGAAAATTTTTATATTTGTCATGTTTTATCCCCACCCCCACCCTCGATCGCCAATCTTGAAAAAATGCTAGAGATGACATGTATGGTTGAACACTTTGTGGCCAAAAAGTGGGTACTCATTTTACGTTAAATTTATATAGAGAAGTTATCCCCCACGCTAAAATGTTAAATTTTTTTTTTAATTTCTTCTTTCATATTATTTATAAAGACTGCTTAAACGTATTAGGCCACAAAAACTAGGTCTTAATTTTTTTGGTCAATGTCAAGTTTCTTTCCAACTACCCCAAAAACTTTAAAATGACGACTTTTAATAGATTTCGGTTGTGCTGAAAACCAATATTACGTTCAAATTTGGGGCAGATAAGTAGTTTTCATGTGAAGAAATTACTTTTTCAAAAAGTGGGGAATCACTTTCATATATAAATTTAACGTAAAATGAGCACCCACTTTTTGGCCACCTAGTAATTTCTTCATATCATAAAACAAATTTAACTGTGATATTCGTTTTCAGCACCCCCGAAAATTGGCGCTGTTTTTTTTTACTAAGAGATGCGTTCATTTTTTCATCTCATAATTTAGGAATCTAATTATGCTGTTAGCAAGTTTACAAAAGCATACTTTTGTTTTTCGTTCTTTTTTCATTATACAACTTGTATAGTTGTGAACAGGTGCCTCTGCAGTTTAACATTTCACAAAAATTCTGTTTATATTAGGCGGTTAAGTAAAGTACAGAAGCACCTGGTAAAAACTATACAAATTCTATAATTAAATGGCCACCTCAAAAAAAAATGAAAAACAAAAATGTATTTTTGTAAATCGCTCGTGTAAGCTTACTGACAGCATTATTCACGTCTTAATTATGAAAAATAAACGAATCTCTTAGTAAAAAAACAGCGCCGGTTTTCGGTGGTGCTGAAAACGAATATCACAGTTAAATTTATTTTATGATATGAAAAAGTTATTAGATGGTTAGAAAGTGGGTGCCCATTTTACATTAAATTTATATAGGAAGGTGACTGATCCCACACTTTTTGGAAAAGTAATTTTTCATGCCATGAAAACTACTTATCTGCTCCAAATTTAAATGTGATATTTTTAAAAATAAGGGACTCCTCCCTTGACGAACTGTCAAAAAAATGCAAGGGAAGGGTCCCAGTGTGGGTCCATCCGTCTCTCTACAGAGCCCTAAAATTGACCTTTCCCCTAGACGTTGTCAGAGAAGGCCAGGACCTGAAAAACCTGGCCTCCTTGAGCATCATGTACAACGTCGGCATCCTTATGCCAACTGAATTTGGAGCCGTGCGACACACCCTAAGGTAGGTTCCATGTCTTTAAATTTGGCCAGTCTGAATGCAAGGGGTTTGAGATCACCGGGCTGGGCGGCTCGCCTCCAGCACGACCTCTTGTCCCTGGGAGTGGATGTTACTGCGATCCAGGAAAAGCATTTTATTTCTTCTGTGGATTGTCAGGTGCTGAACCGGGATTTCGAAGTTTTCTCGGCATATGGCAGCCCGCGGGGGAAGGGAGTCTCCTTGCTAGTGAAATGAACTCTGTCCGCGACAGTCGACGTTGTTCATAGAGATACGGTGAGCAGTCTGGTCGTGGCCGATGTTGACATAAAAGATTCTGTCTTTCAGGTAGTTGCGGTTCATGCGCCCAGCACCGCTCGCAAGAGGGTCTCATTCTTTGATCAACTTGACGCGTTTGTAGATTGTCGGAAGCGGGTAGTGTTAATGGAGGATTGGAACGCCATCTTAGACCCAGATTTAGATAAAGTAGGAGGCGAAGCTAGAGGGTTGGAAAGATG
The DNA here is from genome assembly GCF_053919585.1 of Euprymna scolopes. Lineage (NCBI taxonomy): Eukaryota > Metazoa > Mollusca > Cephalopoda > Sepiida > Sepiolidae > Euprymna > Euprymna scolopes. The sequence continues at coordinate 64,537,903 of NC_136511.1, forward strand.
TGAGCCCAGCCTGGCTGATCTGATGGCTAGATGCGATCTGGTCGACAGGTTTCGGGTCGAGCATCCAGGGCGGGAGATATGGACATGGACCAATAGCGTTCCTTCCTATCCAAATACATATTTGGACAGGATACTAGTTAGAAGAGGCGAAATAGATTTCCTATCTTGCCCCACGTTCACTTGGTTAGGTCAGTCAGACCATAAACTAGTTATGGCCCAGCTGAAGCTAGGAAATAGGCCAAAGTTAGCGGGGTACTGGAAGTAAAACACCTCACTTCTGGAGATACAAGACTTCCGAGACCAGTTAAGAGATTTGATTAAAAAGGCACTAGTGGGGGTGGTTACCGGGAGTAAATGGTGGTTAGGTCTCAAAGCCAACATTAGAAGCTTCTCCGTCAAGTATGCCCAGCACCTCGCACTAGATAAAGCCAAGACGAAGAAGCAGCTAAAGCAGAAATTAGCCCGGGCTACGGGGGAGGGTGATATTGTAAGTCAGGAACTAGCTAGGCAGGACCTACTGCGCGAGACTAGCGAGCGCTACGAAGGTCAAGTTGTCAGAGCTTGGCTTAGAAAGATAGGCAACGAAGCAGTCAACTCTGACGCTGTCGCGCGTCATGAGATTTTTAGGCGTGGCTCGGACAAATACATTGTAAAAGTAAAACATTCGGATGGACATACCCTGGAATTGACTCGGGAGATCTGCGAGGAGTTTCGAGAACATTTCGAGGAGCATTTTACGCAACAGCCCGATCTTCCGGTCCTTGAGATTAGTGACTATTTGGCCGACTCTCTCCGTCTTGACGCGGCTAGAGCGGCTAGTTGCAAGGGCCGGATAATGGAGCGGGAGGTTTCAAGAAGATCAACCGTGGCACCCCGCCTTTCCCGACCTCATTCTCGACTCCGCTAATCAAGAGTCGTCGCGGGGAGATTCAGCCTTTCTGAAAGAGTGCCGAGCCACGCTAAAACATCTATTAGTGTCCAGCGACCTTGTGACTGCAACCCGTAGGGAACTCCAAAGGGATCTAGTGAGGGGGCCGCCACCGACTCGCTATGCGCACGTTTTGGTTGGCAGCAGAGTGAGATCCGCTCCGCTTGGAGCTGGGCGCCAGGTTCGAGTCATCTGTACAATTCAGAGTTCTCTTTGACCTGGCGATTGGCCCGAAACGCGCTTCCCCTCAACAATATACAATGCAGTTCTGGCTTCTTGGAGTCGCCAGCCTGTCCCCATTGCGGAACGACAGCCGCGGAAACAACTGATCACGCATTTTTCGATTGCTGCGAACTCCGCCAGTACTGGTCGTATGTTGGCGAGGTAACAGCTCGCATCGACCCGAGCATCCTTGCCTGATTACTGTATCAAACATAGTGGACAACGTGAGGCTGCCATGGGACCTGTAGAGACAAGTGATCTACATCACAATCTTGGCCGTGGTTAGAATGGTGATTTGGACGTCGAGACTGCAAGATGGCCGGGGGGTGCTGCCTTTTTCTGATCAGGATCTGATCGCTTTCTTTAAACACCAACTACAGGAAAAGATCAGATGCGACAGAAGAAGGCTGCATCGTGTGGCTTTTGAAAGAAGATGGATACAGTTAGCAAGTCTGTGTGTATGAAGAGGGGCCAAATTTGAATATGTGTTCCCCGCCTATATGTGGAGCGCTCGGTTCTAGGGTTTCTGTCGGACCCCCGCCGCTTTCCAATTCTACTTCCTTCAGCCTCTCGGCCAGCCGAATAAATCTTGTTTCCTGTTAGAAAGCCTCCAAGACCCCCAACCTCCAAAAACAACAATTTTTTCTTTTGCCCTCTCCCCCTCCTTTCGAAATTCAACCCAGCTTGGATGAAATCAAACCAAACAGTAACACCACCACCCCCTCCTTCACCGTCAAATTTTTCTTTTTGCCCCTATTTAGGACACAACCCCTACCCCCTCCATTTAGAGGCTGCCAGTGAAACACTGGTTTATTTACAAACCAGAGTGAAACGGGTGGTCTAGCATTTCAGATATGGTTTGGAGGGCCTTACTAACCGGGGTCTTTTTTTTTTTTTTTTTTTTTTCCCCCATGTCCCTCGACACAAATGAAATTTTATTAAGATTGTTATCTTTTTTGTATTTTTTTATATAAATAAAAAATGTTTTAAAATTGGGTTTAAGTAGGAACACCCAGCCCCTCCCACCACACACACATAAATACAAATTTAAAGGGGTAACCATCATAAAAGATGCTGGCTGAGAGAAAAATCATTTAAAATTTACAACAGAGACGAGATGGATCAACCAAACTCACCACACACCCTTTTTTTTTGAGTTGGCCTTGTGCCTAAGTTTTTTTGTTCATTTTCCCAAATAAATACCAACCCCACATATAAGACCTTGGTCAATGTAGGGGCAACCCTTCATACCAATTGTCACTATCCAGCTCCCCTACTCCCCAGGGAGTTGGTCCCCCATTTCCCCTTCACTCCTCACATTAAAAATCGGCTTTGTGCCTAATTTGCTCGGTGGGGGAGCAAATAAATACCTTTTTCTTAACGTTTTGGCCAAGATCAATGTGTAGTATCTGTTCTGATACATACATTGCGTGAGGCAGTGCTGTTCTGGCGACACATTCTCGTGCCCGGAACACCTGACGAGCTTTTTAGGTAGCGTTCTGTCCGCACCCACACTTTGTCTGTCTTTCTCTGCTCTCCCCCCCTCACGGTGGGATCCGAGCTAATAATTTAGAACCTTCCTGAGAGGGAGGGCCGAAAACACTTTCTCTCTTCCCTCCACTAACTTCCCACTCCCTCTCTCAGTTCTATCTTCCCTCTTGCCGCCTTTGGTGCCACTTCTGTTTGGCGCTAAAAGTTGGTTCCCCACTTTGGACGCCGAGTCCACATCACTCATTTTGGTGATTTCCAAACACAAAGAGAGCTTTTTAAAAATGGACACACCCAGCCCGGGGGCCACCAATACAGATACCCCCAGCCAAGGGATGACCACAGAAACAACTGCTCCCCAAGAGGACGACTCCCCAACAAGGGAGCAAAAACACAAAAAAGTAACAGGGCATACCGCCCAGAAAATGAACCGAAGGACGCCCCCCTCCTCCAGAAGGAGGAAAACTCACCAGCAGCTCCCCAAGAGGGCGACTCCCCCCAAAGGGGAGAAAAAACAATGTTGGACGAGGCATCCCACTCTAACAACAAAAATCAAGAGGCAGTAGCCCCAAACGACGATAAAGGGGCAATGCTCCCCAGTAAGGCTTCTCCCCTTTTGGGGGAGAAAATCAAGAAAACGAGAGGACATACCGCCTGGACCTCACCAAAACAAAAGGGGCAAAAGCTCCCAAGGACAATAAAGGGAACAATACTCCCCAAGAGGCCGACTCCCCAAAAAGGGAGGCTTTTCCTGAAAGAAACATCAAGCAAGGAGAGTCGGCCTCAAAGGAAAGTGGAAAGGGAAATGTCCCCCAAAATAGCAACCCTTCTGCAAAGGAACAGCAAAAACAGTCCAACCCCACAAAAGATCCAACACCAACAAGAGGGTCAGCATGGGGGAAGACTGTAGAGAAGCAACTGTCCCCTCAAGAGTATAGAGACTTGTACTTGACCAAGTACAAACAATACATAGAGGGGGCAGAAATTAAACCAGTGCCAGGTGCTTGGGAGGCAATCGAGACAGAGTCCTCTCCCTCATCATCTCCGATATACCGGAAAACCGCCTCCTAGAGATGAAAAAGGAAGACATGGCGGAACTCCTACACAAGCTAAACATCTCGGTATTATACCTGTACCAGAGAAGCTACGCCATGTGGGACATCCTCCTACCGACCAAGGAAGATGTGGAGAGACTCCCCCTACAAGAAATTAAGCATGGGAGAATCAAACTAAAGCCCAAATACCAAGGCAGGACAAGGACCCAGGTGCAGGTATTCAATGTACCTATTCAAATACCAGCAGAAATCCTGGGATCCTTCTTCACACAGGTCGGCGAGGTAAAAAAAATAACCCCAGTACGGTCGAAAACCGGCATGCACTTGGGCAGCTACACTATGGCCATGAGGCTAAAGAAAGAAGGCTTCCAGGCAATACCAGCACAGCTGACATTTAAGGAGACAACTATGACAGTGGTGGTGAAGGGCCGTCGTCCGCACTGCTGGTTCTGCCAAAAGCAGGGTCACATAGCCAAGAGCTGCTCCCAAAGGTCAACCGCTACTCAAGTGACACCAAAGGCGGTCCCAACCTCTGAGACAGCACCAGTGTCCAAACAGGCTGTCACAACTCCTGCAACCAAAGCACCAACCCCAGCACCGAGGAAACCCAAAACCACGCAGGAGGCCAAGGGGGAGGAATGGAGCACAGTAACGAGGTGGAAACGGAAACCCACAATCCCATCTACAACCATCCCACCACCAACCCAACAACCGAGGCAGCAACAACAATAGCAGCCTCCACAACAGCCACGGCAACAGACACAGCAGCAGCAGCAGCCAAACCAGACGTTGAACCAGCCGCAGCAACAACATGAGCTGCCACGGCCAATTTCACAGCCAATGCCACGAAAACAGCAGCAACAACAAAAACAGCAGCAGCCGAAGCAGCAACAGCAGCAGCAACAAAAACGACCGCAGCAACCAGAGCAGCAACAGCATCAACCAGAGAAACAGTAATTAGAGGAGCAGCAACAACCAACGGTCTCCACACCAATTGAAATGGGGACCAAGCGAAGAAAACACTGCTCCTCTGAGGATTAATCCGCTAGCGAGAGGGAAAGGAACTCAAACTTACAACTCCTCGGTTCATTCAAAAGAATAAAAAAGAAAAGTAAAAGAAGAAAAGTGGAAGAAAAGGCAGTCCCGACTCCCTGTGACCATACATCACCCCTAACAACAACACAACCCACTTCCACCCCAAACCACATACTGCACCAACACTAGACACTGCACCAACACCAGACATCGCACCAGCACCAACACCAACACCAGACACCACACCAACACCAGACACCGCATCAACACCAGACACCACACCAACACCAGACACCACACCAACACCAAACACAACACCAACACCAACACCAGACACCACACAGACACTTGTCCCCACACCAATGCAAATTGAGCTGCCACCCCAGAAAGAAAAGAATGAACCCAGGAGGGGGAGAGACCTTTCAGATTCCCTCACTCACAAACTTAATCCAACAGGGACCCTCGCCCTTGAAATGAGGGAGGAACTTTGTTTTGTAAACCCCCTGTCTGTGGCAACAGACTTACCACATTGGCAGAGAAAAAATTTAATACCTTTGCTGGACTGCCAACAGATAGGGGAAAAAGACATTAATGTCCCCTCTAATTTCCCAAACGCCCCACTGCTAATAACTTTCATCAGGCTTCCAGAGGCCTGCAAGATCAACGTGTGGACAATGCTGGAGACCGCTGAAAGGGGTGTTCCGGGAATTGAACTGATTAGGAAAAATTACCCTTCTCTTGAGGAACTCGCAAAACAATGCAAGGGAAGGGTCCCAGTGTTGGTTCATCCATCACTCTATAGGGCCCTTAAATTGACTTACCCTTTGGACATCAGCAGCATTGTGAGAGAAGGTCAGGACATGAAAAACCTGACCACCTTGAGCATTGCATATAACGTCGGTGTCCTTTCCTCGACTGACTTCGAAGCTAAGTGTAACACACCTTAAGGTAGGTACCATGGCTTTAAATTTGGCTAGTCTGAATGCGAGCGGCTTGAGATCATTGGGCCAGGCGGCTCGCCTCCGGCACGATCTCTTATCTCTGGGAGTGGATGTGGCTGCGATTCAGGAGACACATTTCGTTTTTTCTGTGGACTGTCAGGTGCTGGCCCGAGATTTTGAGGTTTACTCAGCATATGGCAGCCCACGGGGAAAGGGAGTCTCCTTCCTAGTTAAACGTAGCCTGTCCGCGACAGTCGACATTGTCCATAGGGATGTGGAGGGCAGGCTGGTCATGGCCGATGTTGCCATTAAAGATTCTGTGTTTCGGGTGATCATGTACCCAGCACCGCTCGTGAGAGGGTCTCATTCTTCAGTCAGCTCGACGTGTTTGTAGATTGTCGGAAGTGGGTAGTGCTAATGGGGGACTAGAATGCGATCTTAGACCCCAAGATAGATAAGGTAGGAGGGGAAGCTAGAAGGTCGGAGAGGTGCGAGTGCATCCTGGCTGATCTGATGGCTAGATGCCGTCTGGTCGACAGGTTTCAGGTCGAGCATCCGGGGCAGGAGATGTGGATGAGGATCAATAGCGTTCCCTCCTATCTAAATACCTATTTAGACAGGATATTAGTTAGGAGAGGCGAAATAGATTTCCTATCTTGTCCCACGTTCACTTGGTTAAGTCAGTCAGACCATAAACTAGTTATGGCCCGGCTGAAGCTAGGAAATAGGCCTAAGTTAGCGGGGTACTGGAAGTTAAACACCTCCCTTCTGGAGATACAAGATTTCCGAGATCAGCTAAAAGAATTGATTAAAAAGGGCGGTCACTGGGAGTAAGTGGTGGTTAGGTCTCAAAGCCAAGATCAGAAGCTTCTCCGTTAAGTATGCCCAGTGCCTCGCACTAGATAAGGCCAAGACGAAGAAGCAGCTAGAGCAGAAACTAGCCCGGGCTATGGGGGAGGGTGATAGAGTTAGTCAGGAACTAGCTAAGCAGAACCTTCTACGCCAGACTAGCGAGCGTTACGAAGGCCAAGTAGTTAGAGCTAGGCTTAGAAAGATAAGCAACGAAGCAGTCAATTCTGATGCAGACATGCGCCGTGAGGTTTCTAGGTGTGGCTCGGACAAATACATTGGGAAAGTCAGACATCCGGATGGACGCACCCTGGAATCGACCCGAGAGATCTGCAAGGGGTTTTGAGAACATTTCGAGGAGCGTTTTACGCAGCAGCCCGATCTTCCGGTCCTTGAGTTTAGCAACTATTTGGCTGACTCTCCCCACCTTGAAGCGGCTAGAGTGGCTAGTTGTGAGGGTCGGGTGATGGAGCGGGAGATCTTTACTGTGCTGAAGCAGGTCAGCTGTGGCAGATCGCCGGGACTCAATGGTCTGCCATATGAACTGTATTTGAGGCTGTCACCCATGTTTCTCCCTCTTCTGATGGATGTGTTCAACCATTGGTTTGCTCAGGGATCCATCCCAGAGCAAGTCACCAAGGGAATGATCACATTGCTGAAGAAAGGTGACGGGCATCGAGGGGAAGAGTTAAACGACTACAGGCCCATAACTCTGCTAAACACAGTTGAAGATTTTGGCCAAGATCCTGTCAAATCGGCTGCAGGTTGTTATCGACGAGTTGGTTGAACCGGAACAGAACTACACTGTGGAAGGGAGATCGATTCAGAACAACTTGCACCTGATCTGCATGATCCTAGAGGGGGGAATAGATAATGACACGGAAGGCGTGCTGTTCAAATTAGATCAGTCCAAAGCGTTTGATAGGGTCGACCATCGTTTCCTGCCAGCTGTCTTAGAGGCTGCCGGTTTTAAACTTCTGCGAGTGAATCTCCATGATGTATCGACAGCCACCTCTGTCATGCAAGTCAACAGAAAGCGCTCAAAACCGTTTTTGTTATCTCTCGGTCGGTTCGTCAGGGTTGTCCCCTGTCGCCCCTTGCTTTACGTCCTGGCCTTAGTGCCTCTGCTTCGCAAGCTGAGACGTGGGGAGGCAAATTTGGCTCTGCGTGGAATGGCTCTGCCTGGCGGCCCAGCTGCCAAGGTATCCACGTTCGCCGATGATGTCACGGTCTTCATGTCGAGCTTCACAGACATTGAGATCGTGTCGGAGGTGCTTGCACAGTATGAAAAAATCACGGAGGCCAAGATAAACCGCATTAAGCCAGTCAGACTGCGGTTGGGTGCCTGGAGTGGCAACGCAAACCTCCCGACGCCCTTCAGCTGGTCGGATGGCCCAGTTAAGATTCTCGGCATGTTGTTCAGACCGTGTGAGGGAGGTTTGGGAACGCTGGGAGACTCAGCCTTTCTGAAAGAGTGCCGAGCCGCGCTAAAACAACTACCAAGATTCAGCGACCTTGTGACTGCTACCCGTAGGGAACTCCACAGGGATCTAGTGAGGGGGGCCGCCGACGACCCGCTATGCATGCATTTGGAGCTGGCCGCCAGGTTCGAGTCATCTGAACAATGTGGAGTTCTCTCTGACCTGGCGATTGGCCCGAAATGCACTTCCACTTAACAACATAAGTTCTGGTTTTTTGGAGTCACCTGCTTATCCTCGTTGCGGAACAACACAACAGCCGTAGAAACGACTGATCACGCCTTCTTCGATTGCCACGAACTCCGCCAGTACTGGTCGTATGTCAGCGAGGTGACAGCTCACATCGATCCCAAGCATCCTTGCCCAATTACCGTATCCAATGAGGCCGCCGTGGGACAGGGAAAGACAAATGGTCTACATTACGATCCTGGCCGTGGCGAGAATGGTGATTTGGACGTTGCGTCTGCAGTGTGGCCAGGGGGGTGTTGTCTTTTTCTGATCAGGATCTGAGCATAGTTCCATCAAGCATAATCCATTTTCAGCCTCTTAGATAGCCGAGTGAATGCTTCATCCCTCCCCAACTAGGAAGCCTCCAAGATCCCCATCCCCTCCTATATGCAATTTTTTTTTTTTCACCCCACACTCTAAATTTCACCCATCTTGGAGAGAAAGAAATCAATCACTAACTCCCATTCTCTCACCCACAAAATTTTCTTTTCTCCATTTCGTCCCATCTATAGAGCATCCTCACTTAGAGACCAGCCTGCAGGAGCTCAGGTTCCTTTACAAACCAAAGTGGAATAGGCGGTCTATCAACTAGAAGGGGTTGGGAGGGTCCTACTAACCACTTTTGTATTTTTCTTTCCCCCCCCCTCGACACAAATGAATTATTGTATCATCATTGTTGTTATCTTTTTTGTTTAACGCAGAAATAAAAAATATTTTAAACAATTGGGTGCTAAGTAGGACGTCCCCAAGTACGAAAGGGCGAATGCGGTATTATGGTGAAAGAAGATTCTAGCTAAGAGAAACTTTTGTTTAGTTCTAGAGTTACAATGATGATCAACGACCCCTTTTCAGTTGGCCTTGTGCCTAAGTTTTTTATTCATGTTCATTTTTAGCCTGAATAAAAGATTTAATATCTCAAAGTGTAGTATCTGTTCTTACTACATGCTGTACTTAAGTTTGTAACTTTGTGATATAAAGTGGGGATCACTTTTCTGTATTAATTTAATGTAAAATGATCACCCACTTTACAACCAGTCAGTCTCGAAGCAATTCAAGTCATTCTCCAGATCATTCAAGTTGTTTTTAAAGAATTACAGTTACATTTTTAGCATTCAAGTCATCCTTAAGTTCATTAAAGTCATTCTAAGTCATTTACTTTTTATTTATTTAAGTCATTTCAGCCCATTTTTCGGTCATTTTAGTTTATCTTTAAGAATTTACTGTCAATCCTACATTCACGCATTCATTCATTACATGAGAGCACGCGACTAATGTCTATTGGCCTTGTTTTCTAGGGGTTAAATGACGCTGGGTCACGTCATAAAAATTGACCATTTTTAATTTAAGATATTAAATAAATTATAAAGAAAATCTGTTTCGCAGGCAATTAAACACACTTGCTATGGTATAATTATTATAATAAATCCTGGGCAACACCGATTAAATTTTATAAACAAAAAGAGCAAGGGATGATGGATTTTGTTCACATGTGTCTCTGACTAATTCTGCCCTTGCGAGGATGCAAGTAAATGAGGACATTAGTATTATTTTTCTCTAACAAATAAAAAAGGTTACTTAAAAATTAAGAATAAGTGAAAAAAATTTCCTCCGAATTAAAAATAAAAATAATAATTCAGCTTAGAACAATATTTCGAAATGAAAACAAAAACAGGAAATATTTAATAACGTGCTCCATTTAAAACATTTTTTTCAATTAAACTATCACAGTTATTTACCCTTTTGGTTTTCTGGGTTTTGGTTTGAAAATAAAAAGGTTTCAGATTACCTATATTATTTTGCCCTATATATTTTTTTTTTCGCGCCTTTAATATTTCCTGTCTGGGTCATTTTGACTTTTGTTTCCCTTTATTTTATATTTTATATTTAACTTTATCATCATTTTTTTTTTCTCCTCTTTCTCTTCCCTGATCTTTCTTATTTATTTTTATGTCTCGGAAGTAGAGTGAAAAGCATATCTTATTTTTCTTTTATTAATATTATTGGAATCTTTTCTTTTTTCCTTGTACACATTTTTGTGAATTATTCCATGGATTTCTGCCTTTGGATTATTATGGACTGTCTTCTTCCAATTACGGGATTTCCTTGGATTTTACTTGTAAAAATGGAAATTCTTTTAACTTTCTAGAACTTTTACATTTGGATTTTACCGTCACTGGATTTTTTTATCTTCCACTAGACTATCCATTCATGTGTAATCACCTTTTTCTTCACCATATTCTCTCTGCTTCACTTTTTTTGTTTTCAAGTAAGATCTTTGACTTACTTGTTGTTTCATCAAATACTTCTGCATGCAAAATCCGATCCCGCATTTTGCTAATTCCTACCCTCTGATGAGAAGGAAAGTATTTCTTCGAAACTCCGCGGATTAAGGACTATCCATTTATCTAGTGTTTCCTTTTCAGATTAAATATGGTTTTAACTCATTTCAAAGTGTTTTTTAACATATTTTATTAACTGTTTGCTCATATATATATATATATATATATATATAGAGAGAGAGAGAGAGAGAGGGAGAAAGAGATATCCATTATAATAAAAGGATAAATTTATATGAACTAAAAATGAAAAAAGAAAAATCTAATATCTCAACGTTTCACCCACTGATTTATGGACTTTTTCAATATCCACCTTCTTGGATTGAGCTCTCTGGTTATTGAAATAGATTACTGCATTGGCTTATAATGCATTGTACCTTGTGTGAACAAATGGAACTCTCAATCAATGTTTACATTGAAGTTTCGCTTATGGGTACAATCTTCCACGACCGAACCATGCGCAACACACCTTTCAATCACCTCCCTCACAGGAGAGCTCGCACCTCTCACCAGAGGCTCTTGTCCAGCCAGATGGATTGGACACCTCTTTACTACCTTGGCAGAGCAGCCGAGAACGCAAGAGATTGCGGCGCACATCTCCGCCTTAGTTCAGAACCGGTCCTTCATCTCGGACACACAAGATTGTAACAGTGCATTGTCCTTAGAGCTCCGGTTCCAACCGGGACAAGTCCCAGCAACCCTGTCCTGGGTGAGCTTTTTTCAGGCGAGCATGCTGCCAGTGTTGGGATAAACGTCGACTAGTTGCAAATTCACGATCACGTGCAGACATCTTTGTAATATATTGGACAGGATTATCTCCCTTGCACTTCAATGAACTACGGATTATCTCCCTTGCACTTCAAGGAACTACCACTAGAGGGCGCGACAGTCTTAAAATCTGTTCTTTTGTAAATAAAAGGACCAGGAGACGATCTTTCCCTACGAGACGTACCGTCTGCCGATCTATCTATAATGTTATTTTGTCTTGTGCATTTTTATTCATTATGCATTGTTAATGTTGATATACTTCAATCTTTCATTGTTGGTCAAAGTGCATTGAGAATGATGATGACAATGTAAAAAAATAAGTTGAGTTAAAATAAATAGGAAATAATAAATTATGTGTGTGGTTTCTATGTTTACTATGAGATGTGTATATTTTAGTTCTCTACAGGTATCTATATAATGCACTTGTTATAAGAGAGTGTTAATTGTGTATATTTGTTTTTTTGTTTGTTTTTTCATTTTCTTATTTTGTTTAAGCTGAAGATGGGGCATCCTACCAGATGCCAGAAATTCACTCCTCATCTCATACATTCCAACCAAGAGATGTTTCTAAGATTCTAACCATCCCTTTAAATGCTATTGTTTGTATCTCTCTTGCACTTGGTTCATTGGGCATATTTGCCAGGTAGTTTTTGAAATTCTTTTTCATGAATTCAGTTGCTCCTATAGTTACTGGAATGATGACGATCTTCCTAAGATTGCAGTTTCTTTTTATGTCGTACATAGGTGCTGGGATTTTCCCAACTATATGTGCTAACAAAATAATGTGACGTCGACAAAAAGAACGGAACACAAACACAAATGAAAATTGTTATAAAAACTTGTATTGAAAGGAAAGAGAAGGAAGAAAGAATTCTTTCCTTGCAAAAACAGTCGCGTTTTGCAGAACATATCTGAAGGATTCGTCCTGTTAACAATGTTCGTTTCCTGTGGAGCTTTGGCCAGATTGAGGAAAAAAAGGGAGCCTTAAGTTTTTGTCTGCTGCAGTTGCTGTCGAAAATCCTCACACGTGTCTGGGATTGAATGACGGAGAAGCTGACGGACACGTCTTGTCTTTGAGACAAGCAAAAGAGGTAGAGAGTTAAAAAAAAAAAACGCTCTGGTGATGTTGGTGAGGATCTAAAAAGGAAGCGTGTGATTGGTTGTTTTTCATCCAATCACAGGGCACCCCATTAGGGACTCCTTAATAATTCCAATATAGTACCTTAGTATTTCCTTATCTTTTCCGTCCCAACTCTGTTTAATGTGGAATTATTGGGGGACATTGACTTTTACTAAGTGGCCCTGTCAGTGGGGCATTAGAATACGCTGACTGCCCCCCTGCCGAGGGTAAAAGTCCCTCAATGGGGGTCCTGGATATGACCTTAAACTATATCCAGTGGTGAGGCTCCAGCTTGTGGGCTTTGGGGAGTGTGGAGCCACCCTCTAATTACCATTGCTCCCAGGTCCACTCTGACCCGAAGTGGTAGTACCTGTTAGGGTCCCAACTATGGGTTAAATAGAAACCGACGTGAAAGCAACAAATATATTCTATTAAAAAAAATTTTCTTCAAAATCTTTGGATTCGGCATTAAACAACCCGAAAAGGGTCGATATGCTGTAAAACAAAAACCAACCAAACCAACCAACCAAACTTTTACTAAGGTTGCTTCTTTCTTCTTCTTGTTCCATATCACCATGTCAGGTTTAATAGTTCCCTTTTTGTGTGCGTGGGCTTTGGCCAGTGTGCTTATTTTGATTGGTGCGTTTATGTCATCCTGCACATTGTATTGTTGTATCGAGATCTATGTGGTTTAATTAAGAATTTCTCTCTTAGGCATATATACGTAGCGAATATATCACTAAATATCGAGCTGTCAGTTTTTTTTTTTGTCTTTTCATGATTGATCTTTGTAGTTGACTCAAAAAATGTTTTTTAATTAGTTTGAATTTGAATTTCTTCTTTTGTTCTCGTGCTGAAACTAAAATAGAATTTCAATTGTTATTGATTCTTTTTTTCTTTTTTTCACTAATTGCATGCATCAAGAGGAAAGGCATGCGATATATTATATATAGAGAGAGAAAGGGAGAGAGAGAGAGAGAGAGAGAGAGAGAAAGAAAGGGAGAGAGAGAAAAGGAGAGAGAGTGAGAGAGAGAAAGGGAGAGAGAGTGAGAGAGAGAAAGGGAGAGAGAGAGTGGTGAGTGAGTGAGAGAGAGAAAGAAAGAGTGAGTGAGTGAGTGTGTATGTGTGTGAGAGAAAGAGAGAGAGAGAGAAAGAGTGAGTGAGCGAGTGAGTTAGTGAGTGAATGAGTGAGTGTGTATGTGTGTGTGAGAGAAAGAGAGTGAGAGAGAGAAAAAGAGAGAGAGAGTGAGAGAGAGAGAGAGAGAGAGTGTGTGTGTGTGTGTGTGTGTGTGTGTGTGTGTGTGTGTGTGAAAGAGAGTGAGTGAGTGAGTGAGTGAGTGAGTGAGAGATTTGGTTTTTAGTTTGGTTTTCCGGCATATCAACCATTTTGTTTTTGTTGTTTTAATTTAATGCCGAGTTCTGTAATTTCGTATTATTTATTTATTTATTTATTTATTTATTGTCGTCATGTGGGTTAGATATTTTGATTTATTCATTAAATCAAGTCAGCCTTTTTGGATCATTAATTAATGTGGGATTTTTTTTTTTTTTTTCTTTTTTGTCAGAGTCAAGTAGGATTGAATTAAAATTATATTCTTTTGTATAAGTTTACTTTTTTCAGAAATGTTAGACAAGGAGCGCTCTAAAAGTAATGTCTTCTATTTTTTATCCCGCCCGAATAGATCAGAGAGGATTGCAAATCGCATTGTTATGATGACTGAACTCATGCATTCATGACCTGAAAGTTTCATCTCTCTGTTGCTGATATTGATGCGTCAAGACTCTAAGAAAGTAACTCCTGCCATGGATGTGTGTCAGAAAAAGAAATGCATCATTGAATTTCTGGCAAAAGTGCATTGAGAATGGTGGTGACTATGTAGAAAAACAAATTCTGGAGCACAAAAGGTTTAATGGTACCACTCCCTAGACATCTAATTTTTTTAACTTTTAATGAAAAAAAAATTTTTTTTTTTATTTATATGTGATACGTCCTGGAAAGAGATATAGGGTGGTTACCATAATGTAATTCTTGTTGGGTAGGTCACCATTTCGGCGGGTCCCCCTTTTGGGGAGTCGTCGAAATTAATAAGACGGGAGTAGAAACCGACCTGGGAATAATAATAAAGGAACAAAGGAACTTCCAAATGAAACGGTTTTATATTCATTTCAGCGTACAAGTGGTATCGGGTTATAGAAAGTTTGTGATTTTCATTTATGTCCCCTGACTCTGGAACCACTCGCGTCTCCGTCTTTTTGCTTCCAACACTTTTTGTATCTCTCTTTTTGTCTTTCCCACCAGAACTGTTCTCCGTCCTGATTGGTTACAACCTCTGGTCACATTTTTGAGGAAAGGAGGAAGGAAGGAAGGAGGAAAGGGAAGAGTAGAGAGAAAGAGACATGTAATGGAGAAATAGTAGTCTTGGCTTCACTACAGATATACATTGATTGAAGTATGAGGTGTCTTCAATAAGTTTCCAGACTTTTTTTGTACAGGCATTTTAAAATTGCTGTAGACTCTTGAAAATTCAGTATGTTATTGCTATACATCTTATGAGATAACTAATCAATTTTTATGATTTCAGGTCAAAATGAACAGCTACAGCAGGAATTGGAATACACCCTACTAAAGCCTTATTGTCACAGCTGGTGAATTTCAAAAAATGCAATCTGGACGTGATGGAAACTTAAGAAGAACGATATGCAATGAAATTCTGTTTAAAACTCAGAAAAAAATGCCACAAAAACGTATGGAATGCTTCAGACTGCTTTTGGACCATCTTGTGTGAATCGAGCATCAGTTTTGGAGTGGCATAAGGGATTCAAGGAAGGTAGGATGTCTGTGAGGGATGATGAGTAATACAATCCAGTAAGTTGCCTTAGCGAACGGTTGTTCATACTCGTAGTTTTCAGCATCTTCCCCAAGCTGCTATTCAAGTCCATATTCATGACTTAGACCAACAATCATATTCTTGTGAGGAAGAACATGAATGTATTCATATTCCTTACATAAATATACTAATGAGTTACCATTTATCAGAATTAAAAGCCACTCGAGGATAAGGGTTAATGAGATTGTTGGTCGGATGATGAACAACACTATGAGAGGATTGAGAATGATGACTGTAATAGACAAACTTAAGAGAACCGTTCGGCAGTATTTGTTGGCATTGGATTTTAAAGACGACCATGTTGTAATCTGCAGGGAAGCAGTCCTGTTGTAATGTGTCTCGCAAAAACTAGAACTGCACGCCTGTGGAACTCTGTTCCGCCTGCCTGCTTCCCACCGGACTACACGTTGGATGTCTTCAAGTCCAACGTTAACAAATTCCTAATGAACCGCCCCCTTAAGTAAACACTTCATCAAATCTCCACACTAACGTAATGTACTTGCAATAACCCTTATCCCTGAGTGGCTTCCGGGTCTTGATAAGTGGTGATCACTGTGTAAAAAAAAAAAAAAAAAAAGTTCCTGAAAATAACCTTTGCTTTTTATGTGATTTACTTTTGGGAATACAGAGAAAGAAAGGGAAGTTCTTTGCAGTGATGTTAGACAGATGAGTTCTTGCTGTGGATGTTTTACAGGTAGAAATTTTCAAAACTGGAAATTTTCTTTTTTATTTTGTTTAAGTAAAATGTAAACTTAAAATA
The DNA here is from genome assembly GCF_053919585.1 of Euprymna scolopes. NCBI lineage: Eukaryota > Metazoa > Mollusca > Cephalopoda > Sepiida > Sepiolidae > Euprymna > Euprymna scolopes. The sequence goes on from NC_136511.1 coordinate 64,553,999, forward strand.
AAAACTACTTGTTTGTTATTGGAAGTTGATTAGGAATCTAAGAATACGTAACTATTGAAATAACTACAAAAAACAAAATAACCACAAAAAAACAGAATTAGGTTGGCTTAGACTTATCAGAATTATTCCCCTTAATAGAAATCTGAATTATCTCCCTTGAATTATATTGGTTAACCTAGGAGAAATGGGAGAAATGTGCTTTGCTATCCAATATTTAAAAAAAAAAAAAATGTTTAACACGTATGGAATTCAAAATCAATCAATCAATCAATCTCTCTCTCTCTCTCTCTCTCTCTCTCTCTCTCTCTCTCTCTCTCTCTCTCTCTCTGCTGATATTTCAAAACAATTGAACATGGCTCAATTGGATGGCCAGCTCTGACGATGTGTCCATCCTTTTGGTAGCAGTTGCCAAGGCTCGACTTGTTATAAATATATTTTCATACTACAAATAAGCTCAACTCACATTGGAAACAATACTGGAAAAATGTGTAATATATTATATCACTTTATAATATTACTAGCAGGTAGATCCGACGTTGCCCAGGATTAAATGATGATCAACATTTCACACTCCCATATATTTATTGCCATCAAAATTGGTAAAATCGAACATTTTTTTCAATCATATTGATTGAATACCATCTCTAGTTGGCAACCCATTGTGGTGCACCAGGAGGAAGCTTCACATGCCTACCCATAGTGATTTAGTCCACAATACATTGTAGAGAACCTACTGTTGATTTTATAAAAATTATTTTTTATATATAATGGCTTGAATTAAAGTTTAAAATGCAAAAGTCAAGTATCATGGTTCAATTGTGCTTTAAACAGAAACATTCATTTCGAATGCACCCCTGTCACATCAAAAGACCCACTGTTGATTTTATATGCCTGGCTTTAATCCTTGTGTGGTGATAATGGCTTGAATTTAAGTTTAAAATGAAATGGCACTTCGAAAAAAAACCTTTGGTTATGCAAATGAAGCAAAAAAAAAGAGGGGCCCTTCCATGTGAATGATGATGAAAGTTAGAGACCCAATGGAGGGTGAAGGCAATGGACTCTCCTGTTGGGAGTGGCAGTCAGAGATATAGATTAAGGAAGAAGAAAAGGAAAAAAAATTTTTAGAGCTTGAGAATTCCAAACACTGCCTGAGATTAGTTTTCTGAGAATTGTGAAATGAAATTCTGGGAATTGGAGGCAGGGTCAAGCCCACCTTATTCTCAGTATAATGAAAGGCAAAATTAGCCTTGAGGACACACTCTGCCAACTACCTGGGGCTTTCACATCAGTCAGAGAGCAACCTCTGACTTAAGTCTCACTCAATTCTAAGCCCCTGAATCTACACTGTGAAGAGACAAACCCGATTTTATTAATGGAAGCCACCAGCCCCAATTCAGAATTTGTATTTAAAGTCACAACTTACAAACAATCAGAGTTTTTCAACTTTGTGAATTTTTATATATTTATTTATTTTTTTTTTTTTTTTGTTTATAAGAAAAATAACCACTGGTTCTTCTTTATTTGTTGATTGTCTGTCAAGTTGAAGGTGTGGTTATGGTCTTTCATGTGGTTTCAAGTGAGGGCCACATCATGCCACCTCACATCTTCGAAGTTGGCTTGAAAGTCAACATCAAAGTTTACCTGGGTTTGCTGAAGAGTATGGTGATCTCCTGGTGCAATCAGGTGGCCGCTGACAGATCCTGGGTGTAGCAGCAGAACTCGTCACCGGTCCACAAGTCCAAAGAGACTTAGGTGTGGCTTCAGAAGGAGGGCTACAAATTTGTACCCTTCTTTCACTATCCCCCTCCTCCTCCAACCTGAAACTGCTGGACTACTTTGTTTAGTTATACATCAAGAACATTACCAACATGACCTCCTACAACATCAAAGCCAGCCTGATGGACGCCATCTGCTGAGTATTCACTGAGCTCTCGCCAGCGCTTGTGGAAAATGCACGATCCTAGTTCAGGACCTGTATCGAGGGGTTATTGAGGCTGAAGGCGGCTAGATTGAATAGATGTCAGGTCTACTACATAATCAAGTTACCTGAATTGATTTTTTCAATAAAGTTTTCACATAACACTGTCTTGTTTTCTTTAGAGTGGACACTTTTAGCGTTCCACCCTGTGTTTGTTAATTTTTTTTTTTTTCATTAGACCAGTTGCTCCTACCACAACCGATATGATGTTGATTTCTTTCAGGGATTATATTTTTTTTTTTAAGTCAGTATTTGACTTGAGTATTCTTTGGATTCTTTGGACTGCTGTTCTAATCTTGAGTGTTATTTACATGTTTGTCAACTTCGACCTTCTTCAGGTCTATCTTGTATCTTGTCAAAGTCGGGAATCTTTCTATCAAACTCGGGAATCTGTGCAGAATTTTGAACAGAACCTTCTATTTAGTCTACAGTTGTAGTATCTGCAGTATTGTAGACTCTCGTTCCGTCAACCATGACTGCCAAGAAGTCTTAAGTAATTCACAATTGTATTCTTAGTATTGCTTTTACTAGGGATTGAATCTTCAACTTTCAGAAGAATGTCACTTAGAACTAGATTTTTACTTATTACGTTATCCGTTGCGCCATTCAAGAACATAATATCATTCTTGGTGTCATTTGGTCATCTATTTGTGGCTAGCTCTACATAAGGCCACAGCAGTGGCATAACAAAAGGGAGTGGTGCAGTCAGCCTTAGGTGGCACATGCCAGAGAGCAGCATTTTGAGGGGGTAAAAATGGAAAATAGGCAAATATCTTTGGTTTTCTTTGATGAAGGCTGTATATGTATAGGAGTACTGTAATAATATAAGTGATAATATATGTAAAGAGTACTGTAATAATATATGTAAAGAGTACTGTAATAATATATGTAAAGGAGTACTGTAATAATATATGTAAAGAGTACTGTAATAATATAAGTGATAATATATTTAAAGAGTACTGTAATAATATAAGTAAAGGAGTACTGTAATAATATATGTGATAATATATGTAAAGGAGTACTGTAATAATATATGTAATAATATATGTAAAGAGTACTGTAATAATATATGTGATAATATATGTAAAGGAGTACTGTAATAATATATGTAATAATATATGTAAAGAGTACTGTAATAATATATGTAAAGGAGTACTGTAATAATATAAGTGATAATATATTTAAAGAGTACTGTAATAATATAAGTAAAGGAGTACTGTAATAATATATGTAAAGAGTACTGTAATAATATAAGTGATAATATATTTAAAGAGTACTGTAATAATATAAGTAAAGGAGTACTGTAATAATATATGTAAAGAGTACTGTAATAATATATGTGATAATATATGTAAAGGAGTACTGTAATAATATATGTAATAATATATGTAAAGAGTACTGTAATAATATATGTAAAGGAGTACTGTAATAATATAAGTGATAATATATTTAAAGAGTACTGTAATAATATAAGTAAAGGAGTACTGTAATAATATATGTAATAATATATGTAAAGAGTACTGTAATAATATATGTAAAGAGTACTGTAATAATATAAGTGATAATATATTTAAAGAGTACTGTAATAATATAAGTAAAGGAGTACTGTAATAATATATGTAAAGAGTACTGTAATAATATAAGTGATAATATATTTAAAGAGTACTGTAATAATATAAGTAAAGGAGTACTGTAATAATATATGTAAAGAGTACTGTAATAATATAAGTGATAATATATGTAAAGGAGTACTGTAATAATATATGTAAAGGAGTACTGTAATAATATATGTAAAGAGTACTGTAATAATATAAGTGATAATATATTTAAAGAGTACTGTAATAATATATGTGATAATATATGTAAAGGAGTACTGTAATAATATATGTAAAGGAGTACTGTAATAATATATGTAAAGAGTACTGTAATAATATAAGTGATAATATATTTAAAGAGTACTGTAATAATATATGTGATAATATATGTAAAGGAGTACTGTAATAATATATGTAAAGGAGTACTGTAATAATATATGTAAAGAGTACTGTAATAATATAAGTGATAATATATTTAAAGAGTACTGTAATAATATATGTGATAATATATGTAAAGGAGTACTGTAATAATATATGTAAAGGAGTACTGTAATAATATATGTAAAGAGTACTGTAATAATATAAGTGATAATATATTTAAAGAGTACTGTAATAATATATGTGATAATATATGTAAAGGAGTACTGTAATAATATATGTAAAGGAGTACTGTAATAATATATGTAAAGAGTACTGTAATAATATAAGTGATAATATATTTAAAGAGTACTGTAATAATATATGTAAAGAGTACTGTAATAATATATGTGATAATATATGTAAAGAGTACTGTAATAATATATGTAAAGGAATATTGTAATAATATATGTGATAATATATGTAAAGGAGTACCGTAATAAGATGAAAGTCTAGGATTAATAGCAGCAGTCTAAAATTAGATTCTTGATTATAATTCCATGAAAATAAATATTTTGAGGACTTTCTGGAATTTTGAAGGTTAACAGATTATCAACAGCCAGCAGGGGTGGGGGCAATCTTACGATTGCCCCAAGTGGCAAAAATAGTTGTTAGGGCACTGGACCACAGTCACGTAGGCCAGCTACATAAATGATGAGGGAAATTCTTTTGCAGTTGTTCCATGTAACAATCTTTTTGATCGTTATATTGCGTACAACATAACATATTTTGTAACTCTTTTTATGTGTGTCTTCGACAACCTGTGCATGGAATAATAAATGTGAGTATATAGGAATCTAACCGTTTCTTCAATACTGTCCCTTCCCCCCACCCTTCTTCTGAGCCCCGTTTGCATCCGCCCCATCAGTAGGGCCACAAATTTACTGACTGCAACCTCATGCAGAGGAGTAAAAACACTCCTATATATATATATATATATATATATATATATATATATATATATATATATATATATAAATTACAATTAAATTTACCAAAAATATTCAAGATGGTAAAACTAAAGTATATTATAAATATTAAAGAATTATAAAAATATAACTCAATGATCTTCCGATTTCCTTGTATTTTACTTGTGCGAATGGAAATTCAATTAACTTTCTTAGAGTTATATTTTTGGATTTTACCGTCATTGGATTATTTATCTTTCACCAGACTATCCATTCACGTGTAATCACCTTTTTCTTCACTCTATTCCCTCTGCTTCACTTTTTGTTATCAAGTAAGATCTTTGACTTACTTGCAATTTCATCAAATACTTTTGTATGCAAAATCCGATCCCATATTTTGCTAATTCCTACCCTTTGATGAGAAGTAAAGTATTTCTCTAAAACTCCACGGATTAAGGACTATCCACTTATCAAGTGTTTCCTTTTCAGATTAAATATGTTTTTAACTCTTTTTCAAAGTGTTTTTTAACATGTTTTATTAACTGTTTGCTCTTATATATATATATATATATATATATATATATATATATATATATATATATATATATATTAATGAGTAATAAGCACTGGCGTAGCTAGGGGGGCGGGCGGCACACCTGAGGGGGCGGCATTTTGAGAGGGTAAAAATAGAAAGTAGAAAAAATAAATAAAAATAAACAAAAGTTAACAAAAAATATGAAATTTTATACCAAAAAGGTTGTAAAAAATCGGAATTTTGGGGGGTATTGGAATCAGAAAAAATGTGTCCCTATTTTCTGAGCGTCAGGGGGGGCGGCATGGGGGCGGCATTTTGAGATGGTAAAAGGGGAAAATCGAAAAGAATGCTAACAAAAAATCTGAAATTTTATATCGAAAAGGTTGTAAAAAATGGGAACTTTTGTAGTTATTGGAATCGCAAAAAGGTGTTCCTATTTTGCAAGCGGCATATGTCAGGGGGCGGCATTTTAAGAGAGTAAAAATAGAAAGTAGAATAAATAAATAAAAATAAACAAAAGCTAACAAAAAATATGAAATTTTATACCAAAAAGGTTGTAAAAAATCGGAATTTTGGGGGGTATCGGAATCAGAAAAAATGTGTCCCTATTTTCTGAGCGTCGGGGGGGGCCATGGAGGCGGCATTTTGAGATGGTAAAAGGGGAAAATCGAAAAAAATGCTAACAAATTCATACTTAAAGGGGAACTTTCATATAAATTTTTATCGAATAGGTGCGAAAAGAAAGTTGGATATTTGGGTGTATATACACCGACATCAAAGAGGAAATAACATTAGATGCGAAAGTTTGAATTCATTAATTTTATTACTGTCCAATTCATGAGGCTAAGACTTTGAAAGTATCAAACGTTTGTTTTTGTAGCATACTTTTTATAACTCCTTGTAAACTTTACAATTGCTAGCTGGGGGATCCGACAAAATCACCCCGGGCAACCCCCACCATCTACTTAAAACAAAAGGAAAATAGATAAAATCTCAAATGAATAAAAAATATTAAAAATCAGTTTTCATATTTTAATTTTAATTTAATTGAATTTAGGAAAATTAGATACCGTAGAACTAATTTTCGCAAGGTATGAAAATTAAGCAACTACAGAATAAATGTTAACTTAATAATAATGGACCAGTTTTCCTACCTAGCAAAAAAATGGACGAACTTTCCACGGACGAATTATCCACGTGCGAATTTTCCACGGACGAATTTTTCATGGACGATTTTTTCATGGACGATTTTTCCGGGCACCCAAATGCCGGGGGGGGGGGGCAAATTTAACTACCGCCCCGGGCGGCAAAAGGTCTAGCTACGCCACTGGTAATAAGACAGCTATATTCGAGATTCTAAAGTTTTATATTCATCTTACTTTTTTTATATTTCTTTCAACATGTCAAAAATTTACAACATTTACACAGCAGATGTTTCGGATGTAGAATCAATCAGTTATTATTATGTCAATACTGATTATATTGATCATAGACTCTTCAAAGCATGAATTTATTTACCTTAGGAAGAAAAAATTAAAAAAAAAAAGAATTTAAGTATTTACTTCAACAGTGCTCAATACGTAGGAAGAGCTAGTTAGTAATTTATAAAATATATATGGCGATTAATCTATATTCCGCATTTCATCGACGCTAGGATTCTTCAGGTTTATGCGCATAAGCCTGAAGAATCCTAGAGTGGATGAAACGCGGAATATTCAGTGTAGCTTAATCACCATAGGTATTTTATATATATATATATATATATATATATATATATATATATATATATATATATAAGAGAAAGAAAATTAAAACTGTAAGTTGAACTTTACAATCAAAATTTATTGTTCGACTGAATACTCCAATAAACAATTTACAAAGTCCTTATTCTGCGGAGTTTCAAAGAATGCTATTCTTGTTATTCTTCTCATCAGAGGACATAAAGAAATCAGCAAATTATATTTGTAGCAATGCTAGAATTTGCTAGTTAAGGCATTAAGTGAAACTGCAATTTATTGTAGTTATAAATAGCCAAATAAAAAAGTGAAAAAATGTTGGATATGTAAAATATACATATAAACCAACCGCGCATAATATTTCAGCTTGCATAAATATCCTCTCACGTTGATCCGAAATGCAAAATAGTTCTTTAGAGAGAATGGAGTCCAAAATAAGTCCAGCGTGACAATGCATATAATCCGATTGGAAAGCCTTCAAAACAGCTGAAATAATGAAAATTGTGTTATTCCGGGCAGTGCAGTAGCCCAAAGAGAAGTCTGTCCCCAGTCAAATGGGACCTAATAGTAAAAAGAGAGAAATCCAGTATGAGAACCTTCATCATCGGCTTAATTAGAAAAAGTGATTTCAGATTAAATTTTAAAGTAATTAAGTTGAGGCTAAGCGGGAGAGGGATCAGTCCATGAAAGCTCATATTACTCTGACCGTATGTGCATTCGTGAAAGAGTTAGCAAATAGATAAAAATCCGATGATTCCCACATACCAATTTTTCAATTCTGACCCGTTAGCAGCCCTTTTTCTAGATGAAAACTGATTAAAACACTTTCCATGCGTCTTAATTACTCTGTATACCACTAGAAGATGTTCGTTAAATTCCTTTTAAAAAATGAATCTAAAAAAAAGGAAATAAACTGAGACATACGCATGCAAGTATTATCTTTTATCTAAACAGTTCACTTCTTGCAAATAAAAAAAAAACACTCGAGCTGAGATCGAAGCCAAAACCTAAAGACAGTGAGTCAAGTACGATAACCATTAAACCATCTTGATCTTCAAATGTGCTTTCAAACCTACTTATTCTTAACATAAAGAAACTGTCATGCTTTTCTACCATGCATGCGCAGTCATGAAACAGTTGACAAACAGATAAAAATCTGACTCCCCCCCATGTACTAATTTGCTAATTTTGACCCCTTAGCAGCCCTTTTTCCGGATGTAAACTGATTTAAAAGTTTTCCACATGTTTGAATATCCTATATACCAAATTTCAAGTTTGTAGATCCAAAATTCGTTGAATATATAGGCTGAGAAGTGTCCTCACACACACACACACATGTTCACTTTTATATATATTATATATATATATATATATATATATATATATATATATATATATATATATATATAGAGAGAGAGAGAGAGAGAGAGAGAGAGAGAGAGAGAGAGGGAGAGAGAGATTTTATATGTTATATAATTCTGGCCCCTTCTCCTCATCTGATGAGAAGCATTTAGTTTCGAAATGCCATGGCCTAAAGAGTTTTTTTTCTGTTACTCTTTCCTTGTTGATCTGATGATATAATAAAGTTATTTGTAACTTTTATTCTTCGCTTTTTATTCAATATATTATTAATTTATATTATTAATAAATATTAGTAAATGAGGAATCATTTCGAGTTGAAATTCCTGTTTCGCTATAAGATAAACACGACATCAGTTCAAATTCAGTAGCCATTTAGTTTTGCTTCGGCTTCTTTCACAAAGCACTGACACTTTTCAAATGTGTTTTTCTCAATTTTAGATGCATAATACTAACGGACTTTTTTAATAGAAACGATTCTCATAATAATATTTTTTAATGCTCTAAACTGATTTTTTTTTCTCACGACCACGTTGTGGATGCAATTTTTTTTTTTTTTTTTTTTTTTTTTTGTTTACTACTCCAAGAAAATTTGTTCGCATCAAGCGCTCTCCTTGTGGGGGGGGGGGCACAATTTCTTTCTTACATTAAAAGCCGACCTTTTATCCAACTGTCTTCCTTTGATAGTAGACAGATTAATAAGGGAGGCAACTCTTGTATTAAATTGTTGCGATTATTTCCCTTTACGACTGGAATTATTTGATTATTTTTGTAAATCAATGTAGCGTCATATAATGAACGTCATACAAAAGGACCGTTAGAATATTCTGCTTATTTCGCTTAATTTCCGTTCAAATTTTGGATAAAATTGATTATTGGTTCAAATTATCTTCCTTGACATTTTAATTTCTTTTCTTAAATCTGGTTTCATTTTTATTTTAACTTTCTTGATTAGATCAATTTCGTTTCGATTTTGTTGTCTATTACTACGGTGTTAAGTCATTTTCATCACCTTAAAAATAAGATCGTAATAAAAAAAAAAAAATTTTTTAAAGATGATTTGTGATATATGTAGATTGACATGAAATCTAATATGCAAATGAGAAAATATTTTTTAGGCAATTATTATTGACTCATAAGGAGCTTTCACACACACAGGTCATCAAAGATCTCTCCTTGAAAACAGCCTGTGATGTTCTCTGGAAGCTGAGTGACAACAAGTCTCCCCAGGTTTCCAGTACTCTCCACCTCTTTCGATAACATTTACAAATGAATTTGCGTTATCACAACAGCTGCTTGCCATTGATTTCTCGTTGGCAGCGGCTATTGGTCTTAACTGGAATTTGAGTGGCAGTAAGTCTCCCCAAGGTTCCAGTTCTCTTTGCACTTATCCGGCGAAGATTTGGTTAGCTCCTCGGTCTTTCCTTCCTCCTTGACTCTACTTGGTTGGGGTGGGGGTAGTGATATGGTAATGGGAGAATGTGGGGGTAGAGAACTTATAGATATGCGGCTTCAATGTTCTTGATTTCATGTTTTGCCTCTGCAGCACTTTTGTCTGGCTCGCGCATGTTGCTCTTGTGTGTTAGTTTCCACATTCAAGGGTTTTCCTTAATATTTCAGCTGCTTTCATTATTGTTGTTCGTTGTATTTTTCCAGTCATTCCTTTGATTCCAATATCTCCCATTCTTTTTTCAAAGTTTTTTTCAGGATTGTTCCTAGTGCTCCTATTATTATAGGTATTATTTTGATTTTCTTCATCTTCCATTTCCGTTTTAGCTCTCTGACTAGCTCTGTGTATTTGCTCTGTTTCTCATTTTCTTTGATATTCACCCTGTGATCAGCTGGAACAGCAAAGTCTACGATTTGACAGGATTTTTCTTTCTTGTCAATTATTACAACATCTTTGGCCTATTCCTTATTTTTTTATTTTTTTATTGTTTATTATTAATTAATGTTATTATTGTGGGGAAAAGAAGTAAAGAGAGCGAGACAGAGAGTCGAATTTACGAGGTTCTTTCGTAGAAAATATATCAACATAACAAACAAGGTTAACTCTCAATTTATAAAAGGAAAAAGATTTATTACATTTTAGGAAATATTTTCATTGAAAATAATAGTTCATTTATGAGTGAACAAAAGGGGGAAATTAGTTTGAGATTTCGAGGAAGTTTGAGTTGATAATTCAAGAGCCGTGATTAGTTCACGGGTATGTAAATCGTAAAGAAAACTTCCTCACTCAACTCTATAAAATAATTTTCACTGAAAGTTTTTGAGTAGAGTTAATTAATCACTTTGGAAGGTTCATTGAAAAATGTGATTAATAACTATTTTCATAAACTTAATTTCAAGTGAGCATACGATAATAAAAGGGGGAATGCAAAAGTTAGTTACTGTGTCTGTGTGTTCGCCTACATTGTCTGATTAGCTGACTGCTATGTTCAAAGTGTTGTCGTATTAGATTTGAGTTGCAGACAGTAGTGATATATACCTTCCAACACTATCTCTGAATTTTTGTTAACTGGTCTTTTTTTGGAAAATACAGAGCTCTTTTAAAGATTCTCATCGGCTCCCACAGACACAGAATTTCCGACAGCCCGGAAAACTCTCTGATTAGTCAGAAAATCAAAACATTGAACCTCCAAAGCAATTCAGTAAAAAGGCGCCTCCAGCCGCATTCACAGAAAACGTCTCGGGGCACTTGAACTTCCAGCAGCGAAAGAGTGAACATCGTAGCTCACCATACATCCACTCTCCTTGCTGGATGGGTTTATCAGTTTGTATTTCCATGTCCCATGAAACTTAATGATTCTCGTTTGCAAGTATGGTTGCCGGCTTATGTTTGTACCATTGTCTGTGCGTTCGAGATGTAGTTGTTTGCATAATTCCCAGTGTATTACCCTTCCCACTTGGTCGTCTGTTCTTGTATTCCTTTTGGGGCACTTTACTGCATTCACTTATTATATGGTTTATCGTCTCATCTCTTTGTCCACAGAGTTTGCATTTGCTGCCTTCTTGTGTTTATTATTATTATTATTATTATTATTATTATTATTATGTCCATACAAAAAAAAAAGGGTAAAATTATTTAAGAATTAAGAACGCAAGATCAGTTTCCTATTTAAATCTAACGTAAAATAATCCTATTCAAGTATTTTAAAACATTAACAAACAAATTTTATACTATTAAGCCTAAGTCCGATTGGCTGCCAGTTATGGTTAAGTTTAGAAGGTCGTAACGAATTTGGAAAAATAATTTATTGAATGAGTTAAAAAAAAACAAAAAAAAACGGGATGATTACCCATCTTATAACAGATAAAATTAATTCCTCACATGAAACAGTTTTATGTTGACTTTCAAAGATTGAAATCAAGATATATATATATATATATATATATATATATATATATATATATATATATATATATATATATATATATATAGAGAGAGAGAGAGAGAGAGAGAGAGAGAGAGAGAGAGAGAGAGAAAGAGAGAGAGAATAAATGACAAAAAGTTATATTCCATTTCTATATTGTTCTGTAATTACATTGAGCTTCTTAAATAAGGATTGATATATATATATATATATATATGTATATATATATATATGTATATATATATATATATGTATATATATATATGTATGTATATATATATATATATATATATGTATATATATATGTATATATATATGTATATATATATATATGTATATATATATGTATATATATATATATGTATATATATATATGTATATATATATATATATGTATATATATATATGTATATATATATATGTATATATATATATATGTATGTATATATATATATATGTATATATATATATGTATATATATATATATGTATATATATATATATGTATGTATATATATATATGTATGTATATATATATATATATGTATATATATATATATATATGTATATATATATATATGTATATATATATATATATATATATATATATATGTATATATATATATATATATATATTGGTTATTTTACCCATCATTAGACTATCCATTCATGTGAAATCACTGTTGTGCTGTATCCTCAAGCTGTTGTGCTGTATCCTCAAGCCATACAGAGCGTCCCCAGGTTGCGGATTGGGGAAACCCCTCTATTTATAGAGGGCAGCTTTGAATATTAAATCAGAAGCCGCTGACAATGAGGAAATTAAATGAAAATGAATACCAAAAATAATCCATACTGGCTGGCCGTCGCCCAGGATAAAAAGGGTCCCTTAACTCGTTCACACACCAGACGAGAAAAGGTATTTGAAGGTGTGAACCCTCTTACCTCAGATAATGGTACTACCATGACAGAGGTCCACTTGGATCAGCCAACAGATCATGAATTAGATCCTGGCCCCAAACCATCATGTGCAACTACAAAAAAAGGAAACAGAAGAGGCCTAAAAACCCAACCCTGGACAGTTGCACAAAAGAAGGTATTATTATATTGCTACCATTATTCAAAGTTTGAAAAATGGAGCAGAACTTCGAATGAGATCCTAAAAGAGAAAATCAAGAACTCTGACCTCCCTGGTGAAATCATCTTTTTCTTCACCCTATTCCCTCTGCTTCACTATTTGTTATCAAGTAAGATCTATGACTTACTTGTAGGTTCATCAAATACTTTTGCAAGCAAAATCCGATCCCGCATTTTGCTAAATCCTACCCTCTAATGAGAAGGAAACTATTTCTTCGAAATTCTGCGGATTAAGAACTATCCACTTATTTTGTGCTTCCTTTTTAAAATTAAATATGTTTTTAACTCTTTTTCAAAGTGTTTTTTAACATGTTTTATTAACTACTTGTTCTTATATATAATAGAGAAAGGTAGTTTGCTTGAAGCATTACTGGTAAATAGATATGGAAGAGTATAAGAAGGCTATAGCAATGCAGGGAACCGGCTGTGGTATTGGCGTGACGTATGAACAAAAATGGACAAACAAAAGATTTTATTTGTTTTCCTGATTCTGCTACAATTACCGATTTTGTTTGAAATTACCGATTCCCATTCTTTTTTAATCTTTGAATATTTAATTATACAGTTTTTTGGGGCGGGGGGTACCATAAATACCTGTGGAATATGTAACATATTTTTGCAAATGCAAAATTACACTTGTGAGTGAGGGGGGGGGGTCTATAGATTTTAGTTTTACTGGTATTTCAAGATCTATAAATACCAGTATTGGAAATTAAGTTTTTACCAATACAAAACTGATACAATTAAAAGAATCGTTTCGGGCATTGGAAAATAGGTACAAAATTTTACACCAAAACGTTTGGATTTTTCTGATTCCCAATTCTGATTCTGATTAATCGTCCCAATACTACGTATAATGAAAATCGCTCCAGGCAAGGCATGAAGCCACTTGAAAATGTCTCACATTTAAGGATTTAATGCAAACCTGAATTTTCAAACGAGAGGTTGAGCTTTTATTATGCTCATTAAAAACTCTTAAAATATTCCAAAGAAACTGAAATGTAGGGAATATTTATTAATTTATATCTAAAACTTATTGTAAAAATTTCACAAAATACAGAAGTATCTGAATTTTCACATGTGATCTATTCAAAAAACTAAATATAGCCTACATTACAACCAATTATGCCTAACAGTTGTGTTCCAAATTTCATAATAATCGGTTAATTAGTTTAGGAGAGAATCATATACATGCAAATATATAAACATATAAACATACCTAACTTTATATATTAATAAATAAAGATATTATATTTTATTAATGTTTCGTATATATATACACTTATATTGCCAGATAATATATTATACATATACAGCAACCCCTCATTACTTTGCGGTTCAATTATCACGGATTCGCTACTTCACAGGTTTTTCAGTATATTAATATCATAAATTCACCATAAATCCATAAAAACCGTAATAATTGAATATTTATTTATACACAGTATTCAACTTTAATAGTGTACTGTACAACGTAACAAGTGTTATAACCTTTTTTTATTATTATTATAATATAAAAGGGTGGGTTATAAACATTATAGGGACGGTTTTAAACCGCCTATAAACAATTAAACAAGTTAAAAAATAATGGTTTGGTCCTACTTTGTTGATTTTCGAATATCACGGATGGTCTCTGTTCCTATTTACCGTGATATTCGAGAGTGTATTATTTAAATATTTACTTCAATAATACTTCATAAATTCGTTGAGATCTCTACAATTTTAGACATAGCTAATGATAGACCAGCAAAAACATTAAAGTAGACACCAAATTCAGAATACTCTGAACATATGCATGTATGGTTTGTTCTTTTATATGGTTGTGAGTGCTGGACACCAGCACAAGGAAGCGACTAGAGGCAACTGAAATTTGGTTCTTGGAGATAATTTTGAAGATATCTTGGACAGAAAACAAAACAAATCAAGAGGTATTAAAAATGGCAAACACAAAAAGGTTTTTAATAAGAACAGTGTGAAAATGATAAATAAGGTTCATGGGCCATGTCTACAGAAAAAAAAATGGAATAGAACAGATTAGTTTGATGGGAAAGATTGTGGGTAGAAGAAACAGAGGACAACGGCGAGAAACATAGGTTGACAGTTTGAACACTTGTGCAACATCAAAAATGATGAGCAACAATGAATTCATGGATGCCTCGACGGAAAAAGATAGATGGAGAACCATAGCCGTCAATTCCTGAACCAGGCAGGACACCACTTGCATGAATGAATGAATGAAGGGCAGTGCAACTTAAAATCGGTATCACATGACCATTAATACTTTGGGTTGAGAGAAAATAAAAGAACTCTATAAACTGACCCATTATGTCA
Source organism: Euprymna scolopes (assembly GCF_053919585.1). Classification (NCBI taxonomy): domain Eukaryota; kingdom Metazoa; phylum Mollusca; class Cephalopoda; order Sepiida; family Sepiolidae; genus Euprymna; species Euprymna scolopes. Next base: position 64,569,365 of record NC_136511.1, read on the forward strand.
CCCTTTCCCTTGTTGCGGACCAGGATATAATAATCCTAACTCGCTACAAAAGAAAATAATGAAATGAATGGAAGGAAGGAAAAAAACTCAATTGCTGAATAAAATAAACATGTCGTTTATTTTCTGTTGAAAATAAATGGTTTAGGTGGAACACGTGTTTAGTTCAGTTGTTGACGACTACGCGCGTGGAAAAAGAGGAATAAAGTAGGGGAAAGAGAGATGGCAGTCCAGCATGTAGAAAAAGAAAGAAAGAGAGAGAGTTGACCTCAGTAAAGCCGCGCGTGCATGGTAGCAGTCGGCCACGTGGAAGTGTCTTCAGGCCACAAGCTGTGGACGCGAACTTGTCTTGTTGACGAACCAAGGCAAAAGGGAAGAAAGAGGAAGTTGAACGTTGTTGTTGACTTTTATACCGGGGTCAGTGTTCTTACTGCGCATGTCTGGATTTTACTTAAAAGGAAGTTACGTCATCAATGTGTGCATGTTTGTGTGTGTGAGTGTGCATGTGTGTGTGTGTGTATATACGTGCGTGTGTGCGCATACATGTGGGTGTGTGTATGTGAGGAAAAAAAAACATGTTCGAACACCCTGTATAAAAAAAATGGTATATGTTTTTTCTCGGTGTACCAAACGACAACCAAGAATGGATTTTTAATCATTTTTCTCTCATTGAAACGATACACTAATTTTAAAGATTGGTGCACATTAATTGAAAGTCTTTACTTGAATTTGAATTGCAATAACAGATGACTAAAAACTTCAACCAAATAAAGCTCTATTTCTTTGAGACAATAATTTATTGTTGAGACATCTGTTACCTGACCAAACCATCGGATATCATATGATGTAGAGCAAATATATTTAGTCGATTTCTACCTTGAAAAAAAAAATAGTTCAATCAAGGGATTGTGAAACTCGCCAGCGTCGAACTGAAACAAACCTTAATCTACCTGCTGAACCCAGAAAATAGTAGCAGCAATCAAATTTTCTTTTTCAGAGCAGCTTTTCACGACTACTAATATGCAACGTTCAGGGCAGGGCAAATTTTTTAACTACTGCGATAATCCTTGTAACTGCCTACTTCTAAATATGTTGTACTGATCTTGCCTGCCGTTTTAACTACTTATAAAGACCTGAAGGCCACTCGAGAATAAAGGTTTATGAATGTAAGGTGATAGTTTAGTAATCGTGTGACCCAACCATTTATGATAGTCAAAATTACCCCAGAAAGGGGCGAATGAGAGCTATATTAAAGCTTTTATTTATGTGAGCGATTCTGAGGTCCTAGTGGATGACCTTGTTGGTTAAAACGGTTTGATCTTTGATACAAAATATATGAAGAAAAAAAACAATTACAGGAACATTAACAATATTGTTTTGTGAGTGGCATCATTGCGTGTCTTCGAAGTGACCTTGAGACCTGTGTGGGAACCCAGATAATGGAAAAGTTTAGTTTCTGTCGGGAAATCACCTAATTAATATTGTTATGATCACACTATGTTGGGACTAGGTAAAGGCGCTCACGTAACAAAATCTTCCACGATAAACACCCGTCTAGCTGAAACCACTGTCATTATTTTTCCCCACTCTTTATCTGTGCCTAAATCAAAACATAGATTCCATGAACAAAGCTTCTTTCTTAGAAGTGCACGCCTGTGAAACTCTCTTCCTTTTGCCTGTTTCCCACCTGACTACAACTTGGATGTCTTCAAATCCAACATAAACAAATTCCTGATGAACCGCCCTCTTAAGGCACTTTATCAGATCTCCAATACTAACGATTACTACGATACTATCCCATTGATTACTGTACACGCAATAACCCTTATTCCCAAGTGGCTTCTGGGCCTTGATAAGTGGTGATCTCCATGTAAAAAAAAAATAAATGAATAAAAAATTAAGGAAAACAAAAGAAAAGGAAAAGGTTCTTTGGGTTCAATATATTTTGCCAAACAAGAGAGGATGGGGAGGCTCTTTCAAAAACCTGTAAAATATGTGTTATGGCTTGCAATAAGCCACAAAGAAAACAGAACAACGGAATAGAGTTTAAACAATGTATTACTGGAACAACAACGTAAAAAGGTTACAACTGAAAAGAGTAGTAAACGTCACCGAGCAGGCGAGGGTCGCTCTGGTGTTTAATCCACACCTGGGATCAAAAGGTCTATGGTTTACATAATGGATAGAACAGTCCATTTGGAGGATGATTCCCCAACAACACCCCCTCTCAAGCTGATTTCTGCGGTTGTGAAAATCAGTATTTCTTCCTTTTGGAGCAGACCACTAAGGGGTCTGTGCGCTTCCTCTTTCTGCTGGAGCGTCTCGGTTCTGACATCCCTTTTGGAGGGTCCATGTCAAAACAGTCATACACAGTTTCAATCGCCTCACTGCCATCCTGCGGTGGTTCTTTTTAATCCTCATAGAAGCGTTTCCTGATGTGGTTCAGGTGCCTCTTATGTTGAAACTTTGGGCCCTGAATGATGTGTGGCAATCTTCTGTCCACTCCCAAGCCTTATCCTTTTTCAACAATTCATTAAGTGGTGCATGCAATTTGTGCATATTTAGGATGAGCCCCTGGTAATAATTTGCCAAACCTAAAATACTCTTCAATTGAGTTATGTTTACTGGTGCTGACATTTCTTTAATAGTGGTTGCCCTATCTGGGTCTGGGCGTCTGCCATTTTTATCGATTATTTGACCGCGGTATTTAATTGTTTGTAAAAAGAACTCTCATTTATCTGCTTTGATCTTAAATCCATTCGACTGAATACTTGTCTGATATGTTTTTCATGTTCTTCCCTGCTTTTGCTCGCTTTGATAATGTAATCAAGTAATGCGATTGCAGTGTCCAAACCAGACAGCATAGCATCCATTACTTGCTGGAATATAGCGGGTGCCACCTTGATACCAAACGCGAGTCTTTCGTATCTGTATAAACCCTGATGAGTGTTAATACAGAGGAGGTTAGCATTTTTGTCGTTTAGTGGAATCTGTAGGTAAGCGTCACTTAGGTCGATCTTAGAAAAAAACTTACCGCCATTTAATTTTGTGAACACTTCTTCTGGACTAGGTAATGGATAGTGAAAATCTTCTAAGGACCCATTGAGTCCAGTCGCAAAGTCGGCGCAAACGCAAATTCCCCTGGACCTTTTCTTTACGTAAACTGCCGGAGCAGCCCACTCACTATATTCAATTTTAGCCAGTATACCGATGCTTTCTAATCTGTCTAGTTCCTGATTTATTTTGTTCAGGGAAGCGAATGGGACATTACGTTTCTTTTTAAACACCGGTTGTGTGCCAGGTTTCAACTTAAAATCTGCGGTCATTTTTGTACATCTCCCCAGGCCAGGAGTAAATACGTTTGTGAATTCTTTTTTAAAACAAGTTATAAGTTTCTCCATTTCTGTTGGGCAGGTATCTATTTTCTTGCAGAATGTGGATATGGGAAGATCCCAGAGACGAAACTCCTCCATGCTGTCAGAACCGAACAGGTTCTCACTATCTTTTAGCACATACAATCTTAGCCTTTTTGTCCCCCCCCCCGTAAAGTGACGTTTGTAATTAATTCACCTTCAAAATGAATTTTTGTACCATTAACAGCCGTCACCATTCTGTTAGTTTTTAACATAGTCGGCTTTCGTAATATTTTCCATGTTTTGAGATTTATTATTGAAAGATCCGATCCACTGTCTAATTGGAATTTAATAGTCTTGCCGAAAATCTTAACCGTTGCATATTTGCGTAGATTTTCATCTACGACGTCCTTAGTTCTGGTTTGACGTACACGGCTTCTATTCTGAGTTTTCATACAATGCGAACTTTTATGACCGATCTTATTGCATAAATGGCATCTTTTTGTTAAAAATGGGCAATCCTTTACCCAATGTATTCCACCACATCTGAAACAAGCGCTCGGTGCTTTTAGTTTTTCTGAGTTTCGGTGGTTAGTATCTGTGTGCCATTTTGACGGTTTTTTCTTTGTTACTTTTTTATATTCGCGATGCCTGATTCGATATTTCTTGCAGCTTTTTTTAATAATTTCTACTTTTTGAAAATCCTCAGTCAATTTTTGAAGTGTTAAGTTCAGTTCAGTTTCTAATTTTTCCGCATCTTTTCGAGGTTAACCCTTGCGCAAACACAAGACATTTAAAATTGTCTGCTGTTAGTTCAGACAACTTAAAGTCATCACAGTGTTTGTTCACTAAAGCTGCGTAGGTGGCAAAATCGTCATCATCGTCTTTTACCACATTCAAACATTTCCAATGCTTATGGAAAAGAGACGTTTTCGGCGAGAAAGTTCTGTTAACAAATTTACCGTTTCATTGAATAATAAATCTGCTATTTTCCGAGGCAAGATGTAATCCACGAATTTATCATGCTCAGCCGTTTCCAATTTTTGTAGTATAAGTCTGGTTTTCTTTTGATCGGACCAGTTGCTGAAGTCAAAATTAAAAAAAAAATCTTCATAATGCCGAAAATACGCTGCAAATGATTTTTCCTCTTCCTCGTATTTAAAATTATCTATTGCGGTCCATATTGTATTCATAGAAAATGCTGAATTGCTTTCCGCATTCGCATTATTTTTAACAATTTCTGTAAGCAATTCCTCTGTTCATAATTGATGTTCAGCTAACTGTTTTTAAACTTCCTTTCGCTGTTCCTCGAATCGTATTTGACGTTCAGTCCAGTGTTTTTCGGATTGTGACTGACGCTTTGTGACATCGATATGCAACTTGGTCAAATGTTCCAACGCTACTTTCAATTTGTCCCTTTTGCTTTGTCAGCATTAGCAATTTCAAAATGTTCGCTGAATTTTACAAAACTGTTTTATTCTTTTTTATTTCTTCCTTCAGACAACAAAATGAACAGAAACAAAAATGTATAAAAAGTTCCTTGTCTAAAGAAAAGAAAAAAAATCAAGGGTATATTTTTCTTCAGAGAAAAAGAAAATAACACCCGATTTTAGCAGCGAAAACCACAAGTGACGAATTTTTTTTTCCAAAAGTATAAAAATTTACCTTTCTAAGTTGCAACAAACTTTTTTCGTTTTGCAAAAGTACAGCGCTATCTTTGAAAGTCGTGACAAATTTTTTTCTTTTAAACTCTTTTTTTTTTTTTCGTAATGATCTGCGTTTGTTTTTTTTTTATTCTTTTTAGTTATCGTGAACCTTTCAGTTGCAAGTGTTATGTTAGACACTTCCTTAGGCTTGATAACATTTGAGTCCAACATCGTTAGTATTTTTAGAATACTATTTTAACGCGAGTATTTTTTTTGTTCAATGTCGTTACTACTTTCGATTTTAGTATGCCCCTGAATCCAATGTCGTCAGTGTTTCGTGTTTTAGAACACTGTTTATAAACGTGGGTATGTTCTCCGAATCCAATGTTGCCAGTGTTATGGCTTGCAATAAGCCACAAAGAAAACAGAACAACGGAATAGAGTTTAAACAATGTATTACTGGAACAACAACGTAAAAAAGTTACAACTGAAAAAGAGCATTAACCATCACCGAGCAGGCGAGGGTCGCTCTGGTGTTTAATCCACGCCTGGGATCAAAAGGTCTATGGTTTATATAATAGATAGAACAGTCCATTTGGAGGGTGATTCCCCCACAACAATATGGAATGGACGAACGAACAGCAACAATGGAAGCAATAAAATGCAAACACGGATATTAAAGTTTAAATCAATTTTATTACAAAAATAGATTATGGGAGGAGTGGGAAAGAAAAGAAAAGATAAAGTCTAAAAATACCGAGCGGAAAATATATCAATAAACAACGAAAAGAGTAAAACTAAAGGAAACATTAATTCATCACACGAGAGAGAGAGAGAGAGAGAGAGAGAGAAAGAGAGAGAGAGAAAGAGAGAGAGAAGACGTGCAGTTCATTCTTTTTTATGTGGAATTTCTTCGACAGATTTTTTTATTTTAGTTTTTCGTCCTGAACATATTGGTTAGCATGGCTTCATCGTGTTTAAAAACACACATCCACAACTTTGAGGCATTTTGTCACCGTCATCTCCTTTGCTGCTCGATCTAAAACTATTTTTAGGGGACCGACCGCTAATGGGAGAAGAGAATCGGTTGTTAAAAACAAAAAAGGCCCTGTTTGAGTTATTATTGGGTAAACCTGCCGATGCAAAAAAAAATATGGCATATATTTTTATTTTAGTTTTCTTCAGTTGATAAATAACATTTTCTTCTAATCAGAATTATTTTAATAATTAACCCTTACAACGAAACCAAAACTTGCATCAGAGTCTGTTATTCGTCGCTTATCAACTTGTGCAGATGAATGTTACCAAATTGAAGTAATCTCTTTCAGCAAACAGCCACCGGGAGGAAAAAGGAGCCAAACTACTACCCGGCATCTGGACCATAGCATATATTCTCCCTGAAGACTTTAAGTCATGCACATTGAAAATTTTATATCTATATCATTAATTGCTAGATGAAAGATAATGTTTTTAAATTGTAACAAAATTTACATTACATAAAATAAATCCAAGGTAATTCTTTGATACAATTCAAATCAAATTTTTATACCTTACTTTGTCAAATTTATAAAAGCGCACTTTGAAGATAAATAAATTTCAAATTGAATCTTATACCTTTATTTTTAAAGCCTATAGTAAAAACATTTTGTTTAACAATTTTCATGCCTTGGATGAAATGCTTTTCTAACTTGTATCTTATCTTTTTAAGATTATATTTAAAACTCTACTTCTCTCTATTTCAGTTTGTATTTCTCCTCACACCACAACTCATTTTTGCAACCCCCTCTTTGTATTATTACACGTCTGAATATTCTCTCTGTTTCAGTTTGTATTTCTCCTTACATTACAACTCATTTTTGCAACCCCGTCTTTGTATTATTACACGTCTGAATATTCTCTCTGTTTCAGTTTGTATTTCTCCTCACACCACAATTCATTTTTGCAACCCCCTCTTTGTAATACAGGTCTGAATAATGAGAAAATCTGAATTTTTTTAACAAAAACTTTAAAATAACTTTTCTAGATTAAATTTTTTTTAAACTTCTTTCAGAATAGAAAATCTTTCAAATTTAATAAGGAACATATTTCATATAGGTTTCATTAACAAATATTCAGTACATAACTTTTTTCAAAAGGAGTGTATAACTGGTTACGGTCAATAGTAGTCCTCGCCAGCGAAAGTCTTTGTTATTGTTATTCTATTATTATTATTATTATTCAAAACATTTTGTGTCCTGCTCTTTTGTGCGAGGACTAATTACCGCTGCCAATAGATAATATAATTAAAATTATAAGTATATGCATTGGCATGACGTATTTCACATCTGATGGACTCTACTACAAACAGAAATTTGGACTGCCCATGGGTAACCCCCTAAGTGGGGTTTTGGCGTGTCTATTTTTAGAATTCATAGAAACCGGACCCATGAAACATAAATTGCCGAAGGACACTTCCTACTATCGATACATAGATGATATTTTAATTTTTCTCCCCATATCTTCCAAAATAGAGAGTATCACTGATAAATTAAATAAGATCGAACCCACTATTAACTATACGCATGAAAGAGAAAATAACAACTCCATACCTTTTCTGGACATCAATATCATGAATAACAATGATCATCTAAGTTTTAAAGTCCATCGGAAAGTAACGAATAAAAATGATTACATACATTTTTATTCTCATCACAATGATAAAGTAAAAAGAGGTATTCTAATAGGATTTTTTCTTAGGGCCCTGAGAATATGCAGTAAAGAATACATCAAGGAAGAATTTGAATATATCGAACGTACATTTATGAACGCATAAATCGGGCGAAACATTGAGTATTCAGGTCCTACCACCTCCATTTTAATTCATATATATATATATATATATATATATATATATATATATATATTGTGAGAAATTTCTTTTTCACACACCTCAATTTCCTCCCAGCAGAAGCAAATGAATTCCACAAACAAAAGCCCATACCTTTCAAACTCAAAATTTATTCACAAGCAACAGCAATGAAAGTTCTTCACTTCTGGTATAGTCCTTTTGCGAAACAGTGGCCTGATTTGCTTCCATACGCATGGAGCCTTCAGTTCGAATTCCTATTGTCGGAATATTAGTTCATTGTTTCTTTGGAATGATCCATGAATTTTCATGGAAAACTCGGCGGGAATGATGGTGTCTACAATTAGGCATAATGTGAGCCCCTTGGGACTCAAGATGAAATGAGATAAGATCCAATATTTGGAAAATAAACATGCAGAACAGCTCTTAAATGTCGTCCTCAATTAGGATAAATACAGCAATATAAGTAGTCTCTGCTTGTAGAGATGTGTCCTTCATTCACCAACTGTTTGATGTTCATGAAGAAATTGTCTTGGCTCCCTCAAGAGAGAGCCGCTGTGTTGAGTCTATCCCGATGCCGAATTTCTGCTAGACTGAAAAATAAATGATGATACAAAAAAAAGGGCGCCAAGCAATTTACTTGACTCATTCAAAATCAACCAATCACGGACAGGCTACTAGAACTGTGTGGCCGGCCTAAACAAGAAAGTGGCAGTTGTATATGGAATTTCTCACAATATATATTGTTATGCAAGGGCGTAAAAAAGGCTAAATTTGGCCTTAAAAAGGCCGATCTGTCAAACATTAGAAAGGTCAAATTTTAAAAGCAATACAACGGCTTCAAATATACATTTAGTCTGTTGCAGGCCAGGATATAAATATCCTAACTCGCTACAAAAGAAAATAATGAAACGAATGGAAAGAAGGAAACAATACTCAATTGCTGGATAAAATAAACATGTCGTTTATTTCCTGTTGAAAAATGAATGTTTTAGGTGTAACACGTGTTCATGTCCGCGCGTAGAAAAAGGAGTGAGTGATGTAGTGGAATGAGAAATTGCAGTCCAGCGTGTAGACAAAGAAAAAGATAGAGGGTTGATATCAGTAAAGCTGTGCACACATGTCTGGTTGATGGACCAAAGCAAAAGGGGGAAAAAAAGAGTGAGAAAGTCAATCCAGTTCATGGAGAGAGAAAACGTGTAAGGTGTACGTACTGTCTGTTGACTCTTGCCCCATGCATAATAGCAGGTGACGTGAGGCGCGCGGGCCCCGCAAAGGAGGGGGCTGGTCCGCCAACCTCTCAGCTCGAGAGCTAAGTCGAAAAGGGTGAAGAGCTTATGCCTCTTGCTTTTATAGTTGTTTCCGGTGGTCTTTTGCGCATGTGTGGATTTCCTTCAAAGGGGAAGTGACGTTGCCCATGTGTGCGTGCATGTGCACGTATGTGTGCGTACATGTGTGTATGTTAGCATGTGTGTATGCACGTGAATGTGAGTGTACGTGAATGTGAATATATGTGCGTGTGTGTACGTGCGCACGTATGCTGTGTGCGCGTATGTATGTGACAAGAAATATGGCTTGAGATGTGAAAGCATGTTTTTGTGCAAGACTAGAAAAGGCTCGCACAAGTCAAAAAAAAAAAATGATGAAAAAATAATAAAAATGAATTTTTTTTTCTGATTTTATTTCAGTCTTAGGGTCAAATAATATGTTTTATATAGAAATAAATAGTGTTTATAAATTTTTGTTCGTCAAATAATTTACGCCGCTAAACTAAACATTTGCCAAGAACTATTTATGTGTGTGTTCTTAACCACAATTATATATGTATTTTAAGAATGTTCTTTATTTTCTAGTCAAAGTGAAATAAGTTGTAAAAAAAAAAAAAAGAAAAAAAAAGAAAAACCGCATTTTACTTCTTTTTCTAAACTACGTGTATTTACACAGAGAAAAACTGCTTCTACCGGAAGTCTTCATTTATAATGCGAGAAAAGAGAAAGAGAAAATCGTCTGAAAACGGAAGTGCTTACGTATCATTCCGAACCCCGGATTGAATAAACTAGTCAAGTAGAATATTCTTAATAACATATCCGACGTCGTTAAAATTTTTTTTTTTTTTTTTTAATAAACTCGATTAAGATTGATTAGTATTAATAATTATTATATGCCCTAATTGTCAGATTTTATAAGTTAGTTAAAAGTCCCAGGCCTTTCTTGTTGAAGGCGACGTGGATTAATCGACACCGGTTCTTGTTTGGCATATTTTCCGTAAGCATGGCGTCTAACGATATTGGTGAATGGTACCGATCCATTCCACAAATCACTAAGTATTGGTTTACTGGTTCTGTTGTGTTGCCTATCATCGCTCGGGTCGGTTTAATTTCTCCGTTGCTTCTTATTCTACGGTTCGATTTGGTCGTCTACAATTTTCAGGTTAGTTTTTATTTTATTTTATTTTCGTAAACGACTGTGAAATGTATTTTTTTTATTTCCTTGGATATTTATTTATGTATTTTTAGGTTAAGAATAATTGAGTTAGTTTGTTTTTTTTAATAATTAAAATTCATTAAATTGTTAATTAAAGTTAACTTCTCACGTAGGATACAGTAAGAAAGGCTGCAATTTTAATAAATAAAATCGGAAACTGTTGACATACGTAAACGTATTTTTGTTGGGTGTTTACTTATTTACGGTCGTTTTTAAATAAGTAAATTTTTTAAAAAAAGAAAACTACTGAATAGTTAACACTCGATGGCGTGAAAACATATATAAAAAAAACGGTAAATTTATACAAATACCGTGACAGCGAATTAGTAGAAAAAAATGTACCCTAACCCTAACCCTAACCCTAACCCAGTTTTCAGATTCGTGTTCAGCACACCGAAACGTAACAGAATACTACGTAAAAGATTTTACTAATTCGCTGTCACGGTGTTTGTATAATGATACCAAAAAAACAGGTACTTTTGCAGAGAAGGTACCTTGCTGAAATTATTTAGAAAGCCATTCTTTATATGGGGCTGTTTTGTAAATATTCTGTACTTTCACCTAACAATTTAATAAACAAGGTACCGTAAAACGAATTCAACTTAATACTATTTAAACAAACAGCACGGTACTTTCTCTGTATAAGCACCCCTTCTTTTCTCTTTTTTTCTTTGTTTTGTCCTTGTACAGAAGGCGACAGGTCGATTTTTTTCAAATAAGATTGCAGAAACAGGGACATAACTCAGATTGCTTATTTTAGAAAACATATTTTGGTACTTATGCACTTTTGTTACCGCGCTATTTTTTTAATAGTATTTTCAAGTTTAAATTAAAGTTATACGAAAATTGGGGGGGGGGGGTTCAATGTTTACTAGTTGTCCAAACTCTAAAGGGTGTTAATTCTGAAAGCCATGAGAGATTGGGGATGTTTATTCCGAAAAGCATTTTCTTATTTTCAACCTCCCCGTAATCTTCTTAAAGGTAAGTCTTTGGGTGGTCCCTCAGTGCACTTGCATTTTTACTCTTATTTTTTATTAAATTAAGTGAAAGTAGAGAATAGTTAGAAAACACCCTCCTCTATCCATGTTAAGAATAGCTTTCTAAATAAGTAGCCTGGGTGCCAGGTGTTAGGAGGTGTGTGTTGAGCAAAAAAAAAAAAAAAAAAAAAAGTGGTGGCAGACAGGGAGGCTCGAACCTGTATCGTGAAGGAGAAGAACGTGACAAAAAAAATGTGACGCCGTTGCGTCCATATCGCCAAACCGGAAGTGGCGAAGGTTTAAATTAAAGCTACTCAATCGGAAAGAGGGGATGACTTTCGAACCTGAAGCCCTGAGGCGAAGTTTGAAAATAAAATCGGCCAGCCAGAATGAGTTAGTGAAAGATGTTTGAATTTATTTAAGTAAGAACGAAATTGACAGGTGCGCGCCCAGAAGTCGTCGAGCGTTATGACGACGTCAATGACCAGGTTTGTTTGTTATAAGCGAAGTAAAAAAAGAGAACAACGTTAATATTTAAGCGGGAAAAAAAAACACAAAAAGAACTAATGTAAGGCAAACGAACGATGAAAACAGAAAAACGAACACGTGAAAAATGGCTTAACTAAGCCTGTTTCGATATTAAAATTTAAAAAATTGGTGTGTACCCGGGTGTTTTTGGGTGTGTGGTCTGAGGTGGATAAGCGAAGTAAAAAAAAAAAACCAGAAAAACGAACGTTACGTGAAAAATGGCTTAAATAACACTGGTTCAATATTTAAATTTAAAAAATCAAAAAAAAGACATCTCACACCAGTATTCGAACGCAAAACATTTAGATAATGAACCAACGCGCTAATCGACTGAGCTAATGCAATGTACATGAAATTTGTTCAGTTTTTCAACTATTTAAAGTAAATCAGGTCATGACATCATCTGGCGCATGCGTAGAACCGGCCTCCGTCATGAGAAGATCGTTTTTGTTTTGGGGCCCTGTCGAAAATTGTCGATTTCGGGGTGAAAAAAATGAACATTTTTGGCCAATTTTTCGAGCGAAAGATGGAGCTTCGATATGATACCGAGTTTGTGAATTTTCGTCGTGTCTGTCGAAAGTATTTAGCAGACACACAAACATACATACATTTTCGCTTTTATATATATAAAAGATAACGTTATTATTTCGGTATTATTTTACTTGAAGGCCCGTCTCACGCGAGCATAGTCCATGTGTGCGCTTGCGCATACAAAATGGTTATCCATGATAACAGAATTACATGGTTTAATATTTGGAAAACTACTTGATTTTTGTCTAATTTTAATTTTTTCCCAATACTACACTGTGACAAGGTAGTTTGGTACGCGAGTGCACATTTAACAGCCTTTGTTTATGCTTGTGCGTAGCGTAAACGAAGCATAGGCTGTGAAATGGAAAATAGTCCTAGAGTTCAGGGGTTAATACCATCGCACGCTTGCGCATACAAAAATGGCCAGCCGTGATAACATAGAATTACGTGGTTTCATGTTTGGAAAACTACTTGTTTTTCGTCTAATTTTAATTTTTTCCCAATACTACCCTGTGACAAGTAGTTTGGTACGCGAGTGCACATTTAACAGCCCTTTTTATGCTCGCGCGTAGCGTAAACGAAGGCTGGGCTGTTAAATGGAAAATAGTCCCAGAGCTAAGGGGTTAATACCATACAAACGGTAAATTTGCGACAGAAACGGTTACCATATTCTTTTAAAGCAGACCGAAAACTACAAAAAACTATTTTCTTTTTCTATACAAATGTGAGATGAGTCTTAAAGTAAAATACCGATTTTTCTTTATTTTTTAATTTCCTCGCGTCTTTATTGAAAGATAAAAACAAAAAAGAAACGAAACCTTTTAGCCAATAAACACTCTAATGCCCCATCTCTCAGGTGGCCAGAAAGTGGGTACTCATTTTACGTTAAATTTACATGGAAAAGTGATCACCCACTTTTCGAAAAAGTAATTTCTTCATATCATGAAAACTATATTTTTGCGACGGAAACGGTTTTCAGATTCGTTTTTAGCACACCGAAATCTACAAAAAAAAATATTTCGTTATATATGAACGTGAGACGGGCCTTAATGTAAAATTTTACCATTATTTCAGCACAGTCCAGTGAGTGCATTTTTAGATTACTTTCAACTTTTGCTTATTGTTCGTTATTTAATTAAATTTTTTTTTATTGTAAAAAATATATTTGATATAAATTTACAAAAATAGAACTGGAAATTATTCAAATTAATTAAAGTAGTTTTTGCTGTTTTTGTTGTTTAACTAAATTGAAACATGCACTTATTGCACCGTGCTGAAATAATGTTATTATTTAGAAAGCCATTCTTAACATTGGTAGGAGAGTGTGTTTTGTAACTAATCTGGGAGGACCTGAGCGTGAATCACTCAACTCCCGCAATAATTTTAACTGGTATTCTACAGGCGGTATTTTTTACGACCTAACCTAGTGTTGTGAGATGTTTTCCCCACCTTGGTTTCGCTATTGGCAGAATGAAAGAAAGGTAATCAGAAATCACAACAGTCTCACCTTTAAACTTCAACATAAATCTTATTAAATTAAAGATCCAATTGCAAAAGATGTGCCATCTTTAGTTTTCTGCAGAACAGAGCGGGTAACACCTATATAGGGTAATAGTTCAAGTTTATCTTTGCGTTTGCAGGATTAAAGTCTCCATGTTGTTCGAAAAATAGTTGCAGCAGGTCGATGTTTTTGAAGTGATGCCTTCCAAGGATGAATGCTTTGAGTCCGGTTGTCATCGTGGAGTTTACTGTAAAAAAACGGTCCAAATAGCGGACAAGTGGCAGGTCAAAATGTAGACCTTAAGAATCGTCTCGGAGAGACATTAAATAAGTAATGATGAAATCCAGTCCAATTGTAGAGCACATCAGTGTGCGAAGAATATAATATTTCGTCCGACATAAGGGCAATAGTGTTTGCAAATGGTAATATTTCATCTTACGTTAGGACATTAATACGTCTCAAATAGACAAAAAGGGTTTTGGGGTTCCATGCCTCAGATAAGGGGATGAGTTTTTCACGTCCTTTCGGCCTGCTGTCTTGAAGAAAACTGACGCTATCTGAAACTGAAAAATAGCGTCAAAATACAACTCTGCAGTTAATAACAACAATTAATCTGATTGGCTCAAACAAAATCGTGGGCAGTTAAACCGACCAATGAGGTGCCTGCTTATTTCTGCAGAATTTTTTACAGTGTAGTATAACTACTCCCAACATCCCCATGTTAAGAACGGCTTTCGGAATAACCCCCACCACCACCCACCTCGAAAACTATACTACATACTATAAACATTATTGGGTGGGCGTGATTCTCGTTCAGGTCCGGCCTATTCTATACTTTCCCCTAACAATTTAATTTTTTTAAAAAAACAAAAAAAAAAACTTGTTTCATGATTTATCTCCCTTGTTTGATCTGTTACTTTTCTTTGTACAAGCAACATTTTTTATTATAGGCAACAAAACAAAAATAGAGTGGAAAAAAAAAAACAGAGGTGGTAATGTCTGGCAGCAGGATGGTACCATGATAACAGAACAGATAATACCCCTTCCAAAATAGGAGGTAAAACCTGAAATGATACACACCCTTCATAAAAGAAAGTAATTCCAGTGAGTATGTTATCATGACAATAGAGAAGATACTACATGCTCTCTCCATCAAAGAAAAAGAAGATAATCTCTAAGATGATCTCATGACAAAATAATGAATACTACACTACCTCCCCCTCCCTTTCTCTCAAAGGAAGTAGTAGTGCCTGAGAGGATCACTCTCATCACCACTCCCTTAAAAAAGGGGAGATAATTGATAGGAAAACATGTAGTACTTTTTTCAAACTCCTCAGCTAAATGTTCAGAGGGAACATGAGTTGGAACAGATACATTGAAAGTATTGCTAGGGCCACTGTAAGGAAGGTGGGCTCTCTCTACCGTGCTAGAGAAAGTTATTTACACCTGAAAGTATTTTGTACCTCTGCAAGGCCATCGTTACTCCAGGTATTGAGTATTGTTGTCACATTTGGGCTGGTGCATCTGCTACTAGTCTCTCGCTTTTGGACAACCTGATAGGTCCTGAACTGTCATCTAGGCTTCAGTTTCTGTCCCATTGACGAAATGTTGCATCCCTCTGCCTACTATACAAGTATTTTAATGGTGGATGCTCTGATGAACTACAAACCCTTGTACCCCCTCAACATAAATACCCCCGACAAGCAGCAAAATCCCACCCCTAGCCAGTAGATTCCATGTTTAAAAAGGATGTGTCCTCTATAGTATCAGACCTAACCGAATGGTTAATTGTAGGCATAGACCGATTCATACCATCTAAAAAAATTCCAACAAAAACCTAACAGCCAGCCATGGTTTTCCCCAGAATGTGCTGCTGCCATTGTGCACAGAAATCACTTTTTCCATAACTACCAACGATGCACTGAGACTAAAGCTGCTTTCAGGAACACCAGCAACCACTGTAAAAGAGTAATAAAACATGCAAGAGAGCTATATGCCCAGTCTGTTAAATCCAAAGTAGCTGATCAGCGGCTTGGTTCCCACCAGTTTTGGCAAATAACAAATAGGATCCTGAACAGAAGTGTGCGTTCTATCCCAACCATTATCAATGGACCAGAGGTCATCTCGTCAGCATCAGACGAGGCCAAACTATTTGCCAAGAACTTTGCAGCTAATACTACCCTATGCGACGAAGGCCATCAACTCCCCATATTTCCTCCTATAACACAAAACGCGCTAGGTAATATACAAATATCTGTGCATGAGGTCGCCAAGCTAATCAAGAACCTTGATTCCAGTAAAGCAACTGGCCCTGACAGCATCCCAATTATAGTGTTAAAAAAGCTTCAACCTGAACTTGCTCCCATACTTACGAAACTGTTTAGGCGTTACCTAAAGGAGAAGTGCTTTCCAACACCCTGGAAAACCTCATGAGTATGCCCTGTATTTAAGAATTCAGGTGATAAGTCCTCTCCCTCTCAGTACAGACCAATAAGTCTCCTGTGTGTCATGAGTAAGTTGCTGGAATCCATATTAAATAGAGAAATAGTCAATCACCTCAGCAGAAATGACCTCCTTAGTGACACGCAATATGGTTTCCGTTCTGCAAGATCTACCACAGATGTGCTAACGGTTATATCTCATAGGATTAGCGAATCTCTCGACAAAGGCTACCTTTCTAGGGCAATTGCACTTGACATATCAAAGGCCTTCGGCAAGGTATGGCATAAAGGCCTACTTCACAAGATTTCCAGCTACGGTATAACTGAAAATGTTTTCTCAATCATTAAATCATTTCTCTCTAATAGGCTCATAAGAGTAGTGGTCGATGGACAAAAATCAGAGGCCTGCAGTATTAATGCTGGATTCCTTCAGGGGTCCATCCTGGGCCCAACTTTCTTCCTGATCTACATCAATGATCTCCCTAAACACATACTTAAATCATTCATTGACATCTATGCTGATGACACGACCATCTACAGCAACACATCAAAGGCTGTAAATGACAAAGTTCTCTCTGATTCTCTCTCCTCTGATCTCGAACGAGTGGTTCAGTGGGGAAAGTTGTGGCTGCTTACCTTTTAATGCATCTAAAACCAAACTCCTATCTTTACACCATCAACGATCTGATCCCCATCTGGCATCAATTGTAATGGATGGCTCTCGCCTAGGAGAAGCTCAATATTTTGACAAGCTTCTGTGCTTGACCTTTACTCCTGATATGAAATGGAACACGTACATCAAGTCTGTTGCCAGGGTCGCTGGAAAGATGGTGGGTTACTTCTACCGCTCCAGAAGATATCTCATTACTTATGCAATTCTCTATCTATATAAAAGCCAAGTACGTCCAAGGATGGAATACTGCTGCCATATCTGGGCAGGAGCTGCTAAAAACAGCCTATCCTGCCTTGACAGAGTACAGAATAGACTTTGTGGTTTAGTGGGGGATGCCCTTTTCTCTTCCCTGCAACCTCTCTCCCACAGAAGAGATGTTGCAAGCCTGTCTTTGTTTTACCGTTATTTCCATGGCAAGTGCTCGTCTGAGCTCCAATCTCTGGTCCCCCCCACGCCAATCTTTTACGAAAAACACCCATCTAGCTGAAGCCACTGTCAAAAATTTTCCCCACTCTCTATCTGTGCCTGAATCAAAACGTAGATTCCATGGACAAAGCTTCTTTCTTAGAACAGCACGCCAGTGGAACTCTGTTCCGTCTGCCTGTTTCCCACCTGACTACAACTTGGATGTCTTCAAATCCAACGTAAACAAATTCCTGATGAACCGCCCCCTTAAGTAGACACTTTGTGAAATCTCAACACTAACGTACAACGTACTGTACATGCAATAACCCTCATCCCTGAGTGGTTTCCAGGCCTTGATAAGTGGTGACCTCCTTGTAAAGAAATAAAAAAAAAAATAAAAAGATCCCTAGATGTAAGAAAGCCTTCTACTCTAATAGTTTCTTCCCTAGAACTACTAGACTTCGGAACTCCCTTCCGAATTCCTGCTTTCCCAACTGTACTGACATGCAGAAGTTCAAGTGTAATGTGAACAGACATTTTGCTGCTCAACTCCCGACATAGTATCTCTGCAACTTATGTTCCCTATAGTAGCCCCCTACATCAAAGTAGCACTGTGCCTTGTTTGGTGTGAAAATGTAATTTAAAAAAAAAAAAAAAGAAACATACAAGTTAGTGAGTGAGAAATATGATCAGAAGTGTACTGAGAACATGTTTGTGGAGAGGGACCACAGTGTGACAAGAGGACATTCCAAGAAGTTATTCAAGCATCAATCAAGACTCAACAAGAGCAAGTACTCTTTTCGCGTGCCCAGTGATCAACATGTGGAATGCACTAGGTGTATCAGAAGTTTCGTGAAAAATAGTGAATAATTCCACCCAGTCTTTCTAACCTTATTACTCCTCGAAAAATGTAATTCAAGCCCTAATTTTTTTTTTTTTTTTTTCAATTAAAGGAGCAAGGACCAAGGTTTCATTAAAAAAAAAAAAAAAAAAAAAAAAAAAAACGTTTTTTTTTTTTTAAAAAGGTTTTAAACTTAAGACTTTACAGGTAAATTTCTAAAAAACACTACTTTTTTTTGTTTTAAATTTGAATATATTATTTATTGACCTTTTCTCTTCAATTTGTGATATATAAAACTTTGGTGAGTAAATTAATTTACTTTTTAATAGACACTTGAAAATGGGGGGGCGTGAATTTTAAAAAAAAACGTTTGTCTAAAATATATTCGGTTTATTGGAAAGAGCATAAAATTTCACATTGACCCTGAAAATACCATAAAAATAGAATCAATAGAAAAATTTTGATAGATTTTTAAAGTTTAAAAATTGAAAAATATCGAGTTCGTAAAATTCATTACTGTTTTTTAAAAAATAAAAAAAAAATATTTCTATTACTTTTAAAAACAACTTTAATAGTTTATTTTGGAAGTATAATCCATAAAGAAAATAAACAACCCACTTTTAAAAGAGAAATTACGAGTTTTTTTATATTTTATTCGCAGTTTCGTGTGAGGGGTGTCAAAAATTCCTACAAAAATTCTGATACACCTAGGAATGCACTACTTGGATCAGTTATAAAAAAAAAATGAAACAGTACTTGAATTTGAAAAAGGGTTGAATAAATTCCATAAAAATAATGATCAGAAATATAATTATAAGGCACGCATCCTCCCACACATCAACATCATCAACCGTCAAAGTAGAGATGATGGCGATGAAGGTGTTGGGCCAGCGTCACAGGCTAAGCCTCTTCCAGAACATCATCTGCAAGCATCATCTGTAAGCATTAAAATAGAACAGATTAAAGCAAGGGATTTTTTTTTTTTTTCCATTTAAAAATGCTTACTCATAAAAACATTTTTATAGTACCTTGGAGGTAATAATTGAAATGATACACACCCCTCGTAAAAGAAAATAATTCCAGTGAGTATGTTATCAGTTGGGCTATGGCAAGAGAATATTCTTATCATTGTTTTGACTCTCAAGTATATATCCGACACAGTTAGACACAATTAATCAATCGAGAACCACATCACTCTATCTAAAAACATTTACGATATTAACTGATATATACTCGAGAGTCAAAATAATGAAAAGAATATGCTGTTGTCATAGCTCTAATTATCATCACAACAGAGAAGATACTACACTCTTTCTCTCCATCAAAGAAAAGATAATCTCTAAGATTATTTCATGATAAAATAACGGATACTACATTACTCCTCTCTCTCTCTCTCTCTCTCTCTCTCAAAGGACTACCACCACTCCCTTAAAAAAGGTTAGAGTTAGGGCTAACCCTAACCCCTCTCTCTCTCAAAGGACTACCACCACTCCCTTAAAAAAAGGGAGGTAATGATTGGAAAACAAGCTTGTAATAATTCAAAAGCTATACTACGCTATCCACTCTTATTAAAATAGATTAAAGCCAGGGTTCGTTTGATTTTCTTTTTTTCTTTTTTTTTTTTCTTTCATTTAAAAATGCTTACTCATAAAAATATTTTTAAAGTACCTTGGCCTTCTGGCAAGGATTAAAATATAGTATTTGCAAACAATTCAATAAAACGTTTTCAAATTGGGGTGAATGTGGTATTGTGGTGACAGATATTTCTAGTTAAGAGTAGGATAGGCAATTTTAAGTATTTGAAACCAACGATGACCAACGACACCCATTATCCCCACACAATGGCCTTGTGCCTAATTTATTCATTATGTATTTTTATATTTTGTTAAAATAAATATTTTAAAGTGTAGTATCTGTTTTCAGCAACATCAGACATTTTACTGTTGACGAAACTATTGCTTATATAAGAAATTATGACAAAGCAAATTACAAATGTATGTTATAGAATATTAATTTACTAGAAACTGTTTTTTAAAAATAATATGCAAATTAGGAATACGTAAAGCTGTTTGTAACTGTTTGCAGATTACTATATATACGGTATCACAAAATGATTTTTAGAGTTAAATAAGCATAAACCTTTTTGATGGTAATCTAATTAGGATCAATCAATAATCAATAAAGGTTTTATCAATCAATGAGGAACCCCTCCCTAGACTTTAGCCATCTAACTCTGTCCCAAGCTATCCACTGCCATGTGGAACCCATATGTTGTATCAGATCGTCCCTCCATCTCATTCTTGGTCTTCTTTTTGGCCTCTTATGTTCACGAGGTGTCCATTCCATTAGTCTGATGGACCATCTGTTGTCATGTTGTCTGGCTACGTGCTCTGCCTATCTGTGTTTGGATTTCTTGATGGCAATAACTCTTGTTTGTTGGCAGATCCAGATGTTTGTCCTTCTGTCTTGTAGAGTGATGCCCAACATTACCATCTCCATCTTCCTTTGTGTTACTGCCAAGATTTCACTTTGGCAAGACGGCAGGGTCCACGTTTCACAAATTAGGATAGGTGGAAAAAAAACTTTTGCATTTGTTTATCAGGTTCAAAAGAAAGTAATGTTTTTTTGTCCAACATTGCCCAGGGATGGAGCCCTGAACAAACCAATGGTTGAACATATCCTTCAGAATAGGGACCAACATATGCGACAGCCTCAAGTAGAATTCGTAGGGTAGACCATCAAGCCCCGGGGACTTGTTGCAGCCGACCTGCTTCAATGCAGTAATGATATCATGTTCTGCAACAAGACCATCACAGCTAGCCGCCATGAGGCGGGGCGAGTCTGCCAAATAGCTGCCAAACTCTTCGACCCTGAGTCTGGGTAGTTGGTTGAAGCGCTCCGATAGATGCTTCTGAAACCCCTCGCAAATCTCCCGCGTCGACACGAGCGCGTGCCCTTCCAGGTTGTTTACTTTTTGAATGTACCCGTCTGAGCTGCGCCTTAGAGCAGCCTTACGCTAAACAGCATCTACATTAACAGCCTTATTTAAGATTTTATTAGCCTAGCCCTAACTATCTGGCCCTCGTACCGCTCGCTAGCCAAGCGGTTGAGGTCTTGTTTAGCTAATGCTATCTCTAGCCCCCCCCCTCCACCGCCCGGGTTAGCCTATTCTCTATCTCCTTCTTGGCCTTAGCCTTATCTAGCGCGAGGCGTTGGCTGTACTGGACTGAGAAGCGTCTAATCCTAGCCTTGAGACTAACCCACCACTTACTCCCAGTAACTACCCCACTAATGCCCGTTGGATTATATATGTGACCTTCAACCGGAAGTCCTCCAGCTCCAACAAGGTGCTGTTGAACTTCCAGTATCTGGCCAGTTTAGGCCTATTTCATCTGAAACATTCATATTACAGTGTTTTTAATCTTTACAATAATTTCCATCATTTTCTATAACTTCTATCCAACAATCAACTAGCTTTTGGATGCCGCCTTCAAAAAATTTCTTTGCTTTTTGAAAGAAAAACAAATTCAAGTCATCTTTTAGTTGGTCGTCATTTTCATAAGTTTTTTATTGCTTAAGTGATTCTGCAAGGACTGGAAAAGATGATAGTCTGATGGAGCAATATTAGGTGAATAAGGTGGATGAAGCAAAACTTCCCAATTGAAACTCCTGACCTTTTCCTGAGTAACTCTTGATGTGCGAGGTCACATGTTATCATGCTGAAGCACTACACTCTTCCTATTGAGTAATGCTGGCCATCTTTTTAATAAAGCAGTTTTGGGATCATCCAGCTGCAAACAATATTTTACTGCAATGATTGTTTGGTTATGCTCTAGTAACTCATAATGAATCGGTACTCATGTCCCACCATAAAGAGAGTGTAACCTTCTTTGGATGTAGTCCTTATTTTGGAAAATGTTGTGGACTTTGGTTTCAGTCTAACCATTGTCTTTTTCGTTGAGTATTCTTGTAAAGAACCTGTTTTTCATTTCCAGTCACAATTCTTTGAAAAAAATGGTTCTCGGTGATTGTTAGAAAGTAAAGATATGTAAACAGTCAGTCTTTGATTTTGTTGAGCGCCTGTTTAAAGTTTTTTTTTTCTAACTCGTGAAGACACGAAATGATTGTGATATGGGTGGTAATTGAATTGTTCAGCTAATTCTCTGCTGATTAATTTTGGATTGACCGCCACAGCATCTTACATGATGTCTTCAGCAATTGATTTTGGTCTTCCCGAACGTTGCCGATCTGACAGGTTAAAGTCTCAAAAAAAAAATCTTTGCAAACGACCATTGATATTTTCGATCATTCAGATCATTCATACTATAGACATTTCCAATATTCCTTGTTACTTCTGCAGCTGAGTTTCCTTTCTTTTCTTTTATTTATTTTTTTTTAATTCATACAGCATGCAATTTTTTGATCGCTAAGACAGTTAAACTTAATATTTCCCCACTAATTACTATATCTGAAAGGCAAAGCAAAATATTAAGACACAAATTAAAAAAAAACAAGGCCGATAGCCATTAGTCGCGTGCTCTCGTGTAATGAATGAATGCGTGAATGTAGGATTGACATGAAATTCTTAAAGATAAACTAAAATGACCGAAAAATGGGCTGAAATGACTTAAATAAATAAAAAGTAAATGACTTAGAATGACTTTAATGAACTTAAGGATGAATTGAATGACCTTAAGAATGACTTGAATGCTTAAAAAATAACTGGAATCCTTCAAAAACAACTTGAATGATCTGGAGAATGACTTGAATGGCTTTGACACTGACTGGTTGTAAAGTGAGTAATCATTTTACATTAAATTAATACATAAAAGTGATCCCCCACTTTATATCACAATAAGTACAGCATGTAGTAAGAACAGATACTACACTTGAAGAACAGCATCTATTAACAACACAACTATGATCTTAACCAAAAAGGCCAAGCACAAAAGTGTTACAGACAGACCGACCGACTTATATAGTCGCTTGCATGTGACTAAAAAAATGGAGTAAACAAACAAATGAAATTGCTGGTTACTTACATACACGTGAAAGAGAAAGACAAATGGATAACTTGTCTTGCTACACTTAACTACATTGTAGGCATGTGCCCCCCCCCCTCTCTCTCCCACTCCATTGGAGTTGACATCTTAGACATGTCTTCTGCTTGAAATCTCAACAGGAAGGACACAGAACATCATTGTCCGGAATTCACATGATTTGGTCACCTTCCATTCTGAGGTCACCATGGACCATTAGGTGTCACTCAAACATTTCCATTCAAACAATGTATGTAACATAAGAATATTGAATGTTTCTTTTGAAGAATGCGTGAAAAATGGTCTAGATGAATAATCAAACATTGGTAAGTTGTGTATCGTTTTAAAGTCTACAACAATATAGAAGAATGCACACATTTTGACTTGGTTATTGACGTTTTAGAAAAGCTATAGTAGGATGTATTTGCTAGACATCTTTCTATTCATCAGAGGCAGCAACTGTGAGATCTTCTAGATGCATTTCTACAAGTATTGTGAATATCTAGATTAGGAGTTGGCAACTCCTGGCCCATATTTGGCCCTAGAATTGTTTTCGTCCAACTCAACAGCTGGACTGTGATTGCAATTATTATTGTTGTTTTCCTATATAGTAAAATAAGATAAATTATTTAGATAAAATCAGTGGGGGGGGGGGATACCTTACAAAAAAAAAAAAAAAACAGATTTTTTTTTTTTTCTTACCAGAGCTTACTACATACATATGCATCAGTTTTATTCACCTTTCTTCCACATGTTCGAGAGTTGGAAATTCTAGCATGTCAACCAGGTCCTACATTCATTCACTGCCACTTTCAATCCACAGAGCGTCTGAAAATTCAATTTACACTTAATGTACGTGTATGCAGCATAATCGCATCAACACACCTCTTCTTGTTAGATCACTAAAGTTAAGCAATGTTGAGTCTGGTCGGTACCAGATAGGTGACCATTTGGGAATACCAAATGCTGTAAATGGGAGGATGTCTACACCTCCTTACAAGAACTGCAAAAACCTAATATCATCTCCCCTGACCAGAATATACAAGTGATTCGGGACCACTTGTGAATTTGATATTCTCATGAAACTTCCTCCTTTGGAGAAAGTCAGTTCAACCCATTCATGGTGAGTGCCATTATGTAATGGCTGTTCACCAAGACCCTGCATAGCTAATTAGCCTCCTCTCTTGAAAAAAGTTTTCGACCCCCTGCTCTAGATCCATTTCTACAAGCATTATGCAAACTAATCAAAGACTTTTGCTAAAGCAGTAATGACAAAACAAAAATAAAAAAAACTGATAAATACAAAGCGAGCCCTCATCTGCCAAAGCATATTTTCTCAAATGAAAATTACTTTGTGTCATATTTACAGATGACAGGATGAACATGGATCCAGCCATGGAAGTGGCTCCAATTTGTCTTATCCCTGCCATAAAAGGGTTAGTCTTTGCCTGAGTCGCAGAAATTAAGAAGTACCGATTTCTGGAAAATTTATGACAGTGTAGTAAAAAATGGGAAATCCACAATTCCCCCGACTATCCGACCACCTTCAGGTTGTTTGCATGGCAACCAAAAAGGCAAACCTGCTTGCCCAACGATTTACCTCCAACTCCACTGTAGACCAAACAAGCCACCTCCTCCCAAATTTCACTTTGTGGACAGAAGCCACATTCAGTGATCTGAAAATCACACTTTCCCATGTTTGTAATGTCATAAAAAACTAGATATTTCAAAGGTGTATGGGCCTGATTTCATCCCTGCTATACTATTGTAAAAATCCTCTGCTGAGGTTGCCCTAGTTCTCTCCAAACTTTTCAAGAAATACCCTACCTTAGGAAGTATTATTTTTGGAACAACCCTCGTACTATTAAAAAGTTATGCTTTCAGAGCTTGTCTGTTTATATGCAAATCGAAATGTGATTTTCATTTTTTTTTTTTTTTTTTTTTTTTTTTTTTTTATAACTGGATGCATGTTTTATACAAGGGATGTTCCAAAAGTAATATCTTGTATTTTTTATTCAGTCCAATGGATCAGAGGGGATTGCAAATTGCACTATATGACTGAACTTATACATTCATAACCTGAAAGTTCCATCTCTCTGTTGCAGATATTGATGGTGTGCGGCTCTAAGAAAGTAACCCAAGTCATAGACGTGTGTCGGAAGCAGAATTCCTGCCAAAGGTGTATTGAGAGTGGTGGTGACTATGTAGAAAAATGAATTTTGGAACACAAAATGTTGTTTTGTTTTAATGGTATCATTCTTGGCTCTTTTATCAATATTTTGATTTAAAAAAAAAAAAATAAGAGACTTTACTTTTGAAATGACACTCGTAAATTTCAAGAAATTAAAAAATATTAAACATTTTCTTTTTAAAATCTACGAAAAGAGGTAGACATAAATGGTATTTGACATTAGTTCAAAGAAAATTATTTTTTTTGTTTAAAAAAAGAAAAAAAAAAAAAAATTTTATTTTTTTTTTAACAATAGAAATAATACCTGAATATATTCATCATAGTTACTTATGAAAATACCAAGTAGCATATTTTTTCCATAACATTTATTTCTTTTGGCAAACTCTCGTTTCCCTTGTTTTGTTTTTTTACTTCTCACATTTCATGAGCGATGTTTCTGACAAAGGGGAAAGAATTGTTGTTTTCTGTGTCAGAATCTATTCCGTCTAACACTTATTGTTGGCAAGTTTTTGACCTTGAAGAAGTATTTATTTATTTTTTTAGTTCCTTACATCAAGTGGCTTCATACCTTGTCTGGAACAATTCCATACTAACTATAAAGATGTAAAGATGTGACATGTGCCGTTCAAAGAACAGGAATAAACTAGTAGGAAATGATTAATCTATTAAATCCCAGAGTATCAATTTTTTTTACTATTTAGTTGAAACTTTGTGTAATGACTAACTGTAAAATGTTTTTCACTCCTAATGGGGGTATGAGACGAATGGATTCTTCAATCATTTTTATAACCAACGGCTGTGCTAAACAACCAATGAAAATGTCCCAAAATTATTATAAAAATTGTCGAATTTTGGATTCAATCAGTTCGCCGTTTACTACGTCACGGACCGCATTTAATTTTTGGCCGCCATCTTGGTTACTGATCTGAACTATGCCGCCATCTTGGTTACTGATCTGAACTACATCGCCATCTTTGTTCAACACAATATCTCAGAACTTAAGAGGTTAACTATGCCACGGACCGCATTTGATTCTTGGCCGCCATCTTGGTTACTGATCTGAACTAAGCCGCCATCTTTGTTCAACACAATGTCTCAAAACTTAACACTAACAAATGGGTTAGCACATTGAAAGAAGTTGTTTATTTTATTTAGAAACTCTTATGACTAGGACACTGGGTACACGTGATATATTTTAGAAATCAAGAGACTTTACATTCAAGATCAAATTTGCACATTATGATGCATGGTAGTTTACAATAAGAGTTACATTGCACTTTTGGCAATAAGTTAACTTGGACGTCTTCAAGTCCAACATAAACAAACTTCTGACAAACCACCCCCTTAAGTAAGACACTCTATCAAAACCCCCAATATTAATGATTACTACAATACTATCTCATTGATTACTGTACACGCAATAACCCTTATTCCTGAGTGGCCTTGATAAGTGGTGACCCCAATGTAAAAAAAAAAAAAAAAAAAAAAAGTTAGACCATGGCCAATATTTTGATTGTGTTAGATGACAATTGACCAAACAATGTGGATGAAATGGCTGTACGAAAACAAACAACAAACTCTACCGAAAACATAACCTCCTCGGTAGAGTTAATAATTATAATTCCTATTTACTTGCCTTCCCATGAGGGCAGAGTTAGACAGAAAGTCGGTTCTTGATGAGGGGAAAATCCAGCTCCCCAAACTCTGGGTAGGAACAAAAATAAAAATTGTCTGTCATGAAGGATTTCTCCTCCACTGACCGAGGATATAAAAAATGAAGTGTAGCATCACAACAGATACTACACTGTGATCTTGCCCCCCCCCCCGAAAGCGAAGAAAATGAATGC
Source organism: Euprymna scolopes (assembly GCF_053919585.1). Classification (NCBI taxonomy): domain Eukaryota; kingdom Metazoa; phylum Mollusca; class Cephalopoda; order Sepiida; family Sepiolidae; genus Euprymna; species Euprymna scolopes. The sequence continues at coordinate 64,596,664 of NC_136511.1, forward strand.
TGGCAGTATATTTGTAAAAATGAAAAAGAGAAAAATCGCATAACTGATTTTTAAATGATCTACATAGAGGAATTGTTGCCTTTTTATTAGATGATTTTGACATGTTTATTTCATTATACCTTTATATATATATATAGTGAAGTGGATAACTACATTTTAACAATAACATATATATATACCGCTCCCCATGTGGGAGTACCAAATTGGTTAAAAGGGAAAATTATTCCCAACTCGCATTTAGGTAAAAATGCACTTTCGTAAATAATTGAATTCATTCAAAACATATCGCTAAAACCAAAAAACAAAAACATCTCTCTCTCTCTCTCTCTCTCTCTCTCTCTCTATATATATATATATATATATATATATATATATATATATATATATATAAAGGTATAAAGAGAGCCACAAGAGGGAAAGGAAGAAATGTATCTGATTGGCAAATGCAATTGACAACATTTCTTTTTCTTGCAACATCTGGACTTTATTCATTGTGTGTCTATTTGTTTGAAATTGATTTTTTTTTTTTCTCTCTTGTAATCATTTATTAAGTGAACAAGTCTCCCCACCCTCATTCATAACAGAAGGTGATTGACTCTGCTTTTCCAAGCAATTATGTTGCTTTTCAGAGCATTTTTTTTTCTTGATTTTATTTATTTATTTATTCCCCCCCCCCCCAAGAAGCCTTGTTGAAATAGTAAAGTCTCCAGAATACACAAAATTATTGACTTGGCTGGGACTCTTCTATTTTGGCATTACCTACTTTGACTGTTTGTTATTACTGGTAGGACTATCCGGGTCAAAATATGCTTAAATATATTTTAATTCATGCAGGTTTAATATTTATGATTACAGAGCAAATTCTTTATTGAATATTATATTGTACCTAATATATTGTAGTGATTTCAAGTTTTTTTTTTTTTTTTTTTTTTTTTTTTTTTTTTTTAAATAACTTGAGTGCCATCAGCTAGAATGGAAACCAAAACATTTAACGCTCAAGCCAGGTCTCTTTCCAATATAGCTATCAAGATATAGGTAAGAAAGATTTCATATTAAACCACTCGAAGGAACGGATCAAATTTAGGCATGCGCAGAAAGAAGTAAAAGTATGTCAGCAAGTTGAAATGTAAATTTTGCATTTAACTTGCCGACATATTTCATCTATCCAAATAAAGATTTTACTTATATTGGTGTATGATTACTGTTTCCTGTTAATTTCAGTGTCATGTGACCAGTAATTTAGCAGTTTATTGATTTAAATATTTTCACACATCTACTGTTTCATCTATATGAATTAGTACATTCATATTTTGACAAACAACTTTGAAAATAAACGAGGCAAGTACTGGTCCAGTCAGCAATGCACTGTTCGACTCACGCATGATTTTCTCCTGGTAATTGTCTGTATTTTTGAGATGAGGTGTTTTCATTGATTGAGATTGTCGGACTGACTTCCTCATCTTGGTTGTTATAGTCACAACGTTTCGGCCGTTTTGCCCTCCGGCCTTCATCAGGTGTTTTTGTATCGAACTGGGGGACCGTTTGTTAGGAGTCTCGAACCCAACCCTTTATTATTATTACGGGGGTACCGTGTTCGGACTCCAGCTAGGCTCTGGGACATAGTTGCTGATTCTCTGTTTTGAATGTTACTTTTCACTGCTTTCGTTCAGGATTGAACTCAGCACCTTTGTTTGCCTCACCAGTTAGTTAGACAGATAGATCGAGATAGATACACATAGATATATAGACAGATTGACAGATAAATAACAGCTAATTTCTTGTGCTCCACAACTATATAACACTAATATCTGCTCTCGTTTGACCTCGGGAAGAAGACATCCTGAACCACATCAGCAATGCTTGCATCACCTTCTGTCGATTTTGACCACAGTTCTAGTCTCAAAAAGAAATAAGGCTGAATACCGAAGTCGGAATTTACCAGATCCCCATCCGCATCATTTTCCTTTATGGCTGTGAGACATAACCTGTGCAAGCAAGTGACCTACGTGAACTGGAAGTATTCGACCATCACTACCTACATCCTCCATGTCCAGTGGCAACAGTTTGTTCCAACAGAATAATTTGCACTTGCTGCAAGATCCACTCCCTACAAAAAATCTCGCTTTGCAAAACGCCTTCGTTGGTTCGGCCATACCCTTCAACAACACCCAGAGGACTTCATCTGTGAAGTTATCGATCTGGCACAGCCACCAAGCTGGAAGAAACCTCGCAGTGGCCAACTCAAAACCTAGCTGAGGACAATAAAGCAGGATGCTGAACTGAGTCTGGACCCGCACCTTTTTGGTGTCTGTCGCTGGTCTGCACTTATAACGGACAAAGCTTTAGATCACTGTGCCTGGTCAGCCAGTGTTCGGAATGTGGTGAACTTGTTGGAAAGAGCTGACCAAACCGACCCAGGATGAATGCCACAACCATAACTTGTGGAAATTCCACAGCTGTATTAGTCTCAAATGTAGTTCCTGAATATATTTTGTTACACGAATCTTATCTCCAAAACTCTTCTCGGAGTTTTGACATTCTATTCTATGGACATCCTGCATAAATATAGACTCCCATAATATATGATACCATCTTTGGACAAAACAGATATTACACTTTGATCTTAACTCAAAGGTCAAGAAAGTGTATTTTTATTTGAGTTTTACATTTGACACAACCGCGATATCAGATGAAATTTAAAGAAATTACCGTTTTTTGCATTTCAAGTGATAACTTCTGTACAAACAAGAAATTACCTGAGTGTATTATTCTTATGTAGATTGTTAAGTGTTTATGATAGTCTCTCTATGCTCTTGTTTGTTTTTATTTGTTTATTTTTTATTGCAGATATGGCGGATAATTACTTCTGTGTTGTATTACCCGATATCGGGTCCAAGAGGATTTCATTACTTGCTTAGTCTATACTTCTTATACTCTTACTCGGTCCGATTAGAAACAGGTAAGTAAAATCTATTATCTTAACATCTATTATTCACTAGCCTGGGTACTCGGTATTGCCCCGGTGTTTTGAGGTGTGTGGTTAGCAAAAAAAAAAAAAAAAAGTGATAGTAGGTAGGCAGGCTCGAATCTGTATCACGAAGGAAGAAAAGAATGTGAAAAAAAAAAAATTCCTCGTCGTAGAAAAGTGGCCAGTTGAGGGTGAAGGAATTAATGTTATTGCCCAATTTTTCGATATTTGTTGTCCGAATGGTCGAGCTCAAAACAATACCAATCTCATGAAAATCCGTCGCCTCCGTTGTAAGTTTTAGGCAGACATATATACATACATGCATACATACATTTAAACAGACAGGTGAGATTTATATTAAAGATTAGGCCTCTTTAATGCATAAGATCCAAAGTTTTGGAATCATTAGTGTCCTCTTTAAATTAGTATAATCTTAGCTAAATAGGTTCAGTGACAGTAAAAGTTAAGAATAGTTAACACTTGGTCGTTTCCCTGACTGCGGTAACGTCTTTGATGGTCCTGACATGCAGCTTATCACTTAGAAGGAGAATTAATTTGCAATGTAATCTTCTCTGTCTGGGTAGCACAAACATATTAGTGGATAGCTGACAAACTGGCCAACAGCTATCAAGGAGTTGGCTGACTCTCAGGTCCGCAGGTGGTCGTCATTTGGCTGTAAAATTGTACGGCTTTGCTCAAAACTGCCATGCATGGATTGCCATGGTTTGAGATGTGGTCCAGACCAAGAAAGAAACTGGTTTAACTTTTGTTTTCACCAACAAGAAATCAATAGACCAAATAAGTTAGTCTTCATACGTACAAGGTTTACATGTGCTCTTTTTATTCTCTTCATCGTCATTCCTTTTCATCTTTGGCTGTGATCGTCCAGTGATCCTCGTCTGCCTCAACTATTAAACTAAGATGAATAAAAATTCTCATGCAAGAAAGATACAAGGATACGTTTGCTGAGTTTCTTCAAGGTTTTACTAGAGAGAATGAACTTGAGGAGAAAGATTAAATAACTATCTACTTCTTGACTTACTAATGTATTAACGCAAGAAATAAGAAGAGTGATGCAACAGCGAGATAATGGTATCATTTACCGAAATTATCAATTTCTACCTCGTCTGGACATGTCTCATTCACATACTTCCAACAGCGAGACTCATCTCAAAACATTTGTCTCACTCAAAAACATGACACCATTCGTCATATCCTCGTATAGCTCAACTCCTGTTTTTGTTTAGAGTTTGACCTATTGCCCTCCCCCCCCCATTACCCCGCTTCAACTTGCGTTGCCCATCTCTAGTTACAATTTTGTAGATAGGTTATTGTGACATGCACTACAGGTGACCTTCATCCAAATTCAAACTAGCTAACTTAATTGCTACATACTGACATAGGGTTCCTGCTATGTAACAATTTGACCAGGGTGAATGCTGTTGCAACAATAACTATTTTGTGTATGCATATTTTTTTTCTTTTTTTTTTTTTTTTTTTTTTTTTTAAACATATAGAATAGTTAACACTTGATAACTCGTAAACAAGAAGAAAAAATTATAATGTATGTCAAATGCATTAGAATGAAATTCTCTAACTAGCTGGCTTTTACTTTTACAACGCTTTATTTCACGCTTTATTTTTTATTAAATCTGTCTTCTCAAAACTGAACGTTTAATGCCTGCAAAGATATGTCAGCATATTGTGGCTGCCATTAAAAGTTGATTGTCAAAAATCAACTTTTATTGTAGAAAATGTGATAAAGTGTTTGGGTTCTTTAGACTACGGTTCTTATCTTGAGTGTTATGTTCACATTTTGGTTGATATAGCCTCCAACCTTCTTCAGATGTATCTTGTCGGACTCGTCAAACAAATTTTAAGTGACCTTAAACTATATCCGATGGTGAGGCCCCAGCTTGCAGGCTCTTGGGAGTGTGAAGCCACCCTTTAATTGCCATTGCTCCCAGGTCCACTCTGACCCGGAGTGGTAGTACCTGTTAGGGTCCCAACTATGGGTTAAATAGAAACTGACTTGCAAAAAACAAATATATTCTATTAAAAAATTGTTCTTCATTAAATAACCTGAAAGGGGTTGATATGCCGTAAAACAAAACAACCAATCAACAAATTTTAAGGTACGGATATAATATAGCTTTTCATAAAGCAAATATAAAAATAGAAGTTTTGATAAATTTTTGCTTGGTTTCCACCTTAACATTTTCCTTTAAAAACGACAACTTTTATATGTTTTCAGGTATGCTGAAAACGAATATTGCATTTAAATTTTCCTCAAATGAGTAGTTTTTAGGATATTAAGCAATGTAATTCCTTATGTTAAAAGTGATGGCCATTGCTGTACATGCAAGCATGTATAATTAATATACTCACTATTCCATAGCTAGCTGTGACATATACTGACCCAATGGGTCACAGGTAGTATAGTAAACATTAAAACTTGACTGGTTAGGGGAGGGAATTTCATTCTAATGTGCTCAATAGAATTTTTGTTTTGTTTTGTTAGTTATTGAGTGCTAACTATTCGAAAGAGATATTTATTGAAAAGTTTTTATAATTAATTCCTATTTCAGTCATGTAAATTATTTCGAATTGAAAGAACACACACTTAAACCGGAATATGCTGTTTTTGCTAATAATGAAGACATTCACATAAGCAGCATCAGCAATCCTTTTTTTTTTTTTTTTTTTTTTTTTTTTTTTTCACCAACAACAAAAATGTGTGAACGTGACGTCCAAAACAAAAATCTTTCAGGCAAAAAAATTTTATTTTTTTATTTTGTCATTTCAATCTCCCAACATTGCCTAAATTTGCATAATTATCGTTGCTTCGTTTCTAAATGATTCTAGGTTTGTATGCCACCATTTCCTTCCAGCAGGCACGTGCCAACTGTGGTTGCTTATTTCTCTGTCTCTCTGCACTATTACCACGCTATAAAATAAAAATGAAGTCCTACCAGACCCATGTAAACGCCTCATTCGAGAGCTAGGACTCTAGATTCTTGGCACATGGTCGTCTAGATTGTTACATAATCTGGTATGCTGAAAGCGAATATCGAAGCGGCAGGCAGGAAGAAAGACGACGATTGTAGTCTATCTACAAAAGCTTAATTCTCATAAAATTATGTACAAATGTTTTTACAATTCTCATTCAGATTTTGTAAGTTCTTTTCAAAGTCTCAACTCTCTTCACAGCCAGCGACCGACGGATGGACGAGGTGGGGAGGGGTCATATCTTTTCTCTATTCTGATCTGAACTCTGTTCGACTCAACTCTGGAACTCTTCTCTCAAAAAAACTAATTTTCGCACGACAATCATATTTATAGTAAGGTAAGTGGATGGGGTAGTACTTCTCCCCAGCCAATAAGATTTCGCCACGAATCTCCACGAAATCCTAAGCCCCAGGGTTTTGCATGGGTACAATTCCCACACTGAATCTAAGTATGATTTTCAAGGACAGATGTCAATTCTGACCTCCGACCCTGGAGTTCATCTAGGGCCAGACAAGGTTCTAAGTGAAATTTCCTGTTAACTTTTAGCCATAAAAATATATTTCTCTGATTTTCAAACAATATCTATTTTGACATGAAATAAAATATGTATATTTATCTTCTCTATCTTAAATCCTTGGGTTATCTGGCGTCACCCGGGAATACAAAGCTACCTCAGTGTAGTTCTAACGCTTCTCAATGGGGCATTACGTTACACCCAAAAGAAACATTCCCCCAGGGTTCAAACCTTGGTAGAAAAAGCAGGGTGACTCTAAATAGAGCCAGAGTCAAAGTAGGCAAAACAAAAGACAATCTCCACAAGTGGGGCCTAGACACCTCACCTTTATGTCACTGTGGAGAGGTACAAACGATGCACCACCTTAGGAAAAACTGTCGATTTGGTCCTCATTGCTCAAACAAAGACTTAAGGAGGCAAACAGCACCGCCATGCGATGGGTTAATTCCTATTGCGATAACATATGATGATGACCACGCTATTCTAAACTTTTACTGTTAAATTTAATGTGCCTTTCTTGTTAGCAACTTTTGTTGTGTAAATGGAAAGAAAGGTTATTTTCTGAATTTTTCACAACCATTGTAAAGATTTGACAGTATAAGTTTTGCTGTTATATTTTCTTCCCACTGAATTCTGCTAAATGTTAATTAACAGACCTTTTCTTGGCTTTCTTTTTTTTCCACCAGGTATATTTGATGGCCGCCCTGCTGATTACGTTTTTATGCTGCTGTTCAATCTCACGTGCTTGGTTGTATCCTTTTTTGCTATAGTACAATTGTATTTCTTTTTTTATATATACCGAGTCGTCATTTATCAAGGCTAAAAGCTACTCAAGAATAAGAGGTAATGCGATTGTCAGTTGGATGATAAATAACATTATGAGAGGATTGAAAACATACTATTTTATTCAATTATATTAGAAGTTAGAACAACAAGGAATTAAGGCTGTATGTCAGGATTTAGTTGTCGAGTTAAGAAATGTTGAATCACCATTTTGTAATAAGGTTGCTGCGTTTGTATCCATCTTACTTGCTTTGTTTGATATGAAGAAAAATATCACCAGGTTTTGGCTAAACCTTCGGTACTTGTATAGTTTAATCAAGACATTAAAAAAATGAAAATATCAAACAGGTTATATTGTACGTATCCGTTATGGAACGAAGTTCTCTGAAAAAAAAAGAAATTCACTTAATTTTATCAAGTAGTTTGTTTTGTTTTTTACAGCGAAAAAAAAACAATTTATGATACCAAGCAAAAAATTCGATTTTTAGGAAGAAAAGCTAGTAATAAAGATGGAGGAGGAGTGTCGGCGCTTTACATGGAGTTATCTCCCCATGGCGTGTTAAAAATTTCCATAATGGCTGACTTCAACACACTCTTGTAAAAACGTTTTTCCGTTGTAAAAAAAAAACTAATTGATCAAATTAAATGAAGTTTTTTTTTTTTTTTTTGAGATCTTCAGTCCACAACGGATACGTACAATATAACCTTTTTCCGATATTTTCATTTTTTAATGTCTTGATTAAACTGTACAAGTACCAAACCTTTTCTACAATTTGAATCCATTTTATTCAAACAGATTTGTCAACATGTTATGTAGCGGGGTGAGTGTATATTAACAGATGTTTCTTTAGCATTGTGATATATACACTGTCGTCTAGTGGTTGAATGTTTTCTTTTTGCATGTATGTAAAATGTTCAATTTTGACCCCCCTTAGCAGCTTTTTCTTATGAAAACGGATTAAAGTTTTCCACATGTCTGAATACCCTATATACCAAACTTCAAGTCTGTAGATCAAAAATATGTTGAGTATATAGGTTGAGAAGTGTCTTCTCACACACATACACACATTCTCACTTTTATAGATGCACCCAACGTTGCCCAGTATCAAACTTAATGTTAAATTTAAAAAAAAAAAAAAAAAAGATGAAGTAAAATAATCGGAAAGAAACGGAGATGTGTGCATGCGAGTATTATTTTTTAAAAAGTTAATTTCTTGTAAAAATGAAAGAAAAATGAAGTAAAAAATAAAACGAAAGAAACTGACACTTGCATGTGAGTAATGTTTTTTTTCTAATCAGTTCACTTTTGTAAGTAAAAAAAAAAAAAAAAAAAAATACTCGAGCTGAGATCGAAACCAAAACCTAAAGACAGTGAATCAAGTACGATAACCATTAGACCAGCTTGCCATAATCTTAAAGATTTCAAACCTCGTAAAACAGTTGATAAACAGATAAAAATCCGATAATCCCCACCCCCTCATACAAATTTTTCAATTTTGATTTCTAGGCAACCCTTTTTTTCTGGATGAAAACGAATTAAAGTTTTCTACATGTCTGAATATCCTATATACCAAATTTCAAATCTGTAGATCAAAAATTCGTTGAGTATATAGGTTGAGAAGTGACCTCACACACACATATTCTCACTTTTATAGATGTAGGATAATGGTAGGTGTGAAAAAGTTTTCTAGCTCAGTAAAGGGAGCCTACTTTTTGGCAGCATCTATGTACTTATTCCACTTCACATTGTTTGAATGCTGAACTTGTGAGAGGATGCTTTTAGACATGACACTCTGAATCTGGTAATGCTTTACTGATTTACGTGATTTCGCATTTAATTTTTTGCTACAAACGTAGATTTTTGTTTTTGTTTGTTTTACAAGTTTTTGTATTTCTCTTCCTTAACTGGGTCCTGGATATGACTTTAAACTATATCCAACAGTGAACCCCCAGTTTGCGGGCTTCTAATTGCCATTGCTCCCAGGTCCACTCTGACCCGGAGTGGTAGTATCTGTTAGGGTCCCAACTATGGGTTAAATAGAAACCGACTTGAAAAAAAAAAACAAATATATTCTATTAAAAAATTGTTCTTCAAAATAACTGAATTCGGCATTAAATAACCTGAAAAGGGTTGATATGCCGTAAAACAAAAATGACCAAACCAAATCTTCCTTAACTAAATTTCTTCAGATCATTGGATTCATAGCAAATATCATGGTAAGATTTTTTTTTCTACAATAATTATGCATCTTTACAATTCCAATATTTTTACAAACACACACACCCCTCGAATTCAATGCAATTACTAGTTCCGTTCTAAATTTCTGATTTCGATACACTTATTAATCCAATTCTTTTTGAATTTGCAAATATTTAGCTATAGAGTTTTTTTTGTTTTGTTTTTTTTTTAATATTTACATCTCCTTAAAAAGAAACCTGTAACATGTGCATATATTTTTTCACAAATGTAAAAATACACATTTAGGATTGGTGTCTATAAATTTTAGTTTTATTGGTAGATTAAAATCAGTTAATATTTATTGTATTATTTGTACCAGCAATATAAAATTTTGTTTGTAAAGAAAAAGAGAAAACATTAACAGAATCATTTTGGGCATCGGAAAATAGACACAAATTTTTCTGATTCCAATACCCAAAAAAATTCCAAACAATAGACCTGGAAAAATGTCTGACTCTAGATCTGACCACATAGAAAATGAGATATTAATTTTAAAAATTGTAATTGCCTCTCAAAACTAAGGTTTCATGCTAAGATTGTACCTATTTACTATGCCTCCCCACGGGACAGAGTTAGACACCAGGGTCGTTTTTTAACGTGGAGAAAAGGTACAAAAATAAAAATTGTCTCAGTCGTGAAGGATTTCTCCTCCACCGAAAGAGAACAAGAAATAGAAGTGCAGCATCTGAAGAACAGATGGTATTTATTTGCTTCCCCACCGAGCAAATTAGGCACAAGGCCGATTTTTAATGTGAGGCGTGAAGGGAGGGGGAAGGGAAAAAGGGGACCAGCTCCCGAGAGGTGGGAAATGGGAGCTGGTTAAAGGTCAGGCATGTGGGGTTGCCCCCACATCTGGTCTTTGCTAGTCATAGCTAGTCATAGCTTGCAGCATCTGAAGAACAGATACTACACTTTGATCTTGTCCCGAAGGCCAACTGTACATTCTACAGAAGATATGTTCAATTCATATAATGGCCCTCTGGGAAGTCATTTTTTATGTCTAGTGATTAAACAGCCCATCATTCTTAAGCGGTTTCTTTGTTGTTCAAACAGGACTGGTAGGACATATACATATAGCCTAAGCAAAAAAGAAAAGAAAAGAGATTTGAGGTTATGGGTCCTGTTTATCAGTTCAAAGTACAGTCAGAATGTTAAGTGGACCGGTTTATTTGTGTTTGGTTGTTCTAATGGTAAATCTATTGTTTGGCTGGTTCTACCAAATCAGGCTGTCTGAAGATATTGTCTTCCTGAGACTAAGTCCTGGATATGACCTTAAACTATATCCGATGGTGAGGCCCCAGCTTGCGGGCTCTGGGGAGTGTGGAGCCACCCTTTAATTGCCATTGCTCCCAGGTCCACTCTGACCCGGAGTGGTAGTAGCTGTTAGGGTCCCAACTATGCGTTAAATAGAAACTGACTTGCAAAAAAACAAATATATTCTATTAAAAATTTTTTCTTCAAAATCACCGGATTCGGCATTAAATAACCTGAAAAGGGTTGATATGCCGTAAAACAAAAACAACCAACCAACCAATCCTGAGACGAAATGCACCTAACATTGATGCTTTTTGTTTTTCTACTTCCTTTTGCAAAACTTAATTATGTTCTGTAAAAACAAAAACAAAAAAAGCAACCCACTTTTTCCCCATTTCCCCTTTCTCTTTCTATCTCCCCCCACCTCCTGACTGGTTTCCTAACTTAAAATGTACCAAACATTTACACTGTAACCATTTTTCCCTCTCGCATTGCTAAACTCATTCATGTTCTGTTGGGCAGGGAACAAAAGCGATACAATCCGCTATAAAAATCTCTTTAAGAAGATTGTTGACTGTCTTCCTTATGCAGTTTCAATCCGTGGATATTGAAGGTTAGCATCAATTAGTTTTACTTTGCTGATTAAGAGTTATGATAATTATGTAAACAACCAAACAAAACACTACAAACTAACGATTGAGAAAACAGAAAGTTTGAAGAATAAAAACTTTCTACAAAATAACTGGATGCAACACGAATCCTATTTCCAAAATAACTGGATTCGGCATTAAATAGCCCGAAAAGGGTTGATATGCCATTAAAAAAAAAAAACAATCAAATCTATTGTTTAGCAGAAAAAAAAAACATTTTTTTTTACTTTCCTTAAAAACTGTTGTAATTTTATTTTATTTGTTAGAGCAGTGACCAACACCACTGATTGATATGACGGCTAGTGTTGAAATCAAGCACCAGATGGAAACAATGAACAGACGTTCATGATCTCTGCAGTAAACACTCTGTTGCGGTCCTGGAAAGGTCACTAAGGAAAACATGGACACAAAGAGTTAGGAAAAGTAAAATATGTTGAAACAAAAAACAACGTATACAAAGAGCAACTGTCGTAATTATTGCCAAGATGGCGGACTACGAAGGTACACTGACTACCACGAGAGTCATAATTCTCAGTTAATTTATACAGTTCAGAAGAGTTCATCTTTAGTCCCTGGGTGAGTCCCCACAATGCAATTTTTTTATTTTATTTTTTTACATGGTCACCACTTATCAAGGCCCGGAAGACACTCGGGGATAAGGGTTATTGCGTGTACAGTAATCAATAGGATAGTGTTGTAGTAATCGTTAGTATTGGAGATTTGATAAAGTGTCTTACTTAAGGGGGCGGTTTATGAGGAATTTGTTTATGTTGGACTTGAAGACATCCAAGTTGTAGTCAGGTGGGAAACAGGAAGAGAGCTCCTCTCCATAGTGAATGATCATCCATGTATGATGAAGAATCACACCCTTTAAGAAGTAACTGTGTTGATATGTATGGACATAGATAAAACGCACGAATCAAGGAATAAACTTTGTTAAACAATCCTGTTATTCCCACAGGTAGCAGTAGTTTCTGTGGCATCCAAGGAAAATGTAGTATTGAGTCAGAAAAAAGCATGGTTGTGTAAATGATCATATTCTTGATAACAGACAAGCACAATGCCCCCAGTTAGTGGAGAACCATGGCAAGATGGGGTCTCGACAAAAATACTCCACTCCTTTGAGTGGTTGAGGTTAGGAAGGGCATCCAGTCATAAATTTTTTTTTTTTTTTCTTTATTTGCTGTTCTAAGTGAGTTTTGCAAGAACACATGTCTGAGCAGCTACCAAAAGGCAGACCCGTCAAAGCCATGGAAGTCTGCCTACAATTGGATAGTCAGTCAGTTGTTTCCACGTTTTTTTTTTAAATTGAAGGTAGACAACTCCTATTATATTCTTCAATTTAAAATGAGTCCTCCCTTTTGCTGCTTTTTACTTTTAGATGATTAAAAATATTTAACCATTTCATATTAACGGTTGTCTGGGCCACACAAAAATGCATGAAAATTGTACAGTCACAAGCAAAGTTTTATTTGCCAGCTTGAATACTATTTTCAGTCTGAATTTGAAAATCCTACAAGATAACTTTATATGTTAGATTTGAGAAGAAAAGAACAACAAGTTGCTAAAAATCATGGCACTTGTATGAAACTCCCTCCATTGCCAACACTAGTATAATTACATATCCTTGAGGAAATTTAAGAAAAGTAGAAAGTGGACGATAGGTTTACTTTCAACAGCCTCGTAACTTTTACTTCTTTTATTTTGTCTTTGAGTCCTCGCATTCCATGAGTGATGTTTCTGACAACAAGGGAAGAATTGCTGTTTTCTGGGTTATAATTTATCCATTTAATACTTTTTGTGTTTTTGACACACACACCCTTGATTTTAGCTTCTTGCATCAAGTGGCTTCATTCTTTGTATGAAGTGATTTCCATTTAAAAAAAAAAAAAAAAAATTACGGAACTATCAAAGGTTTACGATTCTGATTCTCATACAGAAATTAGTCACTATGTTTCAATTGACAAGTTGAATTAAATCCAACTGTTTCTTGCAATTCACATCCTTTTATTTCTTACTGATACAGAGTTGTAGAAAAAAAACAAGATCAACACGAAGCGTACTTCCTCTGTTTCTCTCTGAGATGATGTTGGTGTCAGAACTTTTTTGCCATTCACCACCATATTGGAGAGTAGCATATTGTGTGTGTTACAATCTTTTTTAACTTGAGTGTCACCATTTATCAAGACCCGAAGGCCACTAGAGGATAAGGGTTAATGAATGTAAGATGTTAGTGTAGTGATCGTTAAAGGTGTAAATTGAGTAGAATTCGATTATTTATGGGGACGGCTCAACAAGAACTTGTTAACATTGGATTTGAAGGCTACTATGTTGTATTCAACCAGGAAGCAGACCAGCAGTACAGTGTTCTGAGAAAGAAGCTTTGTTTATGGGATCTGCATTTAGATTTAGGCACAGATAGCGAGGGAAATCGTATATAGTGGTTGTACCGAGTCGGGTGTTTTTTTTTTTTTATGAAAGTTTCACTAGGGGGAGTATCATAGATTGGAGTTCGGTCGAGCACTAGATTATATGATTTGTAGTTTTAAGTATACTTTGTTCAAGATATACTAACAAAGTAAAAATATTCAATTCTTGTTGCTGTAAAGAAAAGTGGGGATAGCTTTCTTTTTTTATATTAATTGGAAGGCTAATTTTTGGTTTTTATTTTTTTTTTTATTCATTTTAATTTTAATGCATACATTTCGTTTTTCAAAGCATATGAATGCTCGAAAATACATGTGTTTATGATTCTCTATGTATTATTACTAAGTTAAGCAAGATGACCAGTGGAACGAAAATTTGGAAAGAGTTTTAAACAATAGATGGCATGAAATAAGAAAACTCAAGTTTTGAACAGGATAAAAAGTGCATTTTTTTTTTGTCGGCAAGCAGTGGGCCATATAAAGAGTTGGTGGGTAGGTAGCGATGTCTTCTTTTTTATTTGACAAGTTCATATTAAAAATTAATCCTTTCATTATATTTTTTTTTTCTCTTCTTTATACTCGGGTTTTCATTTTCATTAAATGACTGGCCGCAAGTAAGACCAGAGGTATATTGTTGCCAGACAATGTCTTTTAAGATTGAAACAGTGGATTTATTGTAATGACTTATGAGTATTTTTTTTTTTACCTAAATTGAATAATAAAGATATCAACAATGACAAGTGGAACGAAATTGGAGGAAGAACTTGAAGCTATTATATGGTAGGGAGAATTTGGAAACTAAATTCTTTTAAATAAATATCTATAAAATTGAAGATAGATTTTCCCTTTAACAAGAAGTAGAAATGGTGTATCTATTAAGCATGGTGAACAAAGCAAACTGTTTTTAGTATTTAATTTGATTTAAAAATAAGTGAACAAAATATTAAAAAAATGCCTGAAAAATGTAAGGAAAAAAAAAAAAAAATGGAATTAGATTTACAAAGAGTTGCAAAAGATGTCTGTGTAACAACCTTATTCTATGCTATCATTTGATTTACAGGTTTAAAAAATACCTTGTAATTTTAGATATAGTAATAAAGTAAAAATATTCAATTATTCTTGCTGTAAAAAAAAAAGGGGGTTGGGGGGGGGGATAAGTGTCATATATCAGTTTCCCAAACTCCAGGACACCATGGAGCCCCTGAGCAGGGCAAAGGTTTTTCACGGAGCACTAACAAGATAATTTTTAAAATAAATATGAAAAACAGTAATTTCACATTTTAACACTAACTAATGGTAATGTTTACAACCTTTTTTTTTTTTTTTTTTTTTTTTTTTTTTTTAATTAATGAAAAATTGTTGCATTTATTGTTAATTTATTTTTTTATTTTCTTTTTCGTGAACCATCCTGAAACTCTTTACACCTGTAGTTATGTATTATATCTGTTTTCAGTAAAAAAAAAAAAAAATCAAAAATTAAATATCTGCAGCCATTTAATTTTTACATATAAAGCATTTAGTCTTTTTCAAGAAAGAGCTTCCGAAGCTCCTCAGCCTCACTCACGGAGCCCCAGGACTCCGTGGGGCCCACTTTGGGAAACCCTTTCATATATCATCTCTATAATTCTCATTCATCTTTTCTGCCAGCTTCTTATGGATCCAATGGTGCTTAGTGTATTGTACATCTGGTGTCAACTAAACAAAGAAACAGTTGTAACCTTTTGGTTCAGTTCTCGGTTTAAGGTAAATATTCCTCGTTTTTTTACTTTTTTTTAAATGTCTTAACTTTTTTTAGGATGCCAACTTATCAAGGGAGATAACTTTTATTGTAATTGATTAATAATTGATTTTATTTTCCACACGATTCACTGCTTATCAAGGATCGGAAGCCACTCAAGGATAAGAGTTAGTTACTTTGACAGATAGAAAAACAGTAACTATGGTTTTAACTTGTCAGAAATTGACTATTTTAGGAAAAACGACTCAACAAAAATTTGAAAACAGTAATGTTATAGTCAACTGGGACGCCACCATGTGGTAATGTGTGTAGGGGCCTTAGACTGAAGCTCAGTCGAGCATCTATAATGAAAATATTGATAGAGAAGGGTTATCTGTGAGGGAGTGACTTTAAAGTGAAGGAGAAGATTTACACTCTATCCAGAATCTAGAGGATTCACCCACTAGATTTTGAAGTCGGGTTTTGTACTCTGTCACTTGAACTGGAAATGAAAAAAAAAAAAAAACAATTTTTTTTTTTTTTTTTTTTTTTTTATTATTAAAGGAAGAGAATTTTTATTGGAAGAAACAGAAAAATAACACTAAAATGTGAGGAACAAGGACCTAGGAAAGCTTCAGTATGAACTTCCATTACAAGCAAAAAAAAAAAAAAAAAGTACAGTTGAAATTTTATTTTGAATGCAATGAATATATAGTCCACAATAATTCCTAAGTTTGTTATAATTTTTTTATTCATAGATTTAAAGAAAGATTAAATTTTGATTACTAATGAAATTGCATTTTTAGTGTCGTTTCTTTCAATAGAATCGTTTGTTTTTTATCCAATATAAAAGACGTTTTGTTCATTATCATATCAAAACAAATCAAAAATATTTACTATATTTTGTAAATTAAAAAGAAATCTAAATATCTCCCTTTATGTGAAAGTTGCCATCCTAACATAAATGCAGGCCTTCTTTTTCAAAATTTTTGTAGCTACAAGGTTAGAAATTTGCAAATTGACAAACTACCTAACCTTGAGAGAGATAAACCATAGATAAAAACAAAACAAATGTATATGTCTCAAAAGTTTTTATTGAATTTTAATTTAATATCTTAATAAAGTAGATAATTCGTCATATCATATGGTTAATATAAAGAAATTGTGTGTTTGTTTACATTAGTGATATTTTAAACCAACACATTTCTGTGGAAATATTATGTAGTTGCATATCATGCTGAAATTACTATAAATTATGGAAAGTGATCCAGTAGATGATGTGCTAGTATTTAAATTAATAAATCAGCCACAAATACAGTCAGACATCTGAATTCAAAATGGTGGTATAAATGAAAAAAATCAATAATGTCGTCAAAATGATCAATTACAGTTACCTCCCCCTGAATCTTGCGAACTCTCCACCACTTCAAAATCTAATCACAAAATTGGAAAATTTTCTGTTTTACTTGTGTTATTTTTTTTTATTGGATCATTTTTTTTATAATTTTCGGAATTTAAACTAATTTCAGTATCCCATGTAAGCACATAATGTTTTCACCTTAAATGTGTTGGTTTAAAATATCATTAATATAAACAAGCACTAGAAATTGGACAGTACATCAAGGTAGGTAATATGCCATAAAGCAGATAATGACATAAAAAAAACTATTTTCAGGTTTATTTTTCTTGTGTTATATTATGAAGAGTTATTGCTCATCCTATCCTCCTATTCAGTTTATTTCTATAGACCTTGTTGAAATTTCCACACAATATTTTTAGCATTTTGCACGTGTGGTTCAATTTGCTATAACTTTTTTTTAACAGAAACGTTGAATATTATGGCCATATGCCAAAAAAAAATTGCTTTGAAATATTGCAGAGTGGCGTTTTTTTTTGTTTTGTTTTTTTTATTTTGTTCAAAAACAATTTGCTAACTTTTCGTGCTTAAGAATGTTGTTTGGTTTTCATTTTAAAAAATATTTCTTTAAATGAGGTTCCTGTTTCATATTTAAAGATCAGTGATCCTTTGGACCATGAGTCATCAATGATTTATTTCAATCGATGATATCATGAAGGATCTTCTGTGTCTTCAACCAAGTGAATAATATATATTCATTAATAGATTTATAATCTGTATATGTGTTACTTTTGAAAACTTACATGTCTTAATTTATAATTCACTAGCCTGCTGGGTGCCCAACGTTGCCCGAGTGTTTGGAGGTGTGTGTTGAGCAAAAGAAAAAAAAAGTGGTAGTAGGCAGGCAGGTTCGAACCTGTACCACGAAGGAGGAAAAAAAATATGGCGTCTTTGCCATTGCATCCATCACCAAATCGGAAGTGGTGAAGGTTTAAATTAGGGCTAGTCATTCGAAAATATCAGCGAAAAAAGCAACCCCTCCTTGTAGAAAAGTGCCCAGTTGAAGGTGAAGGAATTAATGTTTTTAGCAAATTTTTTGATATTTGTTGTCCGAAGGGTCAAGCTTCAAAACGATACTGATCTCGTGAAAATTTGTCGCCTCTGTCAAAAGTTTTAGACATACATACATGCATACATTTAAACAGGTGAGATTTCTATTAAAGATGGTTTCTAACCACGTAATTAGAATTAGTTTCACATAAGGTTATCAAGTTTCATGAGAATAGCTTTAAATATAAATGTTGGAAAAATTATCACATTTCTTGAAATGGTAAGGTCTATATTTTAGCCAACTTTTTAAAGGATTATTAAAGAGAAATGTTTACAGAAAAATACAAATTTTGGCACGTGAAATTCTTATAACTTCTAAACCACTGACGGTATACGCATCCCCCGATAGTATCCTGTACCTCTATAAGGCAACCATTCGCCCATGTATGGAGTATTGCTGTCATATTTGGGCTGGTGCATCGGCTACTAGTCTCTCGCTCCTTGACAAGGTTCAAAAGAGAGTCGCAAATCTGATAGGCCCTGAACTGGCATCTAAGCTTCAGCCTTTGTCCCATCGACGAAACGTTGCATACCTCTGCCTGTTCTACAAGTATTATAATGGTGAATGCTCTGATGAACTGCAAGCACTTGTGCCCCCACGACGTGAACACCCTCGACAGACCCGACAGGCTGCAAAATCCCACCCCCATATTGTAGAAGTCCCTAGATGTAAAAGATCTTTCTACTCCAGTAGTTTCTTCCCCAGAACCACTAGACTTTGGAATTCCGTTCCAGGTCCCTGCTTCCCCAACTGTATTGATGTTCAGAAGTTCAAGTGCAATGTGAACCAACATCTTGCTGCCCAAATCCCTACATAGTACCCCAGTAGTTGTTGCCCCTGTTAGTAGCCCCCTACACCAAAGTGGCAATGTGCCTTGTATGGGGTGAAAATGTAATAAAAAAAAATAAATAAATAAAAAAGGTTAGGAAATGTAGTGTTTACAATGTAAGTTCATTAATAAAAATACTATAAACAGCAATATTTTTTTTTTTTTACATGGAGGTCACCACTTATCAAGGCCCGGAAGCCACTCGGGGATAAGGGCTATTGCATGTACAGTAATCAATGGGATAGTGTCGTAGTAATCATTAGTATTGGAGATTTTATAGTGTCTTACTTAGGGGGGCGGTTTGTCTGAAATTTGTTTATGTTGGACTTGAAGACATCCAAGTTGTAGTCAGGTGGGAAACAGGCAAACGAAAGAGTTCCACAGGTGTGCACTTCTAAGAAAGAAGCTCTGCTCATGGAATCTACGTTTTGATTTAGGAACAGATAAAGAGTGGGCAAAATTAATGACTAGTTTCAGCTAGACGGGTGTTTTTCATGAAAGATTGGCGAGGGGGGACCAGAGATTGGAGCTTAGACGAGCACTTGCCAAGGAAATAACGATAAAACAAAGACAGGCTCGCAATGTTTCTTCTATGGGAGAGAGGCTGCAGGGAAGAGAAAAGAGCATCCCTAACTAAGCCACAAAGTCTATTTTGTACTCTGTCAAGACAGGATAGGCTGCTTTTAGTAGCTCCTGCCCAGATATGGTAGCAGTACTCCATCCTTGGACGTACTTGGCTTTTATATAGATAGAGAATTGCATCAGTAGTGAGATATCTTCTAGAGCAGTAGAAGGATCCCACCATTTTCCAGCGTCCTTGGGAACAGACTTGATGTACATGTTCCATTTCAGATCAGGAATAAAGGTCAAACCCAGAAGCTTGTCAAAACATGGAGCCTCCCCTAAACGAGAGCCATCAATTTCAATTCTTGCTAGATAAGGATCAGAGCGTTGATGATGTAAAGATAGAAGCTTGGTTTTGGATGCATTAAAAGTAACCAGCGACCTCTTCCCCCACTGTACCATGCGCTCAAGATCAGAGGAGAGAGAATCAGAGAGAACTTTGTCATTTACATCCTTTGATGTGTTGCCGTAGATGGTCATATCATCAGCATAGATGTCAACGAATGATTTAAGTATGTGTTTTGGTAGATCATTGATGTAGATCAGGAAGGAAGTTGGGCCCAGGATGGACCCCTGAGGGACTCCAGCATTAATACTGTGATTTCTGCCCATCAACCACTACTCTTATGAACCTATCAGAGAGAAATGATTTAATAATTGAGAAAACATTTCCAGTGATACCGTAGCTGGAAATCTTGTAAAGTAGGCCCTTATGCCATACCTTATCAAAGGCCTTCGATATTTCAGGAGCAATTACCCTGGAAAGGAAGCCTTTGTCAAGAGATTCACTAATCCTATGAGATATAACCGTTAGCACTTCCGCTGTAGATCTTGCGGAGCAGAAACCATATTGCATGTCACTAAGAAGGTTGTTTCTACTGAGGTGGTTGACTACTTCTTTATTTGATATGGATTCCAACAACTTACTCATGACACACAGGAGACCTATTGGTCTGTAGTGAGAGGGAGATGACTTTTCGCCTGAATTCTTAAATACAGGGCATACTGATGAGGTTTTTCCAGGGTGTTGGAAATATTAACTATTTATTAACAATTTAATGAAACCATGTAATGGCATTTACCGCATGTGTTCACATTATTATGGTATATTACAGCTCGTGTAATGTATGCATTCACATTAATATGGTACGTGACATAAATTATGTCTAAAAACAGTAACTGTGCCTGGAATCTACAATCCTGTCATTGATTGAAATGTTTGATTAGCAACATTTGCGTTCGTTGCATGTAAGTGTGCAGCGGGTTGGTTATATATGAAAATCAAATAGACCACACTTGCGTAAATGCATGTATTATCATTCATGGATGCCGAAAAACAATTTATAATGTCTTACAAAAAAAACATCAAAAAGGAAATTATCTGTACAAGGAAGAGCCATGAGATGAACTATTTAACTTGTCAAGAATCTAGAGTCGATTTATACACAGGTAATGCCTAAAATGACAATTTTTAATCTTAAAATGCACATCGACTTACACACAAGATTGACTTACACACAAGATTGACTTACACACAAGATTGACTTACACACAAGATTTTTTCACTTAAAGTTGATCAAATAACGATTGAGTAAAAAGAAAAACAAAATCAATTTATAATGCAAGTATTTCTCTTTGTCTGCAGGCAATGTACCTTCCTTGGGTGCTTCTGGCATTCAACCTCGTCATTGGAGATGGGTAAGATGGCTTCTTTTTTTTCTTTTTTTTTTATCAGAAGAGGGGGCAGGGGCTTTTTCTCACAACACATAAGGATCTTTATTTTGTTTTTATTTCCTTGATTTCTGTTCATAACACATTAAAATTAAACATAAAATGAAAATCAACAAAATCTCACCTCTTCGCTGTATATCTAGATGTCAGAAAACTTTACTCTAATAGTTTTTTTTCCTTCAAACTACTAGACTTAGGAATTCTTTCTGTTTCTTGCTTCACTGACGGTGCTAACATGCAGAAATTTAAATGTAATGCAAAAAGACATCTTTTTGGTCAACTCCCTACATAGTACCCCTATCAACATGGTCCCAGATAATAGCCCCTTACATCTAAGTAGCAGCAATATGTCTTATTCGGTGTGAACAAAGATATAAAAATAAATAAAAATAGGTTTATTATATATTATTTTTATTGGAATCCTTTGAGATGAGTAATTTTTTTTTTTTTTTTTTTTTTTTCAGACTGTTATCTTCATCTTCATAGTTGTTGTTTCACCATGTTTCAGCCAACTCATCCTTTGGCCTTCTTCAGGTGGTTTACCACGGCAGGATAGGAATGCTGACTCGTGTAACCGTATTCCCAGTAATTACTGCCTTCCATAGTTGTTGTTGTCTTAACACGTTTTGGCCAACTAATCCTCTGGCCAGCTTTGGGTAGGATTGAAACCATCTTCAGACAATGCTCACCTGGAATAGTAGAGAGTCAGTGCCGCTATCCACTGCGCCATAGGCCCAAAAGTAATTACTGCGAATACAGTTACAAGACTCAGCATTCCTATCCCATAGTGATTAATCACCTGAAGAAAGCCAGAGGATGAGTTGGCCGAAATGTGAGGAAACAACAACTATGAAGATGGGGTTACAGTCCGCAAAAAAATGACTGAAAAATAGTTTAGTTTATAAGTCAACTTTTAAAAGCCATCAACACGTGTAAAATAGATGTTAAACTTAATATGATGACTGTATGGACTATTGCCCTTGCCATTTTATTTATTTTTTAACTACATTTTGACTGATGAGTCTGCTATAGATTATAAGAGCATTCCTGTTGTACTCTACATAGCTCAGTTTATTTTTGTTCACAAATCTGTCTCTCATATATATATATATATATATATATATATATATATATATAGTAGAAATGGTAATTAATAAAAACTGAAGAAAGTGCTCAATACTGTTGTAGAGAAAATATGCATTTTATTTTTTATTACTGTATCTTTCTGTTAAGTTACATTATTGTTTCAGCTACCTGGCCGTTTTTTTGGCTGTCTGTAGCTTCCTCAGACTTTTACAGAAAAGTCTGAGGAAGCTACAGATGGCCAAAAAAACGTCCAGGTAGCTGAAACAATAATGTAACTTAACAGAAAAATATGGTAATAAAAAATAAAACGTGTGTGTGTGTATATATATGTATATGAGAGAGAGAGAAGTCGAATATAAGAAAAACAAATGAATAAAACAACTGGAATAGTCCATTATAAACAAACCGTATCAGTAGTAAAACCACTTAACCCATAGGAAGAGAGTTAGTGAACAGAAAATGACTACATATTTTTTTTAATTTAGCTGACTTTACAAATTTACCTTTTCTATATTCAAATAACCTAACTTGAGCTCAATGTGACCTGGCAGGTTTTTTTTTTTTTTTCATAAAATAGAAAATTTAAAATTTCATTATAAACATTTTATTCATGCTAATCAATTGATATCTAGCAATGATTTATTTATGTTTGCTTCGTGTCTCTCTTCTTTTCCTTTATTTTATATTTTTACAATTAAAACATTTCATAGGCATTTACACCATTAATGCTGTAATTATGTACAGGTCAGATTCTGTTAAGTATTTCATCCAATAATTGCTAAAAATGTCCTTTCCATATATTTTTACTTTACCATTATTTTTTTAATTCATTGGATTCCAGCTTTTTTTTTTTTTTTAATTTCCATCGACAATTTGTTTACAAAAATACATGACTATTCTCCTTTCTTTATATATGTATATAATATTTTGAGTATAGATTTTTATAGCATGGTTTTATTTTTTCTCTTGCTCAATAGTGTACGACGAGAGTTATAAATATTTTTATATTGTATAAACCGCCTTGAATGCAAGGTTCACCAAAACATCATTCACCAAAATATTCTCTTTTGTATTTTTCATTCAGAGCATACAATTGTTTCAACCTACCACCAAGATATTCATAATGTTCACAATGATATATTTATTTGTTCTTGGTGGCCATCCTCTGTGCTCATATAAATAGTTAAAACAGCTATATATATATATATATATTCTCTATTCGTGTGTGTGTGTGTGTGTATATATATATATATATATATATATATACAGGGTGGCCGAAAAGTCCCAGGACACTCTATTTTTAATATTTTAATTCTGTTAAATATGATGGATTGCAGCTTTTGCTAGCGTATCAAGGAATTCTCTAAAAAAAAATGGCACAAAGAACCTGGAGGCGAATGGAATTGTGCAAGAACAACGAGGGCCAACATACTGATCCCCTAGACCACTAAATTACTCTAGTTGTTTTCTGCTTTGTTTCTAATAAAGTTCTCTTTTTTTGTTGAATATATATGTTTTCTGTGTGTTTGATTAAAAAAATACTGTGTTTTATTAAAAATACATGTATAGTGTCCTGGGACTTTTCAGCCACCCTGTATATATGCACACGCCATATATTTCAGCATATAAGAAATCGTCAGATAAGGTAAGGTATAAAACTGGAGCAAATTTTAATAAATTTATCATATATCAGTTGTATGAGACGACTGCTAAATCATGAAACCATGTTTATTTAACCTTGGCTAGAGATTGCAACACCTGGTATTTTGTGAAATATTGGTTTTTAAAGATGATTTTTTTAACTTTAAGAGTCGTCTTATACACCAAAATATACGGTATATTATATGAATCACCCCGAATGCAGGGAATAAACTCTTACAAATCCATTAAAAAGTTATTTTGATATTTTCCGTTCAGAGCATACAATTGTTTTGGCCTACCACCAAAATATAATTTTCACAATCTATGACATTTAACTTTTCATGGTAAGGCCAACCTCAGTGCTCATATAAATAAACAAACAAAAAGAACGTTTTCGCTGTGAAGGGTAGCAACCAGGGTTGCGGAGTCAGAGGTTTTAGCTGGAGTCAGTCTGATTTCTAAGAGTACAAGGAGTCGGATTCGGAATTTTTTATCCGACTCTGACTCCTTAAGTCAAACAAATTTATTTTTTACATGGTTTTTCCCGTTTGGTTTTACCAGTTTTTTATTATTACATTTTCACCTCAAACAATTGCCACTTTGATGTATTGGGGCTACTATCAGGGACCCAAGTTTCAGGAGTACTATGTAGGGAGTTGAGCAGCAAGGTGGCTGTTTACATTACACTTGAATTTCTGCATATCAGTAGAGTTGGGGAAGCAGGAACCTGGAAGAGAATTCCAAAGTCTAGCAGTTCTGGGGAAGAAGCCATTAGAGTAGAAGGCGTTCTTACATCTAGGGATCTCTACTGTATGGGGGTGGAACTTTGCTAGGACAGGAGCTGAATCTTAGATAATAGTTCAGAACCTATCAGGTTGGCAACTCTCTTTTGAACACTGTCCAAGAGCGAGAGACTAGTAGCAGATGCAACAGTCCAAATGTGACAGCAGTACTGGACAAATGGTGGAAGAAGCTATTAGAGTAAAAGGCTTTCTTATATCTTGGGATCTCTACTGTGTAGGGGTGGGACTTCGCTGCTTGTCTGGTTTGTCGGGGGTATTTTCATTGAGGAGGTACAAGAGCTTGTAGTTCGTCAGAGCATCCACCATTAAAATACTTGTAAAACAAGCAGAGGGATGCAACATTTCGTCAATGGGACAGGGAATGAAGCTTAGATAACAGTTCAGGATCTATCAGCTTGATGACTCTCTTTTGAACACTGTCCAGGAGTGAGAGACTAGGAGAAGATGCACCGGCCTAAATGTGACACCAGTACTCAATACTGGAATGGTGGCTTTGTAGAGGTACAGGATACTTTCAGGCGTAAGTAACATTCTAGCACGGTAGAGAGAGCCCACCTTCTTTGCAGCAGCCTTGGCAATGATCTCAATGTATTCCAACTCATGTTCCCTGTGAATGTTAAGCCAAGGAGTTTGAAGGAAGTACTTTCAAGTAATGTATCTTTAGCCATAGCTATTGGTGGTTGGTAAGGTTTCATGTAATTATTAAAGGAAGCGAGCTTTGTCTTGGCAGCTTTGAACGTTACCGTCCATTTCTGACCCCATTCCGCTACATACCTTCAGTCTTCCTCTAGGGTTTCTGCCATTGCCTTAGATATGTGCTCATTAGATTTCCCCACGTGCCTGCTATAGAGCATGGTGTCATCAGCAAATATACCCATGTCAATTTTATCAGGTAAGGATCGATCCCTAAGGTACACCTGAATTTATATCATATTGTTTGGACGTACGCCCATCAAGGACAACCTGGATTATTCTCTCATTTAAGGATTTAATTATGTTAAGCATTCGTCCAGTAATACCAGAGATTTTATTTTCATAAGAAGACCACCATGCCATACCCTATCAAAAGCCTTAGATATATATTGGGCTACTGCCCTCCCCTTCCCCTGCCTTATCCAGTGCTTGGTATATACGTTCAGAAATTAGTTAGAATATCTGCAGTAGAACGGGCTTGCCTAAATCTATATTGATGATCAAACAGAATTTTAGCAGTTGTAAGGTGGTGGACTAGAGCTAGATTAATTAAAGACTCAAATATTTTGGCAAAAAGCGGGAGGAGGTTAATTGGGCAATAATTTAATGGGTCATTTCGTTCACTAGAGATTTTGTAAACTGGTACCACAGAAGTAGCATTCCAGCTATCAGGAAAGCAAGATTCGTTAAGACATTTCTTAAAGAGTTTAGAGAGAACTGGAGCAACCTCAGCAGAGCATTTTTTAATAGCACAGCCGGGATGAGATCAGATACACATGCTTTTGAGGTGTCTAGGTTTTCTATGATATCATGAACTTGAGAAGGAGTGATTTTCAGATCATCTAGTGTGGTTTCTGTCTGCAAAGGAAAGTCAGGGAGGGAATGGTTTGTTGGGTCCAAGGTAGGATTTGAGGAAAAATAACGGGCAAACGTGTTAGCTTTTCAGTTGCTGTGTAAACAACCTCATGATAGTTGGATAGTGGGAGAATTATTGATTGCCCATTATTTACTATATTATTGTAGATTTTCCAGAAATCATGAGTTCCTAATTTCTGCGCTTCAAGGCATTTCCTGGTGGTTTCAGTATATTCACTCTTAGCTGTTGCTACTTCTTTCTTACAATTACTTCTAGCTTCTATATACCTTGTCTGTTTGTACAGGACTTATGCTGGATAAATCTATGGTATGCATGTTGCCTCTGAGCAATGGCAACTGCGCAAGTAGAAGTAAACCATTGGGGAGAGTGGGGTTTGCTATAGAACTTCCATGTAGGAACATGTGCTTCAATTGCTGCTTTGAATCATTCAGTAGTCTCATTTGCGCACTATTCTGCAGGAAGAGAACAGATATTTCCTCATGGAGCGTCTCTGATATGATGTCTAATGGCATCCCAGTCAGCCTTATTTTAGTACGTTGGCGTTTTGAGCAATGGCTTTCCAACTTGGGGTCGAGAGTTTAGAGTGATTCTATCATCATCACAGCATGATCAGCATTCCTAAGTGAGCAATCAGCATTTGTTACACAATCCTCAGGATCTCTTGTCAGAAATAGATCCAGAAGTGAGGCTTGCTGGTCCTCACGATCTGGGAGACGTGTCGGGAATGTTACTGTCTGTGTCAAGAAATGGGATAAAGCAAAGTTATGGATAGCTGTGTCAGTGTAGTTAGAGAAGCCAAGCAAATTTCTATGGCAGGCGTTAGTCACTAAATACATGTATTTGAGCGCTAGTGTCAAGGGAGAGTGCTATATCTATGCTGTCAGAGACATGATTGATTATAGTACAGTCCTGGGTTGATGGAGAGCAATAGAGAAAATACAAGTAGCTCTATGTTGTAAATTTAGTTTAAAGTACATGAAGGCCTGGTCACCTGATCCTAGTTTAGATTCCGAAGACATGAGGAGGGTGTTAGAAATATAAACTCCAAATCCATTCCCGCTTATGACAAAGTGGAAGATAACCAGACATGTTAGAGGGGATGGAGGAGTGCAAGTTAGTTTCACTTAGTGCTAAGATATCTGAGGAGTTTGCTAGGAGAAATGATTCTACATCATCTAAGTTAGTTCTAAGTCCTCGCATATGTGTAAATGCAAGCCTCAAGGGAGAAGGTGTGAGTGTGTGTCTGGTTTGAACTTTTTTTGGGGGGTGGGGGGATTGAGCTGTCATTTTATATATTTCATAGTTTCAGATTTAGATTGAGGTGCTAGGCAAAACGGATATGCATAGCCACCATCATGCAACACGAGTAGACCATCAGCCAGCTCCTCATCCACAGGAATGTGGACTCTGGAATGCCCACCAGAGATGAGTGAAGGGTGCCTTTCCATGCATGACATGGCACTACATATATCTCTATATTACACAACTGATTATAGAACAGCCACTCTAAGCAGTATCAAAGAGTTAGGGCTCCTGTACTATCAGTTGAGAAACAGCAACCAGCAACTGTCAAACTGGTACCCTCAAACCTGTCCAACAGGAGTGTCCCAGTCCAATCATGTTAGCATATATGTTAAATAAGCACCCCCAAGATGCCCAGGTATAGGAGAAGGGAATGATGCAAATGTGGGGGACAGCATTCAATGCCCTAGTCAGCAAACAAGGCTAAGCACTGAGCACCTCTAATGATTCCTTGTGACCGCACCTCTGCTCCTGGCTAATAGGTAAAGGAGTATGGAGTCTTGATAGGCAGAGCCTATCTATTCCTTAAACAGTTTAGGTTTGCAAACCGGTGATTTGATCAAGTCACCAGCTCTAGGGAGGTTGTCGTCCAGGAATGAGAAGGCCTCCCTCTCTTGTTTTGTGCCAAGACGTATGAGGTCAGTGGCACAGGTTTACAAAGCAAAGTTTTCCTTATTCTAGATTGATAACGTAACCAGATCTACTGGTCCATCAGCACTGAGAGGGTTTTCCCTGCACCTGGTTTCAAGGCCAAGTATTTCTATGCTCCCGCATGGATAGTTAGGATTCATAGTTAGTATCAAAGAATTAGTATCTGCTTTGAAGTTACACTCCTCAGAATAGAATTAAGATTAGTTACGTTTTTAAAGGAGGTATGTATGAGTGTGGGGTGTAGATTAAAGGTGAATATTTACTAGGGTTAAGAAAAGATCAAATATGGTTTGTGGATAAGTGACTAATTGGAAAATTATAGTATAAGGGTTAGAGTACGTTTAGAAATGTGCTTTAGGTGTTAGTTTTCATGTAAAGATAATCACCAGTACTTTATCCCATCTAATTAAAGAAAGATATAGTTGCTAGTTAATACAGATCACTTATAATCTGGGCACAAACTGTGGCTATTAGTTATCTATTTTATAGATATTCTATAGAGTATAAATATAGGTTAAGCTTATGCATCCCTTAGCAATAGAAATCTATAGATGTTTAGTATTTATTGATTTTGAAAAGGTCAGCGTACTAAAGTTTAAGACCGGAAGCTAAATCCTCCTCTAAATGTACGTGCAAAGTATGTGATTTTATATCAGCTTGGGGAGAAAAACAATTGGTTTTTATAAAGTTGAAACAAGAGAGATGATATAACTTACAAGAATAGAGAATTAATATACAATATAGATATGCAGGGATTTAGGGAGGATTTAAGTGCATAAGGATTTTTAATGTTTATCATGCAAAACAGACAGGAAGGCATCTTGGAGGCAAAGCATTATCCATTTAAAGCAAATATTTAAAAATAACATTTGTGCCAGTTATTTTAGTAACATACATCAGTAACAATATACATGTGGCCAGTATAAGCCTTATATTTAAACATTACACTTAGTCATAGAATGATAAATTATGATTTCCAAAAAGAGGGAAGCAGTATAAGTAAATAAAAGCAGGAAAACAGGTTTAGTGAATAAGCAATAACTTAATTGCTTCCTAAGCAATGGTTTGCACAATTTAGCAGTTTTTGTATGGTTTTGCTTTTATTTTTGGAGATATCTCATATTTTGTACTGTACTAAAATGCTTCCACGTCATCAAGATATTTCAGTCTGTCAGATATCTGCAAATCTTGTCTGGACAACTGTTTTTGTTTTGGGTGTGATGTCACACAAGATCAATGAAAGTTCTGTCTTTGAGTGGGATCACTTTGGATTACATTGGATAACAATAGGATTGTAATCTGAAAGTTATCCAGTTATGAATCAAAGAGAATTTGGCAATTGGATTAGTTTGGGATTGATCCGGAATTACAATCGTATCTCCCCTACCCAAAAATATAACGGGCATAAATTAATAAGAAACAACCCATGGCACTATAACCCATTATAGTTTTTTTTTCCTTTTTTTTTTACATAGGAGTCACCACTTATCAAGGCCCAAAGGTCACTCGAAGATAATGGTTACTGAGTGTACAGAAGTCAATGGCACAATATCCTAGCAATCGTTAGTAGTGGAAATTTGGTAAATTAAATTCCTTAAGGGGATGGCTCATCAAGAATTTGTTTATGTTGGACTTGAATATGATCAACATGTAGTCAGCTGGAAAGCAGGCAAATGGAAGAGTTCCACGGGCGTGCAGTTCTAAGAAAGAAATTTTGTTCATGGAATCTACCTTAAGGATTAAGAACAGAAAAAAAGTGGGGAAAATTATTGATAGTGGTTTCAGCTAGACGAGTGTTTTTCATGAAAGTTTGGCAAGGGGAGGGGGGACCATAGATTGGAGCTCAGACAGGCACCTGCCATGAAAATAGTGACAGAGTAAAGAGAGGCTCATAACATCTCTTCTGTGGGAAAGAGGTTGCAGGGAAGAGAAAAGGGCACCCCCACCAGGTTACAAAGTTTATTTTGAAGTTTGTCGCAGCATAATAAGAGTTTTCCAGCAGCTCCTGCCCAGATGTGGCAACAGTACTCCATCTGTGGATGTACCTGACTCTTACTTGGGTAGAGAATTGCATTAGCAGTCAGATATCTACTGGGGTGCTAAAAGGATCCCACCATTTTTCCAGCCCAGAAGCTTGTCAAAACATGGAGCCTCCCCAAGACGAGAGCCATTCATTTCAATTGATGCCAGATAAGAGATCAGATCGTTGATGATATGAAGATAGAAACTTGGTTTTAGATGCATTAAAATTAACCAGCCACCTCTTTCTCCATTGCACCACATGCTCCAGATCAGAGGAGAGAGAATCAGAGAACTTGGCCATTTACAGCTTTTGATGTGTTGACATAAATGGTAATATCATCAGCATAAATATCTTCGAATGATCTTATGATGTGATTTGGAAGATCATTGATGTAAATCAGTAAGAATGTTGGGCCCAAGATAGACCCTGAGAGTCTCCGGCATTAATACTGTGAGCTTCTGATTTCTGCCCATCAACCACTACTCTTATGAACCTATCAGAGAGAAATGGTTTAATAATTGAGAAAACATTTCCAGCTATACTGTAGCTGGAGATTTTGTGAAGTAGGCCTTTATGCCATACCCTATCAAAGGTCTTTCATATGTCAAGAGAATTGCCCTAGAAAGAAAGCCTTGGTTGAGAGATTCGCTAATCCTATGAGACATAACCATTACAACATCTGCTGTAGATCTAGTAGAACGGAAACCATATTGTGTGTCACTAACAAGGTTATTTTTGCTGAGATGTTAACTACTTCTCCATTTAACACATTCCAGTAACTTACTCATGACGCATAGATTTATTGGTCTATACTGAGAGGAAGATGATCGATCATCTGAATTCTTAAATACGGGGCATACTGGTGAGGTTTTCCAGAGTGTTGGGAAGCAGTTCTCTTTAAGACAACACTTAAACAGCTTTGTAAGTATGGGAACTAGTTCTGGTTGAAGCGTTTTCAGCACTATAATTGAAATGCTATCAGGGTCAGTCGCTTTACTGGAATCAAGGTTTTTGATTAACTTGGCAACATCACGCACAGATATTTGTATGTCACATAGTATGTTTTCTGATAAAAGAAGAAATACGACGGGTTGAAGGCCTTAGTCGCATAGGGTATAATTAGTTGCAAAGTTCTTGGCAAAGAGTTTGGCTTTGTCTGATGCTGACGAGATTACCTCAGGTCTATTGATGATGGTTGGGATAGAGCACATGATTCTGTTCAGGATCCGGTTTGCTATTTGCCAAAACTGGTGGTAACTAAGCCACTGCTTAGCTACTTTGGACTTAACGGACTGAGCATACAACTCTCTCGCATTCTTTATTACTTTTTTTACATTGATTGCTGGCACTCCTAGAATCGGCTTTAGTTTCAGTACAGCTTCATGTTTTTCCTTTGATCCTCTTTCCATAAAGACAATATTATTTTTTTTTTTTAATTTCTTCTCTGTATATGTGTCTTTACTACCCTTTTCAAAATGCCATGGCCTAAAGAGGTTTCCTTATCCCGAAATATTGTAGTCCCTTTTAAACTGAAAGCATAATAAAATTTAATTGTAATTTTTTTATCCCTTTGTTATTTTAACTTATTCTATAAACTTAGTTCGTGTTTTTAAATGTATTTATAGTGTATTTTAAACCATATTTCCACTCTCCCATTCTTATCTGAATTCATTTTAACTGGCGAGTCTACTTCCCATGTTATACAATAAAATATGATAATGAAATTTTGTAAGATGGACTTGGATTTAAAAAAAGGTTTAAATTTATTTAAAATTTTAACCATCCCTTAATCTGCCTTTAAAATAGATATTACTAAAAAAATTTATTTTATTATTTTATTCCATTTCTCTATTCAGTGCTATCGACCCACTTGAAACTATTTTGCCAGATTTTTATCGCATGTCATTTGTTTGTAATATATTAGTAATAGTTAGCAATATATGTAGAGACACAATAGAAAATTTGAAAATATGCATCTCTTTTCTAGTATTCATCACCTTTGGTAAATGAGTTTGTATGTTTTAAATTATTATCACAGAAATCGAAAATTATACCGTTTCAATTAAATAAAAGAAGGAAGTATTAAAATTAAATCACACATTTGGCTCTTAAGGCAGATCCTCCCTCCCTCTTACTGCTCTCAAATAAACACTAATCTTTGCACCTCAATTCATTTCACGTGGAGACATTGGTCTTTTAGTTAGACCAACATGGGTCACTCAAAGAACACCAAGTGCATCCATATATCTGTGCTGTGTGGAACATCTTTATGTAGATCTAGTCCCACCATTTCTTTTGTTTTCTTTGCTTTATATTTTCTTACACATTCAAATAATTATTAATCTTCTATTCATTTATTTTAAAACAAATTAGTTGCTAGAGCAGATTGGTTTTCTCACAGTACTTGAAAGATAAAATCTCTTGTAGTGGAATGGGTCCGTAAATGGATGGTAACATTTAATGCTAGTAAAACTAAGCTGCTCTCCTTTAACAAATAAAATTTCTTGTAAATGTTAAAGGGGAATCTATCTCCAATCCTGCACTTATTTATGAAGAATAGAGAAAAACTTTAAATTAAGATACTCAATATCTTCATCCATGCGGAGGCGCAGAAATACCTGGTGTAGAAACCAGGCGCACGGTTAACCTTCTCAGTGTGATGGACCTGTAGATCTTGTCAGATCATCCACCTAAGAGAAAGAACATTGATAACAAAACAGAGAGGGAGGTCTCCTCAGTCATGGTTAACAACTTTCCTGGATCAAGTGACTCCAACAAATTCCCGGCTTGCAAACGTAACTTAAGGAGTAGATAGGCTCTTCCTATTGCCGACTTTCACACTTCTTCTTTACTTATTAGTCAGGCCAGAGGTACAATACCAGGTATAATATCAGGATAGTTGGCATGTCGCGCATGGAAAGGGACCTTGCTGCTATATCTGGTTGGCTTTCATGAGACCACACATTCTAGACTGGACTTAACTAATGGATCACTGTGTGTGTGTGTGTGTGTGTACTTGGCGTCAAAACAGGCCCACTTTGCTCAACACTGTTCACTTAACCTAATATTAAACAAGAAGATAATAAAATGACAACCCAAAAAAATATCACGATAAAACCAGATAACCACTCAAACAAAACCAACTTGCCTCCGCCCTTGAGGCTCGCTTTCACAAATATCCATGGGCTTAGAGGTAATCTAGATGATGTAGAATCTTACCTTTTAGTAAACTCCCCGGGTATCTTAGCATTAAGTGAAACAAACTTACACTCTTCAATCCCCTTCCAATTACTTTAACATGGCAGGATACCCCCCCCTCTTTACTGTAAGGACTCTGATAGATGTATGCACGCACTTAGTCTATATTCGTAGCACCCTCCCTTTAAACTAGAGAGAAAAATCTTGAATCGAATGACCAGGCTTTTATGTTCTTTCGACTAACATTTCATCACAGCGTTAGTTACTTATATTTTCTCTGTTGTTTTTGCTCAAGTCAGGATTGTTCCCTAATCGATCATGTCTCTGATAGTATAGATGCAGCATTCTCCTTGGATAGCACTTGATGCATCCAAGTCCTTTGACAAAGTCTGCCACAAAGGGCTGCTAATGAAAATTAAATCGTACGTTATAACTGGATATATACTAAATATAATTAGATCCATCTTAGATAATAGAAGCATACAGGTTGTCATTGATGGGCATACATCCAAGCAGAAAAACATTAATGAAGGAGTGTCGCAGGGGTCGATCCTTGGACCATTATTATTCCTGATATTCAAAAATGACCTCGCTGATAATATTATGTCCGAGATGGGTATATTTGTTGATGATACAATGCTCTATAACATGCATTAGGGAAGAAAAGATGTACATAAATCTAAGACAATGGCAGAATCATTAGAAAATGACCTCCAGACTATAGTGGAATGGGTCCGTAAATGGATGGTTACATTTAATGCTAGTAAAACTAAGCTGCTCTCCTTTAACAATTATAAGACGCCTCTCGAACAGCCTATATCGATGACAAATAACACCCTACCTGAGAATTCTATCTTCAAACTCCTTTTTGGAACTATTTTACCATATTTTACTTTGTGGGCAATATGAACTGGAACAAATACATAGAGGACATTGCAAAGACTGCTGCAAGAATATTCACACCTGAGAGTATCCCATACCTCTACAAGGCCACCATTCTCTCATGAATGGAGTATTGTTGCTACATCTGGGCTGGTGTATCTACCACTAGCCTCTCCATCTTGGATACGTTCCAAAAAAGAGTTGTCAATCTAATCTGTCCCACTTTATCAACTAAGCTCCAGCTCTTGTCCCATCGTCACAATGTTGCATCTCTGTGCCTGTTTTAATGGAATTGTAATGTTATGACCCTTTAGGCTGTGATCATAGCGTAGTATCTGTTAACTGTGGCAAGCGGGAGCAATGGTCAAAACATTATTGTTATTGTATTCTTGTTAATTGATTTGAGCGACGAATGGTCGCTGGATCAGTTATTATGATTAGAAGAATAAACAATTAAACTACGAAAAAAATGATTGACGTGTGAATCGCAAAAAGAATGTGAAAATAGAAAATATATGTAAACATGATTTTGGGGTTTTGAATAAACAAGTAACTAGCTGTGGACATTAGGTTGGTCTGAGACACATAATTAGGTGACGTAAGAGAACACGTAATGTAGTTAGTTTTGGAGAGATTCAGAGAGTTGAGGATTGACCACCAGAGCCGACGGACGTCTAGACAGCTAGGAGCGGGCTGTATGAACAGAAAATGTAGATTAACTGCAGATCCTGTGAAAACCAATTGAGACAACTGTAATAAATGTATATTACAAAAATATAAGAGTTGTTTTAATGGTTTCACAAATAAGAACAGTTGTCTCACTTATATGGTGCTGATCGCTTCATGGTTCGTCACGGAGCAGCAGGAAGTTAAAAGAACTCTTCAAGAAAAAGGTATGAAGCATATATTATTCTTCTTACATATGAACTGTAAAAATATCCCGTGTGATAAGTCTGATACAACATGACTCGGTTTACATGTCAATATCATGTCCCCTGGCTAAACAACATACATACGATTTATACGTTTATTATCTGTCTGTTAAAAGAACAATATCTTACACCCACTAGATAACACATGACACGTTTTAATATATCATCTCCTCCAATATAAATCAATATACAACAGAATGTGTTCTGATGAACTCATTGCACTTGTACCCTGTACATATCCCCAACAAACCCGTTTAGCAATAAGATCTCACCCATTCACTGTTGACGTCCCTAGATGCTAAAACGCTTTTTATTCTAATAGTCTCTTCCCTTAAACAGCTAGACTTTGGAATTCCCTTCCTTCTACCTGCTTTCCTGGTTGTACTAATATGCAGAAGTTTAAATGTAACATAAACCGACATCTTGCTAATCTTTCCTAGACATGGTCTCAA
This sequence comes from Euprymna scolopes, assembly GCF_053919585.1. Lineage (NCBI taxonomy): Eukaryota > Metazoa > Mollusca > Cephalopoda > Sepiida > Sepiolidae > Euprymna > Euprymna scolopes. Next base: position 64,632,416 of record NC_136511.1, read on the forward strand.
AAAGTAGCCATTTTCGTCCAAGTGGTGATATGCCTTGTTAGGGGTAGACGTGTGTAAAAAAACAAAAACAAAAAAATAAAGCTGGTTGAGTGTATATGTGAGTATATTTATCATACAAGCGAATGTTAAACGTAAAAAATGATATACATGAAAAGTAATTATAAAATGCTGAATAGATGTGGGAGGCTGGGATATGGATCTGCAGAATAGATTTCCACATAGGGGTCAAGGAGTCGGAGTCAGAATTCAAGGAGGCGGAGTCGGACTTTCACCATCCGACTCCGCAACCCTGGTAGCAACTCACAAAAGTTTTCCTGTGCTGTTTTCAAACTTGTTCTCATACAAGTGAATTAATTTCCACCACCATTCCACTTGACATATATTTTACTTGGTAGAATTAAATTAACCGAATTGAATAAATCCAAAAAACTTAATTTTCTGTTTCTATTTTATAATTCTTTCATTTTTATTTATTTTTCATCCAGAGGATTATTTGAACTAATTGGCATCCTCGTCGGTCATCTCTACTTCTTCCTCATGTTCAAATACCCACTTGACTTTGGCGGTGCTCGATTGATAAATACGCCACAATTTCTGTAAGTATTTAACCCTTACGAACATAGTAGTCAAAATACCTATCAATACAGTTTCTCTAACCTTTTTAATCTGCACGTTGGTTCAGATGATTTTTTTTTTCCTTTTACTGCAAATCCCAATAAAATTATCAAAAATAAACAAGTGTATTGTTTAGATTTGTGCTGAATATTGACATTGATTAGCAAATAGTTGAAATGCTATAACAAAAAAACTTGTCTGAAAGATGGCATAAAATATGAGACCTGAAAGTAATCACTTTGTCTATATTTTAGATTATCAAACAAAAATATTTTTTCTTTGTAACTAATTTGAACTGTTTATGAGTTTAGCATAACTTATTTCTATATTAAGAAATTTAAAAAGATTCTTTCTTAGATCATCAAGGTCTTTCTGTGTATGCCGTTATTGAGATATTTTAAGCAATTTCCATTTTTTTTTTTTCGTGTTTTGTCTTTGTAGCCTTTTTATGCATGAGCGATCAGGGCTCTATGGACAAATTTATCTTTATTTGACCTTTGACAACTAAATATTTTCATTTACTAGCCAAATAAAAAAGCTACCATCCAAATCCACATGATTTTTAGAATATGACATCTTCGTTCTGTGACGAGTATGTACATCATAAAGATGTTTCTGCTTTTTTTTTTTTTTTAACAAGTGTAATTCTAAATATACAACAAATTTTATGTTGATACTTGAAGGTATAAACATTCTAGTTTCTTCAGATATTTTTTTAGACAGCCTTTGTTTAAAAAAAAAAAAATAGTATATTGTTCTATTAAACTTTTTTTGTTTAAGTAATTTAACTTTATTCGTTTTATTAAAAAAAAAAAAAGTTGAAAAGATATTCTTCACTCAGTAGTGAGCTTTGGAAGATTGTCAGTGAAAGAAACACATTCGCCAAAAGATAAGCGTTTCATTATTTCTAGTCGCCACTTTGAAAAATCACTTACAAATGCGACTGTTTCACTCGTGATGTAGAGCCCTGATGATTTTTAAAAATAAATAAATAGAAACTGAATTGAAAAAAAAACAAATATATTCTATTAAAAACTTTTTCTTTAAAATCACTGGATTCGGCATTAAATAACCTGAAATGGGTTGATATGCCGTAAAACAACCAACCAACCAATCTTATTTTTAGTCAAATTTAAGAAATTTAAAGATTCTTTCTTAGATCAAGGTCTTTCTATGCTATTATTTAGATATTTTAAGCAATTTCAATTTTTTTTCATGTGTATTGCCTTTATAGCCTTTTTATACATGAATGATTTTTAAAAAATAAATAGATATGAAGATTTCTAATCTAAATATGACCTTCATTCATTTGTCTGTTTTTATTTACACGTTACATCACTTCAACATCCTGGTTTTTTACATTGCTAACAGCCTTTTTATACACATTCATTGGTTATAGTCAATTGGCATACTTCCTAACTTCCGGCGTAGTGCTACTAGAAGCAGTGAAAAGGCAAATTAGTTCTTCACTTTTTTTCTCTCACACATATCTCCCATGTGCATGTACTCTTTTTTATTACATTTTCCCAATCTTTCTTTTTATCATTTAAACATGGTAGTGTTTGAACATAGGGTTAAGTGGCAGTTTTAGTCATTTAGAACTGCTTTAAAGCTTCACCGCTCACTCATTTTTTGACCAAATTTCAAACAATCTTCTCGGCTATACTGTGAAAAAAAATTTTCAATTTTCGTTCAGTAAAACAAAAGTTATGATGAATTTACTGGTGTTCACAATCGTAAAAAAAAAACGTAAGGAGGTGAGCAATGTTTTTTATGACTGGTTTCCATAGCAACCACGTCGCTTCACCGACTATTGTTGCTACCAATTCAACGTTCTCACAAAAAGAGGAGTAACAAGTGAAACAGAGAATGAAAGAATGAAAGGGGGATAATTGGGGGATTTTATTGAAAGCAGACAAGTGTCGTACAGTGTTATTACATATGTGTACGTTATTGTTTATGGGGGCAAAAATAAGACTGAAATTAAACAAAGAACAAGTGAATTTACTGGAAGCCTGGAAAAATCATGGATTGCAATAGAAAAATGCGAGCATGAAAAGTAATATGGTTAAGCTTAAACGTGGAATAGTAAAGGACTAGTTGTTTAAACTGAAAAAGAAAAGGACAAGATATTCTAGTAAAAAAGATAAATTTATGACTTCAAATATTGCAGCATTAAGAATTGATTATATAATTTTATAAATTCTTAATGCTGCAATATTTTAAGTTATAAATTTACTAGGCTTCGCGCGAAAGCAGGACACAAAATGTCTTAAATAGTAATAATAATAATAGAATAACAATGATAAAGACTTTCCCTGGCGAGGACTACTATTGACTGTAACCAGTTATACAGTCCTTTTGAAATTTTCATGTCTATTTTTCTCATTATGTACTGAATATTTGTTAATGAAACCTATATGAAATATGTTCCCTATTGAATTTTAAAGATTTTCTATTCTGAAAGAAGTTTAAAAAAATTTAATCTAAAAAAGTTATTTTAAAGTTTTTGTTAAAAAAAAATTTCAGATTTTCTCATTATTCAAACCTGTATTACAAAGAGGGGGTTGCAAAAAAATGAGATGTGGTGTGAGGAGAAATACAAACTGAAACAGAATATTCAGATTTGTAATAATACAAAGACGGGGTTGCAAAAATGAGTTGTGGTGTGAGGAGAAATACAAACTGATATAGAGAGGAGAGTTTTAAAATATAATCTTAAAACGTTAAGATACAAGTTAGAAAAGCATTTCATCCAAGGCATGAAAATTGTTAAACAAAATGTTTTTACTATAGGCTTTAATAAAAATAAAGGTACAAGATTCAGTTTGAAATTTATTTATCTTCAAAGTGCACTTTTATAAATTTTACCAAGTAAGGTATAAAAATTTAATTTAAATTGAATAAAATAATTACCTTGGATTTTTATTTTCCCAAGATGTTATAGGAAAAAGACTAACCCACATGCGGCGAGCGACAAATGTTGAATATTCATCTTCCCGAAATCGAGCAAATTAAATAGACAGGCGAGCTTCGTTGTTAACTGTGAGATATTATGATTTATATGTGATATAAAAAGTTTTAGAAAGTTGTGAACCGACCGACCGCTTCTCTGAAAAAAGCCTTTTGTAGACATACAGAAAAAGCGAACACACATACATACATTTTTGCTTTTATATTTATAGATATTGTACAAATGCTATTTGTTTATTTTCTTTTCAAACAGGTACAAGTATTTCCCTAGTCGACGAGGAGGCACTTCTGGCTTTGGGATGTCACAACCAAATCGACAGCGACCGGAGGAAGAAAACCCTGGTGGAGGTGCTCGGGGTTCGCATGCCTGGGGACGTGGACACACCTTGGGGAATAACTGATTGACTATGTGGTGGGAGTCGAGTAACACTTGTGTGTAAATGACAAAAATAAACGGACTAAAGTTTGAGGAAGACCTAATTTGAGTCGTGCTTCAAAATGGAAGATTCTTATTTTCTTATCCCACCCTCAACCCATCCACCTACCCTAAATTTCAATTCCCCCACCCCTTCCCTACCACCATCATCACTATCACAACCAACAATTGACACCAACACAGAAAGAAGTTAAATCTATACACATCCTTATAATATTGATCCCTTGATTTGGAAATTTAAAAAAATTTAAAAAGAAAAAAAAAAAAACATGACGAACGTTCATAAAGGGTTTTTTTATAAAAGAGGTGAAACTATCAGACCAGTCCATTAATTTATGTACATTGTGCAGGTTATTTTTTAAGTCAAGGGGAGGTAACCTTATCAAGCATCAACATCAGGAGAACTCGTCCAGGATTCGAACTTAATTAAAAAAAAAAAATTTTTTTGAGACAAAAATTTTCATGATACCCGTACTTGTCACAGAACAAAAATGTCATATTCCAAAAATCATGTAAATTGATCAAGTAGTTTTTGTTTGTTTTGTTTGTTTTTTTTTACTAAGAAAATCACATTTTATGATGTAACGAAATGTTATACTTTGATCTGCCATGTTTAATAAATAAGAGGAGACAACTTAATTCGAACTATCAAGATAAAAATCAGCCTTGTAATGGTTACAATTGCTAAAAATCATTAAAAAAAAATGATTTTCTATATAAAAAAACTATTTGATCAATTCTTGTGATTTTTGGAATATGATATTTTTGCTTTGTTGCGGGTAAGTACATCATAAAGATTTTTTTGACTTTTTTTTTTCTTTTAGGTTGAATTCTGGATAAGAACCAAGAAATTTTGGTATTGACTGAGGTAATCTTTATTTTTTGTCCCAGTCCAGTGTGTTTCTTTTAGGGAACCTGTATTTTTTTCATATTAAAATACAATGTTGTGTTTAACTTTTCCCTGAGTTAAATAGGGATATATATATATATAATGTTAAATGGATTAAGAAATTCTAACGAGAGAAAAACGTATATTTAAATAGACTATCCAACAATTTTTTTTTTTTTATACCTGTTTTTTATTTAATATTTTCATTTTTCAAACTATTGAAATAATTATTGAAAAAAAGGAATGAAAATATCAAATAATGAAACAAGTATATAAAAAAAACATAATTGTTGGTGACCCCACTCATTTAAAGATATTTTACAGGTCATGTAGTTAAACTCAAGTGCTTTTAGCTGAGTGAATATTACAATTTTCCTGACCCAAAGGTTCTAATATATAATAGCAGAATAATTAACGATTTTGTTTCCAACAAGGTTAAAAAAAATAACTTGTATCAAGCAAATTGGCTCTTACTCACAGCTGTTTCAGCATACATAAATTACACTATTGAAGTAAATCGGTTTCAGAAATCCATAAAGATTCTCTCTTCAGGCGAATCTGTTCATGTTAAAATTAGTCCATCTCCTGATGTGTCAAATATTTAAATAAAAACAATACAAACTGAAAAAACGTGTTTTTGTAAATAAATGAAAAATCTTAAGTCTTGTTCGTTTGATAGCCATAGGTTCACATGAAGAAGGAATTCTTACGGACGCCCTGATCACGAATTTAGTTCAACGGTCCAGTTTGATAAATAAATATTTTGTTTTATTTAATTCATCGCATGCTTTTTCTTTCTTGTTTCTTACTCTGAAACTTAAACTTATTCAGGCGTGTATAATTTAGGGAAGAAAATTCCTGTCTTCAGAGATATTTAAAAATGTTTTGTTTTTATTTGTTTGTTTTCATACGCATTAATATGTCACTACACATTCATAAGCATATTTCAGTAAGCCAGTTACTAGTAATTAGAGATCTCTTCAGGTGATATTGTTTATGCAGACTTAACTTCTGGCTGAAACTACTGTCAATAATTTTCCCTACTCTTTATCTGTGCCTAAATCCAAACGTAGATTCCATGAGCAAAGCTTCTTTCTTAAAACTGCACACCAGTGGAACTCTCTGCCACTTGCCTGTTTCCCACCTGACTACAACTTGGACGTCTTCAAGTCCAACATAAACAAACTCCTGACAAACCGCCCCCTTAAGTAAGACACTCTATCAAAAACCCCAATACTAATGATTACTACAATACTATCTCATTGATTACTGTACACGCAGTAACTCTTATCCCTGAGTGGCCTTCGGGTCTTGATAAGTGGTGACCCCCATGTAAAAAAAAAAAACAACTTTTGTATAAGCAATATCGCCTAAAGAGATCTCTAGTTACTTGTAACTGGCTGAGCGGAACATGCTCCTGAATTTATAGCGACATATAAATGCTTATGTAGAACAAATAAAAAGTATATCTTCCGCTACTAGAATTTTCACGACCCCGTTGTTCTCTCATTGTTGCTAAGCGACGACATGGAAAAAATGGCTTCACCGATGAGAGATAAATTAAAACAACAGTGTTGATTATCGGGGGTATTCTGAGACAAAACTTAACTAAGATCACTCTCAGACTTATATACTAAAGTTTTGTAAATTTTAAAGAAAATCTGTTCAGTTATTTCAGAGTCTATAAGGAACGAACTCTCACACACACACAAAGTTGCATTTATATAATTATATATACATATATATATATTTCATTGACTTTGTAGATAAAGTTGTTTTAAGAAGCCTTGTTTAATTTGAAATTATTTAAGCAATAGGAAAAAGTAATGTTATCTTTTTTTTTTTTATCTAAATTTGTTTGGAAAATTTCCTTCAGAGATATTAAGAATTGTTTCATTAAAACCTCATATAACCAACAATAATATAAAAAAAAATCTACAGTAAATGAAACCATTTTTAATCTCTGCAGGACATTTTTCCCAAAATAAAAAAAATAAAATTTATTTACATTAATGACTCCATATTGCTTAACTAAGTTGCATATAAGAATATGGTGGATGTTCTATCGATTACTCTATGCACTCTATCTTAATACAAATAGGAAATTGAACTCTTAAAATAGTATTTTTAAGTTACATATTTTGCAGGGTTTTTTTCTAGATGAAATTGAAGGTGTTATCTAACATAAAGTTATGCTGTAATACTTTAAAAGTTGGACCTAAAACAATAATAAATGATAACTGAATTAATGCTTTTTACCCAGCGTGTACCTAACATGTGGAACTCTGTTCTGCTGGTCTGCTTTCCTGCTGACTACAATATCGTAGTCTTCAAAGTTCAATGAAAACAGGTTCTTATTGAATCGCCCTCATAAATAATTTAATTACACCAAATTTCCACCACATGATTATTACGCAACTGTCCCAATGACTACAATACACACATTGACCCTTATCCTCGAGTGGCCTCTGGGCCTTAAGTGGTGAACCCTTTGTAAAACCACTATCAATTTCCCACACTCTTTATCTGTGCCTAGGCCTAGATGCAGATTCCGTGAACGGGGCTTCTTTCTTAGAGCTGCACGCCTGTGGAGCTCTCTTCTGATTGCCTGCTTTCCGGCTGACTACGGTCTGATTTTCTTCGGGTCCAACGTGGGCAGGTTCTTGATGAACCGTCCCCCTAAGTAGTCCAATTTGCAAAATTCCCACTACTTATGTTTACTACGCTATAATCACATTGACTAATGTATACCCATTAACTCTTATCCTCGAGTGGCCTCCGGGCCTTGATAAGTGGTGATTCCTGTGTAATAAATAAAAAAAAAAAAAATTAAAAAAAAAAAAAAGCATTTAAGCTGATGTATCAAACTTTGATTCTGATTAGCCAGTTTTCAGTTGTTATTGTTGTAACATGTTATAACAGTTTGCAACATTTTTTGAACAAGTCAGTTACTACTTACTGACCGAAAGCCACTTAAGGTAAAGGTGAGTTTTTCAGGTGGACGGTGAGACAACATCGTGAGGATTAGGGACAAAGGTTGAAATTGAGCAGAATCTTATTTTTGTCTAGTCCTGCCTGGACAACTGATAATATGGAGACATTTTTAAATTATAACTGAAAAACAAAAATCTGCAATGGGAATAAATTTTATTTTAATTTATTCAATATAAAGAGTTGCCTCCCTTAGATCATGTCAATCATGGTAGAAATGAGCCCAACGCAAAGAACAACTGTACCGCCTGCCATCAGCTCTCCTACCCTTTCAGGGCATAGAACCGAGATCAGACATGATTAATGGGTGCCAAGGATAAGGAGTTGCCTCCCTTACAACTGAAATTTTATTTCTTTTTCTGTATAAGGTTTTTAAAAATTTGCAAACAAATAAAAATGAAAAACAAGTTCACTACATCCCGAGCAACAACGCATGTTTAAAGTTAATTATACAGTAGAACCCCAGAGTGGCCCTAGGATACAGTTTTTTTGTTTTTTTTTTCCAGGTTATGATGTGGAATACAATGTTTTTTTTGGACCCTGGTTACGGTATTTGCACCACCTTATGGTGTTATTTATAATGTTATTTCATTATATGTATTATATACTGTCCTGTATTTTGTTATTAATTTTTAAGGCCGTATCACGAGGTTCTACTGTAATTTAATATTGTTATTTTCTTTTTATTGACATTTGTTTTCAACATGAAAAAAAATATATGAATTCATGAACTGCTCTCCTAAATCTTAACTGAAGAAAAAAAATTTAATGTGAAAAGAATATTTTTCTTTAGCACCGTTCTTACTGTAATCATAATTACTCTCCTGCTTATGAAAGATTAATTTTAATTGGAAAAAAAAAAAGTAAATACAGCATCCTAATTATTTTTTTGATACTGAAATTAATAGTTGAGAGCTGAGATCCTTTTACCACCATTAGATTTTTTTTTTTTTTTTTTTTTTTTTGGACGAGATGGGTGTAGTGCCGCTATCGATTTCACAAAAGATTAGCAGGGACGCCACGGGACGACTTGCTACATGTTCCCATTGTGCTACTCTACTATAGAATACTATGAAGCAGCATGGACTTGTTTTGCTCATGTAAGACGATTACCAGCAACCTGAAGATAACTAATCTGCCGTTTGTCTACAGAATGTCCAGAAAATTTTCCCCACTCTTTATCTGTGCCAAAACCAAAACGTAGATTCCATGAACAAAGCTTCTTTCTTAGAAGTGCACACCTGTGGAACTCTCTTCCATTTGCCTGTTTCCCACCTGACTACAACTTGGATGTCTTCAAGTCCAACATAAGCAAATTCCTGATGAACCACCCCCTTAAGTAAGACACTTTATCAAATCTCCAATACTAACGATTACTACGACACTATCCTATTGATTACTGTACACGCAATAACCCTTATCCCCGAGTGGCTTCCGGGCCTTGATAAGTGGTGACTATCTTGTAAAAAAAAAAATTAAAAAAAAAAAAAAAAAAGTTGCCACAGCGACTACCATGTCACAAGAGCTTTGACATTGTCACAGGCCTTGGATGAACAACACCAGCATCCTTTGGCCTGTGTTGGTGGAATGAATTAGTCAAAGGCAACAACAACAACGAGGCTCTTCTGGAATCGGAAGAAGACCTCTCAGCAGGCTCTGAACTCCCCTGAAAAGACTGGGTAACATTCAACGAGGCCTGAGCAAAGGTTGACAAAACAGAAAACAACCTGCAAAAGTCGGGCTGTGTACAGGAATCTTGGTCCTTCTGCAGCACCGATGTGCAGACTATTGCACACAACCTCACAGATTATCCCCTAAGTGAGGCATGCTCCGATGTGGACCTGAGGAAGCCTCAGACACTGTCCGATGATGGATCTCGAGATGAAGTGAAACACTATGATAATGGTGGGTAGAGAGGCGTTCGTGTCATAGGAAAACGATCCAAAGCAGAAATGGTAAAAGAAATAACAATTGTAGAGAAATGAACACTATCCAATTGTGTACGGTGAATGTAGTTACTCCCAAATAAAAATTAACAGTACAAATCCAGTCAGGGAAGCTTTGAATTGTAAAAAAAATTCTGAATAAAAAATGGTAGTATTGATCCAGTCAGGATCAACAATTGTTCTCTTGCGTCAAAACAAAAATCAATAACTGAAAAACTCGGAGATTCAATATATTTTCTACAGCAATTCTTATCATCCCTGGCTATAAATATAATCGTCCAAATCTTTATAATCATATCCAGTAACATTGACAATTGTTTTAGTTCGCATCATTTATTTGGCATTCTGTTGCAATTAGGGGTGCACACCAGTCGAGATTCCAACCTTGACAATCAGTCTGGCAGAAAATGGTTCACTTTGACAGCTTTTTAGTTGTCATGTTTTGACAAGCTTCTGGGCTTGATCTTTACTCCTGATCTGAAATGGAACACATGCATCAAATCTGTCAAGGTCGCTGGAAAAATGGTGGGATCCTTCTATCGATCTAGTAGATATCTCACTCCTGATGCAATTCTCTATCTATATAAAAGCCAGGCACGTCCAAGGATGGAGTACTGTTGCTAAATCTGGGCAGGAGCTGCTAGAAAGGACTTATCCTGCCTTGATAGAGTTCAAAATAGACTTTGTAGCCTAGTAGGAGATGCCCTTTTCTCTTCCCTGCCATCTCTTTCTCACAGAAGAGATGTTGCGAGTCTGTCTACTTTATCATTATTTTCCTGGAAAGTGCTTGTCTGAGCTCAAATCTATGGTCTCCCTTTGCCAAACTTTCACGAGAAACACTTGTCTATTTGAAAACACTATCCATAATTTCCCCCATTCTTTATCTGTGCCCAAACCTACACGTAGGTTCCATGAAAAAAGTTTCTTTCTTAGTACTGCACGCCTGTGCAACTGTCTTCCATTTGCCTGCTTTCCAACTAATTACAATATGGTTATCTTCAAGTCCAACATAAACAAGTTATTCATCAGCCATTCCACTTAAGTTCACAAATTTACCAAATTTCCATTACTAACAATTACTATAATATCCAATTGACTACTGTACACGCTTAAACCCTTATCCTCGAGTGGACTCTGGGCCTTGATAAGTGGTGATGCCTATGTAAGTTTTTAAAAAAAAAAAAAAAAAAAAAAGGTTGCAGCATCTGTTCTGGGTAGCTCTAGGAGGTTCACCCTCTTGTATTTTAGAGGAAGCAAATTTATTGCTTGTTGTTTGAGACACACTCATCGAGAAATACTGACAGAGCTACTCCGCCATTTTCTGTCAGGCCAGAGTGCTCCTTCTTTAAGGCTGCTGGCCACTTTCTGACCTTTTATCGCATCCCCCTCACAGTAGGAGGGAGGTAAATACCTAACATTGCAAATTATTTCAGTTTGTGCCATTCATTTGGCATTCTGTTGCGATTGAGAGAGCATACCAGTGGAGGTTCAGATCTTGACAATTTGACAGAAAAATTGGACATATTAGTGACCTTTTATTTTTCGAGCTGTGGCATCCATTCTGGGTAGCCCTAGGAGGTCCAACTTGTTTTTCAGGTGGAGCAAGATAATTGCTTCTTGTCTGAGTTGCCCTCATTGGGGAATATCAACAGGGCTACTTAGGCATTTTTTGCAGGGCCAGAGTGCTTCTTCTATAAGAGTGCTGGCTCATTCTGCCCACCTTTCGACCTTGTGTCACACACACCTCACGGTGGGAGGGGGGGGAATACCTACACAGTATCAGCATGCCAAAAATTGCTGAAAAAAAATTATGCTTCGCTAGTGTTTGCACTAATCTATACATCTATAAAAGTGAGAATTTGTGTTTGTGTGTGAATGACGACAACTCGTAACCTATATACTCAACAAATTTTTGATCTACACACTTGAAATTTTGTATATAGGGTATTCAGACATGTGGAATATTTTTAATCAGTTTTTATCCTGAAAAAAGAATGCTAAGGGGGCAAAATTGAAAAATTGGTAATATATATATATATATATATATATATATATATATATATATATATATTAATAAAATCAAAGGGATGTAGTGTTTACCTGATATATGCAGTGGTAAACTTCAAACTAATATAAATACCAGTATTTATATATAGAAAATTCAATCCCAACCGAATAAAAAAGCTTAATGCACAATAGAGAGTAGAGCTTATTATAAGAGAAAGAAAATTAAACTGTAAGTTGAAATTTACATTAAAAATTTATTGTTCGATTGAATACTCCAAAAAAACAATTTACAAAGTCCTTATTCCACGGAGTTTCAAAGAATGCTATTCTTGTTATTCTTCTCATCAGAGGACATAAAGAAATCAGCAAATTATATTTGCAGCAATGCTAGAATTTGCTAGTTAAGGCATTAAGTGAAACCGTAAGGATTTTAATGCAAGCTGAAATATTATGCAGGGTTTGTTTTTATATATATATATATATACTTGTTTATTGTTATATAAGCATGGTCACATCCTGCTGCTACAAATAGCCACTTGTTTCAATCAAACAACAGATATCATCAGGCAGCGACTTCAGATTATTCATTGAACTTTTGAATAGTCAAGTCGCTGCCTGATGATATCTGTTGTTTGATTGAAACAAGTGGCTATTTGTAGCAGCAGGATGTGACCATGTTTATATAACAATAAACAAGTATTATCAGCTCTTTTTATTGAGCACTATCTAACAACCTCGTTGAATTCATTAGTTCATTACTTTTGAATAAAAAAAACCCGAGATATATATATATATATATATTTATTTACATATCTAACATTTATTTTTTCACTTCTTTTTTGTTTAGCAATTTATACCTACAATAAATTGCGGTTTCACTTAATGGCTTAACTAGCAAATTCTAGCATTGCTACAAATAAAATTTGCTGATTTCTTTATGTCCTCTGATGAGAAGAATAATACGACTAGCATTCTTTGAAACTCTGCAGAATAATTACTTTGTAAATTGTGTTTTGGAGTATTCAGTCGAACAATAAATTTTGATTGTAAAGTTTAACTTAGTTTTAATTTTCTTTCTCTTATATGTATATATGTATATTTACTGGAAAAAAGTTATTCTGAGATAGTTCATTTGAAAATGTTTTACATTTGTAAGGGGGTGGTAGGATTTTGTGTCACAAAATGTTGTGCTAAAATCATTCCTTTTAATTGCTTACATAATTTCAGTGCTGAATCTACTCTTTGTCCTTTTATTTCTTACTAGCCTGGGTACCCAGGTTGGAGGTGCGTGTTGAGCCCAGTTGAGGGTGAAGGAATTAATGTTTTTAGCCAATTTTTCGATATTTGTCATAAATTTTAGGCAGACATACAAACATACATTTAAACAGACAGATGAGATTTATATGATAGACTAGCATGGGTGCCCGGCGTTGCCTAGGTGTTTGGAGGTGTGTGTTGAGCCAAAAAAAAAAAAAAAAAAAGTGGTAGTAGGCAGGCAGGCTCAAACCCGTACTGACGAAGGAGGAAAAGAACGTGAAAAAAAAAAAGTGACACGTTAGCTGCTGCACCCATCGCCAAATCGGAAGTGACATAGGTTTAAATTAAGGTTAGACGATCGAAAAAAGATAATGACTTTCGAAAATATCGGCAAAACAATGCAAACCCTCCCTGTAGAAAAGTGCCCCGTTGACGATGAAGGAATTAATGCTTTTAGCCAATTTTTCGATATTTGTCATCTGAAGGGTCGATCTTCAAAAGGATACTGATATCATTAAAATCTGTCGCCGCTGTCAAAAGTTTTAGGCAGACAAACATACATACATACATTTAAACAGACAGGTGAGATTTATATTATAGATTAGTTCAACCTATATAAACCATTGTTTACTTTTAAAGGTTCATTCATCTTGTGTTGTTTTTTTTATTTATTTTTGGTACCGCACGGAAATAACGTTATTTCGAAAACCATTCTTAACATGGGGAGAGGGGGATTGTAATTAATCTGTGCTTTCACCTAATAATTTAATAATAAAAAAGATATTGTGAAATTAGAATTTAACATGAAAAAAAAACTATTTAAAATTGAAGAATGGCGCAGTACCAAACTTACATAAGTACCTTATTTTTTTATGTTCATTTTTTTTTTTTTTTTTTTTTTTTTTTTTTAAATGATTTTTCTGAGAATTATTAATTTTAGGAGTAGTGGTAGCATTGAGATTTCAGTTAAAATTTGTTTCCCTCCTCCTCCTCCCTCTATCTCTTTCTCACACACACACACATACTTTTTCTTCCTTTCTATCTTTTTTTTCTTTCTTTCTGCCTCTTTTTCTTTACTCTTTTATTTTTCTTTCTTTCTCTCTTTTTTGCTCTCTTCAGGTGTACCTTGTTGAACACCGGGAATCTGCACAGAATTTCAAACAGAAAATAACCCTCAAAATGAGAACCTTAGTCCAAATAATCCAAATAATGAGTATCAATCCTCACCTCAAAAATTCAAAAACCTACACCAGACTATATTATTTATATATATATATATATGTATATATATATGTATATATAGTTGACATATTCCCAACTGTACTGACATGCAGAAGTTCAAGTGTAATGTGAACAGACATCTTGCTGCTCATCTCCCTGCAAATTATGTCCCCGATAGTAGCCCCCTACATCAAAGTGGCACTGTGCCTTGTTTGGGGTGAAAATTGAATTAAAAAAAAATATATCTGACGAGTATTCATGAATAATTTTCTACCTACAAACTCGAAATTTGATAGCATTCATCTTCTGCTTATTCAGATTGTCATAAACAGGGAGAGGTTTTTTTTTTTGTTTTTTTGTTTTTTGTCAAGGTTGGCATACCCATCTATACAAGGTGGGAGATTGTATAAATGTAATCATAAAAACTAGTGGGACCTGTGGATATTCCACCGCAGCATCTTTCATATGTAATATATTGTTGCTGTATGAATGTGTTCAGCATGAATGGAGACCCTGCAATATTAGTGTACCTATTTACAATGCCTCCCCACGGGACAGTTAGACACAGGGTTGTTTTTTTAACGTGTAGAAAAGGTACAAAAATAAAAAATTGTCTCAGTCATGAATGACTACTCCTCCACCAATAGAAAACAAGAGATGGAAGTACAGCATCTGAAGAACAGATACTACACTTTGATCTTGCGATATTTTTGTGGCCCTTTTGTTAAAACTGTAAAAATATTTGTCTAAATAATCTGATTAATGTAGTGTCAGAATTTATCTGGTTATTGCAGTTTATCTCAATATTCTTAAATGAGTTTGTGACATGTTTCCATTGTATGAACGCCTGGCACAAACAGGAACTCCACAATATCATTACACCATCTTTAGACAGAACAGATACTACCCTTAAATCATAGCCAGAAGACCATGAAGATACATTTTAGTTTCGCGTACGGCCTAAAAGCGACATCATATATTTTTTTTTTTATCTTAACTTTTTTTTTTACATGGGTTTTCGGTGATCTGAGATGCTATTCATTATTTTACTGTTTTTTTTTTTTTTTTTTTTTGCTGGATTGGAATTTGATATGATTAAAGGCAGGTTTTTAACAATGTTTGTTTATGTATATATATATATATATGAGCGTGCCCAGGGTGGCCAAAAGATGAGGTATAAGGACAACATCAAAGCAAATCTAAAGCGGTTTCACATGGACCTTGAGACATGGGAGGACGTGGCTGGGAGCAGGTTGGCATGGAGGAGCGCTGTCCACAAAGGTGCTGCGCTTTATAGTAGTGACCTAAATCAAGCTGCTGAGGATAAACGCAAGCACAGAAAGGACAGATTATTAACCAGACACACCCAACCCCACCCCACCACCACTACCTTTATCTGCCCAAACTGCACAAGACAAATTGGGTCTAGGATTGGGCTCTATGCTCACCTGAGGATCCACAGAAGCCACAACGGAGGACAGTCTTACTCGGACACGAGTGACCGCCGATGATGATATGAGGATAAACTACACAACATATCATAAAATGAAATACTGTTGAGACAAGATGTTTCGTGTGTATCACAAAAGTTTTTGATTCTTTGTCGAATCATCATCAGGTTAGAAAGCAAATGAATAAAAAAGCTGGAGAAAAGAAAAGTATCTTAAAATGTGAAACGGGCATGAGATGTCGGATGCCAAAAGAATGTTTTCAAACTTCTCCAAAGAAGATATTAACAATCTAAATTCTTATGAATGTGTAAATTCATAAGAATTTAAATTTTCCCATAATCAGTGTCACAAATTGTATTACGTGAAGCATTTTAAAATGTTTTTACTAGCTGCATATGTAATATTAATTGCAGATTATTGGATTTTGATGAAGATAACTTCGAGTATATATATATATATATATATATATATATATATATATATATATATATATATGTGTTTGTGAAAATGTATACTTTTGTGAATATTTTCTATTCTTTATGCATACCAATCCCTTTTAGGTGAAAAGCGAAATATTTGTTAAGATATAACAACAAAGTATATATAAATAAATTACAATTTTATTAGATTTCAAAGTCCAAGATTTTTATTCATTTTAGTAATTTTTTTTTTTTTCAAAATAATAACTTTGATACATTTTACAGATCTGCTTTATTCACAGGGAAACAACCGGTCTCATGAGAGAATCAGAAAGTTCTCAAAAAAATATGCATAGTGATGTAACAGGTAAAAATCCAGGAAGAACCAAAATACCTCACATCAAATCCATTTCCGGTTGTGTGTGTTTTTAAACGCTATCCATTATGGTCCGCCATCTTGTTTATTATTTCAATCGTAATTAAATTGTATAAAACTAAAATTAAATACTTAAAATTTCATTAAAAAATGTAAGCGCAGTTCATTTTTATCTTATACAACTAAAGCTGAGTTTTTTGTTGGTTTTTTTTTTTTTCTCACTCTGAAATTAAAACTGTATGTCTGTTAGTCAATTTCAATTTTTGTAAACATAAGAAATATATTGTAGAATTTGTTTTATTTCGATATCAAAATATCTTAACTTCTTTAAGAAATGGAAAATATTGCATCAATACTAAATAATAAATTTCCAACAAATAAAGAATTTGTGCCCGGAAATCGAAACCAAAACCCTGAAATCTACAGTCTGACGTTCTACGAACTGAGCTATTTAGATGTTCTTATAAATAGATCTTCAAACATTACCATAACAAAATTATTGTAACTTTGATCTGTCATAGAGTAGGTTTTATGCCATGTTTGAAAACATATACTTATGAATGTACTTTTTGAAATTTTTTAACTGTTCTAAATACATGGAACTCATTATATTAATTAAAAAATTATTTTATTGTTCATGAGAGAAAGCAGTTGTTTCGGCATATGCTAATATATATATATATATATATATATATATATATATATTAGTATAGGCCAAAACAATTATTATATAATGCTCCTTATCTTGAGTTGAGCATATTGAGAAGTGATACACGAGTTACCATTAGCGTATAAAGCGATGCTCTTTGTGTAAACAAATCGAGCTTAGGTATTTCGGACGATGTCAAAACATTGTTAATTCATGACTCGCATAGCGGCTGCCGATTAGCGTAATGGTTAAGAGCCTTGACTGTCGTACAGGCGCTCGGGTTTCAATCCTGGCTTGGGGTAGTTGTCTGTCTAGCCGCACTGATGAGCTGTGCACAGACACGTTGATTATTAAATTTATTTTTACTGGGCTCCGCTCCCATTTTTATTATTTTTCTCATTTTGACTGTATGGTAGCGTCGAGCCTATGCGTAGTGACGTGTTTACACACTTTGTCTGTGACATCTGACGGGTAAACTTCCGGTTGGGAGTTTATGAATCTCCCCCACCCACATACATACATACATACATATATATATATATATCAGTTTATCATATACATATTTCTATTTTCCTTAGTTAAGCCATTATCAGTGCTCAGATATCAACAAAATTCACCAGGAAAAACTTTGTTGTGTTCTTCTTCTTCAAATTTAAACTCAGTACTAAGTTTCTGTTTTTGTTGTTATTTAACTCCATTTTTAAAGTGAGGAGTGAAGGGGAAATGGGGACCAACTCTCCGGGGAGTAGGGGAGCTGGATAGTGACAATTGGTATGAAGGGTTGCCCCTACATTGACCAAAGTCTTATATGTGGGGTTTCCCCCACATATGGTCTTTGCTTGCAGTATCTGCCGGAATAGATACTACACTTTGAGGTATTTATTTGCTCCCCCACTGAGCAAATTAGGCACAAGGCCGATTTTTAAAGTGAGGAGTTATGGGGAAATGGGGACCAACTCCTCGGGGAGTAGGGGAGCTGGATAGTGACAATTGGTATGAAGGGTTGCCCCGACATTGACCAAGGTCTTATATGTGGGGTCGCCTCCACATATGATCTTTGCTTGCAGTATCTGCCGGAACAGATACTACGCTTTGATCTTGTCCCGAAGAACTCCATATAAGTCATAACATTCTATTTCCTGTTTACTCTTTAAATATATATATATATAGTGCATCAACGTGTAATTTTAAAATAAATAATTTGTATAAATTTATTTCATAAAGGGCAGCTGTTTCTGTGTATGCTTGTATGTCCAGCTAAAAGTGCAAAACTACTAATCAAAGACCTACAAAGGTTATATTTTCTTGATCAGTGTTGCCCCAGATGTATAATATCTCAAATTTAGAAAGGAATGATTCATTATTTAGAAGTAAAATGGGCATTTATATCATTACATTTTGTGAAAATGTACACGCATGTTTTAATATTATCATGTAAAGATTTAACAATATTTTCATGCACCTGGACAGCAGAAAATTACTTTGCTTGTGGGCTAAGGGTTAAGTGTAGTCTGGAGTGTTGACACTTAGCCAAAAATGCCTCATATGCCCAGAGTGGAGATAGGATATGTTTTTGCTGGGAAAGATAAATTTCTCAACAAAGTAAAATAAATATTTTTGGTGACACAGATTCTAGCTTGACCAAAAAAATCTTAGAAGTAAACCACATGTCTTATGTCACGAGCAAACCTCCCACAAGACTTGATGAATAGATTTCTTTAGAACAAAAGAAAAGAGATTCCAGGGAGAGAGAAAGGGAAGGAGAATTAAAGAGAGAGAGAGAGACAGAGAGAGAAGGATTTTGGAGGAAAGAAAGAAAAAGGGAAGGAGAATTAAAGAGAGATATTGATTAAGAGAGAGAGAATAGAGGGCGAAATGGTGATACTGCCAAGCAAGGGAAGAGATTTCAAATCTCATGAAACCTTTTTTTGATTCAGATGAAAAAAGGACTTGCCCGCTGGTCACCCAAAAAGTTGGAAGCCTCTATAAAAGAGCAAAGTTGAAAAGCTATTACTCGTTTGACTGAGAAACTATCTGAAAGAATCCAAGTTGAAAAAATTCTGCATCTTGAAACCATTAAGACCCTAAAGAATTTTAAATTCTTTTGCACAAAGTTTACCCTTAAATATCTTATAAATAATTATTCTTGTTTATAAGGAAATGATCTCTGAGTTATCATGGTTTATTGAATTGCTTTGATTTAAAAACACAGTTATTTACAATGTTGATGCCACAATCAACCCAGACTGTTCGATATACCAGCCATTCACTAAAGCATTACAAGAAGAACTCAACCACAGCATCTGACGATGGACAGCCAACCCACAAGTTAAAAGTGTTGCCACAGAGACTTAGTGTCATGCGCATTTTGTGTGCTCTTAAAATCAGAGCTGTAGTTCCAGTGACAAGTAAGTGCCTGTTTACATTTTAAAGGATCCATCACTAGATAAATATAAGAATATAACACCTGCATTTACGGACTGGAGACAGTCTGATTACATTAATTGGCCCCATGAAGTAGGATTATGAAAACAAAACCACCCTGCCCGACTTTCTTTTTTTTTTACAGAGTTATTTCTCCTACATTGACTCCAGAGAGTGAATTGGGCTAGATGAAGAAAGAGGAAGTGGGGACAGGGAGGGCATAAATGGAGGAGGAGGAGGAGGAGGAGGAAGAGAGAGATATAGAAGTTATCTTATACTTTTATATCGGGCAATGATGGGTAGTCCTACTTGTCTATAAAAGTGAGAATGTGTGTGTGTGTGAGGATAACTCTCAACCTATATACTCAACAAATTTTTGATCTACAGGCTTGAAATTTGGTATATAGAGTATTCAGATATGTGGAAAACTTTTTAATCAGTTTTCATCCGGGACAAAAAAGGGCGGCTAAGGGTTCGAAATTGAAAAATTGGTACATGGGAGGGGGGGGGCGGATATCGAATTTTTATCTGTTTGTCATTTCACGACTGTGCACGCACAAATCGTTCACATACATGTTAAGAATAAGTAGGTTTGAAAATACTTTTTAAGCTCATGGCAAGCTGGCCTAATGGTTATCGTACTTGATTCACTGTCTTTAAGTTTTAATTCCGATCTCAGCACGAGTATTTTTTTTTTCATTTACTTACAAGAAGTGAACTGTTTAGAAAAAACATAATACTCGCATGTACATGTCTCGGCTTCTTTTTTTTTTTTTTACTTCATTTTTTTTTTTTAAGGAATTTAACGTTATGCTTAACACCAGGCAACGACCGGTACATCTACTAGTTTTATATAATTCTAAAAATATGTTATGAGTGGATCTACCAGCCAAGTAAAACTATGCGACTAGAGGAAAAGTATAGTCTTGTTAGTCAAATTATTTAATGTGCATCTGGAGAAAGGTGATTAAATCATTTAACGCTTGTTGACTAACTTTTGTCTGAAAAACCCAGCTTGAAGAGAAAAGAAAGAAGCCATGAAAGGCTTCCGGGTAGTGTTTTAACCGGATCTTCACATCGGACTTTAACAGCCTGTCCGCATACATTATTGCTTCGTCCCTTAAAACATCAAACTGCGACGTTACAACATAGGCATTAGGCAAGCCGGTGACATTGTGAGCCAAAGATGGTGAGAAACGGTCATCGGAGAGTAAATGCTGCCAGTACTGACCAATCGGCTGGTTGACACGAATGTCAAACTTGGGGTCAGATTCCCGTGATGTTACATCCAGATGCTGGGGCAAGTGGTTCCGGCTGTCGACGTACTGGAAATAGCGTTGCTTCGTATCTGGTAACACATGGCGATTTGATAGAAAAGTTGATTGGTCGAAACTGGTTAGGTTACCATACAACTGCCAATGGCGAATGTTCCGTTCGGACGATGTCATACCAGCAAGTATTCTGTAATTGTCCAGATATGATGGAGTTCGGAAATCTAATGACTGTTTTGTAAAAAAAAAAAGAAAACATTAAACGAAAATTAAATTGTAATTTTAAAACTTATATATATATTATTAATTTTTATTCATGTAAAAATATTTAATAAGTACTAACTAAAAAATATTTAATAAATAAAATTAACAATAATAACAATAATAATAATAATAATAATAATAATAAATACATACCCCCCCCCCGCAAATAAACAAAGGGCGGGTAACTCCTTCACTGCTTAAGTAAGCAAACCAATTAAATAGAACAGAATCGCTAAAAAACTTTTTTTTTTAAACATAATAGATCTTATATATATATATATTTGTTTTTACATAAGTAGTAGTTTGTTGCTACACAGTGATGAGCATGTTTCGGTCTACTAGTATTTACTAACTAGAGACCTCATCAGGCAACCTGGTTGCCTGATGAGGTCTCTAGTTGGTAAATACTAGTAGACCGAAACATGCTCATGACTGTGTAGCAACAAACTACTGCTTATGTAAAAACCAATTTAACTTGCTCTACTTCTGTATTAAGCACTCTCATATGAACCTCGTTATATTTCACTGATTAACCTACCTTTGGAAAATAGCAACCTCAAATTATATATATATATACTAGCAGGGGTGCCCGGCGTTGCTCGGGTGTTTGGAGGTGTATGCTGTGCAAAAAAACAAAATAAATGGTTAATTTTTTAAAACTTTGACCCCTATTATGACCCCTTAAAATTTATTGTTTCGGGCTCAAATCACTTTATTAAGTTAGATCCAGGTTCAAGGAACCTATATCTAAAATTTCAAGTGTCTAGACCCAAAATTGTCGGAGGAGTTTGGTAGAGTTCTTAAAGGTCAAATCGTTGAAATTTGACCCCTTAACAGCCAAATTTCTGACTGAGACCCGTCACATCGATTTTCCCAAATCTCAGTACCCGGTATTTCAAATTTCGAGTCTATAGACTAAAAATTGACAGAGTTATTGCGTAGGGAAATGTACACAGACAGACAGACACACAGACAGGCAGACAGACAGACACGTTCACTTTTATAGATATATAGATTAGCAGGGAGACTCGACGTTACCCAGGATTGAATGATGATCAACAAATATTTCACACTCCTATATTTTTATTATCATCGAAATCCATGAAATCGCCAGGGAGAAAGCTTCACATGCCTCCATGCAGTAAATTAGTCCAAAATACATGTTATTCTACTGCTTCTTTTATAAAATTATTTTATATAAACTCTAGAAGTGTAAGCCATTTTGACTTTCAGAACAGTTTCAGATGGTTCGCTGTTACACACAAGTCCTGGGAGATGACTTGTTTGTAGTAGACAGTTCCACAGAACAAAATATTCTTACCGTGTCGAAACCCGGGAAAAGAACATGTGAAATTGCTCCAGAAAAGGTTTAATATTTATGAAGCAATTCTGGTTTCTGATTGATTGGTAGCAGAACGTGAATTAATTTGATTCGTCAATTCTTAGCAGCATCGTTTATAAATAGAATCGTCTGACTGTGTGGGATCATACCCCATTACCAGTCCTCTGGATTTGTGATGAGATGTGTCTCCTCGCGGCTTCGGCTGCAGGGAGACAGGGTAGTACATGTCAAGGATTCGTCACTTGACACTCAGCCCAACTGGTGAGGGACTGGGAACCGGCCCAGCACCTGTTGGACTGAGGTACACCGCCTGGGTAATACCTAGGAGGTCCACCCTCCCAGGTCTTGCCACCGGGCTTTCCGGTGGGGCAAGTTTATTGCTTGCTGCCTGAGGCGCCCCGACCGGGGAATGCCAACGGGGTTACTCAGGCAATTTTTAAAATTGCAGGAGTGCCCCTCCTTTAGAGGAGCCTGCTGGGTTCCCACTTTCCAGGCCTTGTGCCAAATATTGCCGATGTGGGCGGCAATTAAATAACTACCCCATTACCAGTCCAAAATATTGCAACATAAACTTCTTTTCAGTTAACGAAAAAAAACATTAAGAAAGTTACGTGAAGGATTTGGATCTACAGACCATGTCATGCCAAAAAAAAAAAACATGTAAATTTTAAAGAAAATCTGTTCAGCCATTTCAGAGTCTATAAGGAACGAAATCACATATATATATATATATATATATATATATATATATATATATAGTGCAAATTGTTATAAATGCAAGTCTGATTAAAGACGACAGAGTTTCTCTGATTTATTTTTTTAATTGTTTTCTCAACTCTGTGGGGTAGTTTTCAGGACTCTAGTACCATCAATTGAGACTAGAGAGACAAAAGCTAGCTTACAGAGTTAGGAAAACTAAGAAAATATAAAAAAGAAAAAGTTTGTCATTTTTAATCAGACTTGATCCAAAATTAAAGACCACTTAAAAATCTTTAAAAAAAAAAAATTTTTTTCAAGGATAGATTTTAAACTCTTCTGACTTAAGGTTACCAATACTACAATCTAAAAGATTATGGAAACAAAAAGCTACATTTCAAAGATTTATTTTTAAAATTTATATTTTTATTAAATGAGGCTTTTTACGCATGATCAAACCAGAGACAAAAATTCTATTAAATTGTACAAAAGGTGTATGAAAAGTGTATGAAAACATTCAACAATCAAACTTAATAATGAGTTCTACCTCCGCTGCTTTTGATGACTTCTTTGGAGCATGCTAGAAATAAGGGTTTTGTAGCGGACCAGAGAATAATAATACCCCAATCCACCACAAGAAAATAATGAAACGAATGGAATTGAAGGAAACAAAGACTCAATTGATGGATAAGATAAACGTCGTTTATTTGCTGTTGAAAGAATGAACGTTTTAGTTATAACATGTGTTCATGTCCGCGCGTATGTAACCAATGTTCGTTGCATGACTGGTGTTGTAGCAAGAAAAGGAAATGTGTGTTCATCTCATTATCGTTTGTTCACGCGTGGGAAGAGAAATGAATGTTGTAGTGGAAATGAGAATGATAGTCCAGCGTGTAGACAAAGAAGAGGATATGAGAGTTGACATTAGTTAGTAGTCAGCTACGCGAAGGTGTTCTCAGGAACCAGTAGTAGATAGAGAGAGAAAGAGTGTGAATGTGTACATACAGTCTGTTAGCTTGTGCCCCCATACATAGTCGCAGGGGTGTTGCCACGCGCGAGCGTGCACCTCCTGAAAGGGAGGCGGCTGGTTAGCCCAACCTCTCTGGTCGAGAGTTGGTCCTAAAGAGGGTTAGAAACAGCTTGTCTCTTTGTTTTATACTCGTTTCCAGTGGTCATTTGCACATGTGTATAATTCCTTAGAAAGCGGAAGTGACGTCGTCCATGTGTGCATTCGTTTGCGCGTGTGTGAGTACATATGTGTGCGTTAGCGTGTGTGTCTATACACGTGAATGTGAGTGTATGTACGCGAACGTGAATATGTGTACATGTGTGACGTGAGCGCGTATGTTTGTGTGCGCGTATGTATATGACATAGCTTGAAATGTGAATGTGTGTTTTTGTGTGAGACTTGAAAAAGGCTCGCACAGTTTCCATTAAGATGCGGGGATCCTGCTCCAGTTTCTGAAAATGGCTTCACGAAGTTCATTTTTTGTTGAATATTGTTTGCCATTTCCATAAATCTCTCTTGTTATCCATCCCCAAACATTTTCAATTGGGTTCAAGTCTGGTGAGCATGCAGGATGTCCCAAGAGATGGACTCCATTTTCTTGTAGAAAGCTCAAGGTCCGTCTTGCAGTGTGGATTGCAGCATTATTCTTTTGGAATAACCATCCATCCCCACACAAACGATGACCCTCCATTATCAAAGATGCTTTTTGTAGCATGCTAACATAACCAGCTGCTGTCTGATGACCCTGCACCACTTGGAGCTCCATCATCCCTCTGTAAGAAAAAGCACCCCATACCATTACGGACCCTCCACCACGATGATGCGTGGAAAAATTTGAAGGGGCATGTTTTTGTCAGATGTTGTTTGTTTGTTTTTGTTAGTGATTCTTATCGAATGAATTGAATCGGGGTCCCGATTTCGAATCAGCCACTCTGATGAGTCGTAAACGACGAAACATGTGTCAGTGGATAATTATATTTTAAAAATAATACATATGCCGCTCCCCATTTGGGGGTACCAAACTGGTCAAAGGAAAATTATTCCCAACTCGCATTTAGGTAAAAATGCACTTCCATATAAATATATATATATATATATATATTATATAAAGCGATCATCCAGTAGTATCTTAAGTTTCATGAAAACGTTGGAAACTCAACCTGCAGGGTTAAAGATATCAAATGTGACTAGTCCATCAGTCGATATAATGAGTGTTTTATCATTACATTGATTGACGAACCTATCATATTTAATATCTTTAACCCTGCGAGTTGAGTTTCCAATGTTTCCATGAAACTAAAGATATCACTGGATGATCATTATATATATATATATATATATATATATATAGTAAGTTTTGAAAATATATATGGCAATTAAGTCACACAGAATTTTCCAGGTTTCATCTTTGTGAGAATTTGTCAGGCTATTGCACAAAATCGATGTTGCTACAGTTTTTTATTTATTCCCGTGATACTGGGTTTGCTAGTCATCCAAGCACACTCTTTGTTATTCACACACCCACTTATCGTAGCCAATAGGCGCATGTTTATCAGTCAAGTGTAATTTGACCTCTAATTCACCTATTTTTTTGTCCTTTTTGGCAGGGATCGGATTGCTTTTTTTTTGTGTTAAGAACTGACCTAGTTTTAATCTGCATTGTTTTTCACTTACATTTTATTTTATAGTGTTCTTTTTTTTAATTTATTGTTATGAACAGCATTTTTATAATAGTTGTTTTTTGTTTGTGTCAGTGTGTTGTTATCCTATAGCAATATATATATATATATATATATATATATATATATATATATGTACACACACATGTATGTGTATGGTGAGAGGCATATATAAATTATATATATTTATTATATACATATATTATTTTTAGTATATATTAATTGTATGACAAATTGTCCCCCTTTAATTATTACAACAAACTTGCCTTTTTTATAGTTAAATTTACACCAACCAACTAAGCAAGAACGCAGCGAATAAACAAAAATCAAATTAAAACCATGCAAATGCAAATAAAGTTATAAACACACGAAAACCTAATAAATGAAATAAACATAAAATAATATAAAATATTAACACTGACCATGCATAATTAGGTTTAAAGAAATTTTAAGCAAAATAAACATAAATTAATTTCAGGTCCGTTTCAATGACTGAGAAACTGCTTACATTTACAACAGCCCCATATGCATGTTTGAACTAAAATCAAACATATATATGAAGAAGGTTTGGTTTGGTTTGGTTGTTTTTGTTTTACGGCATATCAACCCTTTTCGGGTTATTTAATGCCGAATCCAAAGATTTTTTAGGGAATTTCCCTAATAAAATAAAATGACACAATTCTATGAACAATGACAAACAACTTCTTCAACTTAACAAGGGAAAGGTTTATTCGCAAAGCGTACTGAAGGAAGAAAGTAGAGTCGGGTCTCCACTGCCTTACGAGGTAGTTACAGCCCGCGGCTGTCGTCAATACCTTTAGTAGGAGCAGCGAAGCGAACAGACGTCTAGCACCGACGAAGGCTGTTAGCGTAAGAGAGAGTTTTCTTCTGGGACCGGAAGCTGTCTGGTCCCTAGGGGTTAATTTGTATTCGTGTGCAAGTCCTCAGATTGGACAGTTTAACGCCTCATCACTCACTCAGAGGAAGCGAATGCGCGAGAAGAAAAGGGGTCTATTTGTGTCTGCTACAATTTTGAAGAAAAATATTTTTAATAGAATATATTTGTTGTTTTCAAGTCGGTTTCTATTTAACCCATAGTTGGGACCCTAACAGATACCACCACTCCGGGTCAGAGTTGACCTGGGAGAAATGGTAATTAAAGGGTGGCTCCACACTCCCCAAAGCCCACAAGCTGGGGCCTCACCACTGGATATAGTTTAAGGTCATATCCAGGACCCCCATTGAGGGACTTTTACCCTCTGCAGGGGGGCAGTCGGCGTATTCTAATGCCCCACCGACAGGGATATGAAGAAGGGAATTTTCCTGAAATATCATACAATATGGAACTTCTAATAGATAACACTGGTGTAACATAATGCAATGTTAAAAACATAAAAAGAAATATATATATATATGCGTATCTTAATTTGCTTCAGTTTGTATCGATCCGTTACACCTCTGCATTGTATGGCCTTCTATTAATTACGTTTATATACACACTAAATAATGCTTCAAGCAAATTACCTTAACCTCTTACTTTTAATACGTCTTAATCCAGCTTCTGTACTTTGAACTAAGGGTCTTACTTAATATGCTAACAATAAGGTGGGATATGTGCGCATTATTACCTGAAGTGCCGGGTTAATAAGTATCTGCAAAAATATCGCAGATGCCATTTTTCGAGCTACTGCAGCTGCAAGGTTTCCTCCAGCTCCATCTCCAGCAACCATCAGCAAAGAGGAGTTCACGTTCAGGGTATGTGCATTCATCACAATATACTTGGTCACTTTCAGGCAATCATGATATGCAGCTGGAAACGGGTGTTCCGGACTTTTGCGGTAACTGCAACGCAAGAAATTGAACATAAATAACTACTCATATTATTTGGATTCATCGGATTACTGTTCTCATCTTGAGTGTGATTTTCACGACGTTCCAGTCGATGTAACCTCCGACCTTCTTCAGGTGTATCTTGTCAAACTCGGGAATGTTTCTGTCGAACTCAGGAATTTGGACGGAATTTTGAACGGAACCCTTTATTTACTTCACAGGGGTAACATGCTCTTGTTCTGTCAGCCATGACTGGAATAGAGGTCCTAAGTAATTTACAATTGTATTTTTCAGTCGCCCACACTGAGGACTGGACCTTTAACCTTCAAGAGAATATCACTTTTTGCAACTAATTTTTCCAAATACTCTAACCACTGCGCCACGGATCCTGATGAAGGTCAGAGGTTACACCGACCGAAACGTTGTGAAAATTGCACTCAAAATGAAAACAGTAGTCCGATGAATCCAAATAATACGAATAACGAATCCTCATCCCCAAAATTCAGAAATGATAAATAACTGCATTTAGAAGCATGTACATAATAAACTTTAATAAGTTTAATTTAATGAAAATTCCATGAGCAAAGTTTCTTTCCTAGAATTGTCCGTCTGTGGAATGCAATACCGTATGGCTGCTTCTCGACTGACTATAACCTGGCATTTTTCAAATCTCATGTGAATAAATTCCTATTGAGCTGTCATCTTAGATGATCAAACTCCACCATGACTGGTCTTGTGGACTCACCATCTGCCTAATATTTAACCCTGATTCTAGAGTGGTCTCAGTGCTTTGATAAGTGATGACCTTCCAAGTAAGAAGAAAAAAAATGTGTCTCTTTGTGTCGTGTAGAGACTGTGTGCACACACACACACACACATACACACACACACACACACATATAGAAGCAGTCTGTAGGGTAAAGTAATCGACTGATGAGTGCAGACCTTTCAAAACTGACGTCGCCAGAGATGAATAGGTCAAGTAGTTGATCTTACAGCTGCCCAGGTTAAATACCTGCAATAGAACAGGTTGACATAAATGAGAGAAGAGGTTCAAAGAGCGATGGTAAGGCATGAGTCACATCACTGTGGCCCTGAAATCCATCTACCTCCAGCACTATCCTCCTGTCAACACAGCAGTGCACAACACAAAGCAAGGAATAAATGAGTGTTTTATATTTTTCTAACAAACGATTTTTTGGTTGCGCGTTTTTTTTTCTTGACTGATGAGAAACTGCTAGTTGTTCAACACTGAACTTGATCTATGAAACAAGGGAAAACAGACACAGTCATAGTATAATATTTACATATCCAAACAAGAAGCATATGACAACTGATTTTTTTCCAATTTAATTTAATTATATTTATATTTTAATAGGATAGGATGTGTGTTATTTATTTTGTGTATTATGCTTACATCTGAGTGACTGCCATTTTATTGTTATAGACTTCCATTTCTTGTAATAAATAATTTTACCGAGAATTCTTCATAAATTTTGGTTTTGGTTTCGATTATAGCTGATCGCACTTAAATCATCTATTTTTCTTTTTATAAATAATTTTATCAAGAATAAGTTTTGGTTTCAATTATAGCTGATGGCACTCCAGTAATCTATTTTTTTTTTATAAATAATTTTATCAAGAATTCTTCATAAGTTTTGGTTTCTATTTCGATTATGGCTCAAGGAACTCAAATTATATATATATATATATATATATATATATATATATATATATATATATTTTTTTTTTTTTTTTTTTTTTTTTTCATAAGTTTTTATAGCTGAAGGAACTCAAGTTATATATCTATTCATATATTTTTTTCATAAGCTTTGGTTTCGGTTTTGATTCAAGCTGATGCACCCAAGTCATATAGATATATTTTTTTTTATTTTTGAAATTCCAACTTTATAATATATAAAAAATGATAGAACATTAACTCTGTAATAATATATATGAAATCTGCAAGAATTTAAATATTATATTTAAGCGTACTTATGGTTAGGCTAGCTAAGATAAATTCTTTCTTTTGCAGTTTTAACAAAAGAGCTACAATAATATCATACAATAATATAATATCTTTGATGTAATACTTGGCCTTCGGGACAAGATCAAAGTGTAGTATCTGTTCTTCAGATGCTGCACTTAGGATGGTTTGTGCCGGTCAATGGAGGGGAGACCCTCTATACTGGGACAATTATTATTTTTGGTAACCAGAGTGCCCCCTTTTTGCCTACTTTAAGGGGAGCTGGTTTTTACCTCACATTAAAAACGGCCTTGTGCCTAATTTGCTCAGTGGGGGAGCAAATAAACACCATCTGTTCTTCAGATGCTGCACTTCTATTTCTTGTTCTCTTTCGGTGGAGGAGAAATCCTTCACGACTGAGACAATTTTTATTTTTGTACCTTTTCTCCACATTAAAAAACGACCCTGGTGTCTAACTCTGTCCCGTGGGGAGGCACAGTAAATAGGTACAATAATATCAGAGTATCGCCATTTACGCTGAACATATACAGAATGCCAACATCAATATATTACATATGAATGAGTCCCTTGTGGAATTTCCACAGGTCCTGCTAATAAAATATGAATATAATATTATGTTTCAAATAAAACATTTACTTACTCAACTGCAAAAATTGTGATCTGCGTCCTATTGGCTAGTGACGTTAAGTAATTTCTGTATGCATCTGGAAAAGTCAAAACAGGAATATACAGTGATTTTTTTCTTTTTCTTTGTATGTTTTTTAAAATTCTTATTGTTTAATGTGAAGGAAGTTGTGTAGAATAGATTACAAAGTCTCATTTTAACATTCATATCAAATTTATTAGACATCTTCGTTCTGTGAGTGGATTTATAAAGGCTGGAACGTTTCATTATGCTCAGATGAGCCAATTGATTCTCTGACTGAATTTAGCAGTCAAGGCTCAACCGTCTGAGCAATTAAGCTATGAACAAATAAATTGAAAATAATTCTAGAAAGCCAGATTATAAGAAGGCTGGGATTTTCCATTATGCTCAGACGAGCAAGCTATTGTAGTGGACTGGTTGATATATTATACATATCCCCCAGTCGTACAAAATAGGAAAAATGAATTGAATTGAGAAAGGAAAAATGAATTGCTTTGAGGAAGGAACGAACAACGCGTTTACTTGAATCAAACGAACTAGAATTTATTTCATGAAGAAACAAGTGAAAGAAAAGGGTACAACACGTGTTCATGTCCGCGTTCGTCTCTCGCTGTTTACTGGTGAGAAGGAAAGTCTATTGTCGTAGAGAGAGAAAGAGAGAAAGTCAATCCAGTTTGGTGTGCATCTCTCGCTGTTAGCTGGTGAGGAGGAAAGTCTATTGTAGTGTAGAGAGAAAATGAGAAAAAATCAATCCAGTCCATGGAGATAGAAAACGTATAAAGTGCACATACTGTCTGTTAACTCGTGCCCCATACATAGTAGCAGGAGATGTGACGCACGCGAGTGCGCGCCTCCCGAAAGGAAGGCAGCTGGTTCGCCAAACCTCTCAGCTCGAGAGCTGGTCCGAAAAGGGCTGGAAACAGCTTGTCTCTTGCTTTTATAGTTGTTTCCGGTGGTCTTTTGCGCATGTGTGGATTTCCTTTGAAAGGGGAAGTGACGTTGCCCTTATGTGCGTACATGTGCGCGTATGTGAGTACATGTGTGTACGTTAGCGTGTGTGTGTATACACGTGAATGTGAGTGCATATACGCGAACGTGAATATATGTACGTGTGCGGACGTGCACGCGTATGTATATGACAATATAGCTTGAGATGTGAACGCGTGTTTTTGTGTGAGACTAGGAAAGGCTCCCACACTACCAAGTCATTTTTCTTTTCTTTTTTTTTTTCATATGTTTATTAATTTTTATCCCCTAATCTGAGAGGAGTTGTGTAGAACACTGGCCAACATATTTTTTGATGCCCAAGGTTTCTAAGCTAATTTATTTAAAAATAAAACTCCAATGTAGTTAATTCGATGCAGTGCCTTAGTATTGGAGGTGCTGATTCTGAAATTTTTTTTCTTGTCAAGTCAAGTTGTTGAGAGATTTGCTATTTATACCTTTTTTTAACCTTAAAATTAGATGTTCTTCCTCCCTGCTTTGAACGCATTATCTCCCTTGAAGTTACTCTTAACTAAAAAGTTACTTCGTTCCTAATTTTCTCTTCCAGTTGGTTATTATTTCCTTTTTGCAGCCACTGGTGCCACTTTCTTCTTTATTCGCTCCCATCCTCAGTATCAACAGTATATTTTACTCATTTCTTCTTCAAGTTTATTGTTTGTTTATTTTGTCATGCAACATGACATTTCATGTTCCTTTTCTATACAAACTTATTAAGTCTTTCGATTTCTTTACCCTTTTTACTTTTTCTTCTTAAATAAATCTACCTGTCGATTATGTACCAGTCTTCAGAGTTGTTATTTTTTAGAACAGTTTATTTGACTGTGAAGCGTAGGTGCGTGCAACAACAGTATATTATGTGTATACATTCTAGCTTCATAATTACAATTGTAGGTTGTTATTGTGAGGTATGTTAATTGATTATGACATCACAAACCTTATAGTAAAAGTTAAATTTGCTATACAATCAGGTATGTAGTTGATAAGAAGTGGACACTGAGTAGTAAATAGGCTTACCAATTATGGCATGTTTTTGTTGATTTCTGAGTCAAAACAAAGTTTATTTTCTTAATGTTAGGAGTTCATTTATAAGTCAGACAGGAAATGATTAAGCTGCATTATTTTACTTTCGTTGCAGATTTTGGGAACAAAAATTAAGCATGGCTACATCATCTCCTAGGCGACATGTTTTGTTATATTTACAAGGAATATACGTTGCAATCCAACAGGAAAAGTCTTATCTTGCTTACTTCAAAGTAATGCGGGTGATCAAGATAAGGCATAGGCACCCCATATTGTATGCAAGCAATGTGTTGAACATCTTCAACAGTGGACAAAAAAGGATAGAAAGTCACTACACAATGGTCTGGCGTCAACTAAAAACATGTTTCGATGACTGCTATTTCTGTGCAGTCAAAACAAAGGGAATCAACAGGAAGAACAGGAATTCATTAGTTTATCCAAACCTCAGGTCTGCAATAAGGCCAATTCCACACTGCAATGAAATTCCTGTTCCAGTGTTTAAAGGCTTGCCCGAATTGGAATTGCCATGTTCTGAAAAAGAACACGTCCCTGTTTTGTCGACTGTTTCAGATGTCGGTTTTCCTCCTTCTTCACTATCACAGCTAGAGATCTCAACCTTTCCAAAAAATCTTCTGAGCTTTTAGCTTCAAGACTCAAAGACAAAAATCTACTTCAGCTTGGAACTCTCATAACTTTCTACAAAAAAACGCCATATTGAATTCTTGCAATATCTCACTCAGGAAAATGACAAAGCATATTACAACAATGTTGCAGTGACAATAAAATTCTGGTAAAATAGGCACAACGATGCAACATTACGGTGATGGGACAGAGGTTGGAGTTTGGTTGATAGTGTGGAGGCTGTTAGGTTGGCGACTCTTTTTTAAAACCTTGTCTAAGAGCGAAAGACTAGTAGCAGATGTCTCAGCCCAGATGTGTCGAACAGTATTATTCTCAATATCCGTGCCATTATATAGACAGTTCCAAAAGAAGTTTAAAATGTGTTCTTCTTCACAATGACAACTTATTTGGATCCGTTTCTTTAGATCAATGAACGACCCTCAAAGGAAAATATGATGAAGTCAAATTTGTTCTGGAAAAGATTTCACCAATGAATCATATGTGTTGATTTGAAAATGGTTGTGTTTTTCCTCAGGCTACAAGGTGACTCGCCACATTATTTCCTTGCTTCTTATCTGTCAGGCCTGTGTTTGACTTTCAGATGTATATGATGGGTCTATCTGACCAACTAATGTAAATAAGAACACATTATATGTAAAATATTATATATATATATATATATATATATATATATATATATATATATATATATTATCTTTAGCATTAAGAATATTATTTGTTATTATTTATTATTATTATTACAAATTAGTGTTTTAATATTTCATTTTTTATGAATAAAAAAAAATATGTTTCACATATTTCATTTAAGAACAAGGTGCTCGGAATAACAGATATAAACTTTATTTCTCTCGCCTGACAAGGAACCGTTGTTTTTTAATAAACCAATTTGTTCCAAATCATTAATATGTTTAGCTTTGCGAGTATGTAGCACTTGTCTATATGAATAAAAATAATATATATATATAGTTTATAACTCATCAGAATGACTGAATCTAGCGAGATTCGAAATCAGGACCCAATAGTTAGAAGCCTAAACCTCTATCCCTGAGCTATCTCATGCGACTGCTGGATGTATTGCGTTTTATGTAGATGTTATTTATTTGTTTTTGAAATTCAATTATTTATACAAAAATGCAGTCATGCGAGATAGCTCGGTGGTAGAGGTTTAGACTTCAAACTATTGGGTCCCGATTTTGAATCTCGCTAGATTCAGCCACGCTGATGAGTCGACAAAACATGTGTCAGTGGATAATTATATTTTAAAAACAATATATATGCCGCTCTCCATTAACAAATTGGTAAAAGGGAAAATTATTCCCAACTCGCATTTAGGTAAAAATGCACTTTTGTGTAAATAATTTAATTTCATTCAAAAGTATCACAAAACAAAAACAAATAAATAACATCTATATATATATATATATATATATATATATATATATATATATATATACACACACACACACATGCAAGTATTGAATCAATAAAGGTGAAAATGCATAGCTTGTTCCACTTAATTTGCTTCAGTTTGTGTCTATTCGTTACATTGTATTGCCTCCTATAAACCTAAATTTCTTTTATATACTCACTAGCGAGGGGTACCCGGCGTTGCCTGGGTGTTTGGAGGTGTGTGGGGAGGGTTAAAAAAAAAAAAGTAAGTATGAGGATCGAACCCGAACCGTTGAGGCAGAGTTGTAAATTAAAGTGTGAAAAAAAAAAAAACGTGCGACGTTAACCATTGCCCCACCACAACATGCTAACGGAAACACGTTTGAATTTATTTAATTACTTGGATTTGGCAGGTGCCCGTTTTAATGAGTTAGTGAGGTCAAGTTTGACTGCGGGATTTTTATTTTCCCAAGATATTACAGGAAAAAGACTAACCCACATGCGGCGAGCGACAAATGTTGAATATTTATCTTCCCGAAATCAAGCAAATTAAATAGACAGGCGAGCTTCGTTGTTAACTGTGAGATATTATGATTTATATGTGATATAAAAAGTTTTAAAAAGTTGTGAAGCAAGCGACCGCTTCTCTGAAAGAAGCCTTTTGTAGACATACAGAAAAAGCGAACACACATACAAACATACATACATTTTCGCTTTTATATTTATAGATTAAACAATGCTTCAAGCAAACTTTATTAAAACAACAAAAAGTTTATTTCAGCATCAGAAAGTTGAACAGTGAGAAAAGGGTGGAATTAAAAGTAGTTTGGGCTGTCAAAGTTCGACCAGCAGTTATCTTCAGGTGAAGATCGTCGATACTGGAGTGTCCAGTGGACAGGTACAGGAGAGAGAGAGAGAGAGAGAGAGAGAGAGAGAGAGAGAGTTCTTTCTTTGATACTTGTTGGGTTCTCTCTGCTGACCGACCGTGATTCCTAAATAAACTGCTTAGAGAACAGATGGAGTCAATGCGCCTCGCAAAGTGATTGGTCAGTGTGTGGTCAAATCACTTATCAGAGGCATTACTATTAATTTTTTATTCATGACTGCTGCAGCCGAACGAACCAGAAAAGAAAAAAAGAGGTAGCTTATTTATACTCGTTCGTCTCGTCTCACACATCGATTTCTTATCTACCACGATTGAAAAAGAAACTGAATGCTTACTAAACACTATCCTCAGGTCAGGTGTCTTCGGTCTCTCGGTACACGAGTTTGTCTGACTCTGACATGAGTATACTTTTCATCGGAAGTAAACTTTGACAAAATATCAAAAAAACATTGTGTGCTATCTGCTCAAGCCAGCCTGCATGTTTCATAGGTTGCAAACAGGGTCAGATGGCAGCTTCTAATCTATAATATAAATCTCACCTGTCTGTTTAAATGTATGTATGTATGTTTGCCTAAAACTTTCGACAGAGGCAACGGGTTTTTACGAGATTGATATCGTTTTGAAGCTCCACCCTTCAGACGACAAATATCGAAAAATTAGCTAAAACCATTATTTCTTCACTGTCAATTGAGCACTTTTCTACGTGGTGAGAGTCGGGCAACGTCTGGTTGACGCTGACAGATATCGGTTGAGGCCAGATGGCTGAGGGTGTAACACCTCCCTCCCGGTGGGGGTAAAGCAGCGGTTCCTAGAAAAGTATTTAAAAAACGCGGAACCCCCCCCCCCTTTGTTCAAGCCTGTCTGCCTAACCCTAACCCACTTTTTTATTTTTTTGCTCAGCACACACGTCTGTTGGTACGGGTTTAGGTTCTTCCAAGTCCCAAAACTACCGACCAGCTTTAATAATTACTAAACGTACAACAAGTATAAACGACAAGAATTTATTAACAAACATGAAAACATGACAACACTGCAACTCAGAACATTAAGGTAAAAAGATTACTCACTTCAATAGTGGGGTTTACGGGAGGAGTGAGGACTGTATTCTAGAGTTGTACTCTGCCTGTCCAACATTGTCTTTTAGGAGAAGAACTTTTTGCGTCCGTGCCTCATGTGTACGGACTCTCCTCTTCTTTTCTCAAGGGACCTCACTCCTTACCCTACACAGGTAATCCGGTGCTCTTATTTATTCCCCTACACGTCCAAACACCCGGGCAACGCCTGACACTAAGGCTAGTATAAAATAAGAAGCCATGGACAATGAGAAACTAATAAAAAATGAATAAAAATAAATCTACATACTGGCAGTCCAGCAGCCAGGATAAAAAGAGTTACTCAACCTGTTTATACACCAGGCAGGAAGAGGTAAGTTATGGTGAAAACCTTGAAAGTGACACTATGGCTATGATAGAGACTAACCAGAGTCTTAAAAAAGGTCCTGAACCCTGTATCATCCTTTCGCACCCAAAAAACAAAATATTAAAGGGTTAAAAGTCTGGCCGTGGTCAGTTGCAGAAAAAAAGATACTATTGTTTTGCTACCACTATTGAAAGTTTGAAAAGTGAAGCAAACCTTCAAACACGATCCTTACTGAGAAAATTAAGAAAAAACTAACCACAACTTATTTAGAAATCCCATTGATTTTTTTTTTTTTTTTTAAGCTATCAGTTTAATTGCTCTTCATAATTCGCCAATAGTTACGGGTGAAAAAAAAATGTTCTTACCTGGAGAAAACCAAGTCCAACCACCTCCATGAAAGTATACCATTGCTGGAAGAGGGCGTTCTTTGGTGAAACCATCCTTCTTTAGGACACGAAACACTTTGACACGAATGTTAAATATTTTTAACTCAGAAACCTAACAACAGAAAATAAAAAAGGAATAGTTTTTACAAGACTCTTAAAGTTAATAGAGTGCTTCTATGCCAGGCTGTTGCATGTGCTAGGCAGTATCAAATTACCTTGCTTACGGACTAAAGGGTAGGAGGGGTGTTAGACACAAAGTTTAAGAGAGCCCAGACTTCAGAGAAATGATATGTATGTTTTTATTGTAGGAAAAAAGTAATTTCTCAACAAAGTAAAGTGGACATTTGGCACCATGGAGTCTGGCTTGATACACTTAGAGATGTCGGCTGTAATCATAAAAATAAACCACATATCTCATGTCACGAGCAGACCTCCCAAGAGACTTGATGAATAAATTTCTTTAGAACAAAGGGAAAGAGATGGAAAGAGAAAAAGGGGCCTAAGAGAGAGAAAGAAAGAAAAAGGAACAAAAGAATTAAAGAGAGATACGGATTAAGAGAAGAGAAGAGAAGAGATAGAGGGGGAAATGCTAATTTCTGAACGACAGAGAAGGAAATGCTAATATCAAAAAGACGTTGGTCAGAATTAGTGTTCCATAAAAACCATTGTGTTTGACAGATGAGAGGACTTGCTTGCTGGCCATTGAAGAGTACATCTCAGCTTTAGGCTCTCACCCAGAGCTGGATATATCCCCAAAAGAGCTAAGTTGAAAAGGTCTTCTTCCTCTGGCTGAGAAATCATCTGAAGGAATCCAAGTTGAAAAAACTCCTGCATATTGAAATCGTTAAGAGCCTGGTTTCCTTTGTAGAAAGTGTACCTGAAATATCTCATGAATAATTATTCTCATCTATAAGAAAATGGTCTCCAAGTTATCCCTAATTGTTGATTGCCTGCCGAATTGAAATGCAATTGATTTCAAATCTACCTTAAATCCAACACAGAACTGTAGCTGAGAGAAGCAACATACCAGCCATTCACGAGAACACCTACAAGAAGAACTCAAACCATAGCGCCTGACGACGAACAGTCAACCAACTAGTTAAAGTTATTGCCACACAGACTTAGGATTTTTATTAGCTCTGAGCATCAGAATGGTGGTTCGAGTTACAAGTAAGTATCTGATTATATTTTGAAAGGTCCATCACTAGATGAAGATAAGAGTGTAGCCACTGAAACTTAGGGTTAGCCCCTGAGTTTAGGAACGGGAGACGGCCTGGTTACACTAATTGGTCCCATGAAGCAGGATTCGGAAAAAACACCACCCACCCGCCTGGGTACATCTATAGTATTAGTCACTAGTGAAAATCACATTCCAAGTAAAATCTCTTTGATGTACTTACCTATTATGCAGAAATAAGTATCCTCGCCAAAAATTTGAAGAAAAATAATCAAACTAACATACACATTAAAAAGTTGTGATTATGAAAACATTACATGAACATTAATTGAAGTAATAGTTTCGATTTTAGACAAGCTGGTACAAAATTTAAATTAGTAATTGATGATGATGATGGTGGTGGTGGTGGTGGTGGTGGTGGTGGTGGTTGTTGTTGTTGACGATGACGACGGCGACAATGACAACGACTCAATAGGAGTTTTCACACAGGCCATAATCAAAGATTTCTCTCTGCCAACAACCTGTGGTGTTCCCTGGAGTCTGAGTGATAATAAGTCTCCCCAGATTTCCAGTACTCTCCACCTCTTTTGATAACTTTTACAAATGAATTTGCGTTATTGCAATAGCTGTTTACCATTGACTTCTCACTGATACCAACCATGGGCTTTCACTGGGACTTGGATTTGGTCTTGGTCCTCTTTGTACTCATTCAGTGGAGGTCTGCTTAGTGCTTTTTCTCCTCGATTTTTCCAGCCTCCTTGATCTTTTACGACTATTTGATGACACTACAAAATTATTATTCGGGAAGAGTTAACTTACAATTATACAGTTTCAGTTTTCTTGATTCTTGTGTTGTTCTTCTTTTGTTTTATGTTTGTTGCAGTTTTTATATAACATTTGTATCTCATATGGATGAGTGCATACACTCAAGGATTTTCCTTTACATTTCAGCCGTTTTCATTATTGCTATCCATTGTATCTTCTCAGCCTTCCTCTTGATTCCAATTTCTCCCATTCTTCTTTTGAAGTTTTTTGGGATTATTCCTACTACTTCTACAATTATTG
Organism: Euprymna scolopes; assembly: GCF_053919585.1. Lineage (NCBI taxonomy): Eukaryota > Metazoa > Mollusca > Cephalopoda > Sepiida > Sepiolidae > Euprymna > Euprymna scolopes. Next base: position 64,671,783 of record NC_136511.1, read on the forward strand.
GTGTCATCTTAACTTTCTTCATGTTTCATATCCCTTTCAGCTGTTTGGCCAGTTCTGTGTATTTGCTTTGCTTCTTTGTCTCCTTAATGTTCACCCTGTGGACTGACGGAATGGCAAAATCTACAATCTGGCAGGATTTTTCCTTCTTGTTAACGATTATGGCATCTGATCTCCTTGCTTGGCTGGGTTTATCCATTTGTACATTCATGTCCCACAGGATTTTATTTCTATTTCTGCTTCCTCCTATGGGACATGAATGTCATCATCATCATCATCATCACATGGTGCCCTGCCTGGCACAGGCATTGATGGCTATGGCTCTCCATCTCTCTCTCTCTCTCTCTCTCTCTCTCTCTCTCTCTCTTTCTCTCTCTCTCTTGAAGCCTTCATGAATTCATTGTTGCTCATCATTTTTTATATTTCCCAGGTATTGAGACTGTCAATGTATGTTTCTCACTGTTGTTCTCTGCTTCTTCTACCCATGATCTTTTCTGTCAAGCTAATCTGTTCTATTCCGCTTTTTCTGTAGACATGACCCATGAATCTCATTTGTCTTTTTCGTAATTAGAGACCTTTCTGTGTTTGCCATTTCTAATACCTCTTGGTTTGTTTTCTTTTCTGTCAAGGATATCTTCAAAATTCTCCTCAGGAACCATGTTTCAGTTGCCTCTAGTGGTGTTGGTGATTGTCCAACACTCACAACCGTACAATAGAACAGACAATACATACGTTTGGAGTATTCTGAATTTGGTGTCTATTTGACAATATCTTGAAGGTGACTTTGGCTGCGGCTATGCGACTTTGTATTTCAGTCGTGCACCTTCCATCAAATGCGATCCAATATCCCAGATATTTGAATGTATCAACTTGTTTAACTGGTACATCGCGACATTGTAGTTTGCATGATGGAGCTTGGATATTCTTGGACACTGTCCTGCTTACCGTTTTTGAGATGTTTAAAGCAAGTCCTTTACTTTGACATGCTTCCATCACAGTATCCAGTATGTGTTGGAGGGTCTCTTCAGGTTTTGTTATTAATACAGTGTCGTCTGCATACTTAAGATGATTAATGTTGTGTCCACCTAAACTTATATATAGGTATAAGTTTAGATGGACATGGATGTAGAAACAAATTATTATTGGCTCATAAGGAGCTTTTCACACAGGTTATAAAGGATCTCTTCTTGAGAACAGCCTGTGGTGTTCTCTGGAAGCTGAGTGACAGCAAGTATCCCTAGTTTTCCAGTGCTCTTCAATTCTTCTGATAATATTTTCAAATGAATTTGCATTATTGCAACCGTCATTTACCATCGATTTCTTGCTAGCAGCGGCCATTGGTCTCCACTAGAATTTGAGCAGCACTAAGCCTCCTCAAGGTCCCAGTTCTCTTCACACTTGTCCATTGGAGGTCTGGTTAGTGCTCTCTCCTCGGTCTTTCCATCCTCTTTAACCCTTCTTGGCTGTCTGGCATCATTCTTTCGTTGGGGGGGGTGATTGGGTAATGGGAGATGATAGGGGAGGGGGGAGGGGATAGAAAACGCATAGATATGTATCTTCAATGTTCTTGGTTCCCTGCAATGCTTCTTCATGCTTTGTCTCTGCGGCAGTTCGTCTGGTCTGCTCATGTGTATTAGTTTCCGCATTCAAGGGTTTTCCTTAATATTTCAGTTGCGTTTATTATTGTTATTCATTATATCTTTGCAGCCATTCCCTCTACTATTTACAGGTACATTGCGACATTGTAGTTTGCATGATGGAGCTTGGGTGTTCTTGGATACTGCCATGCTTACCGTTTTTGAGATGTTCAAAGCAAGTCTTTGCTTCCATCACAGTATCCAGCATGTATTGGAGGGTCTCTTTGGATTCTGCTATTAATACAGTGTCGTCTGCATACCTAAGATGGTTAATGTTGTGTCCATCCAAATTTATACTTATATACAAGTTTAGATGGACATGGATGTAGAAACGAATTATTATTCTTATTAAACTCTACTATATACATATCTGTACATTTGAAATTCTGTCATTCCATTTAGGAGAGGTGAACAGGTATAATGCCGTGTCTGCAAAATAATGAGCAATTGGGTATGCAGCCAAATTCACACCATATTGAAATCCTTTTGAAATCTAAAAATAAAATTTCACAAAAATTGTGTTATTATATTTATAAACAATTATATATATATATATATATATATATATATATATATATATATATATATATCATTATTATTATTATAAACAATTATATATACCATATATTTCAGCATATAAGACGACTCTTAAAGTTAAAAAATCATCATTAAAAAACAATATTTCATAAGATACCGAGTGTTGCAATCTCTAGCCTAGGCTAAACAAACATGGTTTTGTGATTTAGTAGTCGTCTTATACAATCGATATTTGATAAATTTATTAAAATTTGCTCCAATTTTGTATCTCGTCTTATTTGACGGTCACCTGATATATACGGTATTTAGATATTATTATTATATTTATTAAAAAAATGATATATATTTATATACTATTATATTTATAAACAATTATATATATTTATACATTATTATTATTATTATTATTATTATTATTATTATTATTATTATTATTATTATTATATTTATACATTATTATTATTATTATTATTATTATTATTATTATTTTATATTTATAAACAATTATATATATTTATACATTATTATTATATTATTATTATTATTATTATTATATTTATAAACAATTATATATATTTATACATTATTATATACTATTATTATTATTATTATTATATTTATTAAAAAATGATATATATTTATATACTATTATATTTATGCTATATATTTATACATTATTATATATTATAAACAACAGAATTGCCCAGCTTAATTATATCTTTTTTTTTTTCAATTTTGTAGCGATCTTTTTTTATGTTAGAATAAAAAAAAGATGTATCATATATTCCATATGTATCACAAACGTTTTCGATTCTTTATCGAATTGCCTTCAGGTGAGAAAAGCAAATGAACAAAAAAGATGAAGAAAAAAGAGAATTTCAAAAGATAGCTGAGAAACACGTATGTGAAGTCAGGCATATAGCAAAAAAAAAAAAAAAAAAACAATCTCACATTGTTCCAGGAAAGACAATAATATACATTTAGTGGCTTCAGAATTAGCTTCACAAGATAAAATTGTATTATGATAAGTATTTTAAAATGTTGTTACTGGTTTCATATGTGATATTATTAATTGTAAATTGGTTTTAATAAAGATAGCTATGAATTTTTTTTAATTAGCTTTATTATTCTATTATTATAAACTAAAATTTGTTTTAAATCAGGGTATTTAATTAAAATCTATTTTAAATCAGAGTATTTAACTAAAATTTGTTTTAAATCAGGGTATTTAACTAAACCTTGTTTTAAATCAGGGCATTTAACTAAAATTTGTTTTAAATCAGGGTATTTAACTACAATTTGTTTTAAATCAGGGTATTTAACTAAAATTTGTTTTAAATCATGGTATTTAATTAAAATCTATTTTAAATCAGGGTATTTAACTAAAATTTGTTTTAAATCAGGGTATTTAACTAAAATTTGTTTTAAATCAGGGTATTTAATTAAAATTTGTTTTAAATCAGGGTATTTAATTAAAATCTATTTTAAATCAGGGTATTTAACTAAAATTTGTTTTAAATCAGGGTATTTAACTAAAATTTGTTTTAAATCAGGGTATTTAACTACAATTTGTTTTAAATCAGGGTATTTAATTAAAATCAATTTTAAATCAGGGTATTTAACTAAAATTTGTTTTAAATCAGGGTATTTAACTAAAATCTGTTTTAAATCAGGGTATTTAACTAAAATTTGTTTTAAATCGGGGCATTTAACTAAAATTTGTTTTAAATCAGGGTATTTAACTAAAATTTGTTTTAAATCAGGGTATTTAATTAAAATCTATTTTAAATCAGGGTATTTAACTAAAATTTGTTTTAAATCAGGGTATTTAACTAAAATTTGTTTTAAATCAGGGTATTTAACTGAAATTTGTTTTAAATCAGGGTATTTAATTAAAATCTATTTTAAATCAGGGTATTTAACTGAAATTTGTTTTAAATCAGGGTATTTAACTAAAATTTGTTTTAAATCAGGGTATTTTATTAAAATCTATTTTAAATCAGGGTATTTAATTAAAATCTATTTTAAATCAGGGTATTTAACTAAAATTTGTTTTAAATCAGGGTATTTAACTAAAATTTGTTTTAAATCAGGGTATTTAACTAAAATCTATTTTAAATCAGGGTATTTAACTAAAATTTGTTTTAAATCAGGGTATTTAACTAAAATTTGTTTTAAATCAGGGTATTTAACTAAAATTTGTTTTAAATCAGGATATTGAACTAAAATTTGTTTTAAATCAGGGTATTTATGTTTTTGTAGATGTTGATAAATTGATTTAGAGTTTACAAGATGTATGATGAGGCAGCAGGATAGGATAATGATTGCAAAACCAATGTATCTATTACCTTTATTATTATTATTATTATTATTATTATTATTATTATTATTATTATTATTATTAATGAACGGGGATTTAAACTTATAAATACAATTTGTTCTTTTTAATGTTGTATGGGTCAGATTTCACATTGCAGATGCATGTAATCATAAATCTGCCATTATGCTGTGATCAAAGCAGAGAGGACACTCGTTGCTGTATAACATGGTGCTCCTGCCACAGCTATTATAATAACAACTTATCATAGATGTAGCGAAGGACAGCTCATGATGTTATCAGAGGCAACAGCTCATGAAATTTTACCCATGCTGCCTTCACCCTTGTGGTTGTACTGAGTTTACTGTATTCATCTCCTTCCTATGGTTGGAAGATGTGACACAAGGGTAGGAAAGTCGGATTGAAGAGCAATCATTCCAGATAAAGAGGATTCTGACCTGAAAAAAAAAATGTCTGGGTAATTCTGTCGGCATTCCCCTATAGGGGCGCCTTAGGTGATTAGTAATGATAGTAGTCTACATTTTTCTTGTAACTTGACGATCTCCAAGTATGATTTATATTTTTTGCTTTCTTAGCTCTGTTTTTATGCTCAACATGCTTTCTGTTCTGTAAGTAAAATGTCAAAAGTAAGTAAAATGTCAAAAGAGACTTAATAAATAGGTCTCTTTTGACATTTTAAGTAAATTAAGTTTATTAAGCTCTTTGACATTTTTAGTAAATTTCTCGTTTCTGTCTTGTCTTTATATTTATGTGTTTCTGAAAAAATATTTTTATTTCTTTTCGGTTTTACCTTTATTAATGATCCATAAACCTGTCTCTAAAATATATCACACCTCAGACTCTTGATTGCCAGTAAGAATTTCTGCTGACAGTTCAAGGTTTGGCACACATTTCCACAAAAACATACACATTCCGGAGACAGTATACTATGGTTAAAATTTCACAAAAATCAGAGAGAGCTTCCATTCCTTTTTACTCCCTTTGCACAAAACTAAATTAAAATAAATATAGCCCGCATTATGACTACTTCCATCTAGTTTCCAACATTCATAAAGATACGCTAATTGTTAGGTATTGGCATGTAACCATGGAAAGAAAAACATTCAATGGTTTGTACACACACAAATGAATTCCATGTGAAGAATGTGACACTTTCCACCATTGTCTAACGGAATGCATAATTTGACCCAGAAATATGTGAGAGGATATCGGTGAAAGGATTGAAACAATAGACAAAGGAAATATTAAACATTCCAATAGGAAAAGAACGTTTATATAAATAAATGGTCACAAAAAGAAAGCAGCTAGTCGGTCAGAGAGAGAGAGAGAGAGAGAGAGAGCAAGGCTGTCACATTTTTTCAGTGCTTGATATCCGACACAACCATGCACCCCACCTTACGCGCCTTTCAGAAACCTGTAATAATTTATAAGCAAAAGCTTAGATTTGTTGGTGTGAAATAAGAAGAACATTTTTTTTTTATAGATCAACTGTGTTGTGGTTTTGCTCGCTGTCCGTGTGTACCAGAAACAAAAGTAAATATTAAGAATTATATAGATTGGACAAACGCATTTTGAACAACTGGCCGCAGCAAATACGTAACGTAATTAGTTCAAGAGTAGTGAATCCTGTACAAGACTGGACAAACAGTAAATGCATAACGTAATATATATAATATATGTAATATACATAACATAATTATGTAATATATGTAATATACATAACATAATTATGTAATATATGTAATATACATAACATAATTATGTAATATATGTAATATACATAACATAATTATGTAATATATGTAATATACATAACATAATTAGCTATGGAGTAGTACCTCGTGTGCTTACAAATATATAAGCACATACAAAGCAAAATTATCGTCCCATGAGGCTTCCTCTCGCTCTTCCCTAAAATCTTTGAATCATTAAACATTTTATAAATAGAAGGTGGAGAACTTACCAAATAGTCTGCGATATTTAGGCTTTCATCCAGGAGGCGAAAAGATGTAGTGTCTTCGATGTCATTGGGTAAAGGCCGATTCAAGACATTGTGCAGATGGTACCCCAACAGCAGAATGAATAACAATTGGAGAGATAAGCCAAACACTGTAGAAATAAACCAAAAATCATGTAGTTTTAAATTTTCATTTAGATATATAATATTTTATAAAACAAACCAATTAAGTTTCTTAAATTGAAGGTAGAGATTATTTAAAGTGAAGGATCTGTGATAAACGGCCTAATCACTGCTCATAAGCAAATAAAAATTGGTACAAACCAATGATGTTGTGCAGCATGTAAGATCCAGTCATGGCCAAAAAAGAAAAAAAAAAAAAAAAAAAAACAATGATTGCTGCATATAATTATATGCTGGTGGGTCTCGTTACCTCATATGCAAATCGACTTGAATAAAAAGCCTGTTTTACAGAGACAGTGGTGAACTTGGACAGCATTGTGACGACTTTAACTACAAAAATTGTTAGTTGAAAGTACAGAATAGTAAACAATTTATTATTTAACCACAGCAACATTAAGTCTTTAAATAGCGTCAAAGTAAAAAGGGTACTTATGCGGAATATGAACGGCATTATTGTCAGCATAATGCAGGCAGGTTATATAAACTGCCAAAACATTTAGTCAATCAAATCATAGCAACCAACAACCAGCAAACAGTATCTCTTGTATATTAAGTATATATGAATTAATTAATGAAAACATATTAAATATATATGAATTAATTAATGAAAACAAAGGGATGTAGTGTTTACCTGATATACACAATGGTAAACTTCAAACTAATTTAAATAACAGTATCTATATATAGAGAATTTAATCCCAATTGTAAAGTTCAACTTACAGTTTTAATTTTCTTTCTCTTGTGAATTAATTATATATAAACATTTAAGGTCTTTAAACAACCTCAAAGAAAAGGGGTAAAAATTATGCAAATGGTGATGGAACGGTGATAAAATGACTCCGGTCGTCAACAAATAAAAATTGGTGCAAACTTCTGAAGAAAACAATGGCCGCTGCATCTAATTATATGTTTGCAGGTCTCGTGAAGTAACGAAATTTCTCGTTACCTCATATGCAAATGAGATGGTATTTATTTGCTCCCCCACCGAGCAAATTAGGCACAAGGCCGATTACCTCATATGCAAATGAGATGCTGCTGGCCTGAATAAAAAGCCTGTTTTACAGAGACAGAGGCGAGTTTGGAGTTGTGGGCTTGCACGGCAGTGTGATGAATGTAACCACAAAAATTGTTGAAAATTTTTGAAAAGTACAGAATAGTTGACAATTTATTATTTAATCACAGGAATATCAAAAGTTTTTAAACAGCTTCAAAGAAAAAGGATACTTATGTAGACTACGAACCACATTAGCGCTGATATATTCTACACAAGTTATGTCAACCGCTGAAAGGCTTAACTAATGAAATCACATCAGCTGATAACTGATAAATGGCAGCTTTTGTATACAAAATTTTTGTTACGGTATGTTTTGTTTGTTAGGTGAAAATAGTACAGAATAGTTAAAAATCCCGTTCTTCCCCATGCTAAGAATGGCTTTCTAAATAATAATGTTATTATTTCAATACGGTCCGTAAAATGTACAAGTACCTTTATTATCTTATTTTTATTTTTTTTTTGAATCACAAATACAAATCAAATATTAGTAATCTCAATTTGAATTAATCAATTAATTAGAATTAATCAATGTAACACATTCAAGGAGTTAATTTAACAATTAACATTTAAATTGCAAATCATTAACGGTTAAATATTGTGAGCTTTTTTTTTTTTAATACGTCTACAGAATTTGAACCGGAGTTTTTTGGGTTTTTTTTTCCATTATAAAATGTACCTGATCCTCGTGGGATCTTAAATTCGAAAAAATGCAATTACGATACGCTAGCAACCTACGACTAGGTGTGTCAGAAACCGACCTTACAAATGCGTAAAAAAAAATTGAATAATTCGACCTCCTATCTTTCTCCTCTATCTTTCTTTTTTTTTATAACTACTTGAAAAATGTAATTCAGACCCTAATTTTTTTTCAATAAAAGGAGCAAAGACCAAATTTTAAAAAAAATAACAGGTTTAATAGCAAATTATGCAATATTTGTTTTTTTAAATCGATTTTCTTTAAAAAAGATTTGAAGAAAATAAATGAAATTTAACTTACGTCGTTTATAAAAATTCGATATAAATTCCAAAAAATCACTTACCTATAAAAATTACTATTCAATGTGTAGTTCCATTCTTCACTGTTAAGAATTTATCCATATTTATATTTTAAAATCCATTTATTTTTTAAATAAAAGAATTTTTTAAATGCCTATTTGAAAAAGGCGCCATGACCCAAGAATTTTACATTTTTATCGAAAGCCAGAAGTTTTTTTTTTATTGTTTTGAACTATGGATGGACAGAAGGAAGTAAAAACCACACGTTCGCGTTAGTCATCTAGCCTTGTCCGTGAAGAAATACCTGTTCCCATAGTTTAAAAATAGTCAAATTTTACTTATAAAATTTTGCCTTTAAAAAAAAAAGACACTCGAGGAATTTTTTTTTTTTTCTTTTCTCAAATACATGAATTTTTGATTTATTCCTTTTTGTCAAGTGAAATATCTTTTTAAATATCTAAAAGAAGAAAACATTGAATGAAATAGAAAAAATTGTCGTCATCGTCCATTACTTACTGGACAATATAAGTAGAAGATAGGCTTCAAATTAAAAAAAGCAAAATCAACGTGGTTTTTAAAAACAAAAAAGGTTTTACACTTTGAACTTTACAGGTAAATTTCCAAAAAACACTTTTTTTTGTTGTTGTTTTAATTTACAATATATTATTTATTGATCTTTTATCTTCAATTTGTGATATGTAAAACTTTGGTACATAAACTAATTATTACAAAATGGGAGGGGGGTAAATTTAAAATAAAACGTTTGTCTAAAATATCATATTCGGTTCATTGAAAAGAGCATAAAATTTCACATTGACCCTGAAAATAACGTAAAATTTTAACCAATAGAAAAATCTTGATAGATTTTTAAAGTTTAAAAATTGAAAAAAAACAAAAAAACTCGTAAAATTCAATTGATTTCATTAGGTAAAAAAATGGCTGCATGAAGGCGCGCCGGCACTTTGTAAACACTGTTTTTTAAAAAATGAAAAAGAATATTTATATTATTTTTTAAACAACTTTAATAGTTTATTTTGGAAGTATATTCCATAAAGAAAATAAACGCCCCACTTTTAAAAGAGAAATTACAAATTTTTTATATTTTATTCGCAGTTTCGTGTTAGGGGTGTCAAAAATTCCCACAAATTCGAATTTAGGAAAACTCGTCCCCGGAAAACTCGTCTGCGGAAAACTTGTTCCCGGAAAACTCGTACCCGGAAAACTCGACCCCGGAAACCTCGACCCCGGAAAACTCGTCCCCTTTTGCTAGGTAGGAAAACTGGTCCCTTATTGAATAAAGACCGATTGAAAACACATTTTATGACCGTTCTTGAAAAAGATATTGTCTTTTAAAATGAATACACATCCCATAATATTTTTACTTGTTCAAAAAAATTAAATTGATTTTTATAAGTGTTCGTTTTCTTCCTAGCTTTGAAAGTTTTTGGTGGTTCAACTTATTTTAAAGAGTTTATTTAATAAAAAAAAAAAACCCAAAAAAATAAGTAATATAGAGTGTTACTTTTGTACAAAAAATGTCCGACATGAGATAATCACGTCTTAGGAGTTTCGATAATCACTCAAAAATAGAAAATGAAAGAAAATACTGATGTAGATATAGTTTTAAAACAAGCTTCCCCCCCCCCCCCCGATAATAAATTTGTATATTTTTAGGTAATGTCCAAGATCACTGCTCGGAAAAAAATCAAGCTACCGGAGGTGGATACGGTTGATTATCTAACGAAACCGAACGAAAGACACGAAAAACGAAACCAAACGGAAGACACGAAAAACGAAACTATACGTTTCTAAAAAAAAAAAATACTCTAGTTTTTAACATTTCCTGTGTTATTACGAAACAAACAAAAAAAGAAAACACTTCTGGTATTATCAAATGATAAAATAAATATTTTATTTAGAAAATTTGGTACTTCAGAAGGAACGTGAGCCCTGGTGTTTTTATTTAATCATTACTCCTTCAAATCGCATGCGCAAAAGGTTTTCTTTGGTTTTGGTTTATTTAATCACGAAAACTTTTTGAAAGTACTATTTGAGGCCAAAAAAGGTGGTGGGGCAAAAGCATTATTTGAATATGTACGAAAAAATAATTTAACAAAACAATAATATTTAGTAAAGAAAATAATAAATAAAATTAAATAAAAATAAAATAAAAACAAGCACGAAATAAAAGTATGAATCAAATTTACCCAAAGAAAAAAATTCAAAAAAATAAAATAAATTCACGCGCGATTAAAAATAAAGTCTGGGGTTTGTATTACTGTACACATAGATTCGAAAAAGTTGTCAAAAAACAAATATATAATAAATAAATGTTATCAAAGGCAAGATAAGTTACTTTTCTGCCAAACTGGATATATTTTTTGTGTTTTTATTCAATGTAACATATTTATTCAGCTCGAAAAGCATACAGTGTTTACCGATGTATTGGAAAATTCAAGATGGCGTCTCACACCCTCTTTAACACCGTAAGTTTGGGAAAAGGTGTTATAAATAAAAAACTATACAAAATACTATTAAAAACCCACCGAATATATGTCAACCTATGTCACGGTAACATATATTGAGCGAGTTTTTAACAGTATTTTATCCGTTTTTTTATTTATAACACCTTTTCCCAAACTTACCGTGTTAAAGAGAGAATCAGACACCATCTTGAATGTTCCAATACATCCGTAAACACTGTATGGTTTTCGAGCTGAATAAACATGTTACATTGAATAAAAAACACGAAAAATATACCCAGTTTGGTAGAAAAGTAACTTATCTTGCTTTTGATAACATTTGTTATATATTTGTTTTTTGACAACTTTTTCGAATCTATGTGTACAGTAATACAACCCCAAAGTCTGAGATATATACAAAGAAAGTGGAAGAAAATGTTTTGAGGAAACAATTATTAAAATAAAAAATGTTTACTTCTAAATAAATGTTTTTATACTTATATATTGATTGTTGGAATTTTTTTGTACCAATAATAGTGCATCTCCCCCCTGTTTACATTTATGGCCTCTTGATATTTATGAGAAGGTTTAGGGGGTGGAGAAGGATGCCATAGAGGTCACAACGAAGAATACATGAAATGAATAACGTTGGAAGTGTGTTGATTCTGACTCCATATCATTAAAAATAGACGAATATTGAAGGTTGAGAACCAATTTTATTTACTACTAACAACTTGTATTAGGAGAGGCAAAGTGTTCGTAGGATGGAATGTGATTTAACAAAGGAGATGAATGTTCGTAAAGTGTTTGTAGGTATGTATGAATTGACAAGAAATAAATGTTCGTAAAATGTTTGTAGGTATGTATGAATTGACGAGGAATGAATGTTCGTAAAATGTAACTTATCTTTTGGACGATGGAGATGGTTAGGGTGGGGGTCGGTCATCCTGCTGTCGGTGATGCGTGTCCTGGCTTGTAACTGGAAAGCGAGTGACTTTTTCATCAGCAGCTAGCAGCCCGGCGTCTTCTTCTTTTTCCTCATCTCTTCTTTGGTTTGTATGAATTAGGCATTGTTTAGAATTGAAGGCGTTTTGCCCATAACATGAGAGCGTAATCGGCTTCAGTTCACTGGTGCCTTATTTCTTTTTTTTCTTCATTATGTCTCTTTAGGTCGGGTGGGAGAATCTGTCCATGCGTTCACTAGCGCAGCAGGGCGAATCTCCTCTCTTCACTCTTTTTGGTCCCCTCATTTTATAGTGGCAAACTATATAATCTGATATTTTCGGGAAGGTTATTTTTAATTGTCTCCCCCCCCCTCTCAAAGGAGTTCTTCAAAAGTGATAGCAAAAAATTGTTCTAAAAGACATTAATGCTAAAGTGCAAAAAAAAAAAAAAAAAAAAACTTGAAAACAGTTTCAGAATTCTCAAGTATACAGGCTAGTAGAAAATTTAATTCTACTGCGTTTGGTGAAAGTTATTTGTATATATTTTTTTTTTATCTTTCTTTTTTCTTTTTCGATTTCTTAGTTGTTATCTATACTGCAGTACTGCACTGCATCTTTGCCAAAATGGCTTCCATTAAACCTCATTCATTCACTTGCTGGTAAAAAAAAGGGTGACATATTGACTTTTTTAAAAATAAGGTTGCAGAAACAGGGGGCATAACTGAGATTGCTTCTTTTAGATTACTTTAAATTTTTGCTTATTGTTTATTAATTAAATTACTTTTTTTTATTTAAAAAAAATATCTTTGATATAAATTTACGAAAACAGAACTGGAAATTATTCAAATTTCTATTTAATTAAAATAGTGTTTTTGCCGTTTGCTGTTTAACTAAATTGGTACAACACTGAAATAATAACTTTATTATTTAGAAAGCCATTCTTAACATGGGGAGGGGAGAGTGTTTTGTAACTATTCTGTACTTTCACCTAGCAATTTAATAATAATTTTAAAAAACTCCATTTCACGATTTATCTCCCTTGTTTGGGCTGTCGCATTTTTTTTTTTTTTGTACGAGCACACCACACCACACCACCGTCGACTATGCTGAATACGAAAATCGCATTGAAATTTTGCAGAAATAATTAGTTATCGAGATATAAAAAGTTGTATTATGCATTGTATTCTTAAGCGGCCATCTTTTATACGCGCGTGCAGTGTCAGTCATAGATGAGTAAATTTGTTTATGGCGCACGCGCGTAAAAAAGATGGCCGCCAAAGAATACAATGCATAATACACCTTTTTATATCTCGATAACTACTTATTTCTGCAAAATTACAACGCGATTTTCGTATTCAGCATAGTTGAAAACCTATAGAGGTCGTCATTTAAAAGAAAATTGTGGAGGGGGACATAATCTGAAAATTTACCAAAAAATGTAATAATCAATTTACTTACTTTTTTTTTTTTTTATATATATAAGGAAAGTTTTCCTTGGTCCTGAAAGGCAAGTTAATGCCCTTAACTCATTTTTCTTTATAAAATCTTGACAAAAAGGTCGATATCTTGATAAACAATCTACTCTCTTGTGTTTAATGTTTTTTATTAATCAGTTTTATTTTTAGATGTTATCCAATGTTTTTTGGGTTTTTAATGGATCTGCTAAAAATGTACTTTGACCGTTTAGCAGGAAGTATTTGTATCTTTTTAAGCAAGAGTTACTTATTTTTTTTTTTTTGTGTGTGTGTTTGTGTGTTTTGTTTGTTTTGCTTTGCTTTGTTTTGTTTGTTTTGTTTTGCTTTGTTTTGTTGTTTTGTTTTGCATAAAAAAAATCGACTGATAACAAATACTCAATGTAAATTTGCTTGTACAGTTCAGAGGACATACAATAATAAACTGAAACTAAAGAAGTCCAAAGTTCTGTCCCAAATTGATATTATGTTTCCTTTTGTCTGTTCCACTTTTTTGCACCCCCCACCCCTCGACAAAATTCACCCTCGTCCGTTCGTCTGTACGAACTTTTCTCATTAACTATGCCTTGGGATTTTTTTGAAATTTTGCACAAACATTAAACATGATATAAGTAAAAAAAAGTAACAGAACGGATTTTCAAGGAAAACTACGGTTGTCCCCCTAGGAGTGCCTTTTGGGTTAAAATGGCTAAAATTGACACTTTTGTGCTTATTAAAAAAAAAAAATTGATGTTATGTTTTTATAAAAAAGGGATTTAGAGGTGGGTCAGGATGCCATAGAGGCCACAACCAAGAATACATGAAATGAATAACGTTGGAAGTGTGTAGATTCTGACTCCATATAATTAAAGACAGGCGAATGTTGAATGTTGAGAACCGATTTTATTTACTACCAACAATTTGTATTAGGAGAGGCAAAGTGTTCGTAGGATGGAATGTGATTTAACAAAGGAGATGAATGTTCGTAAAATGTAAATGTAGGTATGTATGAATTGACAAGGAATAAATGTTCGTAAAATGTTTGTAGATATGTATGAATTGACAAGGAATGAATGTTCGTAAAATGTAACTTATCTTTTGGACGATGGAGATAGTTAGGGTAGGCCGGTCATCCTGCTGTTAGTGATGCATGTCCTGGCTTGTAACTGGAAAGCGAGTGACTTTTTCATCAGCAGCTAGCAGCCCGGCGTCTTCGTCTTCCTTTTCTTCCTCTCTTCTTTGGTTTGTGTGAATTAGGCATTGTTTAGAATTGAAGGCGTTTGGCCCATAACATGAGAGCGTAGTCGGCTTCAGTTCACTGGTGCCTTATTTCTTTTTCTTCTTCATCTCTTTAGTCCGTCTGTGCGTTCACTGACGCAGCAGGGCGAATCTCTTCTCTTCCCTCTTTTTGGTCCCCTCATTTTATAGTGGCAAACCGGCTCTCAGCGACTGTGATATTTGAGGTGTTTATTTTAGGCGCAGAGCCCTGCCATTGGTCGATAATTATTTTGTGGTTATCTTATTTTTTCTTTCCAAGCGGAAGTGATGCATGGAGCCATGTGCAAACAACAATTTTTTTATTTTGTCTCTCATGGTGGATGCGTTAACATCCGGTTCGCTGCTAATTCTCATCATGTTCCCACAATGTCTTGGATTTTTATAAAACTTTCTGAAAAGTTGTAACTAACTGGACCACTGCGAAAAAGGTAGGTTCTCTCTACCGTGCTAGAAAGCTAATAAGACCCGAAAGTATCCTGTACCTCTATAAGGTCACCATTCGCCCATGTATGGAGTATTGTTATCATATTTGGGCTGGTGCATCTGCTACTAGTCTCTCGCTCCTAGACAAGGTTCAAAAGACAGTTGCCAATCTGATAGGTCCTGAACTGTCATCTAAGCTTCAGCCTCTGTCCCATTGACGAAAGGTAGCATCCCTCTGCCTGTTCTACAAGTATTTAACGGTGAATGCTCCGACAAACTGCAAGCACTTGTACCCCCTCGACGTAAATACCCCTGACAAAACTGACAAGCAGCAAAATCCCACCCCTTCACAGTCGAGATCCCTAGATGTAGGAGAGCCTTCTACTCCAGTAGTTTCTTCCCCAGAACCGCTAGACTTTGGAATTCCCTTCCGGGTTCCTGCTTCTCCAACCTTACTGACATGCAGAAGTTCAAGTGTAACGTGAACCGACATCTTGCTGCCCAACTCCCCACATAGTGTCCTTGTAGCTTATGTCCCTGATAGTAGCCCCCTACATCAAAGTAGCAATGTGCCTTGTTTGGGGGTGAAAATGTAATAAAAAAAAAATTTGTTTTTAAATTTCTGCATAATTTTGTTTGTCTATACTTCGCAATAACTCTTCGGTGTGCCACGGGGGCTCTTAGGGCTAATAAAAACACTCCATTTTTGAGACTATTTTAGCATAATTGTCCAAAATTTTCTGTGTATGTCTATTCAGCAGTTTTGCATGGTGCTGAACTCAAATTTAAATATGTTAAGGCCTTGGAGACGTTTGAAGCTAAATGGGGGGGGGGCAAATGATGGACTTAGTCGTTTCTTTTTATTGCATGGTGCAGAACTCAAATTTTCATGTGAAGGCCTAACGCTGCACCATTTGTTCATTTTCACCAAGATTTGACGTCCCCTGGGGACTTTGGGGGCTAAATGGGTGGGGGGGGGCAGTGCTGAACTTAGTCATTTTTTTATGCCTCATTCACTGTGCACTCACGGGGGACCATGCATGCTTCACTTGTCTACTACTGTCACTACTGGTCCGATCTGGCTGAAATTTTGATGGACTTTTTATGATAAAAAAAAAATCATATTTATCCATCAACATAACATAGAGCACTCATTCTTAGTCAACAGGAGATAACTTTTGCCCGTTTTCAACAAGCTAAAACTCTAGCTTACAGGGTGAAACGATAAAAGTGTCACCCTAAAGAAAACAGCTTTATTTTAAAACTTTCATTGAAAAAATCAATTCAGGTAACTTGATTATGTAGTGGAGCTGACATCTATTCAATATCAGCCGCCTTCAGCCTCAATCACCGCCTCAATACAAGTCCAGCACTGGGAGCATAACTTTTCCATAAGTACTGGCGGGAGCTCGGTGAATGCTCAGTGGATGGCGGTGATCAGGCTGGCTTTGCTGTTGTGGGAGGGTCATGTTGGTGATGTTCTCAACGTATGACCAAACAGTAGTCCAGTGGGTTTAGGTCGGAGGAGTGTGGCCAGTGAGAGAAGGATACAAAGTCGTAGCACTCCCTCTGAAGCCAAACCTTTGGACTTTTGTGTGGGTGCCGAGTCCTGCTGCCACACTCAGGGTTTGCCAGCGGCCACCTGATTGCACCAGGGGATCACCACACTCTTCAGCATATCCAGGTACATTTTCGTATTGACTTGCAAGCCAACTCTGAAGATGTGAGGTGGCATGATGTGGCCCTCCCTTGAAACCACACCAACCATAACCGTGGCCAGAAACTTTATTTTCATCACCTTGGGCACATCCCTATTATTCGTGGCAATCCAACGATGCATTTTGAGGGTGCTGGCAATGGTCCTGTTGTCATAACTTGAATCGGTAGAGAGCATGAGTTGTACAGCGGCGCATCTCCGATTTCACTCGTTGAACATTGTATCATTTTCACACATGATAGAACACTCCTATCGCTCCTGGGATTTGTACACAACTGGTCAAATAGTAGATAATCTGCAACAAAAAACAAACCCTGGTTTTCATCAAACGAAAATGGAATCATGTTGTCTTTTCTAGGGCGATAATTTTATCGTTCGACCCTGTATTTATATATTTAAATGGGTTTGTTTTACAATCCACAGACATTTGAAAAAGTGGTCAAAGAAACAAATACATAACAATCCAAAGGCAAGATAAGTTACTCTTCTACTTAGTTGGATAAGTTTTTAGTGTTTTCATTTAATGTAAAATGTTTATTCGGTTCGGAAAAAAAGTAATGTGGAGTGGTACATGAGTGCAAGAAAAAAATGTCTGCATAACAAATACATTGCGGCCGTTTTTCCTTGTGCTCATGTACCGTTCAACATTACTTGTTTTTCAAGCCGAATAAACATTTTACATTACGTAAAAACACTTAAAACTTATCCAGCTTTCCTTTGGTACTGTTATATATTTAACCATAACAGGATAGGAATGCTAAATCTTCACCTGTATCTTCAGTGGTTACTGCCTTCCATAGTTGTTGTTGGTTCACCACATTTTGGCTAACTAATCCTCTGGCCTTATTTACAATGCCTCCCCACGGGACAGAGTTAGACACCAGGGTCGTTTTTTAATGTGGAGAAAAAGGAAAAAAAATAAAAATTGTCTCAGTCGTGAAGGATTTCTCCTCCACTGACAGAGAACAAGAAATTGAAGTGTAGACCTGAAGAACAGATGGTATTTATTTGCTCCCCCACCGAGCAAATTAGGCACAAGGCCAATTTTTAATGTGAGGAGTGAAGGGAGGGGGAAGGGAAAAAGGGGACCAGCTCCCGAGAGGTGGGAAATGGGAGCTGGTTAAAGGTCAGGTATGTGGGGTTGCCCCCACATCTGGTCTTTGCTTACAGTATCTGCCGGAACAGATGGTATTTATTTGCTCCCCCACCGAGCAAATTAGGCACAAGGCCGATTTTTAAAGTGAGGAGTGAAGGGGAAATGGGGACCAACTCCCCGGGGAGTAGGGGAGCTGGATAGTGACAATTGGTATGAAGGGTTGCCCCTACATTGACCAAGGTCTTATATGTGGAGTTGCCCCCACATATGGTCTTTGCTTGCAGTATCTGCCGGAACAGATGGTATTTATTTGCTCCCCCACCGAGCAAATTAGGCACAAGGCCGATTTTTAATGTGAGGAGTGAAGGGAGGGGGAAGGGAAAAAGGGGACCAGCTCCCGAGAGGTGGGAAATGGGAGCTGGTTAAAGGTCAGGTATGTGGGGTTGCCCCCACATCTGGTCTTTGCTTACAGTATCTGCCGGAACAGATGGTATTTATTTGCTCCCCCACCGAGCAAATTAGGCACAAGGCCGATTTTTAAAGTGAGGAGTGAAGGGGAAATGGGGACCAACTCCCCGGGGAGTAGGGGAGCTGGATAGTGACAATTGGTATGAAGGGTTGCCCCTACATTGACCAAGGTCTTATATGTGGAGTTGCCCCCACATATGGTCTTTGCTTGCAGTATCTGCCGGAACAGATGATATTTATTTGCTCCCCCACCGAGCAAATTAGGCACAAGGCCGATTTTTAATGTGAGGAGTGAAGGGAGGGGGAAGGGAAAAAGGGGACCAGCTCCCGAGAGGTGGGAAATGGGAGCTGGTTAAAGGTCAGGTATGTGGGGTTGCCCCCACATCTGGTCTTTGCTTACAGTATCTGCCGGAACAGATGGTATTTATTTGCTCCCTCACCGAGCAAATTAGGCACAAGGCCAATTTTTAAAGTGAGGAGTGAAGGGGAAATGGGGACCAACTCCCCGGGGAGTAGGGGAGCTGGATAGTGACAATTGGTATGAAGGGTTGCCCCTACATTGACCAAGGTCTTATATGTGGAGTTGCCCCCACATATGGTCTTTGCTTGCAGTATCTGCCGGAACAGATGGTATTTATTTGCTCCCCCACCGAGCAAATTAGGCACAAGGCCGATTTTTAATGTGAGGAGTGAAAGGAGGGGGAAGGGAAAAAGGGGACCAGCTCCCGAGAGGTGGGAAATGGGAGCTGGTTAAAGGTCAGGTATGTGGGGTTGCCCCCACATCTGGTCTTTGCTTACAGTATCTGCCGGAACAGATGGTATTTATTTGCTCCCCCACCGAGCAAATTAGGCACAAGGCCGATTTTTAAAGTGAGGAGTGAAGGGGAAATGGGGACCAACTCCCCGGGGAGTAGGGGAGCTGGATAGTGACAATTGGTATGAAGGGTTGCCCCTACATTGACCAAGGTCTTATATGTGGAGTTGCCCCCACATATGGTCTTTGCTTGCAGTATCTGCCGGAACAGATGGTATTTATTTGCTCCCCCACCGAGCAAATTAGGCACAAGGGCGATTTTTAATGTGAGGAGTGAAGGGAGGGGGAAGGGAAAAAGGGGACCAGCTCCCGAGAGGTGGGAAATGGGAGCTGGTTAAAGGTCAGGTATGTGGGGTTGCCCCCACATCTGGTCTTTGCTTACAGTATCTGCCGGAACAGATGGTATTTATTTGCTCCCCCACCGAGCAAATTAGGCACAAGGCCGATTTTTAAAGTGAGGAGTGAAGGGGAAATGGGGACCAACTCCCCGGGGAGTAGGGGAGCTGGATAGTGACAATTGGTATGACGGGTTGCCCCTACATTGACCAAGGTCTTATATGTGGAGTTGCCCCCACATATGGTCTTTGCTTGCAGTATCTGCCGGAACAGATGATATTTATTTGCTCCCCCACCGAGCAAATTAGGCACAAGGCCGATTTTTAATGTGAGGAGTGAAGGGAGGGGGAAGGGAAAAAGGGGACCAGCTCCCGAGAGGTGGGAAATGGGAGCTGGTTAAAGGTCAGGTATGTGGGGTTGCCCCCACATCTGGTCTTTGCTTACAGTATCTGCCGGAACAGATGGTATTTATTTGCTCCCTCACCGAGCAAATTAGGCACAAGGCCAATTTTTAAAGTGAGGAGTGAAGGGGAAATGGGGACTAACTCCCCGGGGAGTAGGGGAGCTGGATAGTGACAATTGGTATGAAGGGTTGCCCCTACATTGACCAAGGTCTTATATGTGGAGTTGCCCCCACATATGGTCTTTGCTTGCAGTATCTGCCGGAACAGATGGTATTTATTTGCTCCCCCACCGAGCAAATTAGGCACAAGGCCGATTTTTAATGTGAGGAGTGAAAGGAGGGGGAAGGGAAAAAGGGGACCAGCTCCCGAGAGGTGGGAAATGGGAGCTGGTTAAAGGTCAGGCATGTGGGGTTGCCCCCACATCTGGTCTTTGCTAGTCATAGCTTGCAGTATCTGCCGGAACAGATACTACACTTTGAGGTATTTATTTGCTCCCCCACTGAGCAAATTAGGCACAAGGCCGATTTTTAAAGTGAGGAGTGAAGGGGAAATGGGGACCAACTCCCCGGAAAGTAGGGGAGCTGGATAGTGACAATTGGTATGAAGGGTTGCCCCTACATTGACTAAGGTCTTATATGTGGGGTTTCCCCCACATATGGTCTTTGCTTGCAGTATCTGCCGGAACAGATTGTATTTATTTGCTTCCCCACTGAGCAAATTAGGCACAAGGCCGTTTTTTAATGTGGAGAGAGAGAGGGAGGGGGAGGGAAAAGGGGACCAGCTCCCGATGGGTGGGAAATGGGAGCTGGATAGTGACAATTGGTATGAAGGGTTGCCCCTACATTGACCAAGGTCTTATATGTGGGGTTTCCCCCACATATGGTCCCTGCTTGCAGTATCTGCCGGAACAGATGGTATTTATTTGCTCCCCCACCGAGCAGATTAGGCACAAGGCCGATTTTTAATGTGAGGACTGAAGGGGAAATGGGGAACAACTCCCCGGGGAGTAGGGGAGCTGGATAGTGACAATTGGTATGAAGGGTTACCCCTACATTGACCAAGGTCTTATATGTGGGGTCGCCCCCACATATGGTCTGCCGGAACAGATACTACACTTTAATCCTGACCCGAAGGCCAAGAATTTTTGAGTAGGATTTAAAGCGCTATCTTCACACAATGCTCACCTGCGCCACGGGCTCCGAAAGGCGATCAAGGTTGGACTTTTTTAGTCTTATAAATGCAAGTTGTTTGTTATCTAATTTTCCATTGTCGGTTCCGTACTGAATGGTATATATTATTTAATTATTGGAATTCTTTAAGATGAGTAATTTGTACATTTTATTTATTTATTTGCGGACTATTATCCTCATCTGTATAGTTGCTGTGTCCCAATGTTTCGGCCAACTATTCCTCTGACCTTCATCAGGTGGTTAACCATAAAATCCAACCTGATCGTCCTTCGGGGCCCGTGGTGCAGTGGATAGAGACGTTGAATCTCTACAGTTCCAGGTGAGCATTGTCTGAAGGTAGTGGTTTCAACCCTACCCAAAGCCGGCCAGAGAATTAGTTGGCCAAAACATAGTGGGACAACGACAACTATGAAAGGCAGTAATTACTGAAGATACAGTTATATATTTGTTTTTTGACTACGCTTTCAAATCGCTGTGGATTGTAAAACAAACCCATTTAAATCTATTGATAAGCTTGAAAGAGAATTATTGAATATTAGGACTCTGTACAAGTTTCTAGAGTGGTGCTTTGGTTTTTGTTTGTCTAGCACAACCTGAGTTAGTTACGTTCATACCACTCGAAGATGTGTCCTCGACAATCAGTCTGCTAGAGTCATGGCCATTTTTTGAGAAACGGAATGACCTTGCGTCTATCAGGCTGAAGTTTGGTTCTGAGCAGTTCTGGGGGATAAGGATGGTAAGTCCGTCCTCCCAGGTTTTACCTCTTCTCATTGAAAGAGTATTGGTTTATTGCTAATGACCTGAGGCGCTTCTACTGGGGAATGCCAACGGGTCTGCTCGGATTTTTTTTTTTTTCTTTGGGGCCAGAATGCACCACCTCTTGTGTCACATCTTCTCGTGGTGGGAGGGAGGTAAATACCTATTTTGTTTTCAGCAATGTATATCAAGGTTTTAAATCATCCATCTAGTATGTTATCTATTGGATTTGAAACAGGCGAACGTTGTACAAATGACACTCAAGATGAAAACGTTAGTCCGATTAATCCAAATAATAGAAACAATCATTCGTCATCGCAAAAAGATTTAGAGCTTATATTCGGTGGGTTTTTAACAGTATTTTATCATAGCCCCACCGTCGACTCAGCAAACGGTGGCGGGATCTACTCAAACAGAATAATGGCGCGCAGCAGCACGTGTGTGCTCTCTAACTGTAAAACCCAATTGCATGCACGGCTGTGTAAAGATCGTTTCAGCTGCACGCACATTTCCTTTCTACATCCACGTAAATTCAGTGGGTATAAAAACTTAAACTCTGCCTTTTCGCGTGGAGGTCTTCCAAAGCACCTTACATCACAAAGACATTTTTTTCATCCCATTGGAATACGAAGAAAACAAATTTCAAAAGTATTTTTTCTGACAGTGTTCGTGGAGCCGGTTTGAAATCTATAAAAAGGGCCTTTTGTGCCAAAACCAATCAGTCGACCCCAGCCAGCATGCGGTAAACATCAACATCGATTCTGTCCACAGGACGTTTTAACTCGTGTGCAGTCATCATTTGATTCGCGACGTGTAGATGGACTTTTTAACCTTTTCTTACTCTTTGCTTAAGTAAGCAATTGACTTTTATATTGCTTAAATATTTCTGGAAAGGACTGGTTATTTCTAACCTAGAACTTTTATTTTTTTTACTTCGTTTCATTTATTACCTCTGTCGTAGGAAGAGATTCTCAATTAAGAAGAAACTTTCTGGTCTTCTCTTTTCACTTATTTCCGATTTTGTGAAAATAAATTTTGTATAAAATTTATTCTCCGCCTCGGTCATCTTTGTTTGATTGTTCAATTTCATTTTACACATTTTTATTTTTTGCTTTTTTTTAGTTTGCGGGACTAACATCGACACCCATAGTCCTGCAACAATTTTCTTTATTTTTTTTTATTTTTAACTCATTTTCCCAAACTTACTGTGTTCAATAGAGAGTCCGGCGCCATTTTTAATTTTCCAATACATCAGTAAAGACTGTATGTTTTTCTGAGATGAATAAACATGTTACATTAAATAAAACACGAAAAAATTATCTAGTTTCCGCAAGCCTTTTCTAGTCTCACACAAAAACACGCGTTCACATTTCAAGGTATATTACTTGTTACATACATACGCGCACACGTCCACACATATATTCACGTTCGCGTACATACACTCACATTCACGTGTATATACACGCACGCTAACATACACACATGTACTCACATACACGCACAGATGGACGACGTCACTTCCCCTTTCAACAGAAATCCACACATGCGCAAAAGACCACCGGAAACAAGTATAAAAGCAAGAGACAAGCTGTTTCCAGCCCTTTTCGACTTAGCTCTCGAGCTGAGCGGTCGTCGGACCATTCGCCCCCCCCCCTTTCAGGGCGCCCGCACACGTCACGTCCCCTGCTACTATGTAGGGGGCACAAGCTAACAGACCGTACATATACTTTATACGCTTTCTATCTCCATGAACTGGATTGACATTCTCACTCTTTCTCTCTATATATATACAACTTGTCCCTGAGAATACCTTCGCGTAGCTGACTGCTAACTAATGTGAACCCTCTATCCTTTGTTTTTTGTCTACACGCTGGACTATCATTCTCATTTCTACTATATTACTCACTTCTCTTCCCACGCGCGAACAAACGATAGTGAGATGAACACACATTTCCTTTTCTTTCTACACCACCAGTCCCGCAACAAACGATGGTTACACCCGCGTGGACATGAACACGTGTTGTATCTAAAACATTCATTCTTTCAACAGTAAATAAACGACACACATGGACAACGTCACTTCC
Source organism: Euprymna scolopes (assembly GCF_053919585.1). Lineage (NCBI taxonomy): Eukaryota > Metazoa > Mollusca > Cephalopoda > Sepiida > Sepiolidae > Euprymna > Euprymna scolopes. Next base: position 64,695,905 of record NC_136511.1, read on the forward strand.
CCTTTCAAAGGAAATCCACACGTGTGCAAAAAAACACTGGAAACAACTATAAAAGCAAGAGAAAAGCTGTTTCCAGCCCTTTTCAGACCAGCTTCCTAAGCTGGGCGGTCTACAGACCGACAGTGTGCCCTTTCGAACAGGCGCGTGCCTCATGCCACTTGCTACTATGTGGGACAAAAGGCTAACAAACAGTACATACACTTTATACGCTTTCTCTCTCCATGAACTGGATTTACATTCTCACTCTTTCTCTCTCTATCTACTACTTGTTCCAGAGAACACCACAGCATAGCTGATGCCTAATATGGCGCACAGTTTAACTGATGTCAACCCTCTATCTTTTTCTTTGTCTACACGCTGGACTATCATTCCCATTTTCCACTACATCACTCACTTCTCTTCCCACACGCGAACAAACGATAGTGACCCGAACGTGAGATGAACACACATTTCCTTTTTCTTTCTACACCACCAGTCCCGCAACAAACAATGGTTACACCCGCGCGGACATGAACACGTGTTATATCTAAAACATTCATTCTTTCAACAGTAAATAAACGACACGTTTATCTATTCCAGCAATTGAGTCTTTGTTTCCTTCATTCCATTCGTTTCATTATTTTTCATTGGTAACGGGATTAGGATTTATATATCCTAGTCCTCTACAAGTTAGGTAGAAAATTAACTTATCTTTCCTTTGATAACATTTATTTGTTATATATTTGTTTTTTGACAACTTTTTCGAATCTGTGTGTATAAAATTCTTACGCCTGAAAATATCCTGTACCTCTTCAAGGCCACCATTCGTCCATGCATGGAGAATTGTTGTCACATTTGGCCTGGTGCATCTGCTACTAATCTCTCAGTCCTGGACACGGTTCAGAAGAGAGTCGGCAACCTAATAGGTCCTGAACTGTTAGCTAGGCTTCAGCCTTTTCTCCCACCAACGAAATATTGCATCCCTCTGCATGTTTTACAAGTATTTTAATCGTAGATGCACCAACCAACTACAAGCCATTGTACCCCTCAACATAAATATCGCTGACAAACCTGACAAGCAGCAAAATCCCACCCCTATACAGTAGAGATCCCCAGATGCCAGACAGCCTTCTACTCTAATAGTTTCTTACTCAGAACTGCTAGACTTTGGAATACCCTCCCAGGTTTCTGCTTCCCTGGTTGTACTGACATGCATAAGTTTAAGTGTAATGTAAATAGATATCTTGCTGCTCAACTCCCTACATAGTATCCCTGCAATTAGATCCCAGATAGTAGCCTCCTATATCAAAGTGGCACTATGCTTTGTTTATGATGAAAAGGCAATATAAAAAAAAAAAATAAAAAAAATCACAATTCAAAATGTCCGAGAACATTCTAGGTGAAAGGAGGTGTTTGGTTTTACAAGCAGAAACTAAGTACACGTGTTCATTTCGGCTGGCGCCGTTTGCATTTACTTGTGCGTACATTAGATAGGCATGATGATATGTGTAATAATATCACTGGAACTACTTTCCTACACACAAGAAATGTAACCCCTTGGCATAGGAATGCACAGGACACTGCAGAACTCTTGACGCTGAGATTTGGCTAACGCATGCGTTTTCATATATCTTTGTATATGCGTTAATAAACCAGTAAACTTACACAATGCCTTTGTTACTATTTACCATATATAAGAATAGTATTGCAATGTGTGGATAAGCGTGTCTGTTTTGTTAGCGAGAGAGTACATGCATGAACTGAGCACATGAATTCGATTAGCAGTGTGTACATGTGTTATATATTGGAGACCCTACACCAGCAAGTAGCAATTATGTTAACCAGTATGAATTTTGGCGAGGGTCACATTAGTACACATCAGAGTAACCTGGCAGAAATATATCCAGCTGTAGGTGGCGTGATTGACACGGGTGTTAAAGGTTAGATCCCAAGACAAAACACACTAGAAATTAAATAAAATGCAATAATCTCTAGAGTTCAAAGCCAGCTTTGAAACCTAGTAGACAATGCTCTTTTCTCTTCCCTTCCAAAAGAGACGTTGCAAGCCTGTCTCTGCTCTATCGCTATTTTCATGGCAAGTGCTCATCTGAGTTCCAGTCTATGGTCCCCCCTTTTGCCAAACTTTTATAAAAAAAACAAAAAAAAAAAAAAAAAACACTCGTCTAATTACAACCACTATCAACAATTTTCCCCACTCTCTATCTGTGCCTAATTCTAAATGCAGATTCCATGAACAAAGCTTATTTCCTAGAACTTCCCGCGTGTTAAACACTGTTCCATTGGCCTGCTTCCCGGCCAATTACAACATGGTAGCCTTCAAGTCCAATGTAAACAAGTTCTTGCTGAGCCGTCCCCTTAAATAATCCAAATTTTACCCAATCTACACCATTAACGATTACAGATTACTAATCTACCACCTCACATACATTAACACTTATCCTCGAGTGGCCCTTGGGCCTCGATAAGAGGTGTTGAATGATATGACACAGATGACATTACATGTTCAGGAGGAACAAAAGAGTTTCTAATTAGTCCTTCATTGGAAGCTGTATAGACGAGATGCACCCAACAATGTAGTAATCTAAATGAATGTTGCTGCCTGTGCATCATCATCATCAAGACTGAGTTAAGAAGTAATTAAATTAGATATTCGTTTCTCCTTCTGTTAAACGGAGTCGCCAATATGATAGGTCCTAAACTGTCATCTAAGCTTCAGCCTCTGTCCCATCGACGAAATATTGCATATCTCTGCCTGTTCTACAAGTATTTCACTGGTGAATGCTCTGACGAACTGCAAACACTTGTGCCCCCACAACGTAAACACCTTCAACAAACCCAATAGGCAGCTAAATCCCATCCCCACACAGTAGAGATCTCTAGATGCAAAAGAGGTTTCTTCCCCAGAACTGCTAGACTTTGGAATTCCATTCCAGGTCCCTGCTTCCCCAACTGTACTGACATGCAGAAGTTCAAGTGTAACGTGAACTGACGTCTTGCTGCCCAACTCCCTACATAGTACCCCGGTAGCTGTTGTCCCTCATAGTAGCCCCCTACACCAAAGTGGCAATGTGCCTTGTTTTGGATGAAAATGTAATAAAAAAAAAAATTTAAAAAAAAAAAAAAAACATTGAACTCCCGGACAGCAGCAGGTTGTCAAAAGTAAGGCTGAGAGATAACCTAGCGATTGTTCAATGTTTTAAAATATAAAATATTTCACTAAGGGAAGAATGTTAGAAAAATAATTTGAGAACAATAACAAAGTACGGTAATGGAAGTTAAGCAAAGTAGAATTGTTTCAAATCAATTTTCGAGTGGCAATAAATAGATTTGGAATTTAATTTCATAAATAATATGAATTGAGAAGCAAAACAAATAATGGAATTGACCTGTTATGTAGTAAAAAAAACAAAACAAAAAAAACAAATAATGTAGTAAAAAAACAAAACAACAAAAAAATAGGGTTATCTATAATCTGATAAATTTGTTTTTTTTTGTTTTTTGTGTATTGATATTCATATTAACCCCCCCCCCCATTTTTTTTTTTATTATTTATTTAAAAAGAAAATGCAACTTTGTTATATATGGGTTGTAGAATTGCATTCATCTGCAAAAGATCTAGTTAATTTGCATATTCTTTTAAACATCCATTTTAATTAATTCTCTATTAGCAGGACCTGTGGAAATTCCACAGAGGACTCATACTTATTTAATATATTGATGTTGGCATTCTGTAGATGTTTAGTATAAATGGAGATGCTCTGATATTATTGTAGCTTTTTTTGTTAAAACTGCAAAAGTATTTATCCAAGCTAGCAGGGATGCGCGGCGTAGCCAGGTTGTAAAGTACACTTAAATATGATATTTTAATTCTTGCAGATTTTATATATATTATTATAGAGTTAATGTTCTTTCAATTTTTATATATTTTAAAGTTGCGATTTTAAAAATAAAAAACATATCTATATGACTTGGGTTCATCAGCTTGAATCGAAACTGAATCCTAAAGTTATGAATATATATATAACTTTAGTTCCTTCTGTTATAATCGAAACTGAAACCAAAACTTATGAAGAATTCTTGATAAAATTATTTTTAAAAAAATTGATTACTAAGATGCCATCAGCTAAAAGCGAAACTGAAACCAAAACTTATGAAGAATTCTTGATAAAATTATTTTGAAAAAATAGATTATTGGAGTGTCATTAGCTATAATCAAAACCGAAACCAAAACTTATGAGGAATTCTTAGTAAAATTATTTATAAAAAAACTAAATGACTTGAGTGCCATCAGCTATAATCGAAATCGAACCCGAAACCAAAACTTATGAAGAATTCTTGGTAAAATTACTTATTACAAGAAATGGAAGTACATAACAAACAACCCAGATGTAAGCGTGACACAAAAAATAACACACATGCTATAGTATTAATATATATAGATTAGTTTTTTCAGTTTTCTTATGGGATGATCATCTTTAGTTAACTACTAGACTACTCGTGACCCATTGGGTCAGTATGTTATATTAGTTATAGAATTAATGTACGAGAATGACACTTGTGACGTAAAGAAAATCGTTTTTTGTGGCATAACAGAAACATTTCTATGAAAGTATATTAAAATGAAAAAGAATATAGATAGATTTCTATGAGTCGTTCTGTTTATAATTGTTTATTTTTGAAAAAAAAAAAAAAACTTACAGCCATTGAATTATAAGTGGTTTGCCATACTTATAGGTAAATGTGCACTAAACAGATACCATAATACTTGAAGTTTAATTCAAATTTTGATAAATCTTTTAATTTAAATGCGAAAAAAAAAACAATTGGTGCGCTGAAAACGTACATAGTAAAACAATACGTTTTATTGTCGCATTGATTATTTATTTGTAACACAAATTAAAAAAAACATTTTCGGGTTATTTATTTATGTTGGTAGTGTAGAAGAAAATGTATGAATGTTTTTTAAGAAAGGTATTAAAAAATGGAGAATAAATTTTGTAAAAAATGAAGGCGGTGGGTAAATCGCCGTTGTAAAATGCTCTTATGGTTGTCAATGGATTAAAGTAGATTTATTTGTAAGAAAATTACATTAAATAACTTAAACATAATACGGAAATGAACGATGTAAAAAAAAAAAAAAAAAAAAAAAATGCAGAAACTATTAACAATTGTTTATTTGGATAATTTCAATGCAGGAAAAAAAAAACAATTGGGATGCTGAAACCATACACAGTAGAACAATACGTTTTATTGTTGTGTTGATTATAAAACTCAAGTGACCTTGTAACGGGTGTTGTAACCCAACATTCGGTTTACAACTTCCGGTTGCACATGCATACATAAACAAATAATTATATAGATTGCATGTAATTATATTTATGCAGATATTCTACATGATTTATTCTTGTATAATATTTGTGTAAAAACTTTTTATATATATATATATATATATATATATATATATATATATTTATGCATGCGTGTGTATATATATATATATATATGTTTAAAAAATGTTGCCTATTAAACTCCTCTATCAGTTTTTTATCTACAGACATACACTTAATATTTAAGGTATTTGAACGCATGCAAAACTTTACATTTGGGTTTTAGCCAGGGAAAATTGGTGCAAAGTGTGAAAATTTTTTTAAATGAAATTTGCCAGTTGAAGGTCCAATGATGGCATTATGAATATGCATGTGTAACCTAATAGCTATTGGTTCATATTTTAATTTTTAGTCTTGCAGAAAATATGTCTTGATAGCTCAGGCATTAACATCAAAGGAAAAAGTAAATCGTAAACTAGACGTTTTGGTTTCAATTCTTGGTAGTGGCACATTAGTCAGTTTTTTTTGTTTTTTTTTTATCATTACTATATATTGGGTTCAATATAATCTATAATATAAATCTCACCTGTTTGTTTAAATGTATGTATGTATGTCTGCCTAAAACTTTCAACAGAGGTGACAGATTTTCACAAGATCGATATCTTTTTGAAGCGCAATCCTTCGGAGAACAAATATTAAAAAAAATTGACTAAAACATTAATTCCTTCACCTTCAACTGGGCACTTTTCTATAAGGAGGGCGTCTCCATTTACGCTGAACATCCACAGAATGCCAACATCAACATATGAAAGAGTCTGCTGTGGAATTTCCACAGATCCCGCTAGCAATAATAAATGCAAAATCTGCATTAATCAAAGTATCATATTTAAGCGTATTTTATGACTGGACAATGCCAGGTGGCCTGCTAGTTTATATGTGTGTGTGCGTGTAAATAGATAGAAAGAGTCAGAGTTGGGCAGAAAGAGAGTTGGTTAACGGACATAGGGTAGTCAAAACTGACTAGAGATTGGTTTGGGGAAGATTTTTAGTCTCTAGAGTCCATGGAATCATTCCAGTAGATACATTAAATGATGTAGAAACAGAGAGAAAAGTGTGCAAACTCCAAGAGTTGGGATGTCATGGAAATACGAGGTGCCTTAAGTAAGTTTCTAGACTTTTTTGTACAAACATTTAAAATTGTTGTTGACTCCTGAAAATTCAGTATGTTCTTGCTATACATTTTATAAAATGACTGATCAATTTTTATGATTTCAGGTTCAAATGAACAGCTACAGCAGGAATTGGAATACATGCTACTAAAGCCCGATTGTCACATCTGATGAATTACAAAAATGTAATCTGGACCTGAGGACACTTTAGAAGAACAATATGCAATAAAAATTCTGTTTTAAACTTCGATAAAATGCCACAGAAAGTATGGACTGCTTCAGACTTCTTTTGGCTTGCATGAATCAAGCATCAGTTTTTGAGTGACATAAGAGATTTAAAGAAAGCAGGGATGAGGTGAGGTGAGGTGAGGGATGATGAGAGGTGTGGGAGGAGTAAGGAAGTTAGAACACCAGAGTTGATTGACCAAATAAAGAATTTCATGGATAAGGACTGTTGTGTGTCTATAGAGACAATAAGTGCACAATTTGATGTCAGTCTGGGAACTGTACACACAATTATTTGCAAAGAAGATTTGCGCAAAGTTTGTTGGAAGGGTGCTCAGAGATCAGAAAGAAAGACGTCATGACAGCAAGGAGATGGTTGAGCTGATCAATTCAGATCCCACAGTTTTTAATGCTCTGGCGACCTGCAATGAAAGCTGGATCTACTGCTACAGAGTTCCCAGAGGAAGCATTACAGACCCAAGAAGGCCAGACAGAGCAAATCCACCCCAAAACTTATGATAATCTTTTTTTTTTTTTTTTTTTTTTTTTTTTTTTAAAATGGACCAGTTCACCACTCCATCCTTGTCACAGACTATTTGACCAAAATGGGCATCAAGACAGTTCCTCACCCTCCCTATAGTCCAGACCTTGCTCCCCATGATTTTTTGGTTATTCCCTTTCGATGTTTCCGTTCAGTCTCAAAAGACAAAGGATACCCCCTGTAGGGGCAGCTGCGCGTGTAATTCTGTGACAAGGGTTGCACAATCCTAAACCTCACTTCTCCTGAATTGACACTGCTTGAGTCCAGTGGCAAGAAGTCCAGGACAACTGGAAACAATATCCAGATAAGTGGAGAGCACATATAGCACCTGAAAGTCCCAAATGGTCACCCATCTGATACTAGTCAAGCTTATTGTTGCTTAACTTCGGTGATCTGATGGGAACCGGTGTATCAAATGTGATTATGCCGTATATTATTCCCGAAGTTCAAAGAAAACCTTAGAGGCTGTCATGATGAAACAATTGAGGAGATGAAGGAGGTTGTGATGAGGGTCATTGATATGCTCACACAAGAGGACTTTCATGGGGCCTTCCAAAAGTTGTTTTATTAAAAACACACACAGAAAAAAAAAAAAAAAAAAAAAAAAAAACACTCTACATTAAAAAAAAAAAAATCAATCTTGGTTGCGAAAATCCGCAACGTATTTGCGAACATCTAAACAAGTCGGTTATTTTATATTTGTTTCTGCCCTTAAAAACTTGGGTTTAAGTTGTTTTATTTAAAAGGTTTTAAATTTTCAATTATTACACTGGTTATTATTATTATTTGTTTTGTAACTGTATAAATATATTACTTTTAAACAACTACTTGCCAGCGACAAGTTCAAATGTGATATTCGTTAAAAACATGGTAAAAAAAATATCAATCCAAATTTTGGGTTAAAAAGTTTTGTTAAAAAAATTATTTTCTTGTTCAAATAAAAATATCAATCCACAAATTAAAGTTGTGTAAATATATAAAAAAACACACTCTCAATCGCAAAAACCACTGGAATGTACTAAGGTGAAGGTTAAAGCAGTGTTACCCGAAATTTGTCCTTTTCTAAGTAAAGCTGGTTAGGATCCGTATTTCCTGGTTGGTCCATAATTTAATGTTTTCATTATTCTTCTAAAATGGATGCAACATTTAACGGCTACTTCAAGAATCTTTCATAAAGGTACAGAAGCTTAAATGTGGTTTAAATAAAACAAAAACAAACAAATATAGAGAAAAACATTTATTCCCAAACTTTATTTTTCTGTTTCTCCAATGAAGCCACACAAAAATTGTACATTAAAAAAATGTAAAATTAGAAAAAAAAAAAAAATGAAATAAATAAAATTAAAAGATATTTTAAGAGGAAAACAAAAAACTGGAGTACAGAAATAAAGTTGAGTCATTTTTTTTTTTTTTTTTTTTTGAACAATTTTGTTTCCAATTCATTTCCAATAACACTGCTCCCCAACCACAAATAAAATGTTATTAAAAATGATTGAGGATGGAAGGACACAAAGTTGAAATAATTTTTTTTTTCTTGGTAAAAAAAGATCATGATTGTAATGGTGCATTTTTTTTAATCTGTGAATTTTCATTTCATAAAAGAAAATGGGATTCTGGATTGTGTTTCCTTGACGGAAAATAATGAGACCATCTTCAGGACAAAAAGAGTCGGTTGAATGATCAATGGGAGACACACATCCAGACAGTTTTTATGGCTTTTTATTTTGAAAACCTTATTTTCCAAATTGAGCGGGAGGAGAAAAGAAACCAACACCCTGCTTACTGGCAACGCGGGAGGGAGCCAGACCAAGCATTTTTTGAATGTTCTGGAAAAGAAAGAAAAAAGATGATTTTGTTAAAAAAAAATTTTTTTAAATAAAAAAGGTAAATTTAAGTTATAAACATGTACTTAGGTATAAAATAGAAAAAAAGAGAAAGAAACAAACAAAAGAAAGAAAGAGAAAGAAATGAAAGAAAGAGAAAGAAATGAAAGAAAGAAAAAGAAATGAAAGAAAGAGAAAGAAATGAAAGAAAGAGAAAGAAACGAACAAAAGAAAGAAAGAGAAAGAAAAAAAAGAAAGAAAGAGAAAGAAAAAAAAGAAAGAAAAGAGAATGAAAAAAAAAGAAAAATGAAAAGAAAAAAGAGAAAAAGGAAAATAGGAATAGAAAAAAAGAAGGGAGAAAGGAGAAAAGAGAAAAAAGGGGAAAAACACATTTTAGAGTCAAATGTTCATTAAGAACCAATCACGATTTTCTTTCACTCTTTTCCATCAATGAATATATGCAAAAAAAAAAAATTAAAAAAAATGTGCTTTATTACATTAGTTGCTAGTGATGTGGATGGCAGTATTAAGACTTCTTCGATTCTTTTTTTCATGTGTAGCTTGTAGCACATTATTCGTTAAGTATGGGAAAAAAATCATCTTTGAATAATGATGGCCCATGCATGGCAGTCCTGAACAAGTCCATAGCTAGAGGTTAATGCAGAGGATTGGTACCCTTCCAAGATAACCTTCCATGGCATCCTTGACTGATCCCCTATATACCCAGCACACTATATAATGTGTCTCAAATGCAGTTACAGGTTGTTAGTCTGTCTATAGCGACTGATCATCCATGTATGGTGACAAGTCATACCATTCACAAATGGCAGATCTAGAGAAGTAAAATCTTGATAAAACCTCCCTCTATTTTTTATGATTAGTTGTAATCCCTGAGGCGATCAGCGACAAACAGATGTCTTGGCAGAGAGAACATGAGAAAAAATTCTAAAAGACATCCACACTAAAAAACGATAGTTTCTTTTGATTCCTGCGTCTTTTGGATAATCAACGATATATGAAAGTGTCAGAACAGGTCAAAACTACCTTTAAATAAACTTACACATCACTTGTTTCCCATGACAGACAACTCATACAATTATGTTTTTAATCTTTGGTCTTATAAATCTAAGTTTTTCATTCTATCTGGTCTTCCATCGTCTGAATGGTATATTATTTATTATTGGAATCTTTTGATATAAGTAATTTGTATATTTATTTATTTGCAGACTATCATCCTCATCTTCATAGTTGTTGTTTCACAACATTTCAGCCAAGCATTCCTCTGGCCTTCATCAGGTGGCTAACCGCGACGGGATAGGAATGCTGAGTCTCTGTCTGAACTGTATCCTAAGACCAAAATAATTCAACCTTAATCGCCTTTTGGAGCCTGTGCTGCAGTGGATAGAGGTATTGCATCTCTATGGCTCTAGTTGTTTGACGATAGCAGTTTCAATCCTACCTAAAACCAGCCAGAGGCTAAGTTGGCCAAAACGTGGTGAGACAGCAACAGCTATGGAAGGCAGTAATTACTGAGGATGCAGTTCAGACTCATTTCTATCCTGTTGCGGTTAACCACCTGATGAAGGAGGCCAGAGGAATAGTTGGCCGAAACGTCGTGAAACAGCAACTAAATAAATATACAAATTACTCATCTCAACGGATTCTAATAATACAATAAAATAAACTTATTAAAAAAATAATTTCATATTGTTTATTCTGATTTTCAAATTTTTTAGATATTCAAATACAAAAGAATGTGTGATTTAAAAATATAAAGGCAGTAATTTGCATACAGGGGGGAAAGGGCGAATTGAGGAGAACAGCGAGTCAAGTGTTTGGCAGCTGAGAAAACATCAAATTTATGTGTTGGTGCGAATTACAGCATCAGTGTAAAGTAATGTCAATTTCTATTTAGATTAAAGAATAGTTCAGCAAGAAGAGTAAAATTGATGTGATTAGTTGGGATCATTAAGTGTTTAGCAAGAGAAGAGAGAAACAATTGAGTTAGCGTTTTGTTTTAGAGAATTGTTAATACCTTTCAAGAGTTGGATTTTTTAATTTAATTGTTTGTGCATTTGAAAATCAATAAGAATATGATACCCAACTACAGAGCCTTCAAGAGCTGTATCAAGGCCTGGCCACGTCTGGCCGCGTATCAAGGCCTGGCCACGTCTGGCCGCGTATCAAGGCCTGGCCACGTCTGGCCGCGTATCAAGGCCTGGCCACGTCTGGCCGCGTATCAAGGCCTGGCCACGTCTGGCCGCGTATCAAGGCCTGGCCACGTCTGGCCGCGTATCAAGGCCTGGCCACGTCTGGCCGCGTATCAAGGCCTGGCCACGTCTGGCCGCGTATCAAGGCCTGGCCACGTCTGGCCGCGTATCAAGGCCTGGCCACGTCTGGCCGCGTATCAAGGCCTGGCCACGTCTGGCCGCGTATCAAGGCCTGGCCACGTCTGGCCGCGTATCAAGGCCTGGCCACGTCTGGCCGCGTATCAAGGCCTGGCCACGTCTGGCCGCGTATCAAGGCCTGGCCACGTCTGGCCGCGTATCAAGGCCTGGCCACGTCTGGCCGCGTATCAAGGCCTGGCCACGTCTGGCCGCGTATCAAGGCCTGGCCACGTCTGGCCGCGTATCAAGGCCTGGCCACGTCTGGCCGCGTATCAAGGCCTGGCCACGTCTGGCCGCGTATCAAGGCCTGGTCACGTCTGGCCGCGTATCAAGGCCTGGTCACGTCTGGCTGCGTATCAAGGCCTGGTCATGTCTGGCTGCGTATCAAGGCCTAGCCATTTCTAGCTGAAGGGTTAGAGATGTCAAAGCTGATCTGAGCACGGGACTATTTAATGTAAAAAGATCATGTGGGCGTGTGGTTTAAAAATATAAAGGATTTAATTTGCATATGATGGGGAATAGCCGTGTTATAAAGGACAAATTAGGGAGGACAGTATTTGGCAGCTTGGAGAACACATCAAAGTTAAGAGTTGGTGCGAATTACAGAATTAGTGAAAAGGAGTTTTGTCAATTTCTATTTAGATTAAAGAATATTTCTTTATTAATGAAAAAAAAAAAAAATTAATATCTAGGATAACTGAGCTCGATGTCTGCACATCATAGCCTGGACATTTGAGAAGATGTCTAAGCAAAATCTAAAAAGTTTAAAGCTATAAACTTCTACCTATCTACATTCATTTCTAAAAAAATTTTGAAAGTTATTTGACGTCAAAGTGTTAGCTGGGTAACATAGTTGGGTAACATATAACTTTACCCATTCTTACCGGAAAATTAAACTTTTCCGTTTTTACTTCCAGACAAATATCATTGTCAGAAATCAGTTTTTTTTCCACGCTCATTTAAATAAAAAACAGTAAATATTTAAACGGACACAGTCCCTAGAATCTTACCTGTCGTATGGACATGGTACAAAGTATGTAGAGGAAGATAAATGAGCAATGAGTGTAGTCATCTCCGCCGAGGTTTCGATGTGAGAGGCCTTGCATCAGAGATATAGGCGTGAAGGGCAGCTTGGCTACAACACGACCATCAAATCTGGAGGGAGAGGAAAATAGAATGATAAAAAATTAAACAGATTAAATAAAAGCTTAAAGAAATTAAACAAGTAAAAAAGAAAGACAAAAAAATCTGATAAACAATTCCATACGAATCAAAACTCATGAGAATTCTGATGATACTTATATACTTTTTCTTGTTAATCCTTCAAGTTAAAAGTTTTATTGTACACTGAAAATCATGTGAATTGATCAAAGAGTTGTAGTTTTATGAAGAAAATCATTTTTTTTTATAAGTGAATTGGAATTTTTCTAATAACCCCCCCTCTTCATGTTAAGAATGGCTTTCTAAAATCCTGCAAAAGTTGGAATAATATAGAATTATCTCCCTTGTCTTGCAAAATTGCATTGAGAAATCATCGATCATCATTTAGCCATAAAATTTTATTTTAAAAATAAAACTACTTGATCAATTCATATGATTTTTGGTGTATGATATTTTCTTTTTCTGTCACAGGTATGTTCAACATAAATATTTTTCTTTACTTTTGGCATTTTTGATTTTTTTGTGAGGGGGAGGAGGGAGTATGGACTTGCACCTAGAGTTATATTATTTTACAAAGAAACGAAAAATCGCAATTGACTTACATGGAATTAAACATACTGAGTAAGGCGGTAAAGGCAAATCCAATTGCAAACATGGATTTCATTTTCACCTAAAAAATAAAATTTAAAAAAAGAAAAAAAAAAAATTAAAATATGGATACATGCTTTATACAAAAATAAAACTGAATGAATAATCTATATTAGACATCAACTCTACTACCAGCTGGAACCAATAATAAAAAAAAAGACATTCATTCATTCAATAAATGTTGTCTTAAACTTATTACTTAACAGGTGTTAAGCAAATATTTTTTTTTAACAACTTTGTAAAATATTTATCACTCCGGAGATAGAAAATCAGTTGTAAAAAACAAATAAATAAATAAAATATATATTAGGTTGGTGCAAAAATGTTTTATTGACGTTCAATTATATATATAAAAACATTATTTTTGCAATAACCTAATATATATATAAAGTCAGTGTTTGTTTGTGTGTGTGTCTGTATACATTTCCCTACGCAATAACTCTGTCAATTTTAAGCCTACAGATTCGAAATTTGATATACAGGGTACTGTGATTTGGGAAAATCAGTGTGATGTGTTTTCGGACAGAAATTTGGCGATTAAGGGGTCAAATAGTAATTGTCTGTATTTTTGAGATGAAGTGTTTTCATTGATTGAAATTGTCGGACTGACTTCCTCATCTTGGTTGTTATAGTCACAACGTTTTGGCCGTTTTGACTCCTAACAAACGGTTCCCCAGTTCGATACAAAACACCTGATGAAGGCCGGAGGGCAAGTCAGTCCGACAATCTCAATCAATAAGGGGTCAAAGTTCAACGATTTGACCTTTGAGAACTCTATCAAACTCCTCCTACAATTTTGGGTCTAAAAACGTGAAATTTTAGATATAGATTCCTTGGACATGGATCTAACTTAATAACTTTATTTGTGCCCTAAACAATAAATTTTAAAGGGGTCATAATAGGGGTCAAAGTTAAAAAAAATTGACCATTTTTTTTTTTTTGCTCAGCATACACCTCAAAACACCTGGGCAACGCCGGGCACCCATGCTAGTATATCTATAAAAGTGAACGTGTCTGTGTGTCTGTCTGTGTACATTTTCCTTCACAATAACTCTTAATTTTCAGTCTACAGACTCGAAATTTGATATACAGGGCACTGAGATTTGGGAAAATCTTTGGGATCGGTTTTCGGCCAGCAATTTGACTGTTAAGGGATCAAAGTTAATCGATTTGATCTTTGAGAACTCTACCAAACTCCGACAATTTTGGGTCTAAACACTTGAAATTTTAGATATAGGTTCCTTGGACATGGATCTAACTTAACTTGGACATGGATCTAACTTAATAACTCGGTTTGAGCCCAAAATAAATTTTAAGGGTTCATAATAGGGGTCAAAGTTTAAAAAATTGACCGTTTTTTTTTGTTTTTTTTTTGCTCAGCAAATGCAATATCACCTCCAAACACCCGGGCAACGCCATGCTGAAATGCTAGTATATCTATAAAAGTGAACGTATCTGTATCTGTGTGTCTTTGTACATTTCCCTATACAATAACTCTGTCAATTTTCAGTCTACAGACTTGAAATTTGATATACAGGGTATTGAGATTTGGAAAAATCTTTCTGGTCCGTTTTCGGCCAGAAATTTTGCTGTTAAGGGGTCAAAGTTCAACGATTTGACCTTTGAGAACTCTACCAAACTCCTCCGACAATTTTGGGTCTAAGTGAAATTTTAGATATAGGTTCCTTGGACATGGATCTAACTTAATAACTCGGTTTGAGCCCAAAACAATAAATGTTAAGGAGTCATAATAGAGGTCAAAGTTAAAAAAATTGACCGGTTTTTTTTTTTTGGCTCAACATACACCTCCAAACACCCGGGCAACGCCGGGCTGAAATGTGAAATGCTATATATATATATATATATATATATATATATATATGTGGCATAATCACGTTGACACACCAGTTCTCGTCAGATCAACGAAGTTAAGCAATGTTGAACCTGGCTAGTACCAAATGGGTGACCATTTGAGAATTCTAGGTGCTGTATGTGATTTCCGCTTATCTCGGCATTGTTTCAAGTCGTCCTGAACCATCATTTGCCTCTGGTATTCAACAATGTCGACTCAAGGGAGGTGTGGTTGGAGATTGCGCAACTCTTGCCACAAAAATTACATGCACAGGTACCCTTACAGTGGGTATCCATACTCTGTCAAGACTGAAGGAAGCCTTTTGAAATATATATATATATATATATATATATATATATATATATATATATATATATATATATATATATAAATAAAAATCTTACTCCCAATTCAGTTGAAAAGTTGAAATAAAAAAAAAAAAAAAAAAAAAAAAAACGAACACAGGCAGACTTCTGACTGATACTTGCAAAAACTGCAGACTAACACCAACGTTTTGACACTTGCAAAATCTGCAGAAAGACCCCACTAACTGTTGATGCCTACAAAATTTACCAATTCCTAAACTTGTGTTTGTCAAGCTTAAAAGGTTACATATATTAGCATTAAATCAGAATTGTCAACAAAGCCTGTTAGGATCTCATAAACGGGATTAATCAAATACAAACTGAAGCAGCTACGACAACGATAAAAAGATTATAAATATAATCTTATAAACTGATCTCTCCTTAGAGAACTTTATTAAAGAGGATATTAAGCTTCATTATTACTAAATAGAGTACTCATCCTAGCATAGATTCACATTTTATAGCTCTGAGCTTCCACCCCTTTTCAGATATTTTAATGTGCAAGGGTTAGATTACAAAAACATTTTAAAGTAATGAACATATAGTGAAAATTCAAATTGAAGAGACATTCTCTTATTGCATAGTATAATTCAGGAGAAGTTAGTCCTGAATGTACTTAGTCAACACTGTTCTAGTGAAAAGTGTTAAAATAGAGTTTACAAAGATCAGACACTATTTAAGCTTTCAGAGTTAAGCTGCATAATTTACAGAGTGATTGTTATTATATTTAAACTGAATTAATTAACGTTTGTTTTCCTTAGACTATTTTTCATAATATATGCTCAAATATTTTTTAGTTTGGTTAAAAAAAAAAAAAATATGCAGAATACTAGTAGTGTTATCGTCGGCATATTCCAGGCAGGTTATGCCAGTCGCCAGAAGGTGCCAAAATGCTTAATCAATAGAATCATTACAAGCGATACTTGGCACATCGTACTGTTTCTTTGTTTTTTACCATTTCTTTTATTTATTTCATAGTTAGGTAAAAGTACAAAATAATTAAAAAGCCTCTAAATGTTAAGAATGGCTTTCTAAATAATAAAGTTATTATTTCAGCATAGTTTGCAAACTGCACAAGTACTTTTTTTCATTGAAATTATTATTATAAAATGACTGCTTTTGATCATGTTTTTCCCTGAATTTTCAACTGTCTTTTAGCATTTTAAACATTAGCCATCGTTTTCAGTAAAAAAAGAAAGTTTTTGTTCGGCAACTTCTGTCAGTTTAGATAACCTGTACGGAAAATGATGATGTGATCCGTAATCAACATGAGTACTCCCCCCCCCCAAAAAAATACTTCTGCTTTAACTGTTCTAATTATCTATAGTCCACAATTATCTGATTAAATGCTTCATCGTTTATCAACTTTCTATCACTTTTATTGCATGTTGCTTGAAATCCTTACTCTTATTCTATACATTATCTATTAAGAAAATAGAAAGATTGCAATAGTCCATTAATAAACGAGATGCAATATCACAATCAGCAGTAATACTTATAAACCCATAATTAGAGAGGAAAAACCAGAGGAAAAAAGAAAGGGAGATGTAGCAAGCAGAAAGAGACTTTTTGTTTGTTTATTTTGTTATATTTAACTAGCTTTCAAATATTTTTCGTGACTCAAACAATTTAACTAGAGCTGAATGCATGACCCATTGGGGCTCCTTTATATATGAATATGAAACTATAATAAATATAAAAATATTATCATGTAAATAATACGCATACATAAAAATATAAATAACCAAAAGGTGCAGGGGGAAGAGTATAAATAATATAATGGATTCATTGAAACTATAAAATTAAAAACACATTTTTCATGGGCAAAAATGAAAAACACAGGTAAAAAAAAAAAAAAAATTAATCTGGAATCCAAAACTAAATCAGATATCTGGAAAGGTTTTGTTCTTATTTTTTAAGAGAGGTGGCGTTTGATGAACAATGCTGGGGAGCCATGAAATAAAATACTGCTTTGTTTTTAAATCCTCAAAACAATTTTTCATGGTAAATGATTGGTGATCCCTGAAATAATATTAGGACTAGTGTTAAATCTTGGAAGTAAACTGATTAGAAGAAATTAATTGACTTAAAAGCAAACAAGTTTTCCAACAAAAGACTTGGGACTAAGAAAAAAAAACTTCCAAGACATTATATATATATATATATATATATATATATATATATATATATATATATAACAAACACTATACTGTTAATTAACTTTTGCTTCCCTAATGCTTTTTTCCTATAAATTTTAATCATCAAAATACACATATTTTATTTTTTCGATTGAATTATGTTTGAGCAACACAAAGAAGCCGAATTTTTAATGAAATTCGGCTGAAACATATGTGCACATATGTAGATAATACTGTTTGAATAAATAAAATATTTATACTATAATACAGATCTACTTGTTATTGAGCACTCTTATAAACAGTGGAGATTTCATTGGATTAACATATATGAAGCAACAACACAAGTACTAATATATATATATATATATATATATGTTGCAAAACCTTTGAGTCATCTAAAAAGTAACTTACCAAGGACAAATCTCGACTGTTATTTTTCAATTTTTCTTCTTGCCGTTCTAAAAATCATAAAAATAAAACAAAATTAATTTCATTGTTTAAAAGAATTTAATTTGATATGAAATTCCTGGGACATACAATCAAATCAGAATTTGTTGTAAATAAAAATTTTTTTTTTTTTTAATTAAAAATAAAAATGTTTGTATTTTTACTTAAAAAAAAAATTGTTTTTGCAAAATACAACAAAAAAGTTACTATTGTTTTTTTTTATTTATGTAAAAATATTTTAAAAAATAGTAAAACTATGTTTTTATTTATATAAAAATATAAAAACAATAGTAAAACTATTTTTCATGTAAAAATATAAAACAATAGTAAAAAAAAGTTTTTATTTATATAAAAATATAAACAAAAATAGCTTTACAATTTTTTTTTAATTTTTACATAAATAAAAAAATCTTTTTAAATTTTTACATAAATTAAAAAATCTTTTTAAATTTTTACATAAATTAAAAAATCTTTTTAAATTTTTACATAAATAAAAAAATCTTTCTATATTTTTACATAAATAAAAAAATCTTTCTACTATTATATTTTTACATAAATCTTTTTACTATTGTTTTTATATTTTTACATAAATAAAAAGAAAATAGTTTCAGCATTTAACTTGGCACAATTAAATCTCGTCCAGACTCATGCAAAAAGAATTTCAAAAATTACCTGGCAAATATACCCGGTTAACAAAATGCAAGAGAGATATAAACAATTGTAATCACAGGTAATTTGTATCAGAATCAGAAATTTAGAAAAAAATGAGTAATTGTGTTGGAAATTATCCCACCATTAAAAATAACTTTCTTGTATATTATTTAAGACTGGGTATATTTAGATTGAAATTTTATTGTGTTTGGGTAGGGGTGAGGGGCATTCTATATTTTTGTCATAAAACAGATTCATTTGTAAAATATGTCAAAAATCAAATTCTTATTGGGCCTTAGTCAATAAGTTTTTTTTTTTTTTTTTTTACACGGTGGTCATCACTTATCAAGGCCCAGAAGTCACTCAGGGATAAGGGTTATTGTAAGTACAGTACGTTAGTGTGGAGATTTAATAAAGTGTCTACTTAAGGGCAGTTCATCAGGAATTTGTTTATGTTGGACTTGAAGACATCCAACTTGTAGTCAGGTGGGAAGCAGGCAGGCGGAACAGAGTTCCACAGGCGTGCAGTTCTAAGAAAGAAGCTTTGTTCATGGAATCTACGTTTTGTTAGGCACAGATAAAGAGTGGGAAAAATTTTTGACAGTGGATTCAGCAAGACGGGTGTTTTTCGTAAAAGATTGGCGAGAGGGTACCAGAGATTGGAGTTCAGACGAGCACCTGCCATGGAAATAACGATAAAACAAAGATAGGCTTGCAACGTCTCTTCTGTGGGAGAGAGGTTGCAGGGAAGAGAAAAGGGCATCCCCCACTAAGCCACAAAGTCTATTTTGTACTCTGTCAAGGCAGGATAGGCTGTTTTTAGCAGCTCCTACCCAGATATGGCAGCAGTATTCCATCCTTGGACGTACTTGGCTTTTATATAGATAGAGAATTGCATCAGTACTGAGATGTCTTCTGGAGCGATAGAAGGATCCCACTATCTTTCCAGCGACCTTGGCAACAGACTTGATGTACGTGTTCCATTTCAGATCAGGAGTAAAGGTCAAGCCCAGAAGCTTATCAAAACATGGGGCTTCTCCTAGACGAGAGCTATCCATTTCAATTGATGCCAGATAGGGATCAGAGCATTGATGATGTAAAGATAGGAGTTTGGTTTTAGATGCATTAAAAGGAGTTTGGTTTTAGATGCATTAAAGGTAACCAGCCACGTCTTCCCCCACTGAACCACGCGCACGAGATCAGAGGAGAGAGAATCAGAGAGAACTTTGTCATTTACAGCCTTTGATGTGTTGCCATAGATGGTCGTGTCATCAGCATAGATGTCAACGAATGATTTAAGTATGTGTTTAGGGAGATCATTGATGTAGATCAGGAAGAGAGTTGGACCCTTGAGGGACTCCAGCATTAATACTGCAGGCCTCTGATTTTTGTCCATCGACCACTACTCTTATGAGCCTATCAAAGAGAAATGATTTAATAATAGAGAAAACATTTCCAGTTATACTGGAGCTAAAAATCTTATGAAGTAGGCCTTTATGCCATACCTTGTTGAAGGCCTTTGATATGTCAAGAGAAATTGCCCTAGAAAGGAAGCCTTTGTCAAGAGATTCACTAATCCTATGAGATATAACCGTTAGCACATCTGCAGTAGATCTTGCAGAACAGAAACCATATTGTGTGTCGCTAAGAAGGTTATTTCTGCTGAGGTGGTTGACTACTTCTCTATTTAATATGGATTCCAGTGACTTACTCATGACACTCAGGAGACTTATTAGTCTGTACTGAGAGGGAGCTGACTTATCACCTGAATTCTTAAATACAGAGCATACTGATGAGGTTTTCCAGGGTGTTGGAAAGCACTTCTCCTTAAGGCAATGCTTAAACAGTTTTGTAAGTATGGGGGCAAGTTCTGGTTGAAGCTTTTTTAACACTATAATTGGGATGCCGTCAGGGCCAGTTGCTTTACTGGAATCAAGGTTCTTGATTAGCTTGGCGACCTCATGCACAGATATTTGTATGTTACCTAGCGTGTTTCTGTGTTATAGGAGGAAATACGGGGAGTTGAGGGCCTTTGTCGCATAGGGTAGTATTAGCTACAAAGTTCTTGGCAAATAGTTTGGCCTTGTCTGATACTGACGAGATGACCTCTGGTCCATTGATAATGGTTGGGATAGAACACACATTTCTGTTCAGGATCCTATTTGTTGTTTGCCAAAACTGGTGGGAATCAAGCCGCTGCTCAGCTACTTTGGATTTAACAGACTGGGCATATAGCTCTCTTGCATTTTTTATTACCTTTTACAGTGGTTGCTGGCATTCTTGAAAGCAGCTTTAGTCTCAGTGTATCTATTACGTTGGTAGTTATGGAAAAAGTGATTTCTGTGTGCGATGGCAGCAGCACATTCTGGGGAGAACCATGGCTGGCTATTAGGTTTTTGTCAGAATTTTTTAGATGGTATGAATCGGTCTATGCCTACAATTAACCATTCGGTCAGGTCTGATACTATAGAGGACACATCCTTTTTAAATATGGAATGCAGAGGTAGATCAGATATGAATGTACAGAAGCTATCCCAGTCAGCCATGGAGTATCGGTATACAGTACGGTGGAGGGGTACATCTGGGGACTTATTACATTTCATTTTTATCTTAACTGATACGACGGAGTGGTCGGAGGATCCTAGAGGAGAAAGAACGGAACATGAACATAGCTCAGGTGAAGTTGAGAGAAAAAGGTCTAGGAGGCTTGCATATTGACCTGTAGTATCGGGCACACGGGTGGGCTCGCAAACAATCTGAGTGAGGTCATAAGCAATGGCAAAATCATGACAGAACCTCCCCTCATCATCTGT
Source organism: Euprymna scolopes (assembly GCF_053919585.1). Lineage (NCBI taxonomy): Eukaryota > Metazoa > Mollusca > Cephalopoda > Sepiida > Sepiolidae > Euprymna > Euprymna scolopes. The sequence continues at coordinate 64,717,452 of NC_136511.1, forward strand.
CTTATTTGTGTGGGTCAGCCATTCCACGTTATGGACGTTGAAGTCTCCATCGATGTGGATGTTAGCCGAGGGATGTGCAGACGGGATGTGGTCTATTTTCTCAGATATACTCTTAAAGATAGTAACTCCGCTGTTATGGGGCCGATAGAGGGCAAATATAAATGTAGTGGTGTAAGCAAGTGCAACCTGGATGCACATAAGGTAAATTAGGATCTTCTCTAGAGATATCCCTGCCACACGGGAAGCCATCTGTAATGTAGGCACATATTCCATTCCCATGGCGATCTTGGGGGTCAGATTTAGCTGTTAAGTTAGAGTATCCGTTAATTACGAACTCATCTAGAGAAGGTGTCGGCCCTATTCCAGTTTTGCTTAGAAAGAATATGTTCGGTTTCGTCTCCTGTAATTGGGTTTCAACCTCTGGAAGGTTGGAACGTAGACCCCTGATGTTGAAGAAGGAGACATGGTAGTAGGGATCTATGTTGGAAGATGGGGTTCTAGGTTTATTCAAATTTTTTTTCTGGAGATATTTCATGTTGAGGTTTTGGGATTTGTGGAACAGGTCGGCATACTTGGTTAGAGCAGGATAGAGAGGGAAAGTAAGAGAGAAAAGAACAGGAAATGACATTTTATCAATTTTTGTAAAATGTTATATTATTATGAGTCGATAAAGAGAATGATTTTATTGACTGTGAGCAATTTATTTACAAAATATACATAAGTGAAAGAAATTAATCCATAAATAATTTATATACAAAATAGAATCGATTAAATATTTGAAAATATCAAGAATCTTAGATACAAGAAACTTTTATCAATATAAATCGAGTCTGCATTAAATAACTCAAAAGGGGTTGATATGCTATAAAATAAATTCCATCCCTGCCGTTTAACAACATTGGCAACCATAGCTCTCCAATGCAGGCAGCTACCCATAGCTCAAAACAGCTCAACTTTTGACAATAATCCCGTTCAATCGATCGAGTCTATCAAAGTGCATCTTAGTCAACCTTGCTTTTTTGATCCTGGCATTCTACCAGTCGATACGAGATGTTCTTTGCCTCTTTGATTGCAAATGTGTCCTAAGAAAGTCATTTGTCTTTTCGCGATAGTTTCGATCAGCAATCCTTTAGTGCATCCAAATCTAGTTTATATTTTCTCGTTAGAAATGTGATCTCTCCAAACAACTAACCTTTGTCTCACAAATCAAATTTCTGTGCCATTAATGTGTTTCTGCATTTTGAGGCAGAGAGCCCAGTTTCCACAACTATATAATAAGACAGACCAAACACACACCTTAAGAATATGTTGTCTAATCTTGAGCGTGATGGTATTGGAGCATGATACCGAGTTAAAGTTTGATAAATGCTTGTTTATTCTGAGCTATACGCGATCTTATATCGCACCACAATCATCATGTAAATGTAATCTATGATCCAAGATAATTGAATTTATCCACCTGAGTAACTGCTGCAGCTCAAATTGTTAAATCACATGTAGGTATGACTTCTTTGCTATACTAAAATTCTTTTTTGCATTCAGGTTTAAACCAAGCTTTTCACTTTCATTTATTAATATTTCAAGAAACTTCTGGAGATTTTCTATGGATGCTGCAAGAAGAACGGTATCGTCTGCATATCGTAAATTACTAAGTTGATGTCCACCCACGGATATCCCAGTACAGCTATCCAGATGATGGAGGATGCTTTAGCTGTACAAAGAAAATGGTTCAAGCGATATTACACACCTTTAACTTACTATAGAATCAATATCAACATTTATGAATGAAAACAAATTTCGCAAAATCTAAAAATTGTACTTAGTCATCATTGCCTTCAAGCTCTTATTTTTAAGGAGTACAATTTCTGCTTCCCCTTCTATCAGCCCCTAAACCAATCTCTAAATGCTGTTTTTTTTTTTGTTAATGAGTCATCACTTATCAAGGTCAAAATCCACCAGAGGATAATAGCTAACAAATGGATGGATTGTCAATTGAATGATAATGAATAATATGAGAGGATTAGTACAATTCGAAGTAAAGAAAACCCCACTTTTTTTCATTAAAAAGAAAAATTCAAGAAATGCTATCTAGACTGATACTTCTGCTCATCTATATGATACATGAAAGCATTTCATGTTCTATTTGATGCGCTAAGGCATTTCATGTACACACGTTATCTTCCACACTCACACACACACACACACATACTAAAAAATGGGCTTGTCCAATTAGTAAAGATGGTTTTTGTGATTAATCTAAATGTTGCTATCGATAAATGATTTTGATTTTACATATTTTAAAATTAATTGTTCCAAAATCAGATTACCATATATACTTGTGTATAAGTTGAATTTCTGGGAGATGATTTTAAGGTTATTTTTTGGGGGTCGATTTTATACATAGGTAATGTTTTTGGAAATGTTAAAGAGTGACCTAGTGCTCGATCATAACACAGAAAACACCATTTAGTTAGTGCACTCAGTATATGCCAGTAATCCTAGTAATTAATTATACTCCTTCCGAACCCCACTGCAGTGTTTTTGCCAGCATGTAATCACATGCGCGGTTTTTCAGTGGGAGGCTTAATAATAATTGGAATAGCTCTCGCAATATTCACCCTCTTTATTTATAAAAGAAATAAATAACTGAAAATGACAATTTTTTTACAGAAGAAAGAGTCATTTCTTTCTCAATAGTATTGACCTAGACAAACATTTATTTCAAAAGCAATATTATTTTTGACAGTAAATTCTACAGACTGATGGAGACCCACTAATACAAATATTAATCCGCTAGAAGATTAATAGTAAAGCTGAAGAAAAGAACCAATTTGATAGTTTGTGCATCAAAGCTGTTTACAAATGATTCAATTATGAACTTACCCAATTTTTTTGTTTGTTTTGATTCCATTATGAACTTACCCAATTTTTTTTTTAGTTTTGATTCCATTATGAACTTACCCAATTTTTTCTTTTGGCTCCTATCAGCAACATCCATGCCAGCTTCCCGTTGTTTTTCCACTAGGAAATAAAATATATTTTCTTTAATTAAAATCATATTTAGGGAGTAAAATTTCACATGATACACAGTAACGACGAGATACGAAATATGATCGATTATTATTTGGATTCTTCAGACTACTGTTCTCATCGCGAATTATTTTCACAATGATTTGGTCGATGTAACCCCGACTTTTTTCTAGGTGTATCTTGTCAAACTCTGGAATCTTTCAGTCAAACATGGAAATCTGCACAAAATTTTTAACAGACCCCTTTATTTAATCCCTGGGGATAGCATGCCTTTGTTCCATCAGCCATGATTGGATAGGAGTCTTAAATTGCAATTATATTTTTGAGTGTCATCTGCACTGAGAATTGAACTTTCAACCTCTACAAGGATGTATTTTACAACTGAATTTTAACAAATATTTTTATTTACTATGCCATGGATCTTTGTGAAAAGTACTCCGAAGAATCCAAATAATACGAATAATTAATCGTTATCTTAAAAATTCAGAAACTGTGCTAGCCCCTTTTTTTTCTTCCTAAGGTTAATTTGGAATTAATTGGCAGTCATCTGGTCTAAAAGTGGGAAGTCATTATATGTTAAATTCATATCAGAATGTCGAAACTATTGATATTTTTTGTTAATTTCTTTTTACTGCCAACATTTTCAGGTTGTTTACATGCAAACACCAAGAAGAAATAGTTTTATTTTTAGGTGAATTAGCATAGGGTGGAGGGATTCAATAATGCTCAGGGAAGAGTCTATCAGGCATGTGTATGTAATGTGATGGTGAGTGGAGCCGGTGCTACTGTGATTGCAAGAGTTAGAAATGGATCGAGCGAGTTCATGGAACTTCTGCAATTACTAATTAGCAAAGTGGGGTTTGTATTACTGTACACATAGATTCAAAAAAGTTGTCAAAAAAAACCCAAAAAACAAATATATAACAAATAAATGTTATCAAAGGCAAGATAAGTTACTTTTCTACCAAATTGGATATATTTTTTGTGTTTTTATTCAATGTAACATGTTTATTCAGCTCGAAAAACATGCATTGTTTACCGATGTATTGGAAAATTCAAAATGGCGCCCGACTCTCTCTTTAACACGGTAAGTTCGGGAAAAGGTGTTATAAATAATAAACTAGACAAAATACTGTTAGAAACTCGCTCAATATATGTTACCGTGACATAGGCTGACATATATTCGGTGTTTTTTTAATAGTATTTTGTCTAGTTTATTATTTATAACACCTTTTCCCAAACTTACCATGTTAAAGAGAGAGTCTGGCGCCATTTTGAATTTTCCAATACATCGGTAAACAATGCATGTTTTTCGAGCTGAATAAACATGTTACATTGAATAAAAACACAAAAAATATATCCAATTTGGTAGAAAAGTAACTTATCTTGCCTTTGATGACATTTATTTGTTATATATTTGTTTTTTTTGACAACTTTTTCGAATCTATATGTACAGTAATACAAACCCAACGTGTTAGAACTGTTAAGCGAAGAGTATGTCAGGCGTGTATACAAAGTGTGATAATAGATGGAAGTGAAACCTGATGAGTGATGAGTGTGAATATAAAATGCATGAAGAGAAAAGATATGACAGATGTGTAATGGGAGTCATAAAACCAGGTTGAGTTCTGATAATCTTAGATGAAGATTAAATCTGGACAGTACGTGGAGATGTGTGCAGAAGAGTAGACTTCAATGGTATGGCCGCATTGAAATAATGGATAAGAGTTCTTGAGTTAGCAGATGTAGAACAGTTGAGATAGCAAGTACAGATCACACGAAAAGGCCAAGTAAAACATAACTTGCATTGATTTTTGTGAACAAGAGGTTTGTGCACGATATGTGATTTTAAAGCTATCTCTCGCTATTCATTTAGCATCACTTTTACTTTGTCCAGTGGTCAAACGGCGTACAGTGAGAGGATGAGTGCGATAGACAGAAACTCAACAAAAGATGGAAGATTTGGAGAATAAATTTTAAATTATATCTAATTAGAACAATTAACACGAATTTTTATTTTTGAAACATAACAATCCCAAAACCAAAGAATATTTTAACTTTAATAAAAAAATAAAAAAAAATGTAAATTTTTGTGATTAAACTAGGAAAAAGAAAATTAGAAAAACAAACATTAACTCTTTAAAAGCTTTGTGATAATAACAAATAAGCAACAGAGTTGTCTACCATAACAGATTTTTTGAAGAAAGGAATGAGGAGACTGTTCAGCTGTTAAACTATAATGACAAGAGTGAGCTTATGAAATACTTATAGCATATATATATATATATATATATATTAAAAAAAAAAAAAAAAAAAAAAAAAAAGAAACAATATATATGCCGCTCCCCATTTGGGGCTACCAAATTGGTAGAAGGGAAAATTATTCCCAACTCTTATTTAGGTAAAAATGCACTTTCGTATAAATAATTGAATTTATTCAAAATGTGTTGCAAAAACAAATAAATAGCATCTACGTAAATCGCGATATAGTCAGCAGTCGAGTGAGATAGCCCAGTTGTAGAAGTTTACACTTTTTTCCATGGGGTTCCGATTTCGAATCTCGCTAGACGAAACACATGTCAATGGATAATTATATTTTAAAAAACAAATATATATATTTTCGAGTATATTTTAATTTACCATCATCTAACGTGGTTTAATGTATATTTTACTTTTCACTTTTTAATTTCCATTTTCGCTCCTTTGCACTTTTATTTCCTCAACACCTGAAAAAAATGATTCATGGACGAATCGAAAGCACTTGTGACAGTGACAATTATGGAACCGTTATTAATATTTTCGATTTTGATATAAAAAAAAGATTATATGGAAAACCAAAAAAAAGAATCATAAAGCAAAGTGTCGCCGTTGCATTTAATAATGTTTGCTTGAATATATATATATATATATATATATATATATATATATATATATACATACATACATACATATACACACACCAGACACAACAGGGAGTATCACAAGTATTAATAGTATTTTAATCCATAGCTTGAGAATTTTATCTTTATTTGTTTTTTTAATTTAATTGGTTTTGCAAACTCACCTTTTGATTCGAACAATCTAATCTGAGGTAATTATCTTTCCAACAACAGATCACATTTTTTTAGTATGTAAAGACATAGAAAAGTGATGACACTGTTAATGATTAATTAATGTACTTTGTTCATTTACTATTTATAAAAAAATTGTATGCTTTTTGTTTTTAATGATGTGTTACTTGTGTTGATCCAGCAATAAATATTAACATCAGTATCAAGTGTGGATCTTTTTTTTTTTATTGAACCCAGTTAAGACGTACATGTGCATGTATCATCAACGTTGATAATTCTTTGTTTCTACAGACATGAACTTGTATTTTGTTCACATATATTCTTCATTTATAGTTTTTTTTTTGCTTGTATTTAAATACGATTGTGACTTCAATTTGCAAAAGAGGGGGGAAAAATGAGGGACACTTTGCCAAAACAGGGGCAAAATGCTTTGCTAAAGAGAATGCAGGATGCTTTGTAAAAGAGGGTGACAAAATGAGAGCTGTTTCACAAAAAAAAGACGGACAAAAGAAGAGACTTTGCAAAAGAGCAAATCAATAATGTAAGAAGAAATTTTAAAAGTAATTATGACTAATTAAGAGATAAATTGTAATTAATTCCAAGAAACATGTTACCTAACAAATCAAGTGTCATATAGAAATTTGTAAAATGTTTTCCGATAAAATGACAAAAAAAAAAAAATTATATTAACAAAAGACTGTCATACTTACATTTCTTGCTTTGTTTTTCTACTTCAGATTTTAATTTCTTGTATTTGTCTGTTCGATACACCATAAGCCATGTTAGACCTAAAAAAATGAAAATCAAATAAAGAAATGGTAATTGGTTTCATTTCTCTTGGTTTCTAAAAAATCAAAATGCATTATATTAGTAACACAGATTGAGAGAGGAAACAATGTCATGGTTATTGATGTTATATCAGTGGATTTGGCATTGTGTCATCAAGTTCAATTTGAGCTGTACTGTCACATTCTCTAATTTCTTTGGAAAAACAGTGAACTCATTTCTAATCTCTTCAGTTATGAGTGAAATTAGTACAGTAAATTAGTCTGAAGTCTTGAGAGGGCAACTAGACTAGGAGAAAGAAAAGTCTGAAATAACACCCAAGACCAGATAGGTCTCTGAAACATGGCACACAATGCACCTGTATAAACGGTACTTGCTTAGTGGTGAGAGTGGGTCCTGTTTGCCACAATTTATGATCTATTATAAATCATCAAATTCATCATTATTTTAATGAATGAGTCACCAAAAGCAACTTGAGGACAAGAGTTAATGAGATGATGGATTGTCAGTTGAATGATAGTGAACATCATGAGAGGATTGAAAATAGTGAATGCAATGAAATTTTGATAACTTACAAGCACTTTGTATGTAAATAACGATAGAGTAAAAGAAAAATGGTAACAATTTTCAGTGATAGGTGAGTTGTAGAAAATAAGAGAGATCATTCCTCATCACTTTCTTGTGAAGCTCATCTTTTTTTTCTTTTATTAAAAGGTAAAAAAAAAAGACTAACTCTTTAAATGACTGTACTAATGACTGGTGCATTGAGGTAACAAAACATTACTATGTAATTTTACTAGAAGCTACGAGTAGAAAAAAAAAATAAAAGCAATTTAATTAAACAAATTGAAAAAAAACAAAAAAAAATTTTTTTGCGACTTATTAAAAATTAAAACCTGGTCATTACTAAATGAGTGACCATTTGGAACCTCCAGGTGCTGTATGTGCTCTCCGTTTATCTCAATAGTTTCCAGTCGTCTTGGACTTTTCCTTGCCACTGAACTCAAACTGTGCCGATTCAGGAGAGGTATGTGGTTGGAGATTGTGCAACCCTTGCCTCACAATTACAAGCGCAGCTGCCGCTACAAGGGGTATCCTTTGTCTTTCGAGACTGAACAGAGGCATCGGATATTAAAAATCCAGTTCATCTATTTAAAAAGAATGTTATTATTAATATTATTAAGGGCCGGTGAAGTGCTTTTTAGCCGTGGTCAGCAAATTACCTAAAGATGGTGATGTGATAAAAATGCTGGCTCCCATCAACGATTGGAAGAACATCTGATCTATAAAAATCTTGCTTTAATCAAGAAAATAATTCTGTGAATATACATCATGTGAGCGTTCACTGCACTGGCCGTAATCATTTCATCCATTGTGCCGGTCAAAGGTGGTTGTTCGACTGTCAGTACTGTAACGAAGAGTCTTCATACCAAACAAAAATAGAAATCCAGCTTATCTATTACAATAGAAAAATGTGAGCATGAAAAGTAATATCGTTAAGCTTAAACATGGAAAAGTAAAGGACTAGTTGTTAAAACTGGAAAAGAAAAGGACAAGATATTCTAGTAAAAAATATATTAAATTTATAACTTAAAACATTGCAGCATTAAGAATTGATTATATAATGTTATAAATTGAATTTTAAAAAAAAAATTCTTAATGCTGCAATATTTTAACTTATAAATTTATTATATTTTTTACTAGAATATCTTGTTCTTTTCTTTTCCAGTTTTAACAACTAGTCATTTACTTTTCAAGCTTAACCATATTACTTTTCGTGCTCGCATTTTTCTATTGTAATCCATGATTTTTCCAGGCTTCCAATAAATTCACTTGTTCTTTGCTTATTTTTTTGCCCCTATAAACACATGTAGTAACAATGTACAGCACTCGTCTGCTCTTAATAAAATCTCCCTAATTATCTTCTTCCATGCTTTTATTCTCCGTTTCATTTGTTACTTCTCTTTTCGAGACAGCAGTGAATTAGTAGCAACAGTAGTCACTGAAGTGACATGGTTGCTATGGAAACCAGTCATAAAAAGCGTTGCTCATCTCCTTACATATTTTTACGATTTTGAACACGAAAAAATTCATAACTTTTGTTTTACTGAACAGAAATTGAAAAATTTTTTTTTCACAATAAACAAACAAAATAATAATAATAATAAAAAAAAAAGAAATAAAACACAAGACACCTCCTTCTCGTTTAAAATGTGTCACATTTATTTTTCAACAAAATAACAAGATGAACAAGCAAAATCTAATCGGTAAGAATTCTTGTGAAATCATTGAGGTTAGAATATTCAAATTAGGTGAAAATCCTACTAAGATTAAAAGGTCATGTTAGATGAAAGTCCTTAGTTAAAATAATAGGATTGGAAGGCGAGTCTTTTGTGAAAATAATGTCCTTATTTCAAGATTTTTGCTTTAACTGGCGAAGTTTGCCTTATTCGAAAATCCCATGAGGAAAGTAGTCCGTTGTTAGTAATTCTTATAGAAAATGTATGGAATGGGTGCGTGTGTGCATAAGTGTGTTTTTTTTGGATGCCTGCGTGGCGTGTGTCATTATGGTTTTGATAGATTTGAAAACGACGATGAGATGAAAACAAGAGACATGTCCTCGTGTCAAGTTGGAGCAAAATGAGAGAAGAGAAGAGAGAAAGAATGTTTGTTGCGTTTAAATACTTTTTGAATCGGATTCCAGCACAAAATTGCTGCTGCTGATATTTGGTTTGGGAAAGCGTTAAAAAACAATCTTCTAAAATTTCTCATTGGTCGACATTGTCACGTGGTACTCTCTTCGCCTACGTCCGCCAGAAATATGTCCGTTTTGCTTTTGTTGTTGTGAGAAAAGCGCGTGGACTTATTTGAAATTATGTCGTTGCTAAAAGAATTTATTTTTGTGCGAATACGCGGGGAAATTAAAATCAATGAACGTTCGTTTATTTGCGCACGAGCGTGTGAGAGAGAGAGAGAGAGAGAGAGAGAGAGAGAGAGAGAGAGAGAGAACAACTTTATGACACCGTGCTGAAATAATAACGTTATTATTTAGAAAGCCATTCTTATCATGGCGAGGGGAGGGTGTTTGGTTATCCTGACGCTCCGCACTTCTTTATTTACACTGGAAGTGACGTCACACAAATCTTATACGGATGGCTACAATTGTAAAAATAATTTGTTTTATTTTTCTTCCATTTTGAGCTCCTTTTTTCTCCCGTTTGTTTTTGTTTTCTACAATTAATAAACCAGTTTACGAGTAAAAAATAATTTGTTTTAGCGAATTTAATTTTTTTTTTTCTCTCTCTCTCCCATTTGTTATCATTAGTATTTGAGTATTTCTTTTAATTTTGAGAATTTGTTTTAGTTTTTAATTACTAACACAGCGGAGAATTTAACTTTTTTTTTCTTTTTCTCCCATTTCTTATTTTGAGCGGAGAATTTATTTTCATTTTGAGCTCTTTTTCCGATCTGGCGTTACCTTTTATAGGTAGTCCCCTCCCCTGCACCTGCACTGCAGTCCTGCACTTTACGATCCGAGCTATTTTTTAACGCTATTATTTAGAAACCTATTATTTAACATGGGGAAGGGAGGGTGTATTGTAACTATTCTGTACTTTCACCTAACAATTCAATTAAAAAAAGGTAAATATGAAGAATTACTCGACCCTCAAATTCCTTTAAAATTACCACTCTTAAGGGTTTTCGGGGTCGCTGAAAATGAAAATAACGTTTAAAATTACGGCAAACGAGTAGTTTCCAAGATTGAATTTACTTGTAAACTGGTTTATTAATTGTAGAAAAAAAAAAAAAAAAAAAAAAAAAAAACGGGAGAAAAAAGGAGCTCAAAATGAAAGAAAAATAAAACAAATTATTTTTACAATTGTAGCCATCCGTATTATAAGATTTGTGTGACGTCACTTCCAATGTAAATAAAGAAGTGCGGAGCGTCAGGATAACCGGGTGTTTTGTGGTATTTTTTTTACGACCTACCCAACCCACCAGTGCAGTATAAACACCTCCAACCTCCGCATGTTAAGAAAGGCTTTCGGAATAAACACCCCCAACCTTTCGAAAGCCGTTCTTTACAGGTGTTTGGGGGTGTTTATTCCGAAACCCGTTCTTAACATGGAGAGGTTGGAGGTGTTTATACTACGCTGGGGTAGGTCGTAAAAAAATAACACTTTTGTTTGAAAAAAAAAAAAAACAATTCGTGCGTTTACGTCACATGTGAGAGATTAAAAAAAAAAAAGGAGAAGAAGCAATGACAAGACACCCCAACGTATATTTTCATTTTTCGCGTTTTTATTTATTATAAATACATTTCAAGTTACCTTTTTTATATATGCTAATATTAAATACTATGAACAAGAAAAATATATAGTAAATATTAATTTAATTATTCTCATTTTCGCCTTTTTTATGACAAAAACGTAAAAATGGGTCAACGTTTTGATATTTTATAACGTAATTAGGTTAATAAATAAATAAATAAATAAAAAATATTGATATAAATTTCTCTATTAAACACACTATTTGATCCCTGAAAAACATGTTATTAAATTTAAAAAATAAATAAATAGATAGATAGATCTTTATTATTTAAAATAAAAAAAAAATGAATTTTACGAACGAAAAACGCATCCTGCATGAAGGGACCCTTAAAAATGTGCAGCGTCTCCGAATGTTAACGGAACTCATTTCTTTCATACTTATATTCTTAAATCTTCTCTGAATAATCTTATTCGTAACTTACCTTCGCCTAATAAGGCCGTGCAAATGGAAATAAAGACGATTAATAGACAGTCGACCAACATGGTTAGAATGTTTTAAAAAAGAACCAACACCTGAAAGGATCGTCGCGTTATAAACGCACCGTTCGTAAATGTAATTCCGATATTCCCGTGAACTAGCGTGTGCAAGGGAGATAACTCTTTCAGTAATTCGCATTGAAGATCCGTAAGGGAGGCAACCGCAATTAAAAAAAATGACGTGGCATTAAAAGTTTTTTCTAATTTTAGCCTGACTTGAAATACAAGTAAGTTTACTGACTTCTATATAATGGTATCTATTGTGGAAACATCGCCTCTGATTATAATAAATAAAGAAAGAAGCTAAAAGGGTGCTTTTAAGGAATGGCCATCCAGAGAATTTCAGTTCAGTGTTTATGTAGATTGGTGATTTTTTTAAGTCAACACATTTCAGATGAAAACATTATTGTCATGTCGAAATTAGTTTAAATTACAAAAATTACAAGAAAAAAACAAAACAAATGACCCAGTGGAAAAATAATTGCAAGTAAACTAGAATTTATCGAATCATCAAGTTTTATCACATTTTAATGTCGAAGAGTTGTGAGACCAATTCAATATGGCAAACTGACTTATCTCTGTGACGTACAATATACAAAAGGTATAAACGTGTTTGTACGCATGTGAATAAAAACAAATAATTATATTTTGGACCAATCAGAACATTTTCTGAATGTATTTGAAATGGTCCTTTTAAAAGCCAGATTTTTCTTCAATAAATCAGTGGAACTCAGTTGACCCGAATCAGTGTCGTTGGGCTCTCCACTGTGGGCACCCATCTCTGCAACATCTCTCTTCATTCACACACACACACACACAAACAATAACGAACACTCAGGCACACACAACTCATTGACTTATTATCGTCTGCAAATCTGTATAAACTTTATTCATTGAAATATTTCCAATCTTCTCATTTAAATATCTTATTAATATAAAAACAAATGAACATTAACTCTTATAACTCTTATAAAAAAACATGCGAATCCTTTTCACTGAAAATATTTCACTGAATCTAGCTTAAACAAAAATACATTGCCCATTATAAAATACCCTAAAGTAACACTCCAAAACCAGCACGAATATATCTCTAAAAACTACTGATCAACATCTCTAAAAACTAAAAGAACTGACATCCCTAAAACTAGTGATCGAAATCCCATAAATGGTGGCGAATAAATTTAGAAAGTTTTCTGATTGGTCCAATATATAATTATTTGTTTTTATTCAGGATAGTGTATGCGCAGACCACATGCACACAAATGTGTTTATGCATTTTGATTTTGTATGTCAATGTGTAAACATTGACTATATCTCAATTTAAATTGACTTAAATTAAGCGTCTGCCATTTTTAAAAACATAATCTCAGAATGTAATGTGGATGATTTTGGATTTTTTTTAAGCTAAAAAGTTTTCTTTTTAACCTAAATCCTAACCTTCAAATAATTAGTGTTGTCTGCATTTTGTTTTTTGTTTTTGTTTTTGTGTGTGTGTGTGTGTGTGTGTGTGTGTGTGTGTGTGTTTTACAAATATTAAACTACTTCAGCCATTTCCGGGTCTGACTCAGGATTCTCTGTCATTACTCACAACTGACACCATAAGAATGGAGTATAAACATAAACCATACTATATTTTAAATAAGATTTTCCAGTTAAATTTAATTTTTTTGGTATAGTTTATTTATTAACAGAGAGGTCAACAAACAACCAAGGGGAAAATACAAACCTCTCTCCCACAGAAGAGACGTTGCGAGCCTATCCTTGTTTTATCATTATTTCCATGGCAGGTGCTCGTCTGGACTCCAATCTCTGGTCCCCCCTCGCCAATCTTTCACCATCTTTTATACTTGTTTGCTCTTATATACATCAAGTGCTTTCACACCTTGTCTTGAGCAATTTCCATTAAAAAAGAAAAAAAAACCCTGGGAATTCTAATTCTAAAAATTTCTAAAACGGCATATTATAAAATTGTTGAATTAATTTTTTTTGGCAAAAAAGCAGATGTAATTTGATTAAATAAAATATTAAATAAAATATTAAATAAAATATTACTATGTGAGGCGATGTAACACGGCTTTGCCTTCATATTATTTGAATTATTTATCTTGAATATTATTTTCACAAAGTTTCGGACCATGTAACCAATGGTTATCTTCAGGTTTATCTTGTTGAACTCGGGGAATCTTTCTGTTGAACATTGGAATCCGCACGGAATCCCAAACAGAACTCATTTAATCCACAGAGGTAGTATGTTCTCGTTCCGTCAACCATGGCCAGGTAGAAGTCTTACATAATTTGCAATTGTATTATGAGTATCGTCCACGTTGAGGATTGAACCTTCAACCTCCATAAGAGTATCACTTTACAACTGTATTTTATCCATGGTATAGCAGATAAAGTACTTGGTAAAATTCAGTTGTAAAATGACAACACACATGAATATGACACGATTCTGCCAAATTCTGGGGCAAAAGCTCTCAATAAATGCAATGAGAGATAGGCACAAACGTCTGCATATATATATATATATATTTTTGGCAGCAAGTCATTATTAAAGCACATCTGATTGAACACGACTGAGTTCTTCCCAATAAAGAAAATGACAACAACAATCGCTCCTAATGACAATCGGATGCACCGATTGAAAGTGCTTGAGAAGAATATGGTCGAACAACAACCACTGGGTGCCATAATATACAACATGTCAGCCGAAATAAAAAAGAGCACTTGGCGAATTGAAAAGTTATCCAACAAAATTGGAAAAAAGAACTGTCGTGTTCAATCAGGCGAGCTGGAACATATATGTATATATACTGTTTATCAAGCTCGCATTGATGCACATATTTTCATGTTTATTTCATTTACACACTAGCAGGTCGCCTAGCATTGCCCAGTCATAAAATATGCATAAATATTATATTTTAATTAATGCAGATTACTTATTTACTATAAACAGAAATACCATAAATTTATCCTTATATGGTAAATTCCTTCTTTTATTATATAAATCTCAAACGTCGGTTAGTTTGTGTTTGTGTGTTCATATGTCCGCTAAAAATGTTCACCAGCCACATCTGACCAGTTCGAATCTGGATCCATCTGAAAGAGCAATATCTCAGATGCACAATATGTGAAAAATAGAAAAAAAGATTAATACTGTGGTGGTGAACTGGACCATTTCTTGAAAGGAGGGTCAATTTTCATGATGCCATTTTTACAAGTTAAGCATGCGTATCAAACAGAAACTGTTTAAAAACGTTATTTTTCAGGGTCGTGACGTCATAAGTCATTGTGGTCCGATGGGCAAAAGTGTTTGCCAGTAATATTTTCCCTTTTTTCCGTCTTTTGTGTTTCAGGTTCGAGCCTGCCTACTACGGCTAATTTTTTTTTACTTGCGATCACACGGGCACTTGCTGCTATTGTGATTGAAAGAAAGGTTGTTTTGATTCATTTATTTTATTCTTTTTTTAGGTGGAGGGGATTTTAGCGCACGTACTGCCAAAATATCTGTTGGGGAAGTTATCACCTATTTTTTCCGTTCTTTTCTGGGGGTTGCGCAATATCCTTAGTATAGCAGCTGTGTCTAAACCAAACTTCATGTCCACCCAGACAACGCCTGTTATCCATGCTAGTTTAAAAAAAAAAATGAAGTAAAAAATAACAGAAAAAAACTGAGACGTGCATGTGAGTATTATGTTTTTTCTAAAAAGTTCACTTTTTGTAAGTAAAAAAAAAAAAATACTTGAGATGAGATCGAAACCAAAACCTAAAGACAGTGAGTAAAGTATGATAACCATTAGGCCAGCTTGACAAGATCTTTAAAAAGTGTTTTCAAACCTACTTATTCTTAACATAAGGAATCTGTCACGTGAACCATTCATGCATGCGCAGTTGTGAAACAGTTGATAAACAGCTAAAAATCTGATGACCCCCTCCACATACCAATTTTTCAATTTTAACCTCATAGCAGGCGTTTCTCCGGATGAAAACTGATTAAAAAGTTTTCCACATGTCTGAATACTCTATATACCAAATTTCAATTCTATAAATCAAAAATTTGTTCAGTATTTGAGAAGTGAGAAGTGTCCTTATACACACACACACACACACACACATTCTCACTTTTATAGATATATAGATTACATTTAAACGAATGCAGTAGCAGATGAAACAAACACGTGTACTTAATTTTTTTTTTTTAACTTTTTTTCACCAGAACGTTCCTGAACACTTTGAAATCTCATTCTTTACAAACTCTTTATTTTGGATAACAATGTGAACTGACAACATGGGTATGCAGAGTTCAAATCCAGTCAGCTCCATCACACCATTTTCACTTATGGATGTTGGCAACCTTCATGTGATCTCTCCGGTATCAAAAAGAATCAGAGAAACCAACGGCAACAACAGAAACAAGCCAGCCGTGTATGCTAATTCATAGGAATTTACAGTGCTGATACAGAGGTATCGTGCTTTTGTTTTTATAGTATTCTCAAGTTAAATTCAAGTTTTACAGTATCTTTTGTTTAAATTGTTAGGTGAAAACACAGAATAGTTACAAGACACTCTCCCCTTCCCATGTTAAGAATGGGTTTCTAAATAACGTTATTATTTCAGCATGGTACCTTTTCTGCATAAGTATCGAATTTACTTTTTATTAAAAACATGGACACTTTGGTTTTGAAATAACGAAGTGGCAACAGCACTATGATAATTATTGAAAACTAGTGAAACCCGTAGACATTCCATGATAGTTTGAAAATTTTTCAAACGCATTATAAATAAAATGAATTAAAAAAATAAAATAAAACAAATAACAACAAATTTAAAACAATTTTTTAGTAAATTCTTTTTTTAACGTTTTAAAGTTAAAAAGAATTGATTAAAAAAATTTACAATTTTTTTTTTCCAATGAAAATTCAATAATTTGAATAATTTTTTATATAAATCATAAAGGAACAGATGTCAATTCACTTACATATTTTTTTTTTAATTTTTAAAAGAATTTATAATAAAAAACCAACAAACTTAAGTCTCCTGTCAACATGACTTTTCTTTTAAATTATAAAAGAAAATAGTCAATTTGAAACTGTAAAAAGACAGCCATGTTTTTTTGTTTTTTGTAAAGTTTTGGAGAGGACATGGTTTTAATGATTTTTAACCGATAAAGAGCAACTATAAAGGGAGGTAATTCATTTCTCATTAATTAATGTTTGTGATGATGATGGTTTTTTGTGACACGACATAGAAAAAAGTAAATTAATATTTACATGTAACCAGAATATATATTATTTTAATTGGAATTCATTATTGAGATGAGTATTATTTATATTAATTTATTTATTGTGGACTATTATTCTCATAAACAACTAATAAGATGAGAATAATAGTCCGCAATAAATAAATTAATATGTAACCAGAAGCTCACAAAAACTGATATTTTTTAAATGGAAAAGCAAAATAGTTGAATTTCATTAAGACTTCTGATGATGAGGATGATGATGGATTATGATCTCATGAGACAAAGTCTCTGAAAAACTTTCTTGGCCATATTATGGGTTCTGTCATGTCTAGGAAGACATTAGTGAACTGAAGAATCACATGACGCATGATGTAGTGCATGCATCTAGGTAAATGGGATCTCTTTAACATCATAATATTTTCTGTCTCCATGTGGCTCAAAATGAACTATTTTAACTTGAGCATCAAGTATGTTTAATATTTGGGGGTTATTTTTATTTTTCAATTAAAGAATGGTAAAGTAAGTTATTTTTTAAAAAAAAATGTATTTAATTAAAATTTGAAGTATTTTCATAACCTTAACTAATAACATTGTCAAAATAGAGAGTTGAAAATTTCATGTTAGTTTTTCTTTTAAATTGTAAAACAAATAATTCTTACATGAGAATTTTTTAAAGTCAATTCTTTTAAAAATTAATAAAACTTTTCAGTGTATTTTGAAAGATTGTAATTTTTTAATACCAAATTTTTACCTTAACTTTATATATACACACACACATATATATATATATATATACATATATATATATATATATTATATAATTGCCATTGCTTGATTTTTCTTGTTTGTTTTTATTTGAATAAATATGTAAAAATAGTTTTCAGAATATTCACAATAAAAATAATATTGGAATCCATGATAAACTATGTTTATCTTTTTAACGCAAGTACAACGTACAACTCTTCTTTTTGAATTCTTTTTTTAAAAATTAATATTGAATTAAACTTAAGGATAAATCATGTTCATTATTTTTCTCTTTTTCAATATATTTAAAATCATTTTTTCATCCTTTTCTCAAAAAGCTTTCATTCATTATCACCTGCCTGACTGCTTGTCAGATCTTGCTTACTTTGCCTATTTTGCGTGACGTCATGTTGCAGTTAACAGGCCTTGTCTCTCAGTGGTGGTGGTTTTGCTTTTCTGTACTGAATATACCTGGTGTTGATTCTCCAAAAGTTATGTCTTTTTTTTTTTTTTAACTCACATTCACTCCAAGCAAGGCATATTGCCACCGAGATGTAAAGAGCTACTGTAAACTGTACAAACTATGCTTACATGGATGCCCTAAATTAGATATCTGTTCACATGACATTTAAATTTCTACATGTTAGTACAGTAGAGGAAACAGGTAGGGAATTCCCAAGTCTAGTAGTTTGAGGGAAGAAGCATTCAGAGTTAGAATACTCTCTGGCATCGGGAGATCTCTACAGTGAAGAAGTGGAATTTTGTTGTTTGTCAGGGGCATCTGTGTCAAGAAGCCACCAGTACTACAAGTTTGTCAGAGCACATTCTATTAAAGTACTTGTAAAACAAACTGCAGAGATGCAACATTGGATGATGGAACAGGAGTTGGAGCTTGGTTAACAATGTGGAACCTATTATATTGGACTCTGTCTAATTGAGATTAGTAGTTGATATTGTAATGTAGTCTGTGTGTATAACAATATCGTCAGTGTATGTATATTCGCCCATGTATGAAGTATTGCTGTCACATTTGGGCTGGTGCATCTGCTGCTAGTCTCTCGCTCCTAGACAAGGTTCAAAAGAGAGTCGCCAGGCCCTAAACTGGCATCTAAGCTTCAGCCTCTGTCCCATCGACGAAACTTTGCATCCCTCTGCCTGTTCTACAAATATTTTAATGGTGAATGCTCTGACGAACTGCAGACACTTGTGCCCCACGACATAAACACCCTCGACAAACCTGACAGGCAGTTAAATCCCACCCCCACGCAGTAGAGATCCCTAGATGTAAAAGATCTTTCTACTCCAGTAGTTTCTTCCCCAGAACGGCTAGATTCTGGAATTCCATTCCAGGTCCTTGCTTCCCCAACTGTACTGACATGCAGAAGTTCAAGTGTAACGTGAACTGACATCTTGCTGCCCAAATCAGTACATAGTGCCCCAGTAGTTGCTGCCGCTGATAGTAGTCCCCTACACCAAAGTGGCAATGTGCCTTGTTTGGGGTGAAAATGTAATTTAAAAAAAAAAAAAAAAAAAAGAGTACATTTTGCTAAGTCACCACTTTCTGACTTTTTCAGGTCAGAAAGTCTAAAAACCCCATCGTCTCCCTCATAACGAAACTCTCATGTCCCAAAATCTATCTTTTTTATTATGTCATCACTACATGTAGCCTAAAGATCCTTGCAGTCTTTATCACGTATCTTTGTTTTTGTTATTGTTAGCTTAAATTCCATCTATCAAGTTAACATTCCTTGGAAATATTAAATGTAAATAAATATTTATTCTAAATATTTTTGATTATTCTAAAATATATTTTAGCTAACAAAATTTTTTGGCTTGAATAATCATAATAGTCGTCGACTAGCACACCTTTCAGCATTGCCCGGCCAATACACCTTCCTATATGTGGCAACAATATTCCATGCATGGGCGAATGATGGCTTTGTAGAGATATAGGATACTGCCAGGTGTATTTTTCTAGCATGGTAGAGGGAGCCCATCTTCATTGCAGCAGCTTTGGCAATGTCTTCTATGCATTTGTTCCAATTCATGTTACCTGTGAATTTTAGGCTGACGAATTTGAATGTAAGAATCTCAGCTATGGTGTTATTATCGATGGGAATCAATAGCTGGAAAGGTTCTTTGTAATTGTTGAAGGAAAGGATCTTTGTCTTAGTAGTATCAAGGAGTCTTGCTAGTTTACCATTAATTACAATTGACACAAAAAAGATTTACTGCCAAAAAATATACTTCTTTATTATATCTTAGGTACATTATTCTGGCAGAGAGAGAGAGTTTAACACTGGCTATTTTTAAGAATCACATTTTACATGAGTTTGTTTCATTTCTAAACTAATTCAGTCTCTCAGCATTCTAATTGTTACTTTCATTTTGTCTCTTTGTTGACACGTGTCAAATTTTGTCTCTGTTGACATGTGTCAAATTTTGTCTCTGTTGACATGTGTCAAATTTTGTCTCTGTTGACATGTGTCAAATTTTGTCTCTGTTGACATGTGTCAAATTTTGTCTCTTTGTTGACATGTGTCAAATTTTGTCTCTTGAGCCTTTTGCCGTCGTCCTTCACAAGGTCAACTGAATGCCTTGTTTTTGGAACAGTTATTGAAAACAATCGTATTTAACATGAATCGAAATGGTATATATATATATATATATATATATATACACACTCGGGTTTTTGTTATTCAAAAGTAATAAACTAATGAATTCAACGAGGTTGTTAGATAGTGCTCAATAAAAAAGAGCTAATAATACTTATTTATTGTTAAATAAACATGTTTACATCCTGCTGCTACAAACAGCCATTTGTTTCAATCAAACAACAGATATCATCAGGCAGCGACTTGACTATTCAAATGTTCAATGCGGGATGTAAACATGTTTATTTAACAATAAATAAGTATATATATATATATATATATATATGCTTAGTTATATTTTTTTTGAAAAAAGGATTCCAGCAGAGTGCTCTATTATAAGGAAAAAATTCCGAAAATAAGAGCGTATTATTTATATTTTTATCTACAGAAAGTTTAGATAAGTCATCAGTACCGTCGGTTTCAAATCTGATAATAGGGAACGTTTTAGATACCAATATCAAGCTCTCTTCAGTCAGAAAAACGCAAAATTACATATTCATTAACGTTTTGTTTATATTTCAAGTCCTCCTTAGAATCAGTGTTTTTTTTTCTTTTCAAATCAATCATTTCTAGAAAGTATTGAAATAAAGACAAAACGTTAGTAAATATATGAATAATTTTGGTTCTTTCCTTTTTCCATCATGTTGGAATATTATTTCCATAATATATAATTTATAATTAAAACAGCGATAAATATTATCCTTATATTAGAACATAAAGAGATAATAAAAAGCTCAATATACTAGATAGAGCAATTAAAAATCCAGAAAAATTGATGAAAATAAAAATTAAATAAATTACAATATTTATTAATCCATCAAACATTCAAGCAAGGAATTATAATAAAAATCTTGAACATAGGGATTCTCAATGATACATTCTGCTCATAAGATTAGTAAAAATTGTATCACTAATAAGCATGAATTTGAAAATTAAAAAAAACTTTTAGATGGCATTCTCAATAAAATTGGATAGAATCAATTTTAAAAAGTACAACATTAATTTGATTTTATTTAATTCTATTAAAAATGCCTTTTAGTTCACAAAAAAGTTTTTCATTATGTACTTTTAAATTTGTGCTAATCAGTGATACATGTTTTACTAAAGTTTATCCTGTCGAAAAAAGCCTATCTTTGAAAATACATGGGTTAAGTATTTTCTTTAATCTTGTTATATATTCTTGTTTGAATAAATTTTAATGTTAATCCATCAAAAATTCTATTTTTTTCATCAGCAATTTTTCTTGCTTAAATTTCTTTTAATCTGTCAGTCATATCCAAATGTGATCAGCCAAGTACTTTAACCACTAACAACCTTGTTACTGAATAAAGAAACTATACTACTATATATATATCATAAAACTTGATCAATCTACATGATTTTTGGAGTAGTTTTATTTTCAAAGAAAATTATTTTTAAGCAATTAATGGGAATTTGTAGGCATTACAAGATAAATCTAGTAAGTATAAATTATTGAGTTATCCCCCTTTATATATTATTCCTAATTGGAATTCATTTTTGAGATGAGCATTATATATATTAATTTATTTTTATTTCGGACTATTATTCTCATCTTAATTAGTTGTTGTTTTTCATCTTTTATTGGTTTGTTTACTCACAACGTTTCGGCCAACTATTAATTATCCCCCTTTGTTTCCCAAAATTTTTTTTTCAAAATGGCAGACAAGACGGTCACTTTTCAGATTCTGATAAAATTTGATTTTTTTTTTTTTTAAATAAAACTTTTTCACCAATTAGCATGATTTTTTAATATTATATTTTCATTTCATCATATGTACAGACATCATACAGATATTTTTTTTATTTTTGGTTTTTAATATAGGAGGAATTCTGGACAAGAACCCCAAAAAGAAATTGAAATCCTGTGACGTATTGATGATGATAAAAGTTTCATTACTTTTGGTGATATACAAAGAAAAAAAATTATATGACAATGTCCCAAAAATTATGATGCACCTGCCAGCCAAAAGTCGACAGAGAAAGTCGTATTCAGCTTGGTAATTTATATACAGTCTTTTTTGGTACAAGGGTAATCATTCATCCAATGTTATGTATTTTCCAGCATATGATATCATATTGAGCTTTCAACCTGAACATCCACGGCAACCGCAAAGGACGCACTCTACAATTTTACCCTGGAAGAAAGAAAAAAAAAAATTAAATAAATTAGTGATTACAAAGACAAAATTATTAATAAACAAGCTGAACATGCAGGGTCCCCATCTATGAGTGAAAAAATTTACTTTCACCATGACTAATGTTTGTGCAAAATTGCAAACAAATCCAAATTGTGGTTATTAAGAAAAGTGCAAACAAATGAATGGATGAATGATTTAGGGGCAATTGTACCCTCATAATGGCCCCTAGGAGGGGCCAACAAGAGTTATCTCCCAGAAAATATGCTCTGGCAAAAATTTACTTTCACCATCACTAATGTTTGTGCAAAAGTTAAAAAAATTCAACAGATGGTTATTGAGAAAAGTGCAAACAAACAAACAGACGGACAGGTATGAATTACTATGTCGAATCCCTCCTTAGTCGGAGGACCAATAAATATTGCAACTAAACGCATATCAAAGTTCTTTTTCATCTATCATATCTCAATTAACACGAAAACGACTTATTTAAATCAATACAATATAGTTTTGAAATACTGTATATGCAGTAGAGAGCAACGATATAAACATAACTATTTGTATGCCTATAACTACTTTTTAAACAGTTTAATAATAAATTAACGTTCACTGTTATTCATTTGTAATTTTTACTTTCCTACATACATACATATATATATATATATATATATATATATATATATACTAGCATAGAGGTTTGATATATATATATATATATATATATATATATACTAGCATAGAGGTTTGAAGTTGCCAAGGATTGAATGAGGATCAATGAATGTTCCACACTTGTAACACATTTATTATCGAAATCAGTAAAATTGCCCATTTTTACATCAAATTGATTGATTGCCTGTTCTAGTCAGGAACCCATCGCAGTGCATCAGGAGGAAGCTTAACATGCCTTCCTGCAATGACTTATTTTACAAGACATTGTAGTCTACACTGCACTGTATAGAATCTACTGTTGATTTTATGAAATTATTTTTATATAATAAGTTGAATTAAAATTTAAAATGCAAGTCAAGTATCATGGTTTGGTTGTGCTCTAAACAGAAAGATTCATTTTGAACACACCTTTGTCTTATCAAAGAACTTACTGTTGATTCTATATGCTGGGCTGTTCTGCTTGTGCAGACTTCTCAAATGCATTTGTAATGTTAGGCTGTATAAAACTTAAATTTGGTCAAAATCAAACTGTATTTAGTTTAATGAGATTTTTTCGATTATCGATTTTTCAATACTTATCAGAGGTATTCCAATACAAAACCAAACTAAGAAAGCTTGCAGGTACATTTATGTGAAATTTCATAAAAAACGGTCCAGCCCTTTTAGAGTCCATAAGGAACGATCCCACACATACAAAGTTCCTTTTATATAATACTAGCAGGGGTGCCCGGCGTTGCTCGGGTGTTTGGAGGTGTATGCTGTGCAAAAAAAGCAAAAAAATAAAAAAAATGGTTAATTTTTTAAAACTTTGACCCCTATTATGACCCCTTAAAATTTATTGTTTCGGGCTCAAATCACTTTATTAAGTTAGATCCAGGTTCAAGGAACCTATATCTAAAATTTCAAGTGTCTAGACCCAAAATTGTCGGAGGAGTTTGGTAGAGTTCTTAAAGGTCAAATCGTTGAAATTTGACCCCTTAACAGCCAAATTTCTGGCTGACACCCGTCACATCGATTTTCCCAAATCTCAGTACCCGGTATTTCAAATTTCGAGTCTATAGACTAAAAATTGACAGAGTTATTGCGTAGGGAAATGTACACAGACAGACAGATACACAGACAGACAGACAGACACGTTCACTTTTATAGATATATAGACTAGCAGGAAGACCAGATGTTGCCCAGGATTGAATGCAGATCAACAAATTTTTCACACTCCCATATTTTATTGTCATCGAAATCGGTGAAATTGCTTATTTTTCAATCAAATAGATTGCTTGCCTGCTCTAGTTCGGACCCCATCAAGGTACACCAAGAAGAAAAAGCTTTACATGCCTCCACGCAGTGACTTAATCCACAATACATTGTAGTCTACATTGCACTGTAGAGAACCTACTGTGGATTTTGTAATTTTTTATATATAATGGCTTGATGAAAGTTTAAAATGAAAAAGTCAGTTGCAATTGTGCTCTACACAAAAACATTCATTTCAAATGTGCCCCCATCATATCAAAGAACCTACTGTTGACTTTATGTCGAGCCTTTCAGCTTGCGTGGTAATCAAACTTCTCAAATACACTGTAAACAAATAGGCTGTGTAAGGTGTTAACTTGGGTCAAAATCGACTGTCCTTTCTTTCATTGGATCATTTCGATTATCGATACTTATCGAAGACGTTCCGATACAAAACCTATCAAGAAGACTGCCAGGCACATAAAGTACCTTCATGCGAAATTTCATAAAAATTGGCCCAACAGTTTTGGAGTCCATAGGGAACGAACTAAGAAGAAGTTCCTTTTATATAATAGTAGAGAAGAGATTATATATATATATATATATATATATATATATATATATATATATATATATATATATATGGTATGATTTTGTCAATATTAACAGTCATTAATTGATAGAAAGAATTTAGGCACATTATTTTGCAGGGTTAATTTGAAAATTAAAAAAAAAAAAAAGTTACAAAATATTTGATTAAATGGTTAAAATCATTTTTATTTTCTGAAAGTTTCAGTGTAAGACACCTTTTTTTTTCAAAGATTTTTTTTTGTTTTTGTTGGACGATCAACAAAATTAAGATGATAAAAAAAAAAAACAATCTTCTTCAAAAAAGGTGTCTTATACCGTAAGGCTGAGAAAAGAAGAAGAAAAAAAGCGATTTTAATCATTTTATAAAATATTTTATCCCATTATTTAATTTTCTAAAATTTTCTAATTAATTAAAGTGACTTCATAAAAAAAAAAAAGGATAAATTACCAAAACCTTTTTTAGAGTATTATGTCCATTAAGATTCAAGGGAAGTAATTTAAATGAAAACTATTAGTTTTTAAAATAATAGATTTAGCTAATATCCAATACAATGCAAGTTCTACATTGAAAAATAATATATCAAAAATCATAGTTGTTAGATGGTCCAAATATAAAAAGGGGATGGGAAATAAAATAAACATGTAAAAAAAAAGTTTACATTGGTACTTGTACAGTTTAATCAAGAGATTAAAAAATGAAAAAAAAAAAAAAAAAAAATGTTATATTGCACGTATCCATTATGGAACGAAGTTCTCCAAAAAAAAAAAAAAATTCACTTAATTTCATCAAGTAGTTTTTTTTTTTTTTACAGCGAAAAAACAATTTGTTATGATAGCAAGCAAAAGGTTTGATTTTTAAGAAGAAAAACTAGTATTAAAGATGGGGAGGGAGTGTCGGTGCTTTAACTGGAGTTATCTCCCCGTGGCATGTTTAACAAACTCCATAATGGCTGACTTCAACGCGCTCTCATAAGAACGTATTTTTCCGCTGTAAAAAAAAAAAAAATACTCAATCAAATTAAATTTTTTTTCAGAGATCTTCAGTCCAAAACGGATACGTACAATATAACCTTTTTTTTTTTTTTCGATATTTTCATTTTTTAATGTCTTGATTAAACTGTACAAGTACCTTTATATTGAATATTTTTCCAATTTTAAAATATCAATTAAATAACCAAAGAATTTAAATTACAATTCAATAGAAATAGATTTAAAAAGCTTTATATACTCTGTGAATATGCATATAATTGGGATGTTCGTTTATTTGAACCAGTAATGTAACAGTTTTATATACAACATAATCACGTTGACATACCAGTTCTCACCAAATCACCAAAGTTAAACCTGGCCAGTTCCAGACGGGTGATTATTTGAGAATGCTAGGTACTGTATGTGCTCTCTGCTTATCTAGGCATCGTTTCCAGTTGTCATGAAATTATATATTTGCAATTGACATTGAAACAGTGCCGACTCAAGAGAAGTGTGGTTGGAGATTGTGCAAAACTTCAAGCACAGGCATCCTTCGGTGGGTTTCAATAGTCTGACAAGACTAAACGGAGTCTTTTTTTTTTTTTTTTTTTACAACATAGTTTTGAAGTATTGCATATATAGTAGAGAGCAAAGACCCAAACATAATCATTTGTATGCCTAGTTTGTATAAGTATTTTTTAAACAGTTTCTAATAAATTAATGTTTGGTGTTATTCATTTGTAATTTTTACTTACCTATTTATATACAGCTATATATTATATTTTTATTTTATTTATATTTTACTTACCTATTTATATACAGCTATATATTATATTTTTTCTAAAATCCGATTGCTGCATCGGAAAGGCCAGTTAAAAATACATAATATACTTTGTTATTTTCTTTAATTTAATCCCTTTTTTAGAATTTATTAGACAAAATTTAACTTTTATTTTACCGTGCCAATAAATATGATCATCACTGTACATGCAACAGACAAAATCCCCCGCTCCCCCACTACATTACAAAACTACTCACTTCTTCTAACTTGCTTTTTGGCACTCGGCATATACAGTTTGTTTGAAAGTTGGTGTCTCTTGTTTGGATGCAGCGTAGACAACACAGGTTTTCATAACCTTGTTTCTTCCATTTGGCAATCAGATTCTTGTCTGCAATGGCTTCTCGTAAACAATATTCATAAAGTTCTGGAGAAAAGAAAAAAAAAAAGAAAAAAAATCAGAATCCAACAAAATTTTTGTCCAAGCTTTTGAGATGAGAAATTATTTACATTGTTTTTTTTTTTTTTCTGGTGTTTTAGGATGTTTGTTTTGGTTTGTTTTACGGCATATAGAGTTATTTAATGCTGAATGTTGCAATATTTTCAATATAATGAAGAGTACGATTAAGGAAAATTGGAAGGTTCTACTTAAACATTAAAACGTTCCCATTATATAAAAAATAAGAGTGGGGTGCAATACTTTTGATATAATAGAAGGGTACGATTAAAGAAAATTAGAAGGTTCTACTTTAAGACACTGGCAATAGGAACTGACCAATAAAATGGAGCCATGTTCTGCTAGTAACCAATCAGAAACTGGAATCACTCCATAAAAATACTGGATGTTAAATTCTTGCATCTAGTTTTTCATGTGCACACAAGAAAGATCTTTGCTCTTTGCTTCCCACAGAAGCCAGTATCTTCAGACAGACTAATCTGATAGCATCAGAATTGGGGCATTTGGTTTGTTTGTTTATCAATCCTTTCTTTCACGTATATCATTGAGTTGTAATATTAAGATGCAGGTTTGTAAAAGTAAAAGTTAAAATCAGGAATTTCACTTTTCTTTTTTTTTTTTTAAATTTTCTTTCTTTGAAGATTGTAACGCTGGGTATGGGGCAGCCAAACCAGCTGCCAACATTCCCTGCTTTTTATTGAAACCAACCGAGAGCTCTTTTTAGTATCCTCGCTGTTCCCTTAAGTGCAATTGTCTGGATCTCTTTTGCACTTGGTTCACCAGGAATATTAGTTAGGTAGGATTTCAGGTTCTTCTTCATAAGTCCTGTGGCACCTTGGTATGATTGATATCTCCCTAAGATTCCAATTTCATTTTCATATTGTACATGAGATCTGGTGACGGTGATGATTGGTCAAACGATGTGAACATTAGGCAAACAAACAAACAAACATAGTGGCATGTGTAATGTGTTCTAGTTGAAGGAGTTTCTGCATATGAAAATAAATTTTTGCTGAACCGTCCCCTTTAATAATTAAATACACTACCACATTACATTCATTAACCCTTATCGCTGAGTGACCTTCGGACCTTGATAAGTGGTGACTCCCTTGTAAAAAAAAAAAAAAAAAAGAAAAGAAAAAGATAAATAATCGACTTGGAAAAAGGAAATGCTTACCTCTACTTATAGCATGTCGTCTGTAAAAAAGGTCATATATGTATCGAGATCGCTGGTGATGAATTCGGAATATGGGCCACAAGGCTTCGACTTTCCGTTTACCTTCATGGGGCTCAGTTTCCGCTGAAATTAAAGCAAATTTAAAATGCTTAAAGACATTTTAAGGTATTTCTCCTTTTCATAACAAAAATCTAACATTATTTATAGCAACACTCTCACGGATATTCTCACTCCAAAAATCATCAAAATATTTCAACCACATTAGCTTATTGCCTTCTTCCACAATAAACAAACGAAATCTAGGCAAATCAGAAGTATATCCAACTCTAACTCAGCAGCAAACTGTGTTTGATCAGATTTAGTTCCTGATATTTAAGACTTCCGGCTTTGAGTCACTTACTCTTCTGGTTTCTTATGTTCATACTAATTTTCATTTATTCATTGATTAAATTGTTAGTTGAAAGTACAAAACAGTTAAACATGTTAAGAATGGCTTTCTAAATAATTTTCTGCAGTTTACAGACAGTTCTGAAATAACATTATTTAGAAAGCTAGGCGCTTCTACATAATTGGAGTGTGATTTTCGGAAATCGTAAAACTGAATTTCACATGAAAACAATGGTATCTATGTATTCTTTGTATTTTTAAGAAGATTATATCCAAAAATTACAAAAATTGATAAGGTATAAAAAATTTTATTAAAGGAAATAAAAATAGAATTTGATGAAAACGATCATAAAACTCAGGAGAGTTCAACAAGGAGGTAATTTTCTGTTCGAATTAAACAAGATGGCGGCAATTTTTCACCTGCTAACATGATTAAAGTTGTTTTTTTAATAATTCAGTTAATATTCAGGTCATTTTGACTGCATAATTGGAAGCTACCATTGTAACTTATAAGAATTGACAAAAAAAAAAAAAATCAGTTGAAACCATTGTTTTTTTATCTGAAAACTTCATCTATCGACTACAAAATCTTGTCCGAATAGTGTAGAAGCATCGAAAGCTATTCTTAACACAGAGTTAACTATTATGTACTTTTACCTAACAATTTAATCTATATATCTATAAAAGTGAAAGTGTCTGTCTGTGGGTCTGTGTACATTTCCCTACACAATAACTCCGTCAACTTTCAGTCTACAGACTCGAAATTTGATATACAGGGTAGTGAGATTTGGGAAAATCTTTGTAATCGGTTGTCAGCTAGAAATTTGGCTGTTAAGGGGTCAAAGTTCAACGATTTGACCTTTGAGAACTCTACCAAACTCCTCCAACAATTTTGGGTCTAAACACTTGAAATTTTATATATAGGTTCCTTGGATATGGATCTAACTTAATAACTTGATCTGAACCCAAAACAATAAATGTTAAGGGATCACAATAGGAGTCAAAGTTTTTAAAAGTTTGACCTCTGCGGTCTCTACCAAATTACTAAAAACAATTTCTGGTGTAAACATTTGAAATTTTACATAAAGGGTATTCAGAGATAGGGCAAGCTTTTTAATCGGTTTGGGTCGAACATTTGAGCTACAAATATATAAAATCTATGTATGTATGTTTGCATGTCTGCCTAAAACTTTCGACAGAGGCGACGGATTTTCACAAGATCAGTATCATTTTGAAGCTCGACCCTTCAGATAACAAATACTGAAAAATTGGCTAAAAACATTAATTTCTTCACTCTCAACTAGGCACTTTTCTACAGGAAGGGGTTGCTTTTTTTTCGCTGATATTTTCAAAAGTCATCCCTCTTTTCGATTGACTAGCCTTAATTTGAACCTACGTCACTTCTGGTTTGGTGGTGGTCGTAACAGCAAAGACGTCACATTTTTGTCACATTCTTTTCCTCCTTCGCAGTACGGGTTCAAATCTGTCTTCCTACTACTACCACTTTTTTTTTTTTGCTCAACACACACATCCAAACACCCGGGCAACGCCGGGCACCCATGCTAGTAAATAAATAAATTTTGAAAACTTGAAATACTTGCAAGTAGTTATATTATGAATGAAATGGAATATCAAGAACTAAACCTGACCAAACACCATTTGTTGCTGACTTTGGTTTGGATATTCTTCTGGTTTGTGAAAATCTTAATGAAATACAATCAACCAGTTTCAGGTACTTGTTATGGTGATGGTAAAAATTGCAATTATACAATCACAGTGTCAAACAACATTTATGAGCCATTATTTTGCCCCATAAAAAAGATAATATAAAAACATAACTATCTACAAGAATAGTGTCCTGTGAAATCAAATTGACAATTACCAGCATATAGGCGTCCAAATAAAACAAAACATAAAAAAAATTGGTAATACCTAGTGTGGCATTGGCCCCGTGAGAGTTATGTTGGCTTCCTCCTTTGGAGGAAGTTTACAGATAATATAAAATTCACAAGCAGTCTCCAACCACATGTATATCCTGGACATAGGAAGATGGCATACAGTGACTAGTATTCCCAAATGGTCACTCATCTGGTACTGGAGAGGCTCTAAGTAGCTTAACTTCAGTAATCTAATGAGGAACAGTGTTTCAACAGGATTTTGCTCCAAACAGTTGATGGGTTTTTGCTTGAATGAAGCAATTTTGGGCATGTGTGCATAATAACCCAGCCATCAAAAATTACCGTTAGATAAAATGACTTTAAAATGCCATGAAAAATTTACTTGGTAGCAAACAATCTCAGCTGACACCGAAAATTACAGGAAATTATCAATAATTTAAGAAAAAAATAAAAGCACATGTTTGGGAATGACTATTTTACAATGGTTTTGAACATCATACTTATTTTAGAAGTTTGAGTAAACTCCCCTGATAAATTCAAAATGGTGGTGTTTGAGGACTACACATCACATTCTATTTCATGTAATCATTTTATCTAACAGTGATTTTTGCTGACTAAATTTTTATACACAAATGTGCAATATTTTTATCATAGATTATCCACATGAACTAGCAACCAATCAAAACCAAGAGAATGGACTACCAAATCTAATATCCCATCTGCCTTATAAACCAACTTTCTAGGTTTCTATCTCAGCTTTCTAGTTGAGCTCAATTGGTCAGACAGTTGAGCACTGACTTCTAAATTTAATAGGTCCAATTATTTTTTTTTTAATGAAAAACAAAGGCAATATCACTTTAATCATTACATTTATTTATTATATCTATCTACTATTATAAAAGGAATTCTGTGTGTGTGTGTGTGTGTGTGTGTGTGTGTGTGCATGCGTGTGAGAGAGAGAGTTCCTTATGGGCTCTGAGACAGCTGGGCTGATTTTTTTTTTTAAATTTCACACAAAGGTACTTGATGTATCTGGAAGTGTTTTTATGTAGCGTTTGTATTGGAATGCGTCTGATAAGTATCGAAAATCCATAATCGAAAAAATCCGATTAGAAAAAAGAAAATCCGATTTTGACCGCAGTTATTACTTTTATATAATCTAACATCACAAGTGCATTTGAGAAGTTTTATCATCGCACAAGCAGAAAGACCGAGCCTATAAAATTAACTCTAGATTCGTTTATAAAACAGGGTAGTGTCCAAAATGAATGTTTCTTGTTAGAGCACAATTGAACCATGATACTTGACTTTTGTATGTTTAACTTTAATTCAAGTGATTACATAAAATAATTTCATAAAATTAACAGTTGGTTCTTTGATATGACAGAGGCGCGTTTGAATTGAATGTTTAGAGCACAACTGAACCAAGATAGTTGACTTTTGGATTTTAAACTAAGTCAAGGCATTATTTACAAATAATTTTATAAAATAAACAGTAGATTCTCTACAATACAATGGAGACTGCAATGTATTGTGGACTGGTCCCCCCTCGCCAATCTTTCACGATAAACACCCGTCTAGCTGAGACCACTGTCAAAAATTTTCCCCACTCTTTATCTGTGCCGAAACCAAAACTTCTTTCTTAGAAGTGCACACCTGTGGAACTCTCTTCCATTTGCCAGTTTCCCACCTGACTGCAACTTGAATGTTTTCAAGTCCAACATAAACAAATTCCTGATGAACCGCCCCCTTAAGTAAGACACTTTATCAAACACCCAATATTAACGATTACTACGGTACTATCCCATTGATTACTGAACATGCAGTAACCTTTATTCATGAGTGGCTTCTGGGCCTTGATAAGTGGTGACTACCATATAAAAAAAAGTCACTGCAGAGAGGCATGTGAAGCTTCCTCCTGTTATACCGTGGGGGGAAGAGGTCCTTAACTAGAGCAATCAATCGATTTGATAAAAAAAATGAGTGATTTTGACAACAATAAAAATATGGAAGGGTGAAATATTTGTTGATCCTTGTTCAATCCCAGACAACTGCGGGTCTCCCTGCTTGTCTTAATTATTTCTCAAGATGATTGGGTGGAGAAGGCAACACGAGAATCACTTCTTCAAAATGATTATATGTATCATAAACAATATACATTTCATTTATGCGTTAAAAAATACATTTTAAAGTTGACAGTTATCTCCTTTGTAAAAAGAAATTGTGACCTTATTCTGCACGACAACTCTCCAATTATTTTACTTTGCTTAAAAGCGAAAAATAGTCAACATCTTTTAACGCTAAAAAAGAATACCTGTTTCAAGGCGGTTAACATTAAACAGAACAGTTTTACAGGTGCTTATTCAGATTGGCACTCATAATGAAAATTTTAAGCAAAACAAAATGCAGAAAAGTCTTTATGATGTACGTACCCGTCACAGAATGAAGATGGCATATTCCAAAAATCAAGCAATTTGACCAAGTAGTTCTTTTTTTTATTTAAGAAAATCAAATTTTACAAGCTGAATGAAACAAAATACTGGCCGCTATGTTTTAAATTTTGCCAAAATTCAAGAGCAACAATTCTGCAAGGAAGGTAGGTTCTCTCTACCATGCTAGAAAGCTACTTACACCTGAAAGTATCCTGTATCTCTAAAAGGCCACCATTCACCTATGTATGGAGTATTGTTGTCACATTTGGGCTGGTGAATCTGCTACTAGTCTCTCACTCCTAGACAGGGTTCAAAAGAGAGTCGCCCACCTGATAGGTCCTGAACTGTCAACTAAGCTTCAGCCTCTGTCCCATCGACAAAATGCTGCATCCCTCTGCCTGTTCTATAAATATTTTAATGGTGAATGCTCTGATGAACTACAAGCACTTGTACCCCCTCGACATAAATATCCCCAACAAACCCGACAAGCAGCAAAATCCCACCCTTTCACAGTAGAGATTCCTAGATGTAAGAAAGCCTTCTACTTCAATAGTTTCTTCCCCAAAACTGCTAGACTTTGGAATTCCCTTCCGGGATTCTGCTTTCCCAACTGTACTGACATGCAGAAGTTCAAGAGTAATGTGAACAGACATCTTGCTGCTCAACTCCCTACATAGTATCCCTGCAACTTATATCCCCTGATAGTAGCCCCCTACATCAAAGTGGCACTGTGCTTTGTTTGGGGTGAAAATGGAATTAAAAAAAAAAAAAAAATTACAAAGATTTTGTTTGTATTCAAAATAATGGAAACTTTTAAATCGGTAAAAATCGTTAAATTTGATTTTCCTAAATAAAAAGAGAAAAAAACTACTTGATCAATTTTGGGTGATTTTTGGAATACGCCATCTTCATTCCGTGACAAGTAGGTGCATTTCTATACAGGTTTTTATTTTCATTTTCTTGAAATGTTAAAGGATGCAATTCTAAATAAGCACAGTTTTACATCATGTTTATGTTCCCTTACAAAGATGAAAATCAAGATACAATGATACTGAAATTTATATCTAGAATCCTTCTTCTAATTTTCATAAAAATTCATGACATGGTTTTGCTTCTAGAAAATGTCTCACAAGCTTTAAGCTTAAGGTGTCTTAGAAAACCTTGTTTAATTAGTGTCTAATGAAAATGGATTTTAATTTTCAAATTAGTTCTCATATTATGTCCCTTAAAAAGCCTTTAAAATATTCAAAAGAAACTGAAATTTGAAGAATGTTTATTAATGTCCAACACATACCTATGGTGAAAATTTCACAAAATTGGAGATACCTCAATCTTCATGACAGCTTCCACCCTCTTTACATAAAACTAAATATATCCCACATTACAAATAATTAAGCTTAGTGAATTCCAAAATTCATAATGATTGATCAGTTAGTTAAGAAATGAATCCTGTATCTACAAATATGTAAACATAAGCACAATTGTCACACATTTCCCCTTTCCGCAGAGTAAACCGACAATACTAAATTATGAAATTGCTTGTCCAAAAGATTGCTGATATCAGCAACAGGCTCTCCCATTAAGACAACTACTTCCTGTCAACTGGAGCTTCAAAAGATATCAGTGATTCTTGCTAGGTTCCAGACTTTGAGATAATCCTTGAGAATACTGATGTTGTCTTCCTTGAAATTGGTTTGATATCCATTTCCTGCATTTATGTAGATCTGCAAGTATTTTACTTGCCATCTTTTTCAAAACTGATTTCGCAACGATTAAACTTGTCTCCATTTCTTCTTTGTTTATTTTCCTTTACCAAGTCCCTCATGGGGAGGCAGTATGATTCCTATTTTTTATAATCAGCAGTTGATCTGAGAAAACAGAAAAGATCACTGGAATCACTTTTATGGTCACCTATTTGCAGTAGACATTATCTCATTGAACAAGGCCCACACGAATGATTTGGTTCGTTGTTTTTGTTTTACGGCATATCAACCCTCTTCGGGTTATTTAATGCCGAATCCAAAGATTTTGAAGAAAATTTTTTTAATAGAATATATTTGTTGTTTTCAAGTCGGTTTCTATTTAACCTATAGTTGGAACCCTAACAGATACTACCACTCCGGGTCAGAGTGGACCTGGGAGCAATGATAATTAAAGGGTGGCTCCACACTCCCCAAAGCCCGCAAGCTGGGGCCTCACCACTGGATATAGTTTAAGGTTTCCGTTCTGCTAGATCTACAGCAGATGTGCTTACAGTTATATCTCATAGGATTAGCAAATCTCTCGACGGAGGCAACTTTTCTAGGGCAATTGCTCTTGACATATCTAAGGCCTTTGATAGGGTATGGCATAAAGGTTTACTTCATAAGATCTCCAGCTATGGTATAGCTGGAAATGTCTTCTCAATTATTAAATCATTTCTTTCTGATAGGTTCATAAGAGTAGTAGTTGATGGGCAAAAATCAGAAGCTCACAGTATTAATGCCGGTGTCCCTCAGGGGTCCATCCTGGGCCCAACTCTTTTCCTGATCTACATTAATGATCTTCCAAATCACATCCTTACATCATTTGTAGACATTTATGCTGACGACACTACCATCTATGGTAGCACATCTAAGACAGTAAACAACCAAGTTCTCTCCAATTCTCTCTCCTCTGATCTTGAACATGTAGTACAATGGGGAAAGGAGTGGCTGGTTACTTTTAATGCATCTAAAACCAAGCTTCTCTCTTTACATCATCAACATTCTGATCCACATCTGGCATCAATTGAAATGAATGGCTCTCGTCTTCAGGAGGCCTCAAGTTTTGACAAGCTTCTGGGCTTGACCATTACTCCTGATCTTAAATGGAACACGTACATCAAATCTGTTGCCAAGACCGCTGGAAAAATGGTGGGATCTTTCTATCGATCCAGTAGATATCTCACTGCTGATGCAATTCTCTATCTATATAAGAGCCAGGTACGTCCAAGGATGGAATACTGTTGCCACATCTGGGCAGGAGCTGCTAGAAAGGACTTGGCCTGCCTTGATAGAGTTCAAAATAGACTTCGTAGCCTCGTAGGAGATGTCCTTTTCTCTTCCTTGCAACCTCTATCTCACAGAAGAGATGTTGCGAGTTTGTCTCTGATGTATCGTTATTTTCATGGAAAGTGTTCGACTGAGCTTCAATCTATGGTCCCCCCTCGCAAATCTTTCACAAGAAACACTCGTCTAGCTGTAAACACTATCAATAATTCCCCCCACTCTTTATCTGTGCCTAAACCTAAACGTAGATTCCATGAACAAAGCTTTTTTATTAGAACTGCACGCCTGTGGAATTGTCTTCCGTTTTCCTGCTTTCCGGCTGACTACAATATGATTGTCTTCAAGTCTAACGTAAATAAGTTCTTGATGAGCCGTTCCATATAAGTTATCAAATTTAACAAATTTTCATTACTAATGATTATTATATTGTCCAATTTCTACTGTACACTCTTTAACCCTTATCCTTGAGTGGCCTCTTGGCCTTGATAATGAGTTGATACCTATGAAAAAAAAAAAAAAAAAAAGAAAAAGTCCAATGTGAACAAGTTCTAATTGAATCGTCCCCCTAAGTAATCCAAGTTTCAAAATTCCCACTGTTTACTATGCTAAAATCACAATGACTAATGTATACCTATTAACCCTTATCCTCGAGTGGCCTCTGGGCCTTGATAAGTGATGACACCCTTGTAAAAAAAAAAAAAAAAAAAAAAAAAAGGTCATATCCAGGACCCCCATTGAGGGACTTTTACCCTCTGCAGGGAGGCAGTCAGTGTATTCTAATGCCCCACCGACAGGGCCCCCACATGAATGAAGCGCTTAACCTATTATCAGACATTGCTGAAAGGTCCGCCAGTAATTTTCTTATAGACACAATCAGTCTTTTCCAAACTTCCATGTAAGTGGAGGCAGAGTAATGTAATTAGCTCATGATGGTGCATGATAACATGCTAGTTTGCATGAATGTATTTTGGGAGTATCAAAGGTTGCTTTATTTCTAGAAGAAAAACTGATTTTTCCAGCCTTACTCGCATTCATCCTCAACTATACATTAATCCAGAGAGAGAGAGAGAGGACTATTTTCTAACTCTACTCAACATTGACCAAACTCAAGAATTTTTTCAATGACTTTTGGCCAGACATTTAGCTTTGTGCTAAATGCTTCTGCTATTGTTGATCTATGGACCAATGCGATGCATTTGCTGCAACCAAAGAACAAATCTCAACAGTACCAGAAGTGAATTAGAAGGCGAGTTAGACAAGGGTAACTTAAAGGATATACTGCATTATCACAGCTATAATTTAGTCCTAGAAACCCTGCCTCCAGCCACATGGAAATTTGGAAAAGACAGATTGGGTCTCTTTCAGCAATGTCAGACAAGAAGCGCTTCATCCTTATGAACCTAGTTCCATGAGATAATGCCCATTGCAAATGTTCCCCCATTATGGACAAAATTCTGTATTGCTGAACAAGCATATTCATTGCACCAGTCCAGGCATTCTCTGTTCTTAGCAGTAAGTATACTTTTTTTGCTTTTCGAGGCAACTGAACCATGTATTGTTCAAGATCCATTCATCAGGTGGAATACCCTTTGTTTTGATCAGGGAGGTAAATGATGCAATCCACTTGATGCATTTTAGGTGGGTTCTATTGAAAGTGGCATGCACAGGAATTGGAATCTTGTTTGGGCCTCATAGGTAACAGCTACGCTGGTCTCCAATAACAAGGGCTCAGTTTTACTTGTGTCGGAGCACTTCAAAATAGCTGCCATAAGTTCTACATGGTTTCTGTTCATCTTGCATCACGCATCTAGTTAATATTTTAGTTCTTGCTTGCTCCATACACAGCTGCCTTTAAACTAGAATTAATGCTAGAGATTAACAAAGATAAAAGTGGCCTTCAATGTGTACAAAAAAAAAAAAAAAAAAAAACGTAAATAAATTGTTAGGGGAAAGTACAGAATAGTTAACAAAGTTTACCTCCATGTTAAGAATGGTTTTCTAAATAATATTTCAACGCGGTAAGTAAACTGCAGATTATTTAGAAAGCCATACTTAACATGAAGAGAGGAGGCTTTGTTAAACATTCTGTACATTCATCTAACAAGTTAATAAATTAATAAATAAAAAATCAGTACAAAACTTGGAAAATCACAAAAGTAAGCTATCCAGAAGTATTTTAATATCCAAAACCAAATCTGATCAGGCATCATTTATTGCAGACTCCAAGTTGGGCATCCTTCTGGTTTGCAAAATTGATTTGGTTACTTATCCAATTTACGACCCAATCTTCGGCAATCTTGTTTTGACATCTGACAGATTACGAAAGCAGCTGAAAGATGCTAAAGCTAAGACAGACGATAAATTCAAAATGCAGCATTCCCCTTTCCCATGTTAAGAATGGTTTTCTATTTAGAAGTTGCCAAAGATCAAGCCATAAACTGGATAAGTATCTTAATTTGTAAACGAGCGAGTGCTGAAAAAAATATCCTCTATAAACCCCAACATTAACCCTAAGTCAAGGGTAGCAATAACAATTTTTTAAGTAGGTACTAGTTCAGAAATAAAACAAAAAATTGCAGAAAAATAAAGGAAACAGCACGTGCACGAGTGGTTATAGATTTTGGTGCTTATTCAGAATTGCACTTATGGCAGAAATTAAAAGTAAAGAAAGATAAATTTTTACATACTTTGCATCTTTATAATCACCTTTAAAATGACTATTAAAAGGCTTTCAAGGTATGTCGCATTTAAATTCTCCCCAAACAAGTAGTTTTCCAGACATAAAGCAATGTAATTCCTTAAGTGATGGCGATTGTTGTACGTGCAAGCGTGCATATTTAAGTGGAAAGTGAGTAAGAATTTAAATAAAATACAGAACAGTCTGTATGATGGTATATACTCATTAGAAAATGAAGACGTCATATTTAAAAAATCATGTAAATCGATCAAATAGTTTTTGTTCAAGAAAATCAAATTTTACGACTAAAGTGAGCCGTAGTGTCTTTGTCAACCATGATGAAATAAGTGGGAGACAACTAAAATTGAAGTGTCAAGGTAAAAAAAAAAATCAGCCTTTTTTTTTTTTTTTTTTACATAGAGGTCACCACTTATCAAAGCCCAGAAGCCACTCGGGGATACGGGTTATTGTGTGTACAGTAATTAATGGGGTAGTGTTGTATTATTCGTTAGTATTGGAGATTTGATAAAGTGTCATTACTTAGGGGGCGGTTCATCAGGAATTTGTTTGTTGGACTTGAAGACATCCAAGTTGAAGTTGGGAGGGAAACAGGCAAGCGCCAGAGAGTTCCACAGGTGTGCAGTTCTAAGAAAGAAGCTTTGTTCATGGAATCTACGTTTTGATTTAGGCACGGATAAAGAGTGGGGAAAATTATTGACAGTGGTTTCAGCTAGACGGGTGCTTTTCGTGAAAGATCGGCAAGGGGAGACCAGAGATTGGAGCTCAGACAAGCACTTGCCATGGAAATAACGATAAAACAAAGACAGGCTCGCAACGTCTCTTCTGTGGGAGAGAGGTCGCAGGGAAGAGAAAAGGGCATTCTCCACTAAGCCACGAAGTCTATTTTGTACTCTGTCAAGGAAGGATAGGCTGTTTTTAGCAGCTCCTGCCCAGATGTGGCAGCAGTACTCCATCTTTGGACGTACTTGGCTTTTATATAGATAGAGAATTGCATCATTAGTGAGATATCTTCTGGAGCGGTAGAAGGATCCCACCATTTTCCCAGCGACCTTAGCAACAGATTTGATGTACGTGTTCCATTTCAGATCAGGAGTAAAGGTCCAACCCAGAAGCTTATCAAAACATGGGGCCTCCCCTAGATGAGAGCCATTCATTTCAATCGATGCCAGATGGGGATCAGAGTGTTTATGATGTAAAGATAGGAGCTTGGTTTTGGATGCATTAAAAGGTAACCAGCCACCTCTTCCCTCACTGTACCACATGCTCAAGATCAGAGGAGAGAGAATCAGAGAGGACATTGTCATTTACGGCCTTTGATGTGTTGACATAGATGGTCGTGTCATCAGCATAGATGTCAACGAATGATTTAAGTACATGTTTTGGGAAATCATTGATGTAGATCAGGAAGAGAGTTGGGCCCAGGATGGACCCTTGAGGGACTCCAGCATTAATACTGAGGGCCTCTAATTTCTGCCCATCAACCACTACTCTTATGAGCCTATCAGAGAGAAATGATTTAATGATTGAGAAAACATTTCCAGTTATACGATAGCTGGAAATCTTATAAAGTAGGCGTTTATGCCATACCTTATCGAAGGCCTTTGATATGTCGTTAAGAGATTCGCTAATCCTATGAGACATAACCGTAAACACATCTGCTGTAGATCTAGCAGAACGGAAACCATATTGCATGTCATTAAAAAGGTTATTTCTGCTGAGGTGGTTGACTACTTCTCTATTTAATATGGATTCCAGCAATTTACTCATGACACACAGGAGACTTATTTGTCTGTACTGAGAGGGAGATGACTTATCACCTGAATTCTTAAATACAGAGCATACTGATGAGGTTTTCCAGGGTGTTGAAAAGCACTTCTCCTTAAGGCAATGCTTAAACAGTTTTGTAAGTATGGGGGCAAGTTCTGGTTGAAGCTTTTTTAACTATAATTGGAATACTGTAAGGGCCAGTTGCTTTACTGGAATCAAGGTTCTTGATTAGCTTGACAACCTCATGCACAGATATTTGTATGTTACCTAGCGTGTTTTGTGTTATAGGAGGAAATACGGGGAGTTGATGGCCTTCATCGCATAGGGTAGAATTTGCTGCAAAGTTCTTGGCAAATAGTTTGGCCTTGTCTGATGCTGACGAGATGACCTCAGGTTCATTGATGATAGTTTGGATAGAACGCACGTTTCTGTTCAGAATCCTGTTTGCTATTTGCCAGAACTGGTGGGAACCAAGCCGCTGCTCAGCTACTTTGGATTTAACAGACTGAGCATATAGCTCTCTTGCATTTTTTATTACTCTTTTACAGTGGTTGCTGGAGGTCCTAAAAGCAGCTTTAGTCTCAGTGCATCTATTACGTTGGTAGCTATGTAAAAAGTGATTTCTGTGCGCGATGGCAGCAGCACATTCTGGGAAGAACCATGGCTGGCTGTTAGGTTTTTGTTGGAATTTTTTGGTATGAATCGGTATATGCCTACAATTAACCATTCAGTCAGGTCTGATACTAGAGAGGACACATCCTTTTTAAACATGGAATGGAGAGATAGATTGGATATGAATGTACGGAAGCTATCCCAG
This sequence comes from Euprymna scolopes, assembly GCF_053919585.1. Taxonomy (NCBI): domain Eukaryota; kingdom Metazoa; phylum Mollusca; class Cephalopoda; order Sepiida; family Sepiolidae; genus Euprymna; species Euprymna scolopes. Next base: position 64,758,845 of record NC_136511.1, read on the forward strand.
TCAGCCATAGAGTATCGGTATACAGTACGGTGGAGAGGTACCTGAAGACTTCAATCTATATATCTAAAGTGAAATTGTCTGTGTGTACATTTCCCTACTAAACTACTCTGTCAATTTTCAGTCTACAGACTCGAGATTTGACTTAAGGGGTATTGAGATTTAGGAAAATCTTTTTAGTCGGTTTTTAGTCAGAAATTTGGCTGTCAAGGGGTCAAAGTTCAACGATTTGACCATTGAAAACTCTACCAAACTTCTCCGACAATTTTGGGTCTAAGCACTTGAAATTTTAGATGGATCAAACTTTTTAATTTAAAAAATGTTAAGGGTCAAAATTGGGGTCAAAATTTAAAAAAAAATTTGACCTCTCAGCCAATTTTTAGTCTAAACATTTGAAATTTTACATAAAGTGTATTCAGACATGAGGCAAGCTTTTTTATCGGGTTTTGGCCGAAAATTTGGCTGCCAAGGGCTCAAAATGAAAAAGATTTGACCTTTGTGGTCTCTAGCAAACTATTCAGCTAATTTTGTGTCCAAACATTTGAAATTTTACATAATACGTATTCAGGAAGGCAGCAAGCTTTTTAATCAGTTTTGGGGACGAAAATTTGGCTGCCAAGAAGAGGTCAGAATTGAAAGAGTTTACCTTTGTAGATTCTACCAAACTCCTCCGCCAATTTTGGGTTTAAACACTTGAAATTTTAGATGTAGGTTACCTGGACACGAGTCAAATTTTTTAATATATGCACATAAAGTTATGAACAGAACATAGAGCCTGAGCAAATCCGGGCTGAACTGCTAGTACAGTTTAATAGTAAAATCATACATTTTGATTTTCTTAGTTGCAAAAAAAAAAAAAAAAAAAATACAAAAAAATACTTGATCGATTTACGTAATTTTTGGAATATGACATCTTCGTTTTGAAATGAACACCTACATCATACAGACTTTTCTGTATTTTTTTAAATATAAGTGTGATTCTGAATAAGCACCTAGATTTTTATTATTCAATCAATTTACTTCTCCCTGGCATTATTATTATTTTGTACAAACCTTCTCTCATTTTCTGATCCAGTTCGTCTAAAGTCGGTTCAATAAGTTCCCAACCTTCTGGTGGAGGCTTTTTACTTCTGCGTACCTTCGGCATATTCTTCCAAGATTAAACTCGAAAATTATAAAAAGATTCAGGTGTTAAACGTGCAAAATTTAAACAAATATATATATATTTATATGATAAAACTCCAAATACAGGTTCAGTAAATTCAAAAACAATATTTGTATTCTTAGACACGAGAAAACAAACCGGAAGCAGTTTTCTTTTGGATCACGTTCTCGCGAGATTATCGAAATAATAATTATTTCTGATTGATTTATCAATATAGAAATTTATTAAAAGTTTAAATTTATTTATTTATTTAAAAAAAAAAAAAAGTAATATCTGAACATTATTCCGAATTCGTTTGTAAGAAAAAAAAAATGTTATTCTCGACCAAATTGCGTGAAAGGGAGCAGTCATTGTTTTAAAGTGTACTATTATATGACGACGCGCGTGCGTGTGTGTGTGCGCTTTTCTTCTTCTTCTTCTTCTTTTTTTATTAGTACTCTTCTAAAGTGTACCGCGTGTGAGTGTGACCACAAACTCACTGACGTGGTACATCGGATAAGTTCAGACTTCGACAAATGGATTTTTTCAGTATATTGTTTTAAATGTTACGCACTTAATTGACATGTCGAAAATAGTAATATATCCAACAATTACGAAATAGTAATATATCCAACAATTACGAAAATCTATCAAGTAAAAAATTATTTATAGTTAAAAGTAATTTTTATGGAAAATTGGCTAAAATTACATTTTTCTTGTAGACACTAAAAGCCTAGACACATGGAACATAACTCCAAAAAGAATATTTCAATTGTGTCATGGCGCCAAATTTGTTGTCTGTAGCTATAGATTTTTTTTTTATTACTAAAATCATGATAGCAGTTTTTCTACTCGATGAATTTTCGTAATTTTTAGATATATTACTATTTTCCACATGACAATTAAATACGTACTGTTGTTTTTGCTTAAAACGATATATTAAAAAAAATCTCTTTGTCGACTATATCTTAACAAGCAACAAATAAATTTCTACTCAAGGATATTTCGTAATATTTTTTAGGTTCGGACAAAATGAATGCCGATGCTCGAAATGTATAAACATTTTGACCCCTCCTTTTACTTAAAAATTCACCAAAAATCGGGAAATTAACCAATTTTAATGAAATTTTCAGTATTTATAAAATAATGATCACGGAATATAATGAACCTATTATTTTTATTTAAGTCTTAGTGGAAATGTATTATTTTGTTTAAACAAAAAATACCTTTATTAAAGTTATTGTTTTCTGTAGTAAAAAAAAAAATGAAAGAATTTATTTTTGCTTTTTTTATGAAAATAAAGCACCGTAAATTATAATTTAAAAAAAAAAAAAATTTAATTTCTCCAGTAACATTACAAAAAAGGCCGCTAAAGTCCGTATTAATAAATTCGGTATAACTTGAAGAAAAATGAATTTCTTGAATTACCTATATTACCATTGAATTAAGCATTGTTTATTTAATATTTAAAAAAAAAAAATTATAATAGCAAAAATATTTCTACTTTTTTTTTATTTAAATTACAGATTTCGCATTAATTTTATATGCAAGATTTTAATAATTTCCTCGCTGGCATGAATGTGTAGAGGACTAGGATATATAAATCCTAATCCCGTTACAAAAGAAAAATAATGAAACGAATGGAATGAAGGAAACAAAGACTCAATTGCTGGAATAGATAAACGTGTCGTTTATTTATTGTTGAAAAAATGAATGTTTTAGATATAACACGTGTTCATGTCCGCGTGGGTGTAACCATTGTTTGTTGCGGGATTGGTAGTATAGAAGGAAAAAGGAAATGTGTGTTCATCTCACGTTCGGGTCACTATCGTTTGTTCGCGTGTGGGAAGAGAAGTGAGTGATGTAGTGGAAAATGGGAATAATAGTCCAGCGTGTAGACAAAGAAAAAGATAGAGGGCTGACATCAGTTAAACTGTGCGCCATATTAGCCGTCAGCTATGCTGTGGTGTTCTCTGGAACAAGTAGTAGATAGAGAGAGAAAGAGTGAGAATGTCAATCCAGTTCATGGAGAGAGAAAGCGTATAAAGTGTATGTACTGTTTGTTAGCCTTTTGTCCCACATAGTAGCAAGTGGCATGAGGCACGTGCCTGTTCGAAAGGGCACGCTGTCGGTCTGTAGACCGCCCAGCTTAGGAAGCTGGTCCAAAAAGGGCTGGAAACAGCTTGTCTCTTGCTTTTATAGTTGTTTCCAGTGGTCTTTTGCGCATGTGTGGATTTCCTTTGAAAGGGGAAGTGACGTTGTCCATGTGTGTGTACATATGCGTACGTTAGCGTGTGTGTATACACGTGAATGTGAGTGTATGTACGCGAACGTGAATATATGTACGTGCGTGGACATGGGCGCGTATGTTTGTGTGCGCGTATGTATATGACAAGTAATATAGCTTGAAATGTGAACGCGTGTTTTTGTGTGAGACTAGAAAAGGCTCACGCAAATGTGAAACTTTCGGCATAACATAATTTTTATATAATCTCAATGACAATAATAAAAACAAAAAAAATTAATTTAAAAACAGGAACAAAAAAAATAATTAAATTAAAAAAATGATAAAAACTGATACAAACGTTCAGAATAGGAATGTACGGATGCACGTCTGGGACAAAAAGAAATCTGACACCCCTACTTCCTTTTACTATCATGACTTCATTTTAAAACTGTGTTGCGATTGGCTATGATTTGGGGTTTCCATATAATCGTGTTTACAAACCTTTATTGGTTGCGTTTTGGTGAACGGCAGAATTACTTACTTTTAGGGGGCTAATTAAGCTATTTTTTGTACAAACAAGGTGTTTTTTTTATTATTTAATTCAATATCTTAGGACTTTATTAATTATCTTTGAAATAGACCAGAAAACTAATATTTATCTTTTAAAGGATTTTTACAATGAATTTCTTTTTTTATTATTACATTTTCACCCCAAACAAGGCACATTGCCACTTTGGTGTAGGGGGCTACTATTGTGGGAACATGAACCAGGCAATACTATCAAGGACATAAGCTCCTGGGGTACTATGTAGGGAGTTGGCAGCAAGATGTCGGTTCACATTATACTTGAACTTCTGCATGTCAGTACAGTTGGGGAAGCAGAGACTCGGAATGGAATTCCAAAGTCTAGCGGTTCTGGGGAAGAAACTACTAGAGTAAAAAGCTCTCTTACATCTAGGGATCTCTACTGTGTAGGGGTGGGATTTAGCTGTTTGTCAGGTTTGTCGAGGGTATTTATGTTGTGAGGGCACAAATGCTTGCAGTTCGTCAGAGCATTCACCATTAAAATACTTGTAGAATAGGCAGAGGGATGCAACATTTTGTCGATAGGACAGAGGCTGAAGCTTAGATGACAGTTCAGGACCTATTAGATTGGCGACTCTCTTTTGGACCTTGTCTAGCAGCGAGAGACTAGTAGCAGATTCACCAGCCCAAATATAACAACAATACTCCATACATGGGCAAATGGTGGCCTTATAGAGGTACAGGATACTTTCGGGCATTAGTAGCTTTCTAGCATGGTAGAGAGAGCCTACTTTCTTCGCAATGGTCCTGGCAATGCTCTCAATGTAATTGTTCCAACTTACGTTTCCTGTGAACGTTAGGCCGAGGTGTTTAAAAGAAGTACTTTCAGATAATGAGTCTTTGGCCATTGCTATTGGTGGTAGAGAAGGTTTCTTGTAGTTATTGAAGGAAACAAGTTTAGTCTTGGCAGCATTGAATATGACCATCCATTTTTGTCCTCATTCCATTACAGATTGGAGGTCATCCTCTAGTGTTTCTGCCATTTCCTTAGATATGCGTTCATTTGTTTTCCTGTCGTGCCTGTTACAGAGCGTGGTGTCATCAGCTTATACCTATCTCAGAGACAATTTTGTCGGGGACGTCATTTATGAATATTAGGAACAATAAAAGTCCAAGAATAGACTCCTGAGGCGCTCCCGCATTTATATCATATTGTTTTGATGTACGCCTGTCGAGGACAACTTGAATTTTTCTCTTTTCTAAGAAGGATTTAATTATGCTAAGTATTCGCCCAGTGATCTGATTTTCCTGAGAAGACCTTCATGCCATACCCTGTCAAAAGCCTTAGATATATCTAGAGCTACCACTTTACCCTCCCCTGCTTTGTCCAGTGACTGGTATATACGTTCAGAGATTACAGTTAGGATATCTACTGTGGAATGGGATTTTCTAAATTCATATTGTTGGTCGGTCAGAAGTTTAGCATCTGTAAGGTGATGAACTAGAGTTTCGTTAATTATGGACTCAAATATTTTGGTGAAAAGTGGGAGGAGGCTAATGGGGCGATAATTTAATGGATTAGTTCTTTCGCCAGAATTCTTGAAAACTGGTATCACAGAAGCGGTTTTCCAGCAGGCAAGAAAGCAAGATTCATTAAGGCATTTGTTGTAATGTTTGGAGAGAACTGGAGCTACTTCAGCGGAACATTTTTTTAATCGCAGGCCAGGATGAGATCAGGTCCACATGCTTTTGAAGTGTCAAGGTTTTATATGATAGTATGCACCTGAGAAGGGGTGAGTTTCAGATTGTCTAGCATGGCATCTGTCCACAAAGGAAAGTCAGGGAGGGGACGGTTAGCAGGGTCCAGTGTGGAGTTGGAGGCAAACCGCCTGGCAAGCATGTTAGCCTTCTCGGTTGCTGAGGAAACAACCTCATGATTGATTGAGATTGTCAGACTGACTTCCTCATCTTGGTTGTTATTGTCACAACGTTTCGGCCGTTTTGCCCTCCGGCCTTCGTCAGGTGTTTTGTATCGAACTGGGGAACCGTTTGTTAGGAGTCTCGAACCCAACCCTTTATTATTATTACGGGGGTACCGTGTTCGGACTCCAGCTAGGCTTTGGGACATAGTTGCTGATTTTCTGTTTTTGAGTGTTACTCCCCGTAATAATGATAATAATAATAAAGGGTTGGGTTCGAGACTCCTAACAAACGGTTCCCCATTTCGATACAAAACACCTGACGAAGGCCGGAGGGCAAAACGGCCGAAACGTTGTGACAATAACAACCAAGATGAGGAAGTCAGTCCGACAATCTCAATCAATGAAAACACCTCATCTCAAAAATACAGCCAATTACAACCTCATGATTGTTGGTTAGTGGGGGAATTGTTGATTTCCCATTATTTACTACACTGTTGTAGATTTTCCAGAAATCATAGATTCCTAATTTTTGTGCTTCGATGCGTTTTTTGGTTGTTTCAGTAAATTCTCTCTTAGCTGTCACTATTTCTTTCTTATAGTTACTTCTAGCTTCTATATACTTCTGTCTGTTTGAACTGGAATTATGTCGATTAAATCTGCAGTACGCAATGGCAGTTGCACAAGTAGAAGTAAACCATTGGGGAGAGTGGGGCTTGCTATAAAATTTCCGCATGGGAACATGTGCTTCAATTGCCATTTTGAATCTCAGTGGTCTCATTTGCGCACTGCTCAGCAGGAAGAGAAAAGATATTTCGCCATGGGGCATCTCTGATAACTTCAAAATTTAGATGAATTGGTAAGCTCACTGTGAAAACATTTTTCATAACTTTTTTTTTTCACGTGTACAAATATTTTTGCCTTTAGGAAATTAACTTTAGTCTTTGATTTCAAATACAATCAAAAAGTAGTTGAAAACCTAGAAAAAAATTATGATAAACCGGCTTTCAAAACTAGGCCCCCCCCCTAGCTTTATCCGTCCATTTTTGCCCGTACCTAGTAAACTTGTACAGTTTCATCAAGACATTAAAAAATGAAAATATTGTTGGCTCCCTCTACCGTGCTAGAAAACTACTTATGCCTGACAGTATCCTATACCTCTATAAGGCAACCATTCGCCCATGTATGGAGTACTGTTGTCACATCTGGGCTGGTGCATCTGCTTCTTGTCTCTCGCTCCTGGACAGGGTTCAAAAGAGAGTCGCCAACCTGATAGGTCCTGAACTGTCATCTAGGCTTCAGCCTCTGTCCCATCGACGAGATGTTGCATCCCTCTGCCTGTTCTACAAATACTTTAATGGTGAATGCTCTGACGAACTGCAAACACTTGTACCTCCCCGACGTAACTACCCCCGACAAACCCGACAAGCTACTAAGTCTCATCCCTTTACAGTAGAGATCCCTAGGTGCAAGAAAGCCTTTTACTCCAAAAGTTTCTTCCCCAGAACTGCGGGTCTTTGGAACTCCCTTCCGGGATTCTGCTTTCCCAACTGCAATGATATGCAGAAGTTCAAGTGTAATGTTAACAAACATCTTTCTACTCATCTCCCTTCATAATGACCCCGCTAATTAAGTCCCTAATAGTAGCCCCCTGCTTCAAAGTGGCACTGTCCCTTGTTTGGGGTGAAAATTGAATAAAAAAAAAATTTTTTTAAATATCCAGAAAAAAAAAGTATCCGTTTTGGATTGAAGTTCTCCGAAAAAAAAAAAAATTCATTTAATTTGATCGAGTTTTTTTTTTTTTTTTTTTACAGCGGAAAAACACGTTTTTATGACAGCGCGGTATCACTGGTAGAATACTTAGCATAATTGAATCCTTCTTAGACAAGAGAAAAATCCAGGTTGTCCTCGACGGTCGAACATCTAAACAGTGTGATATAAATGCGGGAGTGCCTCAGGGGTCTATTCTTGGACCTCTATTGTTCCTGATATTTATTAATGACCTCCCCGACAAAACTGCCTCTGAGATGGGTATATATGCTGATGACACTATACTCTATAACAGGCATGACAGGAAAACAAATGAACACATATCTAAAGAAATGGCAAAAACACTAGAGGATGACCTCCAATCTGTAGTGGAATGGGGACATAAATGGATGGTCACATTCAATGCTGCCAAGACTAAACTGGTTTCATTCAATAATTACAAGAAACCTTCTCTGCCACCAATAGCAATGGCCAGTGACTCCCTGTCTGGGAGTACATCTTTCAAACTGCTTGGCCTAACGTTCACAGGAAACATGAGCTGGAACAATTATATTGAAAACATTGCCAGACATACCAGCATCTTTAGAACATGCCACAGGAAGAATAACTCAGTTTAAAGCGCCGACACCTCCTTACCCATCTTAAATAACAACTTTTCTTTTTAAAAATCGAAACATGGTTACCTTTTGATTGGTATCATAACAAATTGTTTTTCGCAGTAAAAAAACAAAACAAAAAAAAACTACTTGATCAAATTAAGTGTATTTTTTTTTTCAGAGAACTTCATCCCATAACAGATACGTACAATATAACTTTTTTTCTCTCGATATTTTCATTTTTGAATGTCTTGATTAAACGGATCAAGTACCATTTTTTTATGTATTACTATTTTCGACATGACAATTAAGGGTACTTCTACAGATTATCGCCGAAAATGGAGACGCCATTTTTTCGGACACTTGTCGTTAAAATCAGAGCGAGAAATCAGTATTTTAAACTATGACCGAAGTAGGAAATAACAAAAAAAAAAAAAAAATTACAAAATTGTTGTATGAAAATTATATTTTCTTACGCAATTATCTTTACAATTATATTTTGATACATTTTAATGCAACAAATGTTTTGGTTTTCAAATGGCGTTCGCCCAGTTTAAACAATTATGAATATGTCATTTTCAATTTCTGTTTTTAATTATATATATATATATATATATATATATATATATATATATATATATATATATATATATATATATATATACATTTCATTATAAACTTCTCGTTTTCATTAAAACAATTACCGATATATATTCTCTTTCACTTTCTTTATTTATTTATTTTTTTTCATAGTTCTTTCCCTAAGTAATTAATATCTAGTTTAATTCTTTTTTTTTTTTTTTTTAATTTCCTACTTCGGCCATAGTTTAAAATACTGATTTCTCCCTCTGATTCTAATGACAGGTGCCCCCCCCAAAAAAAATGGCGTCTCCATTTTCGCCGATAAACTGTAGAAGTACCCAATTAAGTACATAATATTGTCCTCGCTTAAAACAGCATATAAAAAAATCGATCTGTCGACTGTATCTTAACAATCATCGAAAAATCGAACGTTCTCGTTAATGTCGCCAAGCTCTCAATCTCCGTTATGAATAAGTTTGTTTAAAGTACGGATGGCGAGTAGTAACATAATAATCATATGCTGTTTATGCCTGGTTCATATTTATTTTACGGCCATCTTTCAGTTCATGTTGATCATATAAGGGAGATAACTTTTCTCGATTTTACTTCTTTCCTCGCGAAACCAGAGTTAGTCACACTATGGATCTTTAATGTGGTAAAAATCCAGCTCCTAACACTAACAAAAAAGTTAGGAGGGGGACACTCTGGACGATTTCAATATTTGGGTATATCGAAGCGATTAGCTCCGAAAAAGGCTGTCATAGTTTATCAATTAGTTTTATCCATTTCACAGTATTGGCAGGGTAAATTAGTCCATCGTGCATCGTGCAAATATGTATAAATCTTAATTTGTTTTCTGATTTTATTTATTACTAGCAAGGCTATCCGGTGTTGCCTGGGTAAAAAGTGTAATATATTTTTTTAAAAACTTCTATCTTTCCTCCTGTGAGTGGCGTGCGTGGAAGCGCTCAAGAATTGTATTCCAATGTTTTTGTCGGGCCTACCTATGGTTCATCCAAGGGCTCTAAAAACTCGGAGAATAACTGCCAAGATTGTTCTGGTAACGTGTTCTGTTGAATCACTTTGATCGGGATCATGTGTAGAATCGTCAGAGGTGTTTGGGTTCGAATCGACAGACTTGTTCAGGATCATGTCGGGTTGCGTGGACAAAATTGTTCAGGACCTTGTTGCTGCATGTGATAATATTTTTTTTTCTTTCGTCTCTCTTCCCTCGTAAAGTAACACCTTTTTCTCTTCCCCAACTCCTTTTTCATCTCTGCTGAACCTATTTCACTCTTTTTCACATTCACACATACACATGGACACACACACATTTATAGCTCCTTCTAGAAATGAGTTGACATAAGGGAATTAATTCCTTGATTTAAAAAAAATCAGTTACTTCTCTTTAGCTAATAAATAATTTGGCTGGAGAACCAACCCACTTGACGATATCTGAGCTAATTTAGGATTAAAGAATGAATAATTTTATCTAAATTTTAGATATGTTGCGGACCAGGATATAAATATTCTAACTCGCTACAAAAGAAAATAATGAAACGAATGGAATGAAGGAAACAAAACCTCAATTACTGGATAAAATAAACATATCATTTATTTTCTGTCGAAAATAAAGAGTTTAGGTGAAAAACGTGTTCCTTCAGTCGTTGACGACTACGCGTGTGGAAAAGAAAAGGAATTAAGTAGAGGACGAGAAATGGCAGTCCTGCCATGTAGAAAGGGAAAGAGAAAGGGAGTGTTGGCCTCAGCAAAACCGTACGTTCATGATAGCAGTCGTCCACGTGGAAAAGTCTTCAAGCCAAGAGCTTGTGAACGCCGTACTTGCCTGGTTGACAAAACCCAGGCAAAAAGGGAAGAAAGAGGAAGTTGAATGGTTGTGTTGACTTTTATATCGGGGTGAGTGTTCTGACTGCGCATGTCTAGTATTCCTTTCAGGGGAAGTAACGTTTCCCATGTGTGTGTACATGTGCTCGTATGTGTGCGTACATGTGTGTACGTTAGCGTGTGTGTGTATGCACGTGAATGTGAGTGTATGTATGAGGATGTGTATATGTGTGCGTGTGTACATGTGGGTGTGTATATGTGAGGAAAAACATTTTCGAACAGATATTCATCTGGGGCAATGCCAATCAAGAAAATACCAACTTTATGAGTATTTGTTTTGCATTTTTTTTACTTTGGACCAGCATACCAACATATGCACACACAGACAACTGCCTTTTATATTATATAGATTATGATGTTTAATTTGTAATATATTTTAGGGAATGGGACGTTTCAGCATGGCTGATTCAGCATTGCTGTTTTAACTTGGCCAATTCGGCTCAGCTGATTTAACGGCAAGACAATTCGGTGTCATCATTTTCATAAAGATTTTATAACTTTTTTTTACATTAAGGAAAACAATATGAAAATATATCACTTGAAATGTTTTTAAGAAAAATCATGCTTTTGCAAAACTCTTTTTAGTTAATAATTTTCTCATTATTTTGAGAAAATATTATATTTAATGAGTCCTTTCTTTTTTATTTTTACTTTAAACAATTTGAGCTTAAATTTTAAAACCTTTTTCAAAATTACAGTATTAAATTTTCATTTTATAATTAAAACATTTTTTTTTTTAAATTTTAAAGAAAAAAGTATCTTCATTTATTGAATTAATTTTAAAAATATAAACAAAACTTTGACTATAATGACGAAGCGCTAATTTGTTCATTTGTTTTCATATTTTGTTCAGTGAAAAACGTTAGGAATATTTCAATAAGTTTTTGTTTTTTGTAAGCATTCGGTAATGAAAGCGTTAATGAGTTGTGTGTCCATATGTTCATTTATGTCTGCATGTGTGTGCTTATAACTATGTATTAGTGATGGGACGATTCCAAAATTTTTCCCCGATTCCGATCCAATTACCGATTCCGTTAAAAATTTCCAATTCCGATTTGATTCCCGATTCCGATTCTTTTAAAATTTATAAATATTTAATTAGAGATTAGTTATTTTGCAAATTTTTAAAATATTCAATAACTTCCCGGAGAATTTTCGCATATGTTTTTTCCTGAAATGTTTTCCTTGTAATTGATTGAAAATTGTAAGACAACAAAAGATTTATTTTAGTTTTTAAACAAAGCCAGATTGTATCAGTTCGTCATTAGTGTACCACATGCTACTTGAAAGTTTTCAGAAAAAGTTGAAAATAGTCGACGATTGGTAGGCAAAATGAGAAAACGATGTAAGAACAAAATATTAACAACGCCCCTTCCCTCCCATTGTTATGAACAAATTTCTAAATAATAATGTTACTATTTAGAAAACCATTTTTAACATGGAGAGGGCGTGGGCTTTGTTAACTATTATTTGCCTTCTTTCTATGAATGAAGTTCAAATTTTATTTTAATTATAAAAATTTGGTGGGTTATCAAATTGATTTCTTTTGCTGTAAAAAAAAACAAAAATAAAAACGAGATGCAGATAATAATAATAATAATAATAATAATAATAATAATAATAATAATAATAATAATAATAATAATTGGCTAATCAACAAAGTGTGATCATTTTGTGTATATTTATAAAGGAAACCTATTGTTTGGTGTTTTATTGTATTTTGACCACTAAATTTTTCAACCTGTTTACATATAATCATCTAAAAGTGGAGAATCGTGTTTTCTTTTTTAGGTGTAAGTTGGATTTTTAAAAAGTAATAAACGTGGTTTTTCATACATAATTTTGTGTTTATTGGCTAGATAAATGTATAAAAATTCTTGTAGAAATAAATTGCATTCGTTTCTATTCATTAGAAAAATATTTTCCCGGTATACCACACAGAGATTTATCAAAAGAGTTAACTTTGTTTTAGAGGCAAAACATCGACGTCAGCTCCGTTGTTGGATTTTTTAATTTAATAAACATTGTTTTTCAGATGTGCGTTTATGTTTAGTCGCTAGATAAAAATGTAAAAATAATTTTTGTTTGTAGAAATTCGTTTTTATGACAGAATGAAATTTGGCACATAGGCGTACTTTTTAGCGAACAAAAATGACGGATTGAAATATGGTATACTGGTGTACTGGCGTCCTAGCGTGATGGCGTGCCCCCAAACATTACCCGACGATTGGTTTGCAAAATAAGAAGGGAGAGAATAGTTAAGAAAGCTCGTCACATGTTAAGAATGAGTTTCTACATAACGTATTATTTAGAAAAAGAAAACATTCTTAACATTAGAGCGGATTTCTATTAACTATTCTGTAGCTTTCCTCTTTGAAAAAAATGTTCATATTTTTTCTCGCAATTATACACATCTGGTCGATTATTAGATTGATTTGTACTAATATAAAAGTAAAACAAATTAGATATACTACTACTGTAGGGGACTAGGATATATAAATACCCCAATCCCGTTACAAAAGAATAATGAAACGAATGGGAATTGAAGGAAACAAAGACTCAATTAATGGATAAGATAAATGTTGTTTATTTGCTGTTGAAAGAAATGAACGTTTTAGTTATAACATGTCCGCGCGTATGTAACCCATGTTCGTTACAGGACTGGTGTTGTAGCAAGAATAGGAAATGTGTTTTCATCTCAAGTTCGGGTCACTATTGTTTGTTCGCGCGTGGGAAGAGAAATAAATGTTGTAGGAAAATTGAAAATGGTAGTCCAGCGTGTAGACAAAGAAGAGGATATTAGAGTTGTCATCAGTTAGTAGTCAGCTACGCGAAGGTGTTCTTAGTGGCCAGTCGTAGATGGAGAGAGAAAGAGGGAGAATGTATACATACAGTCATTAGCTCGTGCCCCATACATAGTAGGAAGTGGGCGTGAGCTACGTGTGCGCGCGCGCCGAAACGGCGGCGGCTTGTTAGCCCAACCTCTCTCGTTGAGAGTTGGTCCTAAAGAGAATTAGAAACAGCTTATCGCCTTGTTTTATACTCGTTTCCAGAGTGTATTTTGCGCATGTGTATTTCCTTAGAAAGCGGAAGTGACGTCGTCCATGTGCGTGTTCGTGTTCGTGTTCGCGTGTGTGAGTACATGTGTATACGTAAGTGTGTGTATATATACGTGAATGTGAGTGTATGTACGCGAACGTGAATAAGTGTACATGTGTGGACGTGGGCGCGTATGTTTGTGTGCGTGTATGTATATGACAGCTTGAAATATGAATGTGTGTTTTGTGTGAGACTTGAAAAAGGCTCGTACACTACTACTACTACTACTACTACTACTACTACTACTAATAATAATAATAATAGCAGCAGCAGCAGCAGCAAATATATTTATCCCTTTAGCTACATCACTTCCCCAACATGAGATTCTACATTTTTAAATGATTATTTGGCGAAAAGAAAAAAAAAACAATTATTTTAAAAATTTTGCGTAGGAAAACTGTTTCGCACATTAAATTAACCAAAATTATTTCTCATTTACAGTCCATTCTTGCTTAATCGCTCAAAAATCGATTATTAAACAAAATACTCTTAGACAATAACAACTTCGATCGATTGTGAACATTTATTTATGTGTTTCTACCAGCGTTTGTTTAATTTTCAATTTTGAGCAGTTATCAATGGTCCTTCTGTCGGCATTATTGGGCAGCCATTTTTAAAATTCTAACTCAAAGAGGAGACTCTAAGTTTGTTTGGAACCAAAAACGCACTTTAAAGAAGTTTAAACACAAATAAATTTATTCAGGTATGTAGTAGAATCTTGCCTTTGGTAACATTTATTTGTTTTCTTCATTTCTTTTCTTTTTCTGTTAATTACAGTAATGAATGTCCCAATCCCATTCTTCTTTTTGGGATATGCGTATAAATTTAAATGTAGATATAATTTCCTTTCTAAGAAAATTTTCAGAATATTTTCTCTTTATGTATCTCATTCAAGATTTTGGTGAATTCATCAGAGATTTTCGTTTATATTTTTCACTTGCGTTTAAAAAGAAGTGCCATAAAACTTTAATTGTTTCAGAAGAAGCCGATGAAAGACACCGTTGATGTACCGCTGGCGCCAATGAAATTAAAAAAAAAAAAAACGCCCAGAGCATTTAAAAACGGTTAATAATCAAGTCAACTCCTTTGGATGAGGGCATATAGACATTTAGCGAATCGATACGAAAAGTTTACAAAGGGAATAGGCAAGTTATCTCTCAATGAATGATTAATGAATAAAATAAATTAAACTCTGTGAATCAATGTTAAATCTGTAAATGAGATTTATAACACATTTTGTGGCCCTCCTCAGTCTTATGTTGTAAATGAACAACTTCTAATAAAAAAAATCAATTTATGCTAGTTTCATTTTTATTATCAAAAAAAAAAAAAAAAAAAGAATCGGTTTGGAATTGGAAATTAGGCTATAATTTTTCTGATTCCGATACCGATTCCGATACCCCAAAATGTCCCGATTTTTTTTATCCCCGATTCTGATTCTGATTAATCGTCCCAACACTAATATATATATATATATATATATATATATATATATATATATATATATATATATATATATATATATATATATATATATAAGAACAATTGGATTTAAATTTTGTAAATAGAAGTTTATAAAATCTGCAAAAAATTATTTTCCAACAATGAGTACAAAAGAATTAGTGATTGTCATATAAATATTAATACACACACACACACACACACACACACACACACACACACACACACACACATATTTTTCTGAATGTGAGAGATTATATATTTATTTCCACTGCCAAACAACGTTGCAGCTCACAAGAGCCATGAGAGTCAACAAACCGAAACTCGAGTATTGGACTTCCGGTTTACATACATATACATATAAAGTTGAAAGAAATAGTAACCAAAAAACTTATTCCAATCTCAGTATAAATTTATTTCAATCCAAAAGGACCTTATCAAACGAGAAAAGCTAGTTAGGGTTTAGAAAGAAGTTTATTATGTATGAGGTGCTTCTTGATTGATTAACGACTCAAAGATTTTGAATTAAACCTAGTTAAAAAAAACAAGAAAAAAAAAACTTTACAATGTATATACCCATTACAAGATGAAGATGTTATATTCCAAAAATCAAATGAATTCATCAAGTACATTTATTTTTAATTAAAAAAAGTCAAATTTTATGAATAAGCAAAAATCAACTTTTTCTTGACAAAAACATGGGGGGGGGGGCAGATAAGTCTAAACTTGCGAGATTAGCCTTGTAATACTGCCGATTTCGCATTAATCGGTTTAAATCTATATATCTATAAAAGTGAACGTGTCTGTGTATCTGTCTGTGTGTCTGTGTGTGTACATTTCCCTATGCAATAACTCTGTCAATTTTTAGTCTACAGACTCGAAATTTGATATACAGGGTACTGAGATTTTGGAAAATCGATGTGATCGGTTTTCCGCCAGAAATTTGGCGATTAAGGGGTCAAAGTTCAACGATTTGACCTTTGAGAACTCTACCAAACACCTCCGACAATTTTGGGTCCAAACACTTGAAATTTTAGATATAGGTTCCTTGGATTATCTAACTTAATTTGAGCCCAAAACAATAAATTTCAAGGGGTCATAATAGGGGTCAAAGTTTAAAAATTTGACTGCTTTTTTTTTTTTTTTTTTGCTCAACATACACCTCAAAATACCCGGGCAACGCTAGGCACCTATGCTAGTAGTCTATAAAATTATTTTTGGTAAATGTTTATTTTAACTGTAACACAACGCCGACCATTCTTTTTTCTGTTTTTAGGGGTTATCAAGGCCGCTGAAAACGAATCTGGCATTTAAACCCGTTGTAAAGTTACCGTTTCCATGGTATTAACTCTGGACCTTGGGACTATTTTGTGCCATTTCACTGTCTTTGTTTATGATACGCGCGAGCGCACGGTAGCAGTTTCTAACTGAAATATATGTTCGCGCATGCATGTAGTCACGTGACGTTTCACAAGGCGCATGAATACATGGTGGGCGTTTTAAATTACAAGAAATACTTTTCATAAATTAAAAAAAGAGTTTTCACCTCATTTAATAGTAAAAAAATAATGCTGTCAGTGTCAGTGTAACTCTTCTACTTACCTGAATGAGTTTTTAGCGTTTATCACTACCGCGTGAGCGCATGAATACAAAAAAAAAAAAAAAGGTGAAGTTGCAGCATCTTTCCACCATCAAATAAACCTGGAGATCACTTTTCTATATTAATTTAACGTAAAATGAGCACCCACTTTTTGTTGGGGGATTGGTCAACATAAAATGGGTAATTGTGGCCTGATAGACCAACACAAAACCTACCTTAAAAAAAATGTTTTAAATGGTCTTTAGGTGTGCTGAAAACAAATATCGCATTTAAATTCTCCGCAAATAAGTAGTTTTCCTGATATTAAGCAATGTACTTCTTTATTATAAGTGGTGGCCATTGTTGTACGCGCAAGTGCGCGTATTTTTACAGTAAAAAATTGCTATCGTGCGCTCGCAAACGAAGGTGGTGAAATGGCGCAAAATAGTCCCAGGATCCAGGGGGTTAATAACATGCAAATGGTAAATTTGCGACGGGTTTAAATGCCAGATTCGTTTTCAGCGGCCTTTATATAACGCCTTAAACCACAAACTAGAATGGTCGGCGTTGTGTTACAGTTAAAATAAATATTTACCTTATTTTCTATATAAAAATAAATACTTGGTGAATTTACGTATTTTTATATAAGATTTTCTTTCCGTGATATTATTTTTCTGTTGTTTTTTCTTTTTTTTTTTAAGTTGAATTCTAAATAAAGAACTGTTATTTATTAGCTTTAAGTAAAAAAAAAAATAAGTTGTTTCGGGGAATTTCACTATAAATTCCCGACAATACGGTTAAAATTGTTATTGATTTGAGCCACCGTAGTTAAAAAGATATATCGTTTTTTGTTTTTTTTTTGCAACTATGTATAAAACTATTCGGAGTTCGGTGTGTTGGGGAGCGATCCGTAATTGTGAAAAGTGTAATCATGTTTTATTAATAAAAAAAAAACTAAACCGACGTGATTTCCGGTTCGCTCCCCTGTTTCGTGTGGCGCTCGTTTATTCTTCGTGTGTCTTTTACAAGAGACATTTCTTTTTTTTTTTAGTCGTCATTCCCGCATCTTAAGAAAAAACTGTTTCGTTGCATTAGTGTTTATTTGAAGATTTAAAGAACAACACAATGCCGAAAGGTAAGATATGTGCATATATTAATAAGTCTTCCGTCTGGATAGATCGTTTTAGGACCAAAGTGGCTATAAATTCAGGGATCATTTTATAGTGCATTCTGAATTATAAGCTGATCCCTCTTACTATATTTCGTAAAACTTAGTCATGCTTTTCACAATCATTTGTACTAAAAGAAATTGAAATAGGATTTATTAAGCTTTATTTTATTATTCGATTTCTTTTGTCGTTTTTTTCTTTAATAAATTAAAAAAAAATGCGATCAGTTTTTTAATTTAAAATATTTTTAAACAAATGATCATTTATAAGTAAAATCAGGATCTTTCTTTTAACTTTTTAGGATCTTTTTTTTAATTAATTTAACAAAACATCTATTTTTATTAAAGGAAAATAAAATAAAATAAATAGCTAAATGACTTTAATAATAATAAAAAGTGTATTAAATTATAATCTTAAGTCATACCCGATTTATAAAAAAAAAAAAACTTATTTGAGTACTTATACACTTTTGTTACCGTGCTGAAATAATAACGCTATTTAGAAAGCCATTCTTAACATGGGGAGAGTGTTTTGTAATTATTCTGTACTTTCACCTAACAATTTCGATGACCAAAAGATATCGTAAAACTTGAATTTAACTTGAAAATACTATTAAAAAAAAAATAGCACGGTAACAAAAGTGCATAAGCACCCTTATTTTAAGTGACAAACATTCAAAACTAATTTTCTTTTAATGTTAAATATTTAAAATTATTTTCTATTTAATTAAATGTTGAAAATTACATTTTATCAAAAAGCATCTCGCAGTATAACATTAAAATAGTTCATCGTTTCACAAAAATCTAATTAAATCTATTTCTTTGGTGCTTTTGTTTTTTGTTTTTTTAAATAATATTTCTAAGTTAAATTCAATTTTTACGATATTTTTTGTTGATTAAATTGTTAGGAAAAAGTACGCAATGATTATAAAAACACCCTCCTCATGTTAAGAATGGGTTTCTAAATAATGTAGTTATTTCACCATGGTACCATGCTGCATAAGTACCCTTTTTTTGTAAAATTTCTTTTTGGTATTAAATTTATTAAAATAAAAACTATGGACTCGAATTATTTGTATATTATTCAATTTTAAAATGAAAGTAAAATCTAATAAAAATAATTAAATAATAAAGTAAAATATAAAATTATTCTTTTTGCATATTGATTCATTTTTGGGGTATGATCACGACCTGTGACACCTGCAATCTTTTTTTTTTTTTTTTAAGAATGAAATTGAAAGCATTTGTTTTATACTTTGAAAAACATTTGATGAAAATAAAACTTTCTGGAACTTTCGATTTACTAAAAAAAAAAAAAAGGGAAAAAGCTAAATTAATTAAATTAACTTTACTACATTATTATGGAAAATAAAGCAAATAAATAATAAATTATATAAAAAAATAAATAAAATAAAGACCCACAATTATTATATTTGACCCCCCCCCCCCAAAAAAATGGTAAATTTATACAAACACCGTGACAGCGAATTAACCCTAACCCTAAAACGCTGTCACGGTGTTTGTATAATAATACCAAAAAAATACCGTACTGAGAGAGAGATCCGCCATCCGGACGTAAATAATAACGTTATTATTTAAAAAAAAAAACATTCTTAACATAGGGGAGGGTGTTTTGTACCTATTGTATACTTTAACTTTACAATTGAATAAAAAACATATTATAAAACTTTAATTAAACTTGGAAATACGATTTAAAAAAAATAGCGCCGGGGCGGATCACTGATCCAGCGCTATTTTTTTTAAATCGCTAATTTTATATTTTAAATAATACTAGATTATCAAAAAAAAAAAAAAAAAATGCAAAAGGTCCTAATTTACAATATTTATTGGGGGTGCTTATTTTCTAATGGAACGTTCAAGTAAATTGATCACCCATTTTAGAACCACTCGACGTTTTTAAGCCAGATTTCGTGAATTTAGCTTCTTTTTTTTTTTTTTTTAAATATATATATATAACAGTTTTGTCCTTTTCTTTCGCTTTGAAATTTGCCCTTTTCCGATTATTTTATATACATATTTATGGTTATCTTCAGGCTTTGCATGGACGAATTTTTTTTTTTTCTCCAATTTTTCGTTCTCATGTAGCTCATGACTCATGACTCCCTGATTCTACTTTCGCTTTTATATGCCTCTATTCCAAATTAGTAGCCATGGATCGACAATCAACGGACCATTTTTTTTTTTATTAAGTTTAACAAATTTCAACCTGACATAAATTATTGCACAATAATAAAAATTAAAATAAAATTATTTTTTATTTCGAATTATTTAATCAAGTTTAAATTCCATTTTTACTTGATTACTAAATTTAAAAAGTTATTTAAGCAAATTAACTAACAATTTAATAAACAAAAATATTGTAAAAACTGAATTTAACTTGAAAATACATGAAAAAAATATTCAAAATTTAGTGATCAAGTAAAAAATTTGAATTTTTTTACTAGATTAAATAAATTGAAAGAAAAATTATTTGTTTTTAATTTAATTTTTTTTTTGTACACTTGCCACCGCGCTCTTTTTTTTTTTTTTTTTTCAGGTTAAATTCAAGCTTCACGATATCGTTGTTTTTTTTTTTTTTTTTGTAATTAAATTGTTAGGATGAAGCACAGAATAGTTATAAAAAACCCTCCCTTCCCCATGTTAAAAATGGTTTAAAAAACTATTTTTCCTAGTATTTTCAAGTTAAAGTCAATTACGATATTTTTGTCTAATAAATTATGTAATTTGTTAGAATAGCTTTTTTTAAAATTAAAGTAATCCAAGCAAAAATAATTTTTATTTAATTATTTTTACTGTGTAATAATTTCTATCAGTTTGAAATAGATTAAACTAAAAAAACAAAAACATTGTTAGTGATCGTTTTGGTAAGAAAAGTCTACTAATGTTGGCCCACTCACTGCTACCAATTTGGAATAAGGGCTTGTGAGTGAGAAAAAGCGAAAGTAGAATCAGGGAGACATCAGCTGCATGAGAACCCATGTCAGCATTTAAAGAGATCTAGATTTTAAAAAACGCCTTGGACTCTTACAATTTTACCTGAAAGGACATCTTGGAAATCTGATTTCTACTTTGTCATCCTCGAATAAATCTCATCCCACGTGCAAATAAAACTTGCTATCGTTTTCTGCTGCATGAAAAATGGTATCAGCTGTGAATTTGACTAATGTAAGCTTACTTGGCCACGGACGACTGTAAACAGAAAGCCGTTTGTTCATATAACATTTCAATGTTAAAATTAAGTTTTTTTTTTTTTTTTTTTTTCGACCTGCCCCAGCGTAGTATAAGCACCCCCAACCACTCCATGTTAAGAACGGCTTTCTGAATACCCCCTCAACCTCCCCATATTAAGAACGGCTTTCAAGGTTGGGGTGTATTCCGAAAGCTGTTCTTAACATGGGGAGGTTGGGGTGTTTATAATACACTGGGGCACGTCGAAAAATTTACCAAAATTAATGTTAATTTTAAAAAAATATTAAAATTAAAATTTGGCTTTGCAATCCACAGACGTACGAAAAAGTTGTCAAAAAACAAATAAACATTATCAAAAGCAAAATAAGTAATTTTTCTACCTATAAGTTTTTATTGTTTTTATTTAATATAAAATGTTCGTTCGATTCGAAAAACAAGTAATGTTGAGCACTACGTGAGAATAAGAAAGAATGGTGTGATGTCTCTTTATGACAATGTCTTTAAAAATAAGAAATAAAACAGATGTTTATCACTTATCCAGTTAGGTAGAAAAGTAACTTTTTTATTTGTTATATATTTGTTGACAACTTTTTCGTACCTCTGTGGATTGTAAAAACCCACTCTTAACTTTTTTTTAATTCTTGTAAGAAATTATGATCCGCCTGCAGAATACGGACCATGATATATTTTTTTTAGATAGGATTTTCAAATTAAATTCAATTTTATAGTATCTTTTGTTTCTTAAATTGTTGGGTGAAAGTACAGAACAATTAACCAAAAATCCCTCCCCGTGTTAAGAATGGGTTTCTAAATAATTTCAGCATGATCTGTAAAAAAACTGCAGAAATACGGAAAATATTTAGGTTTTTAGAAAAATAATTCAACAAAGGAATCTTATAAAGCAATCAGTTGTGCAACAAAATTGATAAGACGTTTTATGAAATTTTGAAATTTAAATCGAATAAATATGGTCGATTTAGTTAAAACTAGCAGGAAAACCTGACGTCTGGGATGGAATGAGGATCAACGAATGTTTCACCCTCTTATATTTTATTGCCATCGAAATCGATGAAATTGCCCTTTTTTAATCAAATCGATCGTCTGCTTTAGTTGGGGACTTACCATGGTGCATCAGGAGGAAGATTCACATCCCTCCCTGTAGTGACTTGATCCACAATACATTGTAGCTTATATTGCACTGTAGAGAACCTACTGTTGATTTTATAAAACTCACTTTAAAATGTAACAGTAAATATCATGCATCATTTGTACTCTAAAAATTCATATCAATCATCCTCCTGTTGATTTTATATGCCTTGCCTTTCTGCTTGCTCGGTAATAAAACTTATCAAATGCACTTCTGTTAGGTGTCAAAATCGCCAGTTTCTTTTTTCATTGGATTTTTTTCAATTATCGAAGACCTTCTGATACAAAACCTATCTAAGAACATTGCCAGGCACATAAAGTACATTTGTTGAAATTAAAAAAAAAAAAAAAAAAAAAAAAAATAGGCCGAGCTGTTTGGGAGTCCATAGGGAACACTCACATGCGCGCGCGCGCGCGCACACACACATATAGTTCTTTTTATATAACAGTAAAATTTGAATGTGAATTATCACAATGCATAACCTAAAGTAATCTAGAAAAAAAAGATTTGATAACACCAGAAAAAAGAATTGTAAATTTATAAAGAGAAAAGAATGCTCGTGTAGAAATTCCTCATGTTAAAAATTCTGGATGCAAAGAAAATATCACACACCAAAAATAACATAAATTGATCAAGTAGTTTTATTTTTAAATAAAATAAAATTTTGTCACTAAGTGAACAGCGATGATATCATGACGCAATCTTGAAAACAGGCTGAATCTGAATCCAAGATTTTAGAAAGCCATCCTCCTCATCAAATATTGGACAACTCAAATCTGCTTAAAAATAATTTTCTTTATAAAAATAAAACTACTTAATTTACATAAGTTTTGGAATATGATATTTTCTTTGTCACAGATACATATATCATGCAGATTTTTCTTTATTTTTGTTTTTATTAAAGGGGGGGGTAATTCTGGACAGGCCCCGAGAAAAAAATGACATTTTGGTTTACATTCAAATTTCATCATAATGATTTGAAATTGAAAAGAATTTCACGATATTTTTGCGTGCTAAATTGGTTTGTGATCGTTTATATATTGAAAGCACGTGAAATCTGCTGTCTCGATATTTATGCTAAAATTGGTTTATATTTTTGATGATGAAAGATGTTTCTTTTCAAGAAATATTCTATTCTCTTATGTTTATAATTCTAAGTTTGGGAGTGCCACTCAAATAACTGGAAATCCTCTTGTCAATACATTCTTTAGCGTTCGTGTCATTTTGACACCATGAAAGTGCAAATCAATCTTTATGGTAAATGGGTGTCTACATTTCTGCAGCAGTGATGTAAGCAGTGTTGACTAGGAACAGGGTAAACTGAATCGAGTTTTAAAGCTTTTAACACAGTATGAACCGAACTAAACCAACTAAAACTTGAGGGATAGGGTACAAATTAATTAAAAAAAGTAAATAAATAATTTAAAAAAAAAAAAAAAAAAGTTTGATTTGTATTGTGTAGATTATTAACTGGCAAAGATACCCGCTTTTCATGCGGGACTTTGCTGTACACTTGGGTAAGAGTACAAAATAGACTTTGTGGCCTAGTGGGGGATGCCCTTTTCTCTCCCCTACAACCTCTCTCTCCCACAGAAGAGACATTGCGAGCCTGTCTTTGTTTTATTGTTATTTCCATGGCAAGTGCTCGTCTGAGCTCCAATCTCTGGTCCCCTCTTCGCCAATCTTTCACGAAAAACACCTGCCTTCCTAAAAAACTGATGCTCAATTCATGTAAGATGGTCCAAAAGCAGTCTGAAGCATTCCATATGTTCATGTGGCATTTTTTCCGAGTTTAAAACAATTTTATTGCATATTGTTCTTTTAAAGTGTCCTCGCGTTCAGATTGTATTTTTGGAATTCACCAGCTGTGAGAATCAGGCTTTAGTAGGATATATTCCAATTCCTGTTGTAGCTGTTCATTTGAACTTGAAATCATAAAAATTGGTATGGCCTCCTCTTAGTTACCAGTACTCCCAGGTCTATTTCGATCAGGAGTAGTAAGATCTGTCAAGATCAGATCTACAGGTTAATTAGAATCTGTCTCCACCTCCCCCAAATCTATCATTTAACCCCTTCCTTGATTTCTCTCCTTCCCTATCCTATTCGTAAACATCTCTGATGTATCGTTATTTTCATGGAAAGTGTTCGACTGAGCTTCAATCTATGGTCCCCCCCTCGCCAAACTTTCACAAGAAACACTCGTCTAGCTGTAAACACTATCAATAATTCCCCCCACTCTTTATCTGTGCCTAAACCTAAACGTAAATTCCATGAACAAAGCTTCTTTCTTAGAACTGCACGCCTGTGGAATTGTCTTCCGTTTTCCTGCTTTCCGGCTGACTACAATATGGTTGTGCTCAAGTCTAACGTAAATAATTTCTTGATGAGCCGTTCCATATAAGTTATCAAATTTAACAAATTTTCATTACTAATGATTATTATATTGTCCAATTTCTACTGTACACTCTTTAACCCTTATCCTTGAGTGGCCTCTTGGCCTTGATAATGTGGTGATGCCTACATAAAAAAAAAAAAAAAAATATCAACTAACCAAACTCTCTCCACACCCTTACCCTCCATCCATCCTGGATATGACACAAAACTGCATCCAGGAGTCTGACCCTGATTGAGGAATTGTGTAGTCGCTCTTTTGGTTGTTTTCATATTCACTTCAGCCTTGACTAGTAGTACC
Organism: Euprymna scolopes; assembly: GCF_053919585.1. Classification (NCBI taxonomy): domain Eukaryota; kingdom Metazoa; phylum Mollusca; class Cephalopoda; order Sepiida; family Sepiolidae; genus Euprymna; species Euprymna scolopes. The sequence goes on from NC_136511.1 coordinate 64,783,866, forward strand.
TTTCAGGTTCCCTTATACGGATTAAATAGAATTTATCATTTACAGAATATTTGTTTTTATAAAATAATTACAAAACAAATTACAAACCAGTCATGCACAAAACTTATTTACAGCATGAATATATGAACATATTATCTCTGTCTGCAGGACTATGTATCTGTGGATTGCAACCCACACATAGGAGTTAGTCCTCCTTTTCCCTTGAAAACTGGCCCACCTGTTGGCCATGGATGACAACCTGTGACACCTGAGGACAGAATTTTGGTGGCTCAACCATTCTTTCATTTTGGCTAGATGGGAGAACAGAGGCCCGATAGTCAGTTTGCTAATCATAGTATCTAGAAGTTCATTTCCACTCGTATTATTTAATCTGATTCTTCAAAGAATCAAAACCTTATTTCTTCTTTTTATTGTTCTCCTCAAATGGTTACTAAAAGTCATTGGCTGCAAGTAAATTATGTTAAAAACAGATTACCAATGCCGAGGAATAATGTGTTCAAAGAGTAGTGTTTTCTAGGAGTAGTGTTCCTACTCTTCTCTGTAAAATTCTTCCTTCTAAGAAGTAATGTTTTCTGATAGCGATCTATTCTAAAAATATAAATTATCATCTATAATATAACTCTCACCTGTCTGTTTAAATGTATGTATGTATGTTTGCTTGTATGTATATGTATGTCTGCCTAAAACTTTCGATAGAGGTGAGATTTTCACAAGATTGGTATTGTTTTGAAGCTCAACCCTTCAGACAACAAATATTGAAAAATTGGCTAAAAACATTAATTCCTTCACCCTCAACTGGGCACTTTTCTACAAGTTGGGGTTGCTTTTTTTTCCGATATTTTCGAAAGTCATCCCCCTCTTTTCGATTGACTAGCCTTAATTTAAACCTACCACAATTAATTTAAACATTTATCACTTCCGGTTTGGCAATGGACGCAACAGCAAAGATGTCACTTTTTTTTTTTTTTTCCCCCCCCACATTCTTTTCCTCCTTCGTGATACAGGTTCGAGCCTGCCTGCCTACTACCACTTTTTTTTTTTTTTTTCTTTTTGGCTTAACACCTACTCCAAACACCCGGGCAACGCCAGGTATCCAGGTTAGTCTTACCTGTAGAATTGTATTTAATGTTATTCATCAATGAATAACTCGTAGATGGCTTATATACCACAAAACCAAAAAAACAAACCAAACTGCCGTCAACAGAGTGATCATATGTGTTCAGTGTTATGCATGGATGTGAAACCTGGCCAGTAAGGATTAGGGATATGTGTTGTATGGAAAAATAATAAAAAGTATACAGTCTTAGTCGGGCTTTAATCTAATGTCAGGAAGATTAAACTTGAACAGTATAGGGAGATGTATGTAGAACAGGAGACTGATGGTCTGGCTACATTGAAAAAATGAGAGTTGAAGGATTAGTATATATAGAATAGTTGAGGTGGTAAGGGAAGCCCATTGACAAGATGCAATTGTGTAATGTTATGACCCTTTAGGCTGTGATCATAGCATAGTATCTGTTAACTGGCAAGCGGGGTCAAGGGTCAAAACATTGTTATTGTATTCTTGTTAATTGATTTGAGCGACGGATGGTCGCTGGATCAGTTATTATGATTAGAAGAATAAACAATTAAATTGCGAAAGAAATGATTGACGTGTGAATCGCAAAAAGAATGTGAAAATAGAAAATATATGTAAACATTATTTTGGGGTTTTGAATAAACCAATAACTAGGTGGATTAGATTGGTATGAGACACGTAATTAGGTGACGTAAGAGAACACGTGATGTAGTTAGTTTTGGAGAGATTCAGAGAGTTGGAGATTTGATTGTCAACCGAGTAGACGCCATGATAATTCTCTCTGTCGCTCCCCCACTCTTTCTCTCTCTATCTACCATAAGCAAGAACAACAGGAGAAATAAAAAAACGGACTGTTGCTTACACCAATGGTTGTTGTTTTGAATTCTTAAAAAGGGTTTATAATATAACAATTGTATGCCTCAAAGATTGACATAAACACTAACAAGATAATGGTTACTGACAGCAAGTCTTTTTCCAAATGAAAAGATATTGGTTTCTTCAAAATTGAAACTCTTGAAGAGATCAATTAGTCATACTCACTATGCAGGATCCACTCCCTCCAAAAATCTCTCCTTACCAGATGCCATCGTTGGTTTGAACATGCCGTTCAGTGACACCCAGGTGACTTCCTCCATGAAGTCATCAATCCAGCTACACCACGAACGGAAGAAACATTGCAGTGGTACACTCAAAACCTGGCTCAGAACAATGAAACAGGATGCTGAACTGATTCTGGGCCTCCACCTTTATGGGGTCAGTCATTGAAACTACAAATGGCTTGCATTCCTAATGGAAGTAGCCTTGAATCGGCGTGCCTAGTAAACCAGTGTTCGGGATGTGGGGAACTTGTTGGAAAGAGCCAGCCTAACCGACCCATGATGAATGCCACAACCATGACCAAGGAAAACCATGAGAGGAAGTGATAAAGATAAATTTGAGAGAAAGAGGGGGTAAATAAAAACCTAGCCAGAGATGGGTTAGTTTTAAGGCCCCTCCCCCCAAAAAAAAATGGTCAACACATGTAAACCAAACAAACCAATCATAATGTTGATGAACGGATTTTTACTATAATGTTAGTGGAAACTTTTAGAGTTGTCTGCTCTTGTTTGATTGTGTTTCTTTAAAAGATTTTTGGGGGCATTGTTTTGATTGTAGCATGTCTCGCTGTCAGAAGTGTTAGGGTTAATGTTTTTGCCATCATGGCAACTTGCATGCGATATTTTTTTCCTATAGTTTTACAATTTAGTTAAATTGAATTTTGGTGGTCCATTTTTCTCTAAATGATTAAATATGAAAACTTTTATTTCTTACCTATATTACCATCTTCAGTTTATTATAATCGTAATGATTCAGAAGACGAATAAAAACCACTTGATAAGGCTTTTATTCATCTAGAATCACAGGTATGCATGCTGAAATAGAAGAATGAAAAATTAAGATTTTACACAAAGTAACAATGCTAATATGACAACAATATAACACAGTCTGTTGAAATAGGGTATATACGGTAGTGTAACAACCAAAACACATTCATTTTTATGCTTTATTTGCATAAATATTTTTTAAGCAGTATATGATTACTGTTTGGTGTTATTCATTTGTAATTTTATTGACCTATTTTCTATGTGTGCAATACTTTGTCAATATTAACTTGCAATTAAAGTGATTTGATACAAAGAGATAAATTATCCAAACAATATGGCCATTAATTTTCAAGGGAGGTTATTCAAATGAAAACTACAAAATTGTTGTACCTATTTCCTATTTACAATGCCTCCCCACGGGACAGAGTTAGACACCAGGGTCGTTTTTTAACGTGGAGTAAAGGTACAAAAAAAAAAAAATTAAAAATTGTCTCAGTCGTGAAGGACTGTTCTTCCACTGAAAGAGAACAAGAAAAGTAAGTGCAGCATCTGAAGAACAGATACTACACTTTGATCTTGGCCCGGTATTTATTTGCTCCCCCACCGAGCAAATTAGGCACAAGGCCGATTTTTAATGTGAGGAGTGAAGGGGAAATGGGGACCAACTCCCCGGGGTGTAGGGGAGCTGGATAGTGACAATTGGTATGAAGGGTTGCCCCTACATTGACCAAGGTCTTATCTGTGGGGTCGCCCCCACATAGGGTCTTTGCTTGCAGCATCTGAAGAACAGATAGTATTTATTTGCTCCCCCACCGAGCAAATTAGGCACAAGGCCGATTTTTAATGTGAGGAGTGAAGGGAGGGGGAAGGGAAAAAGGGGACCAGCTCCCGAGAGGTGGAAAATGGGAGCTGGTTAATGGTCAGGCATGTGGGGTTGCCCCCACATCTGGTCTTTGCTAGTCATAGCTTGCAGCATCTGAAGAACAGATTCTTCTTGGCCTTCGGGACAAGATCAAAGTGTAGTATCTGTTCTTCGGATGCTGCACTTCTATTTCTTGTTCTCTTTCGGTGGAGGAGAAATCCTTCACGACTGAGACAATTTTTATTTTTGTACCTTTTCTCCACGTTAAAAAACGACCCTGGTGTCTAACTCTGTCCCGTGGGGAGGCATAGTAAATAGGTACAACCAGCAACCACATAAAAAAAAAAGTATAAAAAAAGGTTTTAGCTAATAAGAAAAAAATGAAATTCTTTTGTTTGATCAGCCATAAACAGGCAATGTTTTTCAATAAAATTTTTTTTTTTTTTTTTTTTTAATTTCTATGTTAGTTTATATTATACATGTTTTATAAATTTGTCTTTTGTGAACTTCTTTTCATTCCCCAAATTAGAAAAATGGAATTTACATTAAAAGATATGTTATTGCATAAATCAATTTTTATTTATTTATTTTTTTCACATGTGCATAATTCTTTCTTGATTCTATTCTGTTCACTATTCAAATCAAATCGGTCATTCCCTTATGAATCTAAACAAACCATAATTGAAAAGAATTTTTTTTTTTTATTCAATAAACAAAATAAGACTATCAATAATTCCCCCACTCTTTATCTGTGCCTAAACCTAAATGTAGATTCCATGAACAAAGCTTCTTTCTTAGAACTGCACGCCTGTGAAACTGTCTTCCATTTTCCAGCTGACTACAATCTGATTGTTTTCAAGTCCAACGTAAACAAGTTCTTGATAAGCCGTTCCACTTAAGTTAACAAATTTACCAAATTTCCATTACTAACGATTACTATACTGTCCAATTTTACTACTGTACACTCTTTTAACCCTTATCCTCGAGTCGCCTCTGACCCTTGATAAGTGGTGATACCTATGTAAAAAAAAAAATAAAATAAAATAAAGACTTCCATGTAATGTAGGTTGGTTACATGTAAAAAAAAAAACAATAAAAAAAATAATAAAAATTTTACACCAGTAATAATAATTACTGCTGTAAGATTTTTATTTGTTTATTATTTTTACTTATTTATTTATTTATTGGCTGAAGACTGATCTTTTAAAATTTTATGAGTCTAAATCTAAGGTTTGTACTACTGACTTGACAATCGTTGTTAAAAATAGAAGACTTAAATGAGTAATACTAAACAAAGAGCATTTAATTAATGAGACGAATCCATTGTAAATAGTTTTACAGTAATTTTTTTTTTGTCTCGCGTTCATTCTACTGTAATTAGTAAAAATGATGCAATAAATAAATCTTACAACTTTTCTTTTTTTTTTTTTTTTTTTGCGTTCAAACATGAGTTGGCAATATTTAGAGGAGTTGGTAACCCCCCCCCCCTCAAAAACTGACCTCTGCGATGTCTGAACAAATTCGTTTCTTAAAGAATTCCAAATCATTGTCTCCCCAAGAGGAGAATTAGACATTAAACATAAGATTTAATTTTATATGCAAGTTGATTTTTTATATATATATATATATATATATATATATATATATATATACATACATACACATCTATAAAAGTGAACGTGTCTGTGTATCTGTGTGTCTACATTACCCTACGCAATAACTGTCAATTTAAGTCTACAGACTCGAAATTTGATATACAGGGTACTGAGATTTGGGAAAATCTTTGTAATCGGTTGTCGGCTAGAAATTTGTCTGTTAAGGGGTCAAAGTTCAACGATTTGACCTTTGAGAACTCTATCAAACTCCTCTGACAATTTTGGGTATAAACACTTGAAATTTTTGATATAGGTTCCTTGGACATGGATCTAACTTAATAACTTGATTTGAGCCCCAAACAATAAATATTAAGGGGTCAAAGTTAAAAAAAAATTGACCGTTTTTTTTTTTTTTTTTTTTTTTGCTCAACGTACACTTCCAAACACCCAAGCAATGCTGGTATATATATATATATATATATATATATATATATATATAAGGGGTGGGGTCACTGGTTTATCATAACCTCAGGCTACCTGAGGATAAGGGTTAATGAGTGTCAGGTATACAGTGAGACAAGACTGTGACGTTCAGTAATCATGGAACTTGGGTATGGTTTAATCATTTATGAGGACGGCTCAACAAGAAGTTATTTACATTATGTGTGAATCCAATTCTTCAAAAGAATCCCTCTTGATTGGAACAAAAATTGCCTCAGTGTAAAACGCTTTTTCCTCAACTAATCAAACAATTTACTTTAATTTTAAAGTAAATTGTTTGATTAGTTACTTTAACAAATCTTACGTTTTCTTTTTTTTTTTTTTAATTTAATTTAAAAAAAGAAAAGAAAAGAAAACGTAAGATTTGTTAAAGTAAAAATATTTTGAAAAAATTACTTGGATAGAGTAATAGCAAAAAATAGTGCAGCTTTCAATTATGTTGTAAATAAGTGTCAAATATTTGTCTTAAATTTTGAGTTTATTGCTTTGAATTTTAAAGTTTATTTAAAAGAAAACAAGGTAGTCTATCTTCTGTTGTCATTTTTGTTACTTTAGCATTTGTGACATCATAAAGGATTTTGGTGTCATCAACCTGTTTTAAAAAAAAGTTATTTTTATTTAAAAAGTGAAATATTGACTCTCCTATAAATAGGACACTGGGTTCATGTGATAATAGAAGTCAAGAGGATTTTTTTTTTTTTTTACAAAGGAGTTACAAAGGCCACTTGAGGATAACAGTTTAAGATCAACGTGTAGTATCTGTTCTTTCGATGCTGCACTTCAATTTCTTCTGTCAGTGAAGGGGAAATCCTTCATGACTGGGACAATTTTTATTTTTGATCCTTTTCTCCACGTTAAAAAACGACCCTGGTGTCTAACTCTGTCCCGTGGGGAGACATTGTAAATAGGAAATTTGGTAAATTGGATTACTTAAAGGGACGGCTCATCAAGAACTTGTTTACGTTGGACTTGAAGACGACCATATTGTACCTATTTACTATACCTCCCCACGGGACAGAGTTAGACACCAGGGTCGATTTTTAACGTGGAGAAAAGGTACAAAAATAAAAAAAATTGTCTCAGTCGTGAAGGACTGATCATCCACCGAAAGAGAAAAAGAAATGGAAGTACAGCATCTGAAGGACAGATACTACACTTTGATCTTGAATTGTAGTCAGCTGGAAAGCAGGCAAGCAGAAAAAAAGCTCCACACATGTGCAGTTCTAAGAAAGAAGCTTTATTCATAGAATCCACATTTAAGTTTAGGCACAAATAAAGAGTGGGAGAAATTATTGGTAGTGGTTTCAGCAAGACAAGTGTTTTTCATGAAAGTTTGGCAACAGAGGGACCATAAGTTGGAGCTCAGACGAGCACTTGCTATGAAAATAATGATAAAGCAAAGACAGGCTTGGTTTCTAAATTCCAATTTTGATGGATGGACAGGTTCACAATGTCTCTCGATATATGCATTCAAGAACAAAATTACACTTTATGGTAAGGAGCAAAGCAATCCACACAAAGAGTTACCTTGCATTTTAGGTAATAAGTGGCTTGCTATTGCAATACTCATTTATATAAGTCCATGTCCATACATCATCAAACAAATAGAATTTTAATAAAGTTTACAAGAATTTTTAAGAGTTTCAATGTAGATGAATTTTATCCTTTCTTCAGAGTAATTTTGCAGTAAAAAGTTCTATTATTTATTCACGGTAGAGAGAGGTAGGCTCTCTCTACTGTGCTAGAAAGCTACTAAGCCCAAAAGTATCTTGTACCTCTATAAGGCTACCATTTGCCCATGTATGGAGTATTGTTGTCATATTTGGGCTAGTGCATCTGCTACTAGTCTCTCGCTCCTAGAAAAGGTTCAAAAGAGAGTCGCCAATCTGATAGGTCCTGAACTGTTGTCTAAGCTCCAGCTTCTGTTCCATCGACGAAATGTTGCACCCCTCTGCCTGTTCTACAAGTATTTTAATGGTGAATGCTTCGACAAACTGCAAGCACTTGTACCCCATTGACATAAATACCCCCGACAAACCCAACAAGCAGCTAAATCCCACCCTTCACAGTAGAGATCCCTAGATGGAAGAGAGCTTTCTACTCCAGTAGTTTCTTCCCCAGAACTGCTAGACTTTGGAGTTCCCTTCCGAAGCCCTGCTTCCCCAACTGTACTGACATGCAGAAGTTCAAGTATAACGTAAACCGACATCTTGCTGCCCAACTCCCTACATAGTACCCCTGTAGCTTAGGTCCCTGATAGTAGCCCCTTACATGAAAGTGGCAGTGTGCCTTGTTTGGGGTGAAAATGTAATAAAAAAAAAATTAAAAAAAATTTTTTTTAATAGATTTTAAAAACAAATTGTCTGTTGTCCTGTTTATAGAACAGTGTGATCTAATGGTTGTCCTGTTTATAGAACAGTGTGATCTAATGGTTGTCCTGTTTATAGAACAGTGTGATCTAATGGTTGTCCTGTTTATAGAACAGTGTGATCTAATGGTTGTCCTGTTTATAGAACAGTGTGATCTAATGGTTGTCCTGTTTATAGAACAGTGTGATCTAATGGTTGTCCTGTTTATAGAACAGTGTGATCTAATGGTTGTCCTGTTTATAGAACAGTGTGATCTAATGGTTGATATTTCCATTTTTGTGTGTCCCTATTTACTTGCCTCCTCATTAAGCCAAAATTAGATTAGACGAGTTCTAAATGTGGAGGATATCCACCTTCATAAGAAAGTTCATTGATTAGGACAAATGTAATTTTAACCCTACCAGACCAAGTTACCGATATACCGGTAATTTCCGAAAATACTATATATCAAGTTACCGCTAAACTGGTATTTTTCCGACCGTGTGTTTTTGTGTTGTCAGGGAGCTAAAAATAGCTGCCTCATCTGATTGTATCTGTGATGCGTGCATAGAGAAACACCTGAAATACAACAGACAACACCCTGGAGTATCTTAAAAAACACCCCCAAAAGAAGGTGAAGACAAGGTTCTGGTGCACCCATTGCAGAAGGTACCTGTGCATCAAGGAGGGTTCCACTTGTTGGGCAGACTGGCGGTAGATGAAAGGCAAAAAATTCCCAAATCGTTTAAATTTTTTTCACAATTTTTCCCAGGCACCAGGGCAAATTAGGTTCAATAGGTCAGGTTTGGTAGGGTTAAAAAAAGACAGAAAAAAAGTCTTTGCTTGCATCCCAGCACAAAGGTCGAGAACTTTTGTGTCTTTGGATAAAACAATCAGATGTTTCTTAGTTTGCATGCATGCGGGTATGTTATTGAGATTGGGCATTAATTCAAGACGACTTATTTAATAAAATCGTGATTCATCTATTAATTGTTACATATTTTCATTTTAAAATGGTAAATATAAAAACATTAAGTTTCTTATTGTAATTGCCATACTTCAAGCTTGTTATTTTTTTTTTTTTTTTCTATTAATCATTCCTAGGTCTTTTCCATATCGTAGGAGTTTTTCCACAGAAATGTTGATAACTTGATAACTATTCATCTGATGATGATGAAATTTTTATATGGCTATTATTAAGTCATCAGAATCTATACATGAAATTTTTTAAAAAATCACAAGGTGAAATTCCAGAAAAATTACGACCTTGACCAAACTTGTCAAGGTCATATAAAATACAGGATTCATTGACTACAACTTGTTCTCTTTCGGTGGAGGAGAAATCCTTCACGACTGAGACAATTTTTATTTTTGTACCTTTTCTCCACGTTAAAAAACGACCCTGGTGTCTAACTCTGTCCCGTGGGGAGGCATAGTAAATAGGTACAACAATAGGCTATGTAGTGAATTTCTATGATGAATGGAATCAAAGTTATTGCTGAAAGTATGAATTTCACATTTTCTTTGATTTTGAACTTATAACAAATTTTATTTTAGTATATATAATCTAAGTTATATCTAGGGCTATGACAACAGAATATTCTTTTCCTTCTTGAGTATATATCCGACACAGTTAGACACACTTAATGAACCGTGAACCACATCTATCTATTTTTTTTATTTATTTATTTTTTTTTTTACATAGGCATCACCACTTATCAAGGATAAACATATAAGATATTAACGGATATATACTCAAGACTCAAAACGGTGAAAAGAATATGCGGTTGTCACAGCCCTAGTTATATATATCATGACTGATATTTTTACAAAATTTAGAGACACTTGCAATCAATTGGTCAACCAGTGTGAACACTAGGCTACACACACAGTGCCAAACTCTATTGAAATCATGACTTTGACAGATAATAAAAGGAATCTTGTAAAATTTAATTTTAGTTAATCGGAAACAGGTACATTTTTTTTTTTTTTTTCTTTCAATATAATGTTTACAATTTAGACAAAGATAAAAAGAATAATAGACTTGGTGAAGTCAACTCAATTGTTTTTGTCTTTTATGACGTCACACCACAGTCCTTATCTCACATGACAACCAATGGCCAGCGGCCAACAAAAATTAGCAATAAATGTTCTATTGTTAAAAAGAAAATGTTACTGCCAAATAAATGATATAAATATTTTAGACAAAGGCACACACATTCACTTTTGTGTATTTGTTCAAAATTTTGGCATGACTCGTTAAAAAAAAAACTTTTTTTTTTTTTTTGGTCCACCGATTTATTGGAGAAGGACCTATGTTTCAGTGGTGTCCATGTGTCGATCCGTGCGTCCATTAGTCCGGACGATTGCCAGATAACCATCAATTAGTTTTCCCTGAAATTTTGCCACAAATTGTATTTCATTAAATAGATGTGCATAGTAAAAAAAACTTTTGCAAAAATTCCTGTTGCATCCCCAGGGGCTCAAAAGAGGTCCAAAATGCCCCCAAATGGGCAAAAATGACATGTTTTGCCTCATAACTTTTGATCCATCCATTAGATTTTTCTGAAACGTGGCCAAAATGTAGAACCCATTATTCTTAATATAAATCCAGTATGGGTGACCCTGGTAAAATTCTGGTTTGCATCTCCGGGGACTTTTAGTGCTAAAAACGACCCTTTTTGTGTCTCTTTCTTTTCATATTTCTCAACAAAAACTGGATATGTCTGACTATATAGTGTTTTTCATCGTGGTCAACTTAAATATAAATGTGTTAAGGCATGAAACTGCACAGTTATCCATTTACACTGGGATTCGGCTTCACAAGGGGCTCAAAAGAGGTCAAAAATGACACTTTTTTTGCTCCATAGCATTTGATCCATCCATTAGATTTTCCTGAAACTTGGCCAAAATGTGGAGGCCATTGTTCTTAATATAAATTCAGTATGGGTGACCCTGGCAAAATTCTGGTTCGCATTCCCCTGGGACTTTTAGGGCTAAAAAAACATGCCCTTTTGGAGCTCTTTTTTCATATTATTCAAAAACTTTATGTCTATGTAGTGGTTTTCCATGGTGTTGAATTCAAATGTACATGTATTAAGGCATGAAACTGCATCATTTGTCCATTTTTACTGTGATTTGTTGTTCCCAGGAGCTCAAAAGGGATCACAAATACCCACAAATTGCAAAAAATGACATTTTTTACCCCATAACTTTTACCTTATCCAATAAATTTTTCTGAAACTTGATTAAAATGTGACGGCGACATTGGCTCTTCACACTTCTCACATTCGTAATTTATTCACTATTTTTTTTTGTGGCGTCATCTCACATGCAGCACCAGATGGGGATCATGCACGTGCGTTTTTTTTTTATTATTATTATTATTATACATAGGAGTCACCACTTATCAAGGCCCAGAGGGCCCCCAAGGATAAAGGTTAAAGAGTTTACATTAATCAATGGCACAAAATCAGTAATCGTTAGTAGTGTAAATTTGGTAAATTAGATTATTTAAGGGGATGGCTCATCAAGAACTTGTTTATGTTGGACTTGAAGACAACCATATTGTAGACAGCTGGAAAGCAGGCAAACGGAAGATAGTTCTACAGGTGTGTAGTTCTAAGAAAGAAGCTTTGTTCATGGAATTTACGTTTAGGTTTAGGCACAGAGTGGGAGAAATTATTGATAGTGTTTTCAGCTAAACGAGTGTTTCTCGTGAAAGTTTGGCAAGGGGGGACCATAGACGAGCACTTGCCATAAGAATAACGATAAAGTCTGAGCTCCAATCATTGGTCCCCCCTCGCCAATCTTTCACGATAAACACCCATCTAGCTGAAACCACTGTCAAAAATTTTTCCGTGCCAAAATATAAAACGTAGATTCCATGAACAAAGCTTCTTTCTAAGAAGTGCACACCTGTGGAACTCTCTTCCGTTTGCCTGTTTCCTACCTGACTACAACTTGGATGTCTTCAAGTCCAATATAAACAAGTTCCTGATGAACCGTCCCCCTTAAGACACTTTATCAAATCTCCAATACTAATAAGTACTACGATACTATCCCATTGATTACTGTACCCGCAATAACCCTTATCCCCAAGTGGCTTCCGGGCCTTGATAAGTGGTGACTACCATGTAAAAAAAAAAAAAAAATTACAATCAGACACATGGATGATTTTAAATGATCAACTCTGGGTTTCTTTAATTTCAGCTAATGCCCCCCCCCCCTTCTATTATACAAGAACTCTAAAAATATTAAGAAACATTCTATATTTTCATATATATATATTTATACTTCCATTTTAAACAAATATAAACTCTCGTTTGTGATTTTTTTATTTTTTAACTTTTTGAACTCATTTTGTTTCTTTCGCTCTCTCTCATTTAAGTATTACCTAAAAATTGGTTTTCTTTAAAATCTATTTCTCTAAAACTGACCCTCCCTAAAACATTTTTTCCAAATTGGAACCCTAAAATGGGACCTTCAAAAATTCACCTCTTTCTGTTTAGAGAAGTTGTTAGCAGCATCCCTTACCTTGACTTTAGTCATCTAATGTGACGTCCATTAAAACAAGTGAAGCATGCATGGTTCGCCGTGAGTGCATAGTGAACGAGGCATAAAAAAATGCCCAAGTTCAGCCCCGACATTCCCCAGGGGACGTCAAATCCTGGTGAAAATGGGAAAATGAACAAACGGTGCAGTTTTAGGCCTTATGTTAAGGCCTAAAACTGCACCATTTGTTCATATATAAATTTGAGTTTTGCACCATGCAAAAAAAAAAAAAAAAAAAAATGACTAAGTCCATCATTTGTATCCCCCCCCCCTTAGCACCAAAAGTTCCCAAGACCGTAACATATTTAAATTTGAGTTTCGCACCATGCAAAACTGCTAAATAGACATATACAAAAAATTTTTGGCAAATATGGTAAAATAGTTCCAAAAATTGAATGCTTTTATTAGCCCTAATAAGAGAGTTATCGCGAAGTATAGGCAAACAAAATTATATAGAAATCAGTTACAACTTTTCAGAAAGTCTTATAAAAATCCAAGGCATCAAATTTTTTGTTTTTTTTTAATAACCACAAAAATGTCAATTTTAGCCATTTTAACCCGAAAGGCCATCCTAGAGGGGCAACCAGTTTTCCCATACATAACAACACTGTAAAACCGATTCCCCTGGTGAACCCCTGCCCAATTGAACCCGAGTAAATATATTTTTACTATTTTTACTAAATTGTAAATATTATTCATCCAGGGCAATGCTTATAAAGAAACTACAAACTTTGTGGGTGTTTGTTTTGTTTAGTAGTTTCTTGGGTTTTTTTTTACTTTTAGCTAGACATGCATACACACATGCGTTTTGTCCTTCATATAATAGACTAGCCTGGGTGCCCGTCATTACCCAGGTGTTTGGAGGTGTGTGTTGAGCAAAAAAAAAAAAAAGTGGTAGTAGGCAGTCAGGCTCGAACCCATACCGCAAAGAAGGGAAAGAATGTGAAAAAAAGGAAAAAACGGACATCTTTGCTGTTGCATCCATCGCCAAATCGGGATAGTATTTCATTTACTGCGGGAACGCTTTTTTTTATTTTTATTTTCCCAAGATGTTATAGGAAAAAGACTAACACAGGTGTGGTGAGCGACAAATGTTGAATATTTATCTTCTTAAAGTCGAGCAAATTAAATAGACAAGTGAGCTCTGTTTGTTAACTCTGAGATATTACGATTTGTATGTGAAGAAAAAGTTTTAAGTTGTGAACCGACTAACCGCTTCTCTGAAAAAAGCCTTTTGTAGACATACAGAAAAAGCGAACACACGTACATACATTTTTGCTTTTATATTTATAGATATTGTATGGCTTTTGAACCTGACAAAAACTGAACTGTTTTTAATAGCCTTAATCTAGTCAGGTTTTGTCTGGTTCAAAATCTGTACCAGCATTCTGGTTATATTTCTGAAGAGTAAGTTATAAACAAAAAAATATCTGAACTCTGCAATAACTTATTTTTGATTTTTAACATTTTTTTTTTTTTTTTTTTTTTTTTTTTTTTCAGGGACCCCTGGTCCAAGCCGTGGTAAAAGGAGCCACAAAGGTCAACGGCGGATGTTTACAAATGAAGAAGAACTTGCTCAACAACACGAACAGGAAGAAAAGAAAAGAGCATGGAGGGTGAGTGATTGGTTTCCCTTTCTTGCATGTACGCTTGAAAGGACACAAATTAACTTTCCCAGAACAGCAGGAATGGTTTACTACAAAAGACACGAAGTAGAACATTTTAGTTCTGTTTCTTTTTTAGCATTCTTCCTTTTGCCAAATTACCATAACTAGAAAAATGAATTTCCGAAACGGAACACTGGCCAAGATCAAAGTGTAGTATCTGTTCTCCAGATGCTGCACTTCAATTTCTTGTTCTGTCAATGGAGAAGTCCTTCATGACTGAGACAATTTTTAATTTTTGTTCCTTTTCTCCACGTTAAAAAAAACAACCCTGGTGTCTAACTCTGTCCCATGGGGAGGCATTTTAAATAGGAACAGCTGTGCACCAATTTTGTCTCCTTTCGAAGATTATAATCAAGAAATAATGCTATAGGTGGGAACGATACGACAGGGGCATGTTTGAAATGAATGCTACTGTTTAGAGCACAATTGAACTATGATACTTTTGTATTTTAAACTTTAATTCAAGCCATTAGATAGAAGTAATTTTATAAAATCAACACTTGATTCTCTACAGTGCAATGTAAAATACAATCTATTATGGACTGTCACTGCGGGAAGTATATAAACTTCTGGATGCTCTGCAGTGGTCCTCGACTAGAGCAGGCAAGTTCTGCATTTGGTCAAAAAAGAAAAAGGCCGATTTCTGTTTCTCGAGTCTTATCTCTTTATTTTTTCATTGCTATTTGGCTGCATTTTATTTATCTATTTCCCTTCTTTCTTGCATTACCTTTTTCTTTTCCTCTTAATGCTCTTCCTTTTCCCCATCTTCATCTTGTGGGAAAAGTTTTCTAGCCTGTTTAAGGAAGCATACCTTCCTTTTCAGCAGACTTGGCAATATCTTGAATGAACATATTCCACTTTATATTACCTGATGTTTAAACATTGGACTCTCAGGAAGTGTGCTATCAGTCGTGTATATTTCCTTGAAGAATCTGATATATAAGAGACCTAAAACTTACCATCGAAAACATCACTATTCAAGTGTATTTTGAGTATTAAAAAAAAGAAATTGTCTGATGCACTTTTTTTTTTTTTTTTTTCTTGTAAATATTTTTGTTTTCAGGTATGGACTAAATTTTTGTTTACGTGTTTCTTATAATTTTTCTCTTTATTTTTATTTTTGCCTTTCTCAGAAGCAAAAGGGAATTGAGAGTGATGACGAAGATGGAAGTGATGGAGGAAACGGCTCATCATCTTCAGATTCTGATAGCGAAGAAGTGGGTATAGTTTAATTTTCATTTCTTTTAATCTATGACTTGCTCTCAAATAATAAAAATTATAAAAAGAAAAGACACTTTGGCTAGAATCAAAGTATAGTATTTGACACCCATTCTCCCACAAAAAAGTGACATTTTAATGTTAAACATTACATATTTTTAAATCGATTTATAACTGCCCCAAAAAGTATGGGCGCCAACTCTTCTACATAAAGTGTACACGGGGCCGTTTATTTTGGGTCAACTTGTATTTAAAACCCGCTGAGTCATGTCACGTGATCTTGACGTCAGCAAGCTGTAATGGCAGTCTAAATTTAAAAACATTGTTATCGGTAAAAAAAATTTTAACCCTCACACAAGCTAAACTATGAACTTCTACGCTATGACATTACCAAAGTTATTAGCACGTTAAAAATAGTTAGATACGATAGTTAAATGAAAAATATCAAGCCAAAAATGTGAAGTAAAAAAAAAAAAAAAATACGCTTACAAAAAATATTAACAATCGAAGTTTTTACAAAAAAAAAACAGCCAGACGCCATTTTCTTTTTTAGTAACACTCTTTAGAGTAAGGAAGACGAAGTGAGAGAGAGAGAGAGAGAGAGAGAGAGAGAAAAACGTTAACTTTTTCACCCCGAAATCAACAATTTTCGACTGGGGGGGGGGGGTCAACAACACATGCGTCAGATGACGTTGTGACCTGATTTACTTTAGAAAAACTGAACAAATTCCATATACGTCGCTTTAACTCAGGTAGTTAAGGCCTTGGTTGATTATCTAAACGTTTTGGGTTACAATAGTGATGTGAGATTTTTTTTTTTTTTTTAAATTTAAAAATTGAACCCTGTATTATTTAAGCCATTTTTCACGTAACGTTCGTTTTCCTGTTTTTTTTTTTACTTCGCTTATTCTTAGCGACACCCCAAAACACCCAGGTACCCACCGATTTTTTTTTTAATTTTAATATCGAAACAGGCTTATTTAAGCCATTTTTCACGTGGTCGTTTTTCTGTTTTCATCGTTCATTTGCCTTACGTTAGTTTTTTTTTGTGGGTTTTTTTTTTTTTCGATGTTTTCGCTTAAAACGTTTTCTTTTCTTACTTCGCTTATAACAATACTTACATCGTCATCGTCGTAACGCTCAACGACTTTCAAACACCTTTCACTTATTCGCTTATAACAATGCTTCATTCTGGCTGGCCGATTTTATTTTCAAACTTCGCCTCAGGGCTTCGGCTTCAAAGTTAATTTAGGAACATAGATCTTTGCAAAACGTAAGCAATGATTTCAAAATTTTTTTGGCAACATAATTAACCATCAAATTATGACTATTCAAAGTTTTGTTGGAAATTAAAGAATTTACTGCTTTGG
Source organism: Euprymna scolopes (assembly GCF_053919585.1). Lineage (NCBI taxonomy): Eukaryota > Metazoa > Mollusca > Cephalopoda > Sepiida > Sepiolidae > Euprymna > Euprymna scolopes. Next base: position 64,800,924 of record NC_136511.1, read on the forward strand.
TGCTTGTCTAAATTCGGGTCGATTTAAAAAAAAAAAAAATAAAACAAATTCTTGAAAAATTTTAAAAAATCTTTGTACATACCTGTCACCGCACAAAGATGTCATATTCCAAAAATCACAGAAATCAATCAAGTAGGTTTTTTTTTTTTTTTTTTTTTTTTATTATTATTAAAGAAAATCAAATTTTATGACACATTTTATCAAAGGATTAGATGTGCAATCTTAATTAGAAATGATCGGAAATATAGGATCAACAAGGGCAGACAAATCAACTTTGGGAAAAAAATCTTTCTGCTCTAAAAAAAATCCTTTGAAATTACCACTTTTATAGGTTTTCATGGATGCTGAAAATGAAAATAACATTTCTGAACACAATTTAATGTAAAATGAGCACCCACACATCGACCCCCCCCCCTCCCTCTTCTCTCCCAAACAAAAATTCTGTGTTTACATGGGGTGAGGAGGGGGGGGTGATCTTTTTTTTTTTTATAAATCGAGATTGATTTCCATGATTTTTGGAATATGACCTGACATCGTCGCGTAGTGACAACTGTAAATCATAAGGATTTTTCTTGAAAAAAAAAATTTTTTTTTTTTAGGCCCAAATCTAGACCAGCACAACTGTTTTTTGTACTGTTGGTTCAGAAGCCAAATTTCACTGTGTGTATGTGTAACTAGAAATGCTTTGAACAAGTGACTGGAGAATTGCCTGTACACTAAATAAAGAAACTAGCACAACATCTTTTGACAAAGATAACAATCCTGAAGAGAAGGCACTGTATTTGTGTGGTACATATTAAAGGACCTGAAAGAAATTTAACTGGGCACAGATTCGAACCTTTCAGGAATGTTATTTCTATGGACATCCCAAAGTCTTGGGAAATGATTAAAAAAAAACTATAAAAAAAAGAGAAATTAGTTGATCAGTAGAACAAAAGTATAGAAAGTGAAGCTAGTAAAACAACAGTGGGAGTGGGGGGCACAAACGCACACAAAGGCCATCTGAAATGCCTGGTTGTAAAATATAAATGTTTTAATTGATGCAGATTTTGTATTTATTATTACAAAGCCAATTCTCTATTGAATATTATATTGTACTTAATATTATAGTAATTAAAAAAAAAAGAAGAAAAAAAAGTGACTTGGGTGCCATCAGCTAGAATCAAAACCAAAACATTTGGTGTTACAGCTGCGATCCCTATCATTTGAGCTATCGACAGATAGATAAGATTTAAAATTAAACCACTTCAAGCTGTGGATGAATTCGGATATGTGCAAAAATAATAGAAATATGATGGAAAGTTGAAATTAAGGGTTTGCTTTTCAATTTGCCGACATATTTCTGTATGCATTATTCATCCATCCAAACAAAGATTTTACTCGTTATAAACCATCCTTGGTGTATGATTATTATTTCCTGTTAATTTCAGTGTTCGGTGACTAGTAGTTTAAGAACTTATTAAATTTTTTCGCAAACACACACACACACACACACACAATCTACCATTTTATTTATATAGATTATATAAAAAATTAAATATAATAATTGTGCGTGCATGAACAGGTATTAGTAGTTATTTACATAAACCAAGTATTGTTGACTCTGACCCAAGAAGATTGCGATCTCCAGTGTAATCCACAAAAAATGTACTTTTGTACAAATATCTTAAGTTTTAATATTTTTTCATTTTTTTCACCCAACTTCCAAGAAAACTTGACATTAATGGTTGTTTACATGACTTGAGTACTAGTTGCGTCAGTCGGCATTAACCCTATTTGGGTTTAACTGGCTTCCTCCAAACAAGGAAATTTCATGGGAGTATGAAATTCCCAAGTGGTCCCCAGTCGCATGTATATCCCCGTTAGGGGAGATGACGATGTTAGGTTTTTGCAACTCTTGCAGGGATGTACATACAGCGCCTAGAATTCCTAAATTGGTCACCCAGTTTAGTGATAACCAGGCTCAATGTTGCTTAACTTCGGTGATCTGATGGGAACCAGTGTGTCAATGTGATTGTCGTATTTGAGTACTGGGTGCCCACAAAAAAAAACCCAGGGGAAATGTGAAAAATTAGCACATAATGTGTGATTTGTTTGAAATAGAAAATAGTTGTTTGTAACAGAAGCTTTGATAGTGCTTTACCAAACACCATTAGAACATTGATTCTGACAGGATTGTTTTTGTCTATGAAAATGATGACCATTGTATTGCGGTAGTATACATAAGACACACTTCCAAGACTTATGGTCTTCATTTTGGGGGTCTGTTTGAGTCCAATGGAGATGGCATCAGGGAATAACAGACGCCATTTTCTCAAACCTACCCAATCTGATCAACTGGCTGATGTTTGCATAAACATCCACAAGTCTATCTAATTACTAGGGCTATGACAAGAGAATATTCTTTTTGTTTTGACTCTCTAGTATATATCTGACACAGTTAGATACAGTTGATCAATTAAGAACCACATCACTATCTAAAAACATAAGATATCAACTGATACTCGAGAGTCAAAATAATGAAAAAAATATTCTCTTGTCATAGCCCTACTAATTACGGATTACCTACTACGATGCATCTTTTCACTATTCTCATTGAGAAGTGAAAACAAAAGTTTAGCGATACTTGTCAAAGTTACATAAAAATAGTAAAGATTCATTATTTTGGTCAACCCTACCCCCACCCTCTCCGTGCATAGTCCAATCTTTGGTACTTGTACAGTTTAATCAAGACATTAAAAAATGAAAATATTGAGGGGGGGGGGGTTATATTGTACGTATCTGTTATGGAATGAAATTCTCCAAAAAAAAATTTCACATAATTCCATCAATTTAAAAAAAAAAATTTTTTATTTTTTATTTTTTTTTATTGTTTTTTTTTTTTTTTTTTTTTTTTTTTTACAGCAAAAACAATATTTGTTATGATATCGAGCAAAAGGTTCGATTTTTTTTTTTTTTTTTTTTTTTTTTATAGGAAGAAAAGCTAGTATTAAAGATGAAGAGGGAGTGTCGGGTCTTTAATTTGAGTTATTTCCCTGTGGCGTGTTAAAAAAAAAATTCCAAGATGTATGTCTGCTTTCAATGCGCTGTCATAAAAACGTGTTTTTCTGCTGAAAAAAAAAAAAAAAAACTTGATCAAATTAAGTGAATTTTTTTTTTTTTTTTTTTTTTTTTTTTTTTTTAGAGATCTTCAGTTCAAAACGGATACATACAATATAACTTTTTTTTTTTTTTTTTTTTTCGATATTTTCATTTTTTCATGTCTTGATTAAACTGTACAAGTGCCCAATCTTTTTGATTAAAACACAATAAAGTTATAGATACTTCTAAATAATACAATCGAGAAAGTTTTTTTTTTTTTTTTTTTTTTTTTTTTTTTTTTTTTTTTACACTTTTTACCTAGATTTTAAGTAAATATAATTTATAAATTGTTCATTGTTTATATATTTTTTTTTAATTGTTCATCACAAAAAAATATAATGCAATTTGATTATTCTTGAAATTAAATTTTTCTAAAGTGGGTATAAAAGTCATTATTTTCTCTGGATTTTTTTTTCCTTTTTAATACTCTTAATTTTCTTAAATTAAAATAAGTATTTCATATTTTTCTTGTGCAACGTCAGGACACAAGGCCTGTTAGTGTAAAATTAAATTCAATAACATTACCAGTTAGTTTTTTTTTAAACAGAACAAATTATTTTCTTTTCAGATGAAAAGCAAAGGAGTTAGTCACTTAATAGATATCGAGAATCCAAACCGAGTTAATTCAAACAAGTCCAAGAAAGTCTCTGAACTACATGTTGACGGAGGTGGTGATGGGGGTGGAGGAGGAGGAGGAGGAGGAGGAGGAGGTGGTGGTGGAGTTGGTGCAAATCTCTCTAGAAGAGAGCGGTAAGTATTTTATTCATTTTATTATGTTGCAGTGGGCATCTCGAATTAAATTTTTTTGCCTTTTAAAGGAACTTTTTGATGCTTTGATATCACTGTTCTGGAAGTGATCGTTGAACATTTAAATGTTTATATCTGGTTTTTAAGTTCTTAATCTATATATCTTCTATATATATATATATATAAAAGCGAAAATGTATGTATGTATGTTCGCTTTTTGTGTATGTCCAAGAAAGGCTTTTTTCCGATAACCGATCGGTCGCCTCACAACTTCTTAAAACTTTTTCTATCGCACTTAAATGATAATATCTACGAGTTAACAACCAGGGTCGCCTGTCTATTTAATTTGCCCAACATTGAAAAGATAAATATTCAACAATTTTCGATCGCCGCATGTGCATTAAGCTTTTTCGTATAATAATAAAAGCGAAACGGAGCTTGGTGCAATCGCCAGGAATGTCCAAAAGCAATCAGCTTTGATCAATGTGGAGTTTCTCCTTATATCAGACAATTGCTATTCAAATTGGACAATCCTTTTATGGGGAGCTGGTCTCCCCCCCCCTAACATCTTGGAGGGGGGGGTTAAAAAGCGTTCCCGCAGTAAATAAAATACTACCTGCAGTCAAAGTTGACCTCATTAAATCATTAAAACGGACACCTGCCAATTGTAAATCCTTAAATAAATTCAAACGTGTTTCCGTTAGTATTTCATGGTGACTCAGTGGTTGACGTCGCATGTTTTTTTTTTTCCTTTCATACTTTAATTTCTAACTTCGCCTCTCGGGTTCGGGTTCAATCCTTCATACTTACCCACCAAAACTTTTCATGCTATTCCTTCCTCTCGCATGTTTGTTCGGCTTTTCTTTGTATAAAATCGAAACTAATCGAAAGCAAAGGCAGCTACCTGACCTTTCATGCCAGGACATCCAGACAGCAAATAGCTTTGATCACTGTGGAGGAAACCCTTCATATCAGACAATTGCTATTCATTTGGACACTCCTTTTTTTTGTGGGGAATTGGTTTTCCCCAACATTGTTGGGAAACAAATAAATGAAACAGCGGAAAGCTGAACTGGCCTTCAGCTAACCTTCATTTCTGCACAGGTCAACTTTTTGATTGACATCGATAAATTTGAACGCTTTTCACTTCCTATGGCCTCGTAGCGTAGCAAGTAAGATGTCACGTTTTCTTTCACTTTCTTTTCCGCCTTTGGGTCTGTGCCTCCCTCCCTACTAACACTTTTTTCTTTTACATCTCCAAACACCCGGGCAACGCCGGGTACCCCTGCTAGTTTTATATAATTCCTGTTTTTGAAGTTTTTCTCCCGTGTTTGACGTTTGTATTTAATGATTTGAAATCACCAACTCTCCATTTTGTTTTCTTTGGATTTCTCTGCACTTGTGCATTTTAATTGGATATCAAAAAAAAAAAAAAATAATTTTAAGTAAAAACACTATTACTGCAGAGTTTTTTTACAGACAAATTTATCTTTAATTCACCTTTGGCAACTAAATATTTTTGATTACTAGCCAAACCCACATGATTTTTGGAATGTGGCATCTTTTTTCCTTGACAAGTACGTACATAATAAAGACTGTTTATTTATTCATTTTTTTTTTTTATAAATAATTGTAATTCTAAATATGCACCGGATTTTATGTTGGGATTTGAAGATATGAACATACAAATTTCTTCAGTTTTTTTAAACAGCTTTCATTAAAAAAAGAAAAAAAGTACATTGTTCTATGAAACTTTTATTATTTAAATAATTTGACTTTGCCTGTTTTATTTGAAAACAAACAAAGGTTGAAAAGACATTTTTCACTCCGTAATGAACTTTGGAAGATTGTCGATGAAAAAAACACAATCACCAAAAGATACTCGTTTAATTATTTCTAGTCACCACTTAGAAAAATCACTTGCAAATTCGACTGTTTCACTCGTAACGTAAAGCTTTGTACTGAATTACATGCCCTGTCAAAATAAGTAAAAATTTCAAAGATTACAAAATAAAATGATCGAGTGGAAAAATAATTTTAAAAGTAAAATTTATCAAATAACTAGCAAACCTACCTACACTTTGCACGGAACTTTGTATGCTCGAGTACCTGAGCGAACAGCAAAATCTCAACCTTAACCTTTGACAACGGCTTTGAGAAATGGTAGGCACTATCTCTAGGTCAAAGACCATCATGTCAGGTTTGGTAATGATCGCTCCAGTTATGTGTGCTATGCTATGACCTTGACCTTGAAAAATAGTATGCACGATCCCTAGATGGTGGGGGACTGATGTGAGCTGTAGGAGAGTTGTGTACACACACACACACACTACTATTTTTTACACATTGTATATATATTATGAGAGAGAGATGCAGTTTTATCTGTTTCTTCTATTCCATATTACCGCCTGATTTACCTTCCTTGTTTTCACTTCACTTATTTCAAATTATTAGAAAATGGTAGATTTATACAATGTTTTCTTGACCAGATCTACTTTAGTAAAAACTACAAAAAATAATAATTTCAACATGGCATATAATTATGTAATAGTTTTTTTTTTACTTGAAATGCATTAAAAAAAAAATCATCAATGGACCTAAGGTGATAGCGTTAGCATCTGACAAAGCCAGACTCTTTTTTAATTCGCAGCAAATTCTACCCTTTGCGATCCGGGCTGCTTACTCACCACTCCCATGTGACTAAATATGCTATACGACATACAAATATCTGTGCGTGATGTTGCTCAGCTTATCAAAAACCTCTATTCCAGTAAAGCAACTTGTCCTGACGGCATTCAAATTATATCAGTCAAGTTAATCATAACATCATTAGTTCCCCTCTAGAAAAAAAAACATAACTATAAAAATGGACACCACACGTACATTCAATCTTCTACCAGCCAATACCTGATGTGTTTCCAGTTATTATCAATGGATTTAATTTAATATAGTAAATTCATACAAGAATTCTGAAGAGAATCACTTTCTCAAACAAGTCATACCTGCAGGTAGTAGCAAGATATTTCCTCACTCATTGTTATGTCCTTCTCCTTTCCCAGTTTACACTGTTACCAAATGTTTTATAGGGTTCAGTTATTGCATGCATCCATGATTATTTCATTTTATTGACAGTCATCCAATATTCATTCAGTATGTAAATAATGAATGCTCCCTTTTGTTTAGGTTGGTGGGGGGGGGGGGCTTCCAAAACTTTTCAACAGTTCAAAAGATTCCATTTTCTAACACTTTTGTGAATGATCTTATTAAAATCGAATATGTCTACTTTTCTTACTCACATCGGCAAAAACAGAAACATTTCACATTGACCAGATTTACGCATTCTTTAACACCCATAAGTAAAGAAAGAACTTTTTCTCACTGGCCGCTAGCCAGTTTCAAATATAGTTTTGACTTCAACACCGCATACTTAACGTACGCATTTTGCTCACATTTCATTCAACAGCAACATTTTTGTATCAACTTTTTTTCTTTTAACCATTTTTTGGGACTATTTTAAAGTATCTTCACAGGAATACCCAGCTTAACAATTTGACTGTCTGTTTTTCTCTATTAATCATTTACATTTAAACAATTCTTTTCCTAAACTTAGTCATATCGCAACAAAGACATAAGCATAGATTTTTTTTTTTTTTTTTTTTTTTTTTTTTCATAAAAATTGTATTATTCCTTTTGGTGTGTGTCTGGTTGGTTGTAGGGATTAATAAGATTAAGTATTAACCAATTAACCACATTATCGTTTCAAATATAATTTTTGTGTGACTTTAGGAAATTTTTTGCAGTTTGTAAACATTAATCAGAAGTGACTTTTCCAGGGCATTTATCGTAAACCACAAAACAACTGATGTAAATGTAAACTAACAACAAAGACGAAAACTGATTTTAACTTTTTTTTTTTCTATTGGAAATTATTTTTAAGATTTTATTTGTTGCAATTAGATTAAACTGATGTGTATATTATTGAGAAACTTTATTTCCTTCACAAACAATTTTTTTTTTCTTTTTTTTTTTTTAATTTTATTACAAATTCACGGTAAACGACAAAAGAACTGGTTGCTTGCTTCAACTTTCGAAAATATTAGCATTTCAATTATACTTTGTTCTCAATTTGTAACATTTTATGAAACCTGCATTTTGCATTAAAACTATTTTTATATATAAATTCATCCAATTGTGAATAACTTTCGAAAAGTTTATGAAATTCTGATCATTAGTTGATATTTTATGATTTTTATTAAAAACACATAAACGCACCTTATAATCAATCGGCTATGCCATAGAAACGTTATTTTATGCTGTCCATAGTGTGAATACGATATTAGTTTCACTGTTTCATTATTTTCTGTATGCTGAAAAAAAATTTATGATGGTCACTCAATTTAATTGAATTAATAATTATCTCTGTCTCGGAGGACTTCTCAAACAAGAAAAGGATGATGAAAAACAAATACTTTCAGCATTTAAAAATGTTTATTCCAGACATATTTATCATTAACTTGGTCCAGGAGGAATTCTCAACGAAAGATTAGAGCCAACGAAAATTGAATAGTTTCTGCATTTTAAAATCCTATTTATAAGATTTACTCTTTCTTTTTTGGAAACTGGGGGGGGGGGGCACTTGCTGCTCTTTTGACAGAAAACTGGTGGGGTGGGGGGGGTTTACAGTTTCATCATCTAGGAGGAAAAGTAATACAAAATGAAAGCTCTTAAATAACGTACATAATTTATATTAAATGCTTCTAATTGTCTGATTGTTATGAAGAACAAAAGTTGTTCCTGATGCACATTGCATTTTTAACATAATTACCCCAGGATTTCTCACTCGCAAAAAAGACTCCAAAAGTAATGTTTTTTTTTTTTTTATAACATTTTCCAATAATTCTTAATGAACATTTAGTTGTTCTTCAGTGATTATCGTGGTGCAGGAAATTCTCATTTTTGGTCTGGTCCTGGATATGACCTAAAATGGTGAGGCCCCACCTTGCGGGCCTTGGGGAGTGTGGAGCCACCCTTTAATTGCCATTGCTCCCAGGTCCACTCTGACTCGGAGCGGTAGTACCTGTTAGGGTCCCAAGTATGGGTTAAATAGAATCCGACTTAAAAAAAAATATATACTCCATTAAAAATCGTTCCTTTAAAATCACTAGATTTGGCATTAAATAACCTGGAAACGGTTGATATGCCGTAAAACAAAAACAACCAACCAACCAACCATCATTTTTGGTCCCCCTGACAAAGGCGGGATTGTATCTAGTAATTCTCTCCTGTTCATTTGTTTGCATTTTTCTCAATAACCACGCCTTGGACTTTTAAAAAATTTTGCAGAAGCATTAGTCATGGTAAATGTAAATTTTTCACTCGTGAAGGGGGACCCTGCATGCTTGTCTTGCTTATATTGTAAATTTGTTATATTATCAGCCTATTTCATTTTTAACTCTTTTTAATTTGCATGAAAGTATTGTTCGATTTTTTTTTTTTTTTTTCTTTTTTTTTTTACATTTTTTTTTCTTTTTTACATTTCTTTTTTTTACATTTTTTTTCTTTTTTTTTTTACATTTTTTTTTTTTTTTACATTTTTTTTTTTATTCTTAATTTACCTAGCGCTTCATAAAACCAAAGAATTACAATTTTACTCATTTACGAAACTAAAATAGGAAATACATTTTCTTTGCTACTGCTCTTAAATAGCACACATAAATTATATTAAATGTTTCCAGTTCACGGGGACATGCAAACATAAAACAAGATTACAGGCGAATTTCCCATTGGGGAGGGGTGCATACATACGTGCAAGCATAAAAAAAAATTTGGTAATTCAATTAGCATCTTTTTATATCTCCTCAGCCAACACCAAGAAATGGATCCTGCTAGTTTAAAAATAAACCTGCTTGATAAATTTGTGATTTTTGGAATATGACATTTTCTTTATCACATGTTTACATCATACAAATTTTTTCTTTTTAATGTAGGAGAATTCTGGACAAGAACCAAAACTTGTAGGAGTCAGACATATAAGAAGCCTAGGAGTCGGATCTTATACCTTTTAATTAAGACTTTGTAAGGTTACTTGTTAGGTTTTTTTTTTTTTTGTGTCAATATTATTAAATTCTGAAATAATATATTTGTTTAATTAAATTTTTCTTTGCTTTTCTTATTTTAAAGTGAAGAAATTGAAAAGCAGCAGGCTAAGATCCGTTATCAGCAATTGCACGTCCAGGGTAAGACGGATGAGGCACGCGCTGATCTGGCTAGGTTGGCACTCATAAAGAAACAACGAGAAGAAGCAGCAAAGAAGCGAGAAGAAGAAAAAAAAGGTACGTGAAATTATTATGCGCTTTTTTTTTTTCTTTTTTTTTTTTTTTTTTTTTAAATATTTATTTTACAAAGTTGGGCTGAAAAAAGTTCCAGTTATGAGAGTTGTTCCAAAAGTAAGACTTTTTTTTTTTTTTTTTTTTTAACTCAATAAGTTGAAAAGCTACAACACTGAAATGGCCCCATTAATCCAATTTTAGCATTACAAATTCCAGAGAATTATTTCAGGATGGGCACTATTGCGAAACGAATTATTTTGCGCTAAATAGTATTTTTTGTTTAAAAAATTAACCATTGTAAGCGTGGAATAAAATATCGAAGCCAGTCATTTTGTTTACCTTATCGCCATCATGTAAATTGAAAAATAAAAATGTCAGCCTCTCCTTCTTCATAAAGTGATTCTTTAATCTGATTGTTGTTGTTGTTTTTTGTTTTTTTTTTGTTTTTTTTCCGAGAGTGACTTGCCCTTGGAGGTGTGGTGCGGGGATTTTCCCTTTCTAATTTATTTTACATTTTTGAACGGAATAAAATAAAACAAACAAACAAAAAAGTATTAAACAAGATTTGAACAAAATAAAATAAAACAAACGAAAACATTATTAAACATTTATTTTACATTTGTACGGAATAAAATTTATTTTACAAGGTAACCTTTTGTGCTCCAGAATGTATTTTTCTACATAACTAATGTTCGGATGATTAATTGGAAAAATATATCAAACTTAGGTGGTTTTGGAATTCAAAATTATTTTTGCCTATTTTCCGATGCCAAAAACGCTTCTTTCAATTTTTTTTTTTTCAAGCAAAATCTACTGCTAATAGTAATGATAAAATATTGAAAATCTATTGATTTTAAACTACCAGTAAAAGTGAAATCGGTAGATTATTCCTCTCAAATGCATTTTTACGTTTGAGAAAATATCTGCACATTTAACATGTTTTTATGGCAACTGTGAAAAATAACTTTATAGTAAATTATTTAGAGATTTATAAAAAAAAATGCGAATTGGGAACTTGGTACAGAATTGGTAATTGTATCGGAATCTGGTAAAATATTAGACTCGTTCCATCTCTAATGTACTTTTGCGAGGAATTCAATGATACATCTCTGCTTCTGATGTACATCCATGATAGGGATTGCTTTCTTAGTCTCACACCGTCAATATCTACAATAGAGATGAATACATCATAGCAATGCAATTTACAATCCCCCTCTGATCCATTTGAGCAGAATTAAAAAAAAAAAAATATATGAAGCATTACTTTGGAATAATTTTCGTAATTCATTAATGTGATTCCTTGGTTAATCCCCCCCCCCCTTGAATTTTTCATAATCAGTGTATTTACGCAATAGGAATGATGATATGATTTGTGGTAGTTGAAGATGTGAATAAAGTTCAATCCCACATGTACAGAATGAACATGGCAAGTTTCGTCCCATTTGCTGTTCTAGTTTACAACAGCCGTGTTTATAGTGCCGTATTACATGCAAGTGGATACTGAGCTACCACCGACTGTCTTTGAGGATGCAGAGGAATGATGAACAATGGTTCGGTGGGTTTAAGATATGTGTCCTGAAAATAATTTTGGTTTGAAGAGAATTTTGGTTTGGTTTATGACATGTCAACCCTCTATGGATTATTTAATGGTGAATAAAGTTGTCAAATGTGTCTGGGACCCTGGGAGTTGTTTGGTTACCCGATTATAGGCTGGTCTCCCCACTTTGTAGGCTGCGTTGAGGAACCGATTATTGAGACGGTTGCTTGTTCGATTACTAGAAGCGTAGAAGATCATTGTTTGAAGATGTACAGCATAATGAAAACGATCAATAACAAGGGCATGTGTTACGAGTACAATTGAGAAGACCTGTAAATGAAGCACGTTAAAGCAGGACTGCATATATATATATATATATATATATATATGCAGTCCTGGAATATTTATTTACGCAGAAAGGTTACGAACATTAGAGAGTGTTTGTGTGTATATGAACTAGCATGCATGTAGATAAAATGTTTGCTGCGTGTGTGCGTAAGAGTTTGTTGCAGTATACGTTTGAAGTCCATTGTGTGTGTAAGAGTTTAAGTTATACACAAGTATTTGATCCTACCTTGAAGAAGAAAAACGATTCTGTCGAGGCGTGTTTAAGGGTGTGTCCCTTACATAGAGGATAGAAACATGTTGACAGGTCAAAGACGAGCAAGGGGAAAGAAAAAGAAGAGAGAGAAACGGAATGGGAAACAAAATGCCACCTGCCGGATAAAATATAATATACTAGTTATGACCAAAGTTTCATTTCATTCGGACAAAACCCTAAGAAACGGGGCCTAATTAGAGTTGGGGCCCATTTCTTTTGAGTCACCCTGTATGTGACAACAGTACTCCATACATGGGCGAATGGTGGCCTTATAGAGGTATAGGATACTGTCAGGCGTAAGTAGTTTTCTAGCACGGTAGAGGGAGCCAACCTTCCTTGCAGCAGCCTTGGCAATGCTCTCAATGTATCTATTCCAGTTCATATTCCCTGTAAACGTTAGGCCGAGGAAGTACTTTCAGGCAATGTGTTCTTGGCCATTGCTATTGGTGATAGAGAAGGTTTCTTGTAGTTATTGAAGGAAACAAGCTTAGTCTTAGCAGCATTGAATGTGAGCAACCATTTTTGTCCCCATTCCACTACGGATTGGAGGTCATCCTCTAATGTTTCTGCCATTTCCTTGGATATGTGTTCATTTGTTTTCCCCTCATATCTGTTATAGAGAGTGGTGTCATCGGCAAATATACCCATCTCCGAAACAATTTTATCAGGGAGGTCATTTATAAATATCAGGAATAATAGAGGTCCAAGGATAGACCCCTGAGGTACTCCCGCATTTATGTCATATTGTTTGGATGTATGACTGTCGAGGACAACTTTGATTTTTCTATTACTTAAGAAGGATTTAATTACATTATGAATTCTTCCAGTGATTCCATATGATCTAATTTTCCTTAGAAGACCATCGTGCCATACCCTGTCAAAAGCCTTAGATATATCAAGGGCCACCGCTCTACCCTCCCCTGTTTTGTCCAATGAACAGTGTTCTGGAACTCGCGGCAGTTATTCCTCAGAATCTTGCTTTCAGGTACCTACAATACCGTGTAGCAGTCAACTTTAGAAAGCGTGCGTTGGGCAGACAGATAAACTCAAATTGACATAACGAAAACAACTATTACGTTGAAGACGCTTTATTAATTAGGTAAAAAAAATCTGAAACAAACAAAAAAAAAACAAATAGTTAAAAGGAGAAAACATAATTAAACAAAAGGAAATAATACATGAAAATAATTATGTTTTGGACAGGCTTCCAAATTAACAGATTCTGGGATATCTTATCTTTTTCAATCAACTGTTAAGTGAAAGTCCGTAACAGTTAGAAAAGTGTCTTTTCTCCATTAAATTGTTAGGTGAAAGTTTGGAGTGGCTAAAAAATGTCCTTTCCTTTTTTTTTTTTTTATTATTATTAAATCGTTAGGTGAAAGTATGGAGCGGTTAGAAAATGTATTTTTCTTTTTACAACGGTTGTTATTCTAGTGTGGCGCATAAACTACCCAAGCGTCCATGAAATAAAAATAATAGAAGTCTGAGAAAAGATATAAGTTCTGTGCGAACGAAGAAGGAAATAATAAATTAGAATTTCTACAAATTAAATAAAGAAGTCACATACTAGATTAAATAAACAGGGTTTCGAGTTCTTCATAGAAGGAATAGCCAGGTAAAGGAATAATAGGATGTTCTAAACGTACCTCATGGCTTAAACGGGGAAAGCCCAGTTCATGGAGTTGAGTAAAGTCTGTGTGTATTGATTCAAATTCTGCGTTTAAAAGGGAGCAAGGACAGAATCGCATGGGAACACGGAGTTCTCGAAGGATGGCGATATGACATTTTTTTCCTTTTCTTTTTTTTTTTTATTTGGAATGCCTAAACGGCTAAGTTTTCCATTAAAGAAAGATCAGGAAGGGAAGAAAGAAGAAAGAAAACTATATGTGAAAAAACTCGCACAGAGATGAATGAGAACGAGGCACCGGTGCTCTTAAAGCATGTGTCCCTTGTTAAAAAAGAGCCCGGTCTGAAGACAGAACAAACGGTATATGCGTTCAGAAACTACAGTTAAGATATCTGCTGTTGAACGGGCTTGCCTTAATCCATATTGTTTGTCAGTCAGGGGTTTAGCAGCTGTTAGTTAATCAAGTCCTAGTCCAGCACCTAAGAACTCAAATATTTAGGCGAAAAGTGGGAGGAGGCTAATGGGGCGATAATTTAGTGGGTCAGTTCTTTCACCAGAATTCTTGAAGACTGGTACCACAGAGGCGGTTTTCCAGCAGTCGCTATTAAATAGCGTTTGAACACAGTTTCTATCTTTACTTGTCTTTGCTACAAAGATGACGCTTTGTAGTCAATACTTCTTATAATGATAAAGCCTTATTTACCATTTTTCTTACTTGGTAACTGCTGAACTAATTAGCATATTTCAGATTTATTTTAACAGCTTTATGTAGAAACATCATAAAAACAGCTGAGATGGTTATGAATAACGCCAACTGAACCTTCATGGTATTATGGTAATAAGTTCAAAATTTCATCATAATATCTTAAAAAGATCTGAAGATACAGCTTTTTAAAGACAGGTTAGTCTGTAAATTGTGTTTCCTACCATTTTTCAGACACAAGCTTTATATGCATTTGAATAGGACTGACTTGAGACAAAATGTCCAAGATCCACACATTTTTTGATACTTTGAATGGTCATAACTCCAGTTCTAATGGACCAATTTTTAAAAACTAAAGATATTATTTATTTTTATGCTCTTTTCAATAATGCTTGATTTGAGTTTATTCGATCTAAAGAAAAAAAATGGAGTGGTATTGCTATTTATATGATTTTTGGTGTACAGTATTTCTTTCCCAGCATGAGGACATAATACACGCTTTTGGGGGTGGGGGTGTTTTAATATAGTGCGAGTTCTGGTTAACTTTTTTTTTTTTTTTAACTAGATGCAAGATGTTTATCTTAGTTGAAAGTTAATTTTTAAAAGCAGTTTCTTACTTGTATTGTGTGTATTTGTTTTAATGGTTCATTTTTCGATGATTCCAATTTTTATAAAAAAAATTTTTTAAAGTATTGTATGCACCTTAATGGTTTATTATTTTTTCCATGATTCCAATTTATTTATAATTTTAATTTTTTTCTTTTTTTTTTCTTTTTTTTTTTCCAGCCAAAGATTCCCCGAAAGGCAATCCAAATAAACAGAAGAGCCAGTCTTGATATTAAAAAAGAAAAAAAAATACCAAAGAAAATAAAATAATGAATAAAAACAAAACAGCAAAGATAAGTGCATCATGTGACTGAAAAGCTTTGTGATTTCACAAGTCATTACTGGTAACCATGGTTACTTGCTACACAACTATTGTTATGATTAATATTGAAATTATTATTACTACTACTACTACTACAATTATTATTAATACTGGAACTATGAAGAGTTTGGTGGATTGGAAGGAAAGCTCGCTCGCTCTCATTCCTGCCAGCAGCATATATTACATCTATTTGCATCTTTATAGCCGAAAAGAAAATATATTTTAGGATGGATGACCAATTCTTGTCTCTTGTTTCCCCTTTGCTGCCCACATTCGTGCCTGGGGTACAGTGTTGACTCTGTTCAACGTGTGTATTCCTCAATACTCTTCTGTAGGTTGGTAGGGGTTTAAATTCTATTTGATGAATCAAGGAATTCCTGCTTGACAAGACTTTGTTCATTATCCTAATAGCTTATCCCCCCCCCTGTTTTTTTTTTTTTTTTTTTTTTTTTTTTCTTGCACCCCTATTTGAAGAGTTTTGTTTTTTTTATATATAAAACTAATAAAGGGGAATTGGAAAGAAATGTTTCAGCTGTGTTATTTACTTTTTTTTTTTTTTTTTTTTTTTTTAAAGCAAACAAAAATTAGCCATGTTGAAAATGTACCCTCTCCTCTCCTCCAGCGTGTCCTTCAGAGTTGAAAAGTCTTGTCGAAGGAATCATCACTTTCCCCACATTGTGAAAACATCAGATGGGCAAATTGTCCGGCACTGGTCACCTAAAATCTGTATCACTGGGAAGCAACGGTCAATTTAAGCCAAAAGAAGAAATAACGCTTTGTTACTTTATCCAAAAAGACCAGTTGTCGATTATTTATTGCAGACTATTATCCTCATCTTTGTTGTTGTTTCACGTTTCGGCCAACTATTCCTCAGGCATATATATTATTTTTTTTAATTGGAATTCATTATTGAGATGAGTATTATTTATTGCGGACTATTATTCTCATCTTTATTAGTTGTTGCTTCACAACGTTTCGACCAACTATTCTTTGGCCGTGGCGCAGTTGATAGACGTTGAATCTCTATGGTTCCAGATGGGTATTGTCTGAAGATAGTGGTTTCAATCCTATCCAAAGCCGGCCAGAGGTTTACTTGGCCAAAACGTGGTGAGACGACAACAACTACGGATGGCAGTGATTGCTGAGAATGCAGTTAGGAGATTCGAAGATCCTATCCGTCACGGTTACCACCTGACGAAGGCCAGAGGAATAGTTGGCCGAAACGTAGTGAAAAACAACAACCAATAAAGATACGAATAATAGTCCGCAATAAAATAAATTAATATTCCTCTGGCCTTCATCAAGTGATGAGGAATGCCAAAGGAATAGTTGGGCGAAGTGTTGTGAAATATCTAAGAAAGATGAGGATAATAGTCCGCAATAAATAATACTCATCTCAATAATGAATTCCAATTAAATATATATATATAACAATTATTTGTTGAAAAATTTTTACTCTGATTCTTCAGAAGTCTTAACGTAGGGCCTTAATATTTGTGTCTGGACAAGTCTTTGGTAAAGTTTGGACTTTTTTTTTTTTTTTTTTTTTTTTTAGTTATGAGACTTCAACCCTAAATCCAAAGATCAGTCTTTCAGCAGCATGGGCAAGCGAAATCACTGAAATAATTCACTTTGCTTCATCTTATATTGAGAATTAGCTAGGAATGATTCTTTTCTCCCTTCCCCTTTTAATAGAATTTAATTCATAATTTTCTATAATGAATCATGGGTAATATTCTATAATTCCCGACTCTGGTTACTCATAGTCTAATAATGTTTTCTCAAACGAGTGGTTCAATGGGGGAAGACGTGGCTGGTTACCTTTAATGTATCTAAAACCAAACTCCTATCTTTACATCATCAACGCTCTGATCCCCATCTGGCATCAATTAAAATGGATGGCTCTCGTCTAGGAGAAGCCCCATGTTTTGACAAGCTTCTGGGCTTGACCTTCACTCCTGATCTGAAATGGAACACGTACATCAAGTCTGTTGCCAAGGTCGCTGGAAAGATGGTGGGATCCTTCTACCGCTCCAGAAGATATCTCACTACTGATGCAATTCTCTATCTGTTGCCATATCTGGGCAGGAGCTGCTAAAAACAGCCTATCCTGCCTTGACAGGGTACAAAATTGGCTTAGTGGAAGATGCCTTTTTCTCTTCCCTGCAACCTCTCTCCTACAGAAGAGACGTTGCAAGCCTATCTTTGTTTTATCGTTATTTCCATGGCAGGTGCTCGTCTGAACTCCAATCTCTGGTCCCCCCCCCCCTTGCCAATCTTTTACAAAAAACACCCATCTAGTTGAATCCACTGTCAAAAATTTTCCCCACTCTATCTGTGCCTAAATTAAAATGTAGATTCCATGAGCAGGGCTTTCTTATAACTGCACGCCTGTGGAACTGTTCTGTTTGCCTGCTTCCCTCCTGACTACAACTTGGATGTCTTCAAGTCCAATGTAAACAAATTCCTGATGAACCACCCCCTTAAGTAGACACTTTAAATATCCACACTGACATACTGTACTTACAATAATCCTTATCCCTGAATGGCTTCCGGGCCTTGATAAGTGGTGACCACCTTGTAAAAAGAAAAAAAAAATAGGTTCGCCTCTCTTTCCTTCTATTTTCCTGTCCTGGATATGACCTTAAACTATATCCAGTGGTGAGGCCCCAGCTTGCAGGCTTTGGGGAGTGTGGAGCCACCCTTTAATTGCCATCTCTCCCAGGTCCACTCTGACCCGGAGTGATAGAACCTGTTAGGGTCCCAACTATGAGTTAAATAGAAACCGACTTGAAAACAACAAATATATTCTATTAAAAAAATATTTCTTCTAAATCTTCAGATTCGGTGTTAAATAACCTGAAAAAGGTTGCTATGCCGTAAAAAAAACTTATATTTTCCATCTCTCGCTGCTACCATAAATGGGAGCCCCTACCCCCACCCCTTTTAGGCTGGTTTCCAAAATTACAATTCTTCTTTGTTTAATTCCCTATCAAGTTTTCAACTGGTAAGTAATGTAATTAACAAGTTTCACTGTTGATATCCGGCTCCTTTCAGTTTCTGATAAGCAATTTAACTTTTTTTCAATGGAGGTCACCACTTATCAAGGCCCGGAAGCCACTCAGGGATAAGGCTTATTGCATGTACAGTAATCAATAACATGGCCGAATGAAGGGCTATTATTTTTTTATCAAAATGTCAGTCGATTTTATTTCCTCAATTCCTCGGCAAAAGTGAATTTATTATGAAATCAATATTTCTTTTTATGGCCCTTCTCGCCATTAAATTTGATTTAGTTTTATTGTCCGAAAATAACTTGAATGCTTGCAGGAGTTGAAATTAAAAAAAAATTTTTTTTAATTTCTTATCAATGAAAACCTTTAAGACAGTTCAAACTGCTTCTTTTGTTTTTCATTTTCACCGTCTGAATTCTGATGTTTGTCTCCCTGGCATATTTAATCCATCAACATTGTCACAAAAAGAACGAATTTATGTTATCCAGATTTACGTTATTAAAAATTGCTTGTAAAAAGAAAAAATGCCACAAAATTTTTTTTATGTACTTATGTGTTAGGTTTATTCTTTAAACAGTACATAAAAAGATGCAAATTCATTAAATATTTTTTTTTTTTTTTTAACAAGAAAAGCACGTTTTAATAACAAAAGGTCTGGTCTACTATTTTCTGCTTAAAATAAGATCAACGACCAAAAAGCACATAATTCAAAGTTTAAATATCCGTCATAAAATGATGACTAGAAATCATTTACCAATCAAATTTGATTTTATAAAAATAAATACTGGATGAATTCGTGCAAATTTTGGTGTGCACTTTTTAACCTAATAAGTATGTGCATAAGAGATTTTGTGCAGTTATAATCTATATAATACTAGCAGGGAAACCCGACGTTTCCTGGTATTGAATGAGGATCAACGAATGTTCCACACTTAATACTTTTGTCAATCAAATCAATTGATTGCTTGCTCTAGTCAGAAATTCCTTGCCGTGCACAGAGAGAAAGCTTCACATGCCTATTCACACCGACATATCCACAATACATTGTAGAATGCATTTCGTTGTGGAGAACCTATGTTCGATTTTATAAAATTATTTTTATATAATGGCTTGAATAAAAGTTTAAAATGCAAAAGTTAAGTATTCTAGTTCATTTGTGCTCTAAATGAGAAACATTTATTTTGAATGCACCCCCTGCCATATCAAACAACCTACTACAAATTTTATAGGCCAGGCCCTTCTTGTGCAGTGATAAAACTTCTCAAATGTACTTGTGCTGTTAGGCTGTATTTATTTACCTGAATGTAAATAGTATATATGTATATCATTTACAGTCAGATGAATAAATACTTATGGAAAATTATTTAGTCATTGGAAAATAAATAATTCAAAGGATTCAATAATTCCTGCATTGACAAGCCTTCAAACACTTTATTTTTTATATTGTATTTAGTTTTAGCATTGAGATGATTAGTGTGGAAGAAAGTGTCTGGAAGTATCAAATTGGAATTGAATAAGAAAAAGGGTCATCATCTTTAAAGAAAACACAAAACATCAATAAAATACAAGTCAACTTGATTCAAAAAAACACTGGCATCTAAGGAGAGTTTTTTGGTACGTGGGGTTTTTTTTTTTTTTTTTTTTTTTTTTTTTGTTAAAACACAGGAGTCCCCACTTACCAAGGCCTAGAAGGCACTCGATAAGGGTTTATATCAAAAGCAGAATGTGGTACCCTGGAGTTTCATCTTATCTGGAACAGTGAGAACATTATGTTCCTGGGTTTTTTTTTTTTTGTTTTTAATAACTTGGAATATTAAAACTACTGTTCTCATCTTGAGCATTCTCACAATGTTTCAGCCGAAGTAACCTTCTTCAGGGATATCATTTTGAACTCTGAAATCTTGACTGGAACCTTTTATTTAACTCCCTCTTTATCTGTGCCTAAATCAAAACGTAGATTCCATGAACAAAGCTTCTTTCCTAGAAGTGCACGACTGTGGAACTTTTCCGTTCGCCTGTTTCCCACCTGACTACAAAATGGATGTCTTCAAGTCCAACGTAAACAAGTTCCTGATGAACCTCCCCCCTTGAGTAAGACACTTTATCAAATCTCCAATACTAACAATTACTACGATACTATCCCATTGATTACTGTACATGCAGTACCCTTATCAAGGCTCGGAAGCCACTTGGGGATAAGTGGTGACCCATGTAAAAAAAAACAAAAAAAAAAAAAACTTTCATAGTCACCTTAAAAAGCAAATTATGAAACAATATTTCTTACTCTTATGACTTGTCAACTCAACTGGTCTTCAAAGTACAGGTCTATACATTGTTCAACAACTAAATGAGGGATTTGTTTATGTTTGCGTCAATTGCATGCTAACTTCCATCATGTGTGGGTTTTGATTTAAAAAAAAAAAAAAAAAAAAAAAAAAATTCCTGGGATAAAGGGTTAATCCACCAAGGTAGTATGCTCATTCTGTCAGATTTAAGACTTATACTCAGTCATGGTAGACTGTGACAGCATACTACTCCCTTGTGTTAAAGGTTTCCATTGGAAAATCTGTACAGGTTGTGTTTATATGCTTGTAAAGTTTAAATATTTTCCAGTTAAATTTAAAAAAAAAATTATATACAGTTCTGTGCCCTGCTAAGTGAAAGTACACAATAGTTACATTAAAAATGGCTTTCTAAATATTTCAACACGGTACAATAAGTGCACAAGTACCCAGATTGTGGTTTTCAAGATACACCTGAAGATTGGACGTCACATCAGCTGAAATGTGAGCATAACACTTACCTCTACCTGTTCTAGAAGTATTTTAATAGCGAATGCTCCGATGAACTGCAAGCCCTTATACCCCTTCAACGAAAATACCAACATACCTGACAATCAGCAAAATCCCACCTCTACATAGTAAAGATCCCTAGATGTAAGAAAGTCTTTTACTATAATAGTTTCTCCCTCAGAATTGCTAGACTTTGGAACTCCCAAGTTCATGCCTTCTCAACTGTACTGACGTGCAGAAGTTCAAGTGCAATGTGAATGGACATCTTGCTGCTCAATTCCCTACAACTTATGCCCCCGATAGTAAGCCCCCCCCCCCACATCAAAGCTGTACTGTCTTGTTTGGGGTAAAAAAGAAAAAATATAGAGTAAAAAATAATACAGGATAGTGCATCTCAAAATCTACTCGGACACTGAATCATCTTTTGGTGTTAAATCCTCTCGGCAGAAATTGAAAAGCTACCACTGCACATCAGTGATACCCATGCAATTACCACATCAATATGCAAACCTGGAGGTGCTGGTTTTTACCAACCAAATCAAAGCTTTAGATCAATACAAGAATAATCAAATCAAGGGGAAAAAAAAAATTTTTTTGATCGCTAGCAGTTTGATTTTGACCTTCGCATACACACATGGCCTCTGTATACAAATGTAAAATTACAGATGTGTTCCGATTTTCGCGATTAAGATTTATTTATTTTTTTTTGTATACAGTGCATTTTTTTTATGCAAAACTGAAACCTGTTTAAACCAAATGAAAGGTAAGTTTTTAATATGAGAAATAAAACATTTAAACAAAATCTATTTTTTTACTAGCAAGATCTGTAGAAAAGAATTTTTGGTAAAATTATTTGTAAGTTTTGGTTTCGGTTTCAATTTATTACAAGAAATGGAAGTACATAACAAACGACCCAGATGCAAGTGTGGCACAAAAAAATAACACGCCATCATAATATATAGATAAATATTTTTATTTAAAAGCTATCAGTTCCGAGTGTCATTTTCAAGAGCTGGTTCCTCACAAAATTTAAAAAATACAAACATTTTAATAGCAGGCATTTTAAGTGGTTCTGTGACAAGGTGCATAGGAGCACATGGGGAAATAGCAGCAGCAAAGCATGGTTGACTTGCAAAGAGATTAGCAGCAGCAATAGCTGAAAAGTGTGCATATGAAAATGACAACTAACCTATTAATGTCGGATCAAATAGTTATAGCTGTAAAGATAAAGTTATCTCCCTTCAAAAAAAATAAAAATTAAAAGGTTAAAAACTAGCTAACAGTAAGTGTGAACGTGAAGAAAAAGATAAATAGATAGGACACCATGTGCTCGGGGCAGAAACAAAAGTCGACATTGAAGAAAATGGGGGTGTAAAGTTGAAGGCAAGAAACGGCTGGCTACAGCCAGTGTGAGGTCAGAGAAGAGTACACTGGTCAAGATGGACGATGACAAGAGACTCTTGAAGTGGTGTTGAGAGAGTGAAGCGTAATAAAGTCGTTTCCTAAAAAAAAAAAAAAAAAAAAGAAGCCAACCTGGATTTTTTTTTTTTTTTTTTTTTTTATAAAGGCAACGTTGCAGTTCTTTTAAAAAATTTTGGGTCAAAATGCAATAGAGTACCAACTAAAGACTTATCTTTAAAAAGTTGATTTTTTAGGGATAATGATTAGACTCTTGTTTCTAACAAAAATTGTCACTGACAAGTATTTTTTATGATATTAAGGCCTTTATTATCCAATGTATTCCCTATTGTTTTTCACTGGTTGCCATGTATGTTTTTCCGTGTAAGCTGATATTCCTATGGAGAGCAACTGATCTATTATCCAATGAAAACAGTTTGCATGGAATGTACTTTTGATGATGAACTGGTTTTCCTCACTTTCTAGATTGGAATCAAAATTTCAGTGCAAGCACCCATTCCAACTAGAGAAGTTTAATAATCAAGTCAGATGGTGGAGCATCTACAGTATAGGTTGGATGTGGCAGAACTTCCACACTAAATTCTTCAATCTTGTTAGTTTTTCTTGTGTTATGCCGCTTTTTTTTATTTTTTTTTTTTTTTTATAAAAAAAAAAAAAAAAAAAAAAGTGTAGTCAGTGATGGAGTGTTGAATGCTTTCAAAAACTGAAGAATTAGTACTTTTTTTAATGGAAATCACTCCAGACAAGGCATGAAGCCACTTGATGTAGGGGGCTTAAATTTTTTTTTTTTTTTTTTTTTTTTTTTAATTCAAGGTCAAAACTAGCTGACAGTAAATGTTAGATGGATAGATTCTGATCCAGTAAACAGCAATATTTCCTCCTTTGTCAGAAACATTGCTCATGGAACTAAAGGACAGTTACGAGGCTGTCGAAAGTAAACCCAGGATCCATTTTCTACTCTCCCGACGAGTGATTGGAGTTGAATTGGAAGCAACATTATTTAAAAGGAATAACAACTGTATATTAGATTTTATTTTCATAAGAAATAGCATTCAACGGAAGAAGGTAAATATTCAGAATGAAGGTTTGCAAATAGGTGCTTTCACATAAACATGTCTTACATAAAAAAATTGTCTAGTAACATGTGCGCATAGGCAGCTTCAGAAATTCCGGGGGGGGGGGGTCTGCCATAAGACGAATGTTTTTTGACTAAGATTTCCTTCTGAGAAGGTTTGTTGCAATGCAGTCAATCCAACATCAAATATTTAGGACTCTTACCCTTTCTTTCATTTTTTGCTGCTGAAGTTGAATTCATCTAGGCTACCTCGCATGATTTCTAAAGGAACATTGATTGGATATACTTTTTGGTCAATCAATGCAACTTTTATAAGGCATAAAGAAAACAACTGTAGGAGCTTATGGACAAAGAACATCGGTTAAGATGGACACCGGAGAGTTACTTCCCTTGAAGGACACACTCAGCAAGTCCTGGCCTTGACAAGAGAAGGTACGTTTTTACCCCTTATGGGAACTATGCCCACTTGAGAGACTGAGTAGAGCTCTAACCACTTCTAAAGTGAGTACAGAGTTTTTGTTGTTCTATATTGTGATATTATTTTATTCTTTGTTTGTCAATTCATAATAAATGTGTATTTATATACTTGTAAACTATTTGTGTTTATGTATTTTAGTTTTAGTGAATCAATCAACGATGAAACCTCTACTATTTACAACACAACTAACCTATTAATGTCTGATCAATTCTAATATCATGCAAATAGTTATAGCTGTAAAGATAAAGTTATCTCACTTCAAAAACAAATAAAAATTAAAAGGTTAAAAACTAGCTAACAGTAAGTGTTACATGAACAGATTCTGACCCAGTAAACATGAATTCTTCCTCTTTAGCAGAAACATTGCTCATGGAATATGAGAACTAAAGAAATTAAGGGAAGTGATAGTTACGAGGCTGCCAAAAACAAATGCAGAGTCTACTTTCTACTCTCTTAATTGTACTTGAACATGAGTGACCAGAGTTGAATTGGGAGTAACAATATTAAAAAAGGAATAACAACTGTATATTAATTAGATTTTATTTTGCTATTTAAGAGTTGTTCCCCTTGAATAAAAAGGGAAGTCCCCAAATCTCGTCCAAGTACGAGATCAGAGAATGAGGCTAATTTAAAAAAAAAAATTTTTTTATTATACACCTTTGTTTCCTTCCTTGACAAGACAACTGATCTCATCAATAACACCCGCGGTCTAGACTAACAAAGCTCTTGTATGAACTGTTGAGTAACAGGATTCCTAGATAATTGAGAGTTTTCATAAAGAGCAAATTTAGAGATGGCATGTTGATTGTTTTATTTCAGTTAAGAGAAAGAATGTGTCAAATGGATTTGGAGTTGAATTGAATCTCAAATCAAATTGGAATGCAGTTACATAAAAGTTAATTTATAATAAACAAATACAGTAGAACCCGGGATACAGCATTAAAAATTAGTAACAAAATACAGTACAGTATATAAGACATGTATATAATCAAATAACAAATAACAATAAGGCGGGGCAAATACCCTAACCAGGGTCCGAAAAAAAAACAAAAAAAACATTGTATTCCACATCGTAACCTTGGAAAAAAAAAAAAAAAAAGAATGTATCCTAGGACCACCGTATCCTGGGGTTCTACTGTACATGTTATAGTTTTACAAAAATCTATATAATTATAAAACTCAAATGACCTTGTAACAAGTGATGTAACCCACTTTCCAGTTTACGACATCCGGTTGCGCATGCGTGCATAAACATTAACCCATAACAACATAAACAAATAAACAAGTCGCTTCCTTTGCAGATTTTGACCTGCGCACTGAAATATTAACGTTATTACTTTGAAATTATTATTTAACATGGGAAGAGTGGGGGTGTTTTGCAACTATTCTTTATTACAACTATACTGTCGCTATTTTCTTACAACTAAACAACTTTAACCCACTGACAAACATAAGAATTGTAGTAAAGCCAAAACTACTACTACTACTACTCTATCCGTCCCTTTTCTTTCCTTCCTTTTTATTTTTTGTTTACATTTCTAGATACAAAATAGTTGTGCGAGAACTGTGAATTTGTTGACACATTTACTAATCTGTTTCAATATTAGTTTTATTTTTTGCTTCAGGTTTTATTAATTATTTTTTTTTTAGATTTTAAGTTTCTATAACTTGGTTGAAGGATTCCAATATGGGTTTTTCATTCTTATATTTCTCATCGGTAGGTTCATGTGCGTTTTTGCTGCTAAATGACTTTCATCTGCGTTCAATTCGTAGGAAAATCATGTTTAATTTTCGATTTTTTGAGCGATTATTCGGAAAAATAGGTAACTTTACACGAATAGGGAGAATTTTTTTTTTCATGTTTAAATGATCCGTCAGTGATTTTTTATTTTAATACTTTCATAGAAATGTAAAAAAAAAAAAAAAATATTTTCTTTACGTCACAAGTGTCACGCTCATACATGAATTCCATAGCTAATATAAAATGCTGACCCAACGGGTCACAGTCTAGTAAATAAAGTTAAATAAAATTTAAAAAATAAAATAAAAATAAAGAGTGACGCCAGAGAAAATGGAGAGTTTGATATAAACAGTCAGATTCGGTTAGAGAGTCGGTCGGTGAGCAGATGAAGGATTGAGAGAAGCCACGGAATTGTGGGCTTGGAAGAGGTTTTGGTCCATAGATGTTTTCCTATATCCAGAGACCAATTAGTGACAATGTAAATAAGAGGAAGGCATATCAACTCTGAGGTAAGTTACAAACGGGAAATGAAAATTATATACAAAATATATGTGTAAGTTGCGGCCTATATGACATGTCTTAATTCAGATCAGCAATGAAATGACCACGTATGGCAAAATGAAAGAACACAACTGTGGGTTTTAGATATAGAAAAATATTTTATTACACAATAAGGTTTGATCTCACCTAGAAAATTATCATGCAATCCTCAATGGGGCAAGAGTGGAATGACCAGAAAAGAATTTGTAAATAAAAGATATTTTATTTATTTATTTTTTTTAACTGAATTAAAAAAAAAAAAAATAAAATAAAATAAAATAGATATTTTATTTATTTATTTAAAAAAAATAAAAACAAATAAATAAAAAAAAAATAAAATAAAAAAGATATCTATTTGATTTACAAATTCTTTTTCTGTGGCCAAGAACAAAAAATAAGTAAAAAATAACTGAACAGTCCAATTTGAATGGGAAAGAGCTTGGAGAAGGGGGAGGGTATATAAAACGTAAAATACTTAGCTGGATAATATGTGCGATATCCCGAGATAAAGACAGTTTGTTCAAAAAAAATAAATTAAAAAATTTTTTTTTTAAATCCAATTTCGAAAGGTCTGAAAAGTCAGTAGGCAGCAATGTATTCCAAATATAAGTCCACATTTCTTGTTCATGCCCTCTTTAGCGGTACCAGTGTTGTCTTTTATCAAATCACAGCAAATCAGGAGATCAGTACCTCCACTGCGTGTCTCCTTGAGATTAACCGGTTCCCCATGGAATATTAGAAGATCGGTTCCTTTATCTTATGTGAGAATCTCTTGCATCTCAGCACAATATGGCAACAACTCTTTTAGTAAGCTTGTACCATATAATATCAGTTCTTTGCACCACTGGGCAAGGCAGTCAAGTCTGCATTCAATTCACCCTTTTCTGTCCATTCCAGCCCTATGGATTGGTTTGGGCGCATGGTACATGGGCAGTTTATACCATGAATTCGACCAGTGTGATCGGAAGGGAGGACGTTAAGCCTCTGTATGTCCATGTGTAATTTTTTCTATATTCTTTTGTTGGTTGATTGTTTTTGTTGTACGGCATATCAACCCTTTTCAGGTTATTTAATGCTGAATCCAAAGATTTTGAAGAAAGATGTTTTAATAGAATATTTGTTGTTTCCAAGTCAGTTTCTATTTAACCCATAGTTGGGACCCTAACAGGTACTACCACTCCGGGTCAGAGTGGACCTGGGAGCAATGGTAATTAAAGGGTGGCTCCACACTTCCCAAAGCCCGTAAGCTGGGGCCTCACCACTGGATATAGTTTAAGGTCATATCCAGGACCATATTCTTATTGAACAGTCCAATTTGAATGGGAAAGACCTTGGAGAAGGAGAGGGTATATAAAACGTAAAATACTTAGCTGGATAATATGTGCGATATCCCGAGATAAAGACAGTTTGTTCAAAAAAAATAAATTAAAAATTTTTTTTTTTTTTTTAAATCCAATTTCGAAAGTTCTGAAAAGTCAGTAGGCAGATGTGTTTTCCAAATATAAGTCCACATTTCTAGTTTGTGCCCTCTTTAGCGGTATCAGTGTTGTCTCTTATCAAATCACAGCAAATCGGGAGATCAGTAGCTCCACTGCGTGTCTCCTAGAGATTAACCAGTTCCCCATGGAATATTAGAAGATCGGTTCCTTTATCATGCGAGAATCTTTTGCATCTCAGCACAATATGGCAACAACTCTTAGTAATCTTGTACCATATAATATCAGTTCTTTGCACCACTATGCAAGGCGGTCAAGTCTGCATTCAATTCACCCTTTTCTGTCCATTCCAGCCCTATGGATTAGTTTGGGCGCATGGTATATGGGCAGTTTATGCCATGAATTCGACCAGTGTGATCGGAAGGGAGGACATTAAGCCTCTGTATGTCAATCTAATTTTTTCTATATTCTTATTGTATGTCCATCTGTAATTTTTTCTATATTTTTATTGTATGTCCATCTGTAATTTTTTCTATATTCTTATTGTATGTCCATGCGTAATTTTTTCTATATTCTTATTGTATGTCCATCTGTAATTTTTTCTATATTTTTATTGTATGTCCATCTGTAATTTTTTCTATATTCTTATTGTATGTCCATGTGTAATTTTTTCTATATTCTTATTGTATGTCCATGTGTAATTTTTTCTATATTCTTATTGTATGTCCATGTGTAATTTTTTCTATATTCTTATTGTATGTCCATGTGTAATTTTTTCTATATTCTTATTGTATGTCCATGTGTAATTTTTTCTATATTCTTATTGTATGTCCATGTGTAATTTTTTCTATATTCTTATTGTATGTCCATCTGTAATTTGGTCTATATTCTTATTGTATGTCCATCTGTAATTTGGTCTATATAGGCTTGGTTTTCATGCAAAAACATTCTTTGAATTAGTTTCTCTTTCTCATTGCCTTTGGGAAGGAAGAGTGTAAGGAGAAAAAGGAGATAGGGTGGGGGTTGTTGTAGGGTTGATCCTGTCTGGACCGTTTTCAGTTTGGGTTTTTAAAATCATGGCCATTTTGAAGAAGGGGCTTGTTCAGTGATCAACAAAAAAAAAAAAAAAAAGAGGGGTTGTCCAGATATCCCACATTATAGTTTGGTCACACTCCCACGTCACACTACTGCATATTAAGTACAATATAATAATCAATAGAGAATTGGTTCTATGATAATATGAAATCTGCATGAATATAAAAATATATTCAAGCATATTTTATGACTAGACAACATCGAGTGGCGTGCTAGTACAAGTTTAATTTACATTCCTGGATTTTTGAGATGAGGATTATTACTTGTTATAAATTCTTGAGAGTATTTGAAACGGATACTGTCAAGAATTGTAAATGTTGACTATCTTATAATTTATTCCTTTGATTCAGTTAACATCATAAATTTTGGAATATAGTCTTTTGTCATTTATTCACTAATATGTGTGTGCATTTGGATTCTTAATACTAAGTAATATCTAACACACTAGACACATCACATCCCCCTTGCCGGATTAAGTTAATGCTTGCATGCCTTCTCACTTCCAGCTAACACCACTGGCTAACCTCGTGATGAAAAGGGAGCAGCTATGCACAAATCTTCTCTGCCAGTACATAGTCTCTTCATCATCAAAACTCCTACAGTGCCTCCATGTTGGCCACACACGGTAACCGGGTGCCTTGTGGCCCCAGGC
This sequence comes from Euprymna scolopes, assembly GCF_053919585.1. NCBI lineage: Eukaryota > Metazoa > Mollusca > Cephalopoda > Sepiida > Sepiolidae > Euprymna > Euprymna scolopes. The sequence continues at coordinate 64,830,779 of NC_136511.1, forward strand.
TAAATTTGTAGGAAATCTCGGAGTAGTAGGGGACCTCCAGAGGTAGTGCGTTATGGCCCACCAATGTGTGGACATGCCTTGGCACACTACCAACCTCCTACCCCACTGTCTTGTGAGTACCCTTGGTTGGGTGAAGACTAGGAGAACCAACCCCAAAATCTGCTATATTTACTATTTACGTGCATGACAAGAGCGATTCACATTGAAGTCCTGGACATCTCTGCCTTGATAAATGCTCTTACACGTTTCTTTGCCATTCGAGGCCCCACAAAAATCATCTGTTCAGATGAAGGCTCCAATTTCATTGGAGCTAGGAAAGAATTGGACATAAATTTCAACCTGAATACCAGTGCAGCGATTCAACATCTCGCTGACCAGGGTTGTACCTGGCTGTTCAATCCTCCACATGCATCACACATGGGTGGAGTGTGGGAAAGAATGATAACTAGGTGACTAAGAAAATCCTGAATTCTATGCTGCTGCAACATGGGAGCATCAGACTAACCCATGAAGTTCTTACCATCTTCCTGGCTGAGGCTGCTGTTATTATCAACAACAGGCCACTGGTCCCAGTTTCTTCAGACCAGGAGGATCCCATTCTGCTAACACCTTCCACACTCCTCACCAAAAAGATGGGATCCATTCCAGCACCACCTGAAAACTTTGACCTAAAAGACTCATCCAGACGACAATGGAAACACGTTCAGCACTTAGCACAAATGTTTTGTGCAAAAGAGTTATTTTTTTTGTGTAACAAAGGAGTTCAAATATGTTTGAATTGGTTGTAAAAATATAGCAAACATAAAAACTTCAAATTAACAGAACTGAACTTCACACATGTGAATATTTTAAAATTTGCCAATTCATTTATACCCAATTTCTCTCATGAATTCATCTTTATGCAATTCCCGCGGTGATGGTAGAAGAAAATGGGAAGAGATTGAGACCCTTCATCTTATCACAATCGTCAGGGTTGCCCTTTATCACCAATGCTCTATGTGCTTGCGCTGGAACCTTTCCTACAAAGGCTAAGGGTGAATTGGATTCTATGCAGAATCACTTTGCCAAGTGCCGCTTCCCTGGTAAAGTACTCCACAATGCTGAGATTAGTATTGTTGGTGTAGAAATCAGATTATATGAAACGATAACAGGGACCAAAATTAACTTCGACAAGTCTTCGGGTTTGCACATCAGTGCCTGGAGGGATGTCCACCTTCAGGGATCTTTTAGTTGGAACGACAGGTCTTGCAAGATACCTTGGCATCTGGTTTGGTCCCGACCTTAAGCTGGAGAAGAATTGGTTGGAGGTTCTGAAAGCAGTCCGGTCCACAGCTAGTCTGTGGATCAGCAGAAACCTTTCGTTAAAGGTGAGAGTGGAGGTGTGCAATTTGCACATCTATCCTTTCTTCCTTTACCATCTATCAGTTCTTATCCCATCAGATACTCTGCTATATTTGCAGAGGGCTCTTCAGTTTCTTGTGGCTTGGAAAGGCCCCTATGATCTGTCGTGATATATTATCTCCATCCTTCTGAAGGCAGTCTGGGTATGCCAAATGTGGAGATTCGTCTCCACACGCATCTTCTATTGCAAGTATTGTTGAAGTTTCTACTAAGAGTAAAAGAAGGCCTTTCTAACGCTCTGCTGTTGTCCTGAAGGGAATTATGTCAGGTTTTAGTGAAGGATCCATTAGGGATGATATTGGTGAGGGGCTCCCTTTATTGAAGGGGCAGCTTTGCTCATCTGGCCTAGGTCGGATGTCTCACTAACAGCGAGGCTTCCCTGACCTGGCTTGTGATACATGATGCTCTCTGGGTCTGTAAGAGACTTCATTCAGCTGGCTTGGCTATTTCGCTTATTCGTAAATGGTGCAGCGATGAAGTCGAAACTATGTCACACCTTTATTTATCATCACATCATGGTGCCGTTGATCGAGTTTGTTACAGGTTTCATAGTTTGCATTCTGAATGTACTGTCTTACTCTGGTTCCTATCAATGTCTGTATCATCTGGGCACCGACAACTGATGGGCTTAGAAATGTTTTTTGACCTTGCTAGCTGTTATGTGATCCAAACCACACCTTTCATGTCTATGGATCTGAGAACTTTGCTCTTCTCAACCTTATATAAACCTTTTGTAATCATTTAAAAGGTTTGTATTAAGCCAGAGAGGGTGCGACTCTTCATCTAACTTTGCTAGATTGGTTGTTTTACGCCATATCAACCTTTTTCAGGTTATTTAATGCTGAATCTAGTTATTTTGAGGAACGATTTTTAAGGGAGTATATTTTTTTTAAGTCAGATTCTATTTAACCCATAGTTGGGACCCTAACAGGTACTACCACTCCGAGTCAGAGTTGACCTGGGAGCAATGGCAATTAAAGGGTTGCTCCACACTCCCCAAAGCCTGCAAGGTGGGGCCTCACCATTGGATATAGTTTTAGGTCATATCCAGGACCGACTTTGCTGGAAGGTGGGTGTCTGTTGCACGTGTTTGAGTGAATGGAGCAAGGCTTGATTCGTACTTGGATGCACCTTAGGCAAGAAACATCAGGAAACAAAAATGAACGTCAGCTTTGACAGGTTTTTTTTGTGTAGCCCCATTCCCCTCCCCAATTAAATGCTGGATCGCTTAATTTGTCAGAGATGTGGGTTCCTGTTTGAAATTTTCTTAACAAAGTGTTCGGACCTGCATCACCCTTGCGCGAGCCTTTTTCAAGTCTCACACAAAAACACACATTCACATTTCAAGCTATATTACTTGTCATATACATACACAAACATATGCGCCCACGTCCACACACGTACATATATTCACATTCGCGTACATACACTCACATTCACGTGTATATAGACACACGCTAACGTACACACATGTACTCACATACACGCAAGCATGGACAACGTCACTTCCCCTTTCAATGGAAATCCACACATATGCAAAAGACCACCGGAAACAAGTATAAAACGAAGAGACAAGCTGTTTCTAACCCTTTTAGGATCAGCTCTCGGGTTGAGAGGTTTGATGAACCGTTGCCTCCCTTTCGGGAGGCGCGTACCTCACACCACTTGCTACTATGTGGGACAAAAAGCTAACAGACCATATGTACACATTCTCACTCTTTCTCTATCTACTACTGGTCCCTGAGAATACCTTCGCGTAGCTAACTGCTAACTGATGTCAACTCTCTATCCTCTTATTTGTCTTCTTTGTCTTCTTTGTAATTTCCACTACATCACTCACTTCTTTTCCCACGCATGAACAAACGATAGTGACCCGAACGCGAGATGAAAACATTTCCTTTTTTCCTTCTACAATACCAGTCCTCTACGAACGATGGTTACACCCGCGGACATGAACACATGTTATATCTAAAACATGCATTCTTTCAACAGTAAATAAATGACGTTTATCTTATCCATCAATTGAGTTTTTGTTTCCTTTAATTCCATTCGTTTCATTATTTTCTTGTGACGAGTTAGGGTATTATTATATCCTGGTCCGCAACACCCTTCTGACTGGCAAATCCGCATATCTGTCACAGTTTATAATTGGGCGATCTTTTTACTAACATTTATATACAATATAAAAATGATATATAAATTTTTATTCCCCAAACCCCCATTGCATATATGAAATATATGCAATGGGGGTTTTAAGTAGTTTCTCGTGGTATGATCTTTTATGGTGATCGATGATGGATGTATAGTATGAATGTGGTATTGTGGTGAAAGAATGAAAGTAGGAACTAGTTAGCTTTAGATCGTAAAGACTGTCTCTTCCCCTTCCCTCATTTTCGGCCTTGTGTCAAATTTTTCTTTAAAATTTTTTGTATTTTGTTGAAAATAAATATTTACCCCATTATTTGTGTTGGGAGGAATCTCATTGCGGCTTCAGTGGCTTGGAGACTTGGTAAAAAGTCTACATCAGGAGTCCATTCTTGACACTCAGCCTGACAGGTGCGGGGCCGGGAACCAGCACAATACCTGTCGGACTGAGGTACGCCACCTGAGTATCACTCAGGAGGTCCACCCTCCCAGGCCTTGCTCAATCTGAAGGCAGAGTGGCAAATTTATTGCTTTCACCTGAGGCGCCCCGACTATGGAATGCCAACAGGATGCTCAGGTAATTTTTTATGGGAGATTGCCTATATCCCACTTTCTGACCTTGTGTCACATTACTGTGGTGGGCAGCAATCAAATACCTACACCATTATTTGTCTGACTTATATTTCGCAATTTATTGTTGATATAACTTTGTTATGTTTTGTTAAATTTGTTATTGCTTTCTTTCCTCTTCCTTTTGTCGTATTTGTGCCAGATTTTAAAAAAATTTCTCCTCCGCTTACCACCGGCCATGGTAACAGCCAGTTGTGTGCCGACGGAGGAGGTGATAAAGGACGAAGCCCAGAATACTGGTTGAACGAAACCTCCAAAAGTTAAGCTTGATGTGGATACATTTATCGCAGAGGTGAGAAAATGCGTGGAATTTGTAACAGAAACGAGTATTACTCTGGAGCAGCCAAGAATACAGGAGTTCGCAAAGAAAACAATTTCTCTCTGTTATAGGCAGAAAAATAAAGAAACTAATTCGATCAACAAAAGACATAACGAAACTGATAGCCACAGTTGGGATGGGTTGGTTGGTTGTTTTACGGCATATCAACCCTTTTCGGGTTATTTAATGCGAATCCAAAGATTTTGAAGAAAAATTTTTTAATAGAATATATTTGTTGTTTTCAAGTCGCTTTCTATTTAACCCATAGTTGGAACCCTAACAGGTACTACCACTCCGGGTCCGAGTGGACCTGGGAGCAATGGTAATTAAAGGGTGGCTCCACACTTCCCAAAGCCCACAAGCTGGGGCCTCACCACTGAATATAGTTTAAGGTCATATCCAGGACCAGTTGGGATGGAAGCAGAGAGTGACGAAATATAGAGACTACAACATCTGGTCTGCTTTATTTAAAACAGAGGAAGAGTGCATCGTCTTAGCTAAACACAAAATAAGTACAACAGAATACATCCTCAGAATAAAATGCCTAGAAAGAAGGAGGACCACCGGTTTCATCTTTGAAGTGCCCGGGAGAATATTTGGCAGTATACTTGCTCAAGTTTGGTGATATAACTGGAATAGACGTAGACCAATACAATGGCATGTGATCATTCGACATTTTATTAAATAAGGAAGCATTTTTACACATCTCTATTATTTGGAAGCAGGAAAGGAAAAGCTACCAATAGTTGTTGCAGGAAGACGACCAGCATATTGAATATGCGGTGAAGTGGGGCATCTGACGTACATATACCCCAAAAGAATTCCAGCTGCTAAGACCAACCCCCAAAAAATCGGATTTTAGGTCACTTGGAACCTGAAGCCCAAAACCAGAAACCTGCCGCTCCAAACACTCCTACCAAAAACGAGACTAGCCAAAGACACCTCGGATGACTGATAGAAAGTGCAACACCGAGAAAGAATCGCCTCAAAAGAAAAATGAGTGGAAACTAGTTCCCCTCAAAAAATCCCCCTGCAAGTCATATGCTCAAACCCTCACCAAGGAGGAAAAACTTGAAATCCATACCAGTAAAGGCCCGGGGGTGGGGGGCAACAAATTTAAAGCCCTGTTAAAACTAAAAGAATTACTGGACAAAAAACGCAAAAGTGAAGAAAAACGATTTGCTCTTCCCCAAAAACCTGTCCCTCCCCCCAAAGAAACACTCCCCCTTTTAAAGCCCCCCCCCCCACTAATTCTCCAGCAAACAAAGACCCAAAATTGACAGACCTTGGCTCACCTAAAAAGACCCCTAAACCATCCTCATTCAGCCCTCCCTGCAACACACATAAAATACTCCTCCCCCTTCCTCCAGCCACTACAGACAAAATAAGACATAGGAGCCCCTCCTCCGAGGGGAGGAAAAAAAACAAACATTTTTTGAAAAGCAAAAACATTTTCAAAATTACACTCGAGACGGAATCCATAATGAAGTCACCTAACAACAAAGACTATAGAAGCCTCCTCGCGTTTAAAGCCGTAAATTTATTAACCGGAGAAAGTTTTAAACAGGCAAAGAGACTACTAACCGTGGTTAGAAAACTGAGGAGGCTAAAGGGGATTAGACCATGCTGTAAGAAGCAAACACTGCATTTAATATATATCCTCCAGCAGCTTTTTTAAACAATACTGTTTTAGTGGAGATTAAAAAAAAAAAAAATTAAATAAACGTGCTGGACGGGTCCTTATCAAACTCCATCCTTCACCATATAGGGCAATAAAACTAATTTTTCCCCTAGACATCGGTCTGTCCCCAGACGTGAGCATCACCGAGATGATCATTCGTGCTTACCATTTTTTTAAAAAAATTTCTGCCAACAAAAAGAAAAAAAAAAAAAGAAAAAAAAAGAAAAAAAAAAAAAAAGGTCTACCAGTGCCAATTTTACCATGCAGTCATTATACGATGTAATGTCACCAGAAAATGGGGCAGGTAAAGACAGCATAAGTAAATAAATAGGAAAAATTTTGACAAGATGCATCTGAAGGTCAAAGGTTACATTGACTGAAACATAACTTCCAAGAACAGTAGTGTAGCAGCTACTAATAAGCTACATCTCACAACTGCGAGATTTGAAATTCATTTCCTCCTGGCTTGACCAATCACAAGTCAGCTCTATCACGTGACAGTATACAAAAGGCGAAACCTGAATCTATTAACCCTTTTCGGATCCTGACCCTGCCTGGGTGCAAACTTCGCCTGGGGCTGCGCGGCGAGTACAACGAGCTAGCTATATCTCTTCAAACTCCTAATTACTTCCGTGTGCTGCAAACGAACATTCTATCTTCACACAAGAACGTCCGTCTTTCTCCTTCAACAGGCCTCCTGATCTATATCTAATTGTCGGACATTTCATCTTCGTTCCCACACAACGAACTCTTCACGACTGCTATAAATACACGTGCGCATACGAACAATGAACTCATCATACTAATACGTTTCTATCTATGACTCTTACTAACACGTTTCTCTCTTGTACTCTTCTACTAAACGCCACTAACGAAAGTACCAAATAAAGTTTATTCATATAGAATGAAACTTTCATTTCGTTGTTGTCTCATTTCTATAGTAGTCTAAATATATATTTTGTCTGTTTTCAAGCAAGTAAAATGGTATATATATATCATTTTAATTGGAATTCATTATGGAGATGAGTATTATTAAATTTTATTTATTGCGGACTATTCTCATCTTTACTAGTTGTTCTTTCACAAGGTTTCGGCTAACTATTCCTCTGGCCTATGTTAGGTGGTAACTGCGACGGGATAGAAACTTTGAATCTCCTAACTGCATTCTCAGCAATTACTGCCATCCATAGCTGTTGTCTCGTCATGTTTTGGCCCAGTAAGCCTCTGGCCGGCTTTAGGTAGGATTGAAACCGCTATCTTCAGACTATTCTCACATGGAATCATAAAGATTCAACGTCTATCCACTACGCTATGGGCCCCAAAGGGCGATCAAGGTTGGATTTTTTTGGTTTTATAAATACACATTTTAATCATTATCTGATTTTCCATGGTCGGAGTCGGTACAGAATGGTACATACATTAATTGGAATTCATTATTGAGATGAGTATTTTTTATTAATTTATTTATCTTCATCTTTCTTGGTTGTTTCACAACGTTTCGGCCAACTATTCCTCTAACTTTCATCAGGTAACCATGACTGGATAGAAACTGAATCTCCTAACTGCATTCTCAGCAATTACTGCCATCCATAGTTGTCGTCTTACCACCTGACGAAGGCCAGAGGAATAGTTAGCCGAAACGTTGTGATACAACTAGGAAAGATAGGATAACAGTCCACAATAAATAAACTAATAAAATAGATTTCTCCAAGTTTCGTCCACCACCCCTTTTCAGGAGTTATATTCAAACATATACTAATACAATACTATTAATAGTAATAATATCCAGCAAATAACCTTAAATCCATTAAGCTATATCATTTTAATAAATTGCAACCAAATTTTAAACTGACTTTTTGTTTTTTTTTAAATGAAAGTATAACTGATCCTTTAATATTCATTCTGATCAGTTTTTTTTTTCTTTTTGGACAATTTCCTGTCCATACTGCGAAATTAAATCCACAAAACTTATATTGCTGCTATTGATCCAAACAAAGAGCATTCGTCTGTTTAGAGAAAAAGAATAGAGTTTGCAAGCTAGATAAGAATAAACAAGACATATATATATATATATATATATATATATATATATATATATAAAAAGACATTTACTTTTAAAGTTCCAATTATCTACCATACAAGGCCTGTTTGAGAATTTGTGTTTTTGGATCCAGCTAAATATTAAAAAGGTTTGCAAAAAAAAAAGGTTTTTTTTTTGCTTTAAATCTGCAAAACCCCAGAAAAACCCAAAATTAAAAAAAAAAAAAAATTCATACTTGTGGATCAAATAGCCATTTGTATCATTGAATGTTATCAAGAATTAAGCATTTTAAATGTTAATAAATCCCAGGAAACGAGTCGGCATCTTAAAAAAAAAAAAAAAAAAAAAAGCTAACTTAAATTTAATTCATCTTTTAACTAGTGTTATTTCTCTTAAAAAATTTAAAAAAAAAAAAAGTGTGTCTGTGGGAGGGGGGGTAAGAACAACTTAGTAGTGCTCTGGAGGCATCCTTAATTTTAATTAGCGCTTTTAATAATTCTCTGAAAGCTTCCTTTATTTCTCACATAAAGAAAAGGGGGAGAAACAACACTATTTTACATCTTCTGTTTAGAATTTGTGCCCTGAGCAGCGCCGAGTAGCCCTGCTAGTATCATCTAGATTCATAGAAATGTGCTTCATACTCGTATAACACTTAGAAATCCTATACACATGTTTCACTCAACGCAGTGAACTGCAGAGTGACTCTCATAAAGAGAAAAATCAAAAGGTTGTCACTGGAAGTACATCTTTCAATTATTCGCAAAAAGCGTCTGAAGTTTGAGAATCAGACATTTAAGCAGTGGTCGATTATTTCTTACACAGGAAAGGACAACGATTGCCATGACAAATAACATCCTACCTGAGAGCCCATCTTTCAAACTCCTCGGCCTAACATTCACAGGCAACACAAGTAAAATAAATACATTGAGGACATTACCAAGGCTGCTGCAAAGAAGGTGGGCTCCCTCTACCATGCTAGAAAATTACTCACTCCAGAGAGCATCCTATGTATTTACAAAGTCATAATTCGCCCTGTATGGAATATTGCCACATCTGCGCCGATGTATCTACCACTAGTCTCTTATTCTATGAGTAAGAAAAGTCTCAAATTTAATAGATCTCCCACACAACACTGCAATATCACATCCCTGTGGCTGTTTTACTAGTACTTTAATGAAAGGTGCTTTTATGAACTCCTAGCACTTGTACCCTCTCAACGTACATTCCCCCCCCCCCGACTAAACTGATAAACAGCAAAGCAGCAAAATCCCACTCATTCACTGTTTGGGTCCTTAAATGCTGTAAAGCTTTCTACTCTAATAGTTTCATTTCCTCAACTTTGAAATTCCCTTCCTATTTTTGTCCCCCCCCCCAATTGTACTAAACTGCAAAAGTTTAAATGTGAACAGATATTTTGCTGCTCAACTTCCCAGTCTCTCAGTCGAGGCTTTTAATGATTTCTTTTAGTTAGTTTTTTTTTTTTCTTCTCCTCTTGGTTAGGTTGGTTGTTTTACGGCATATCAACCCTTTTTAGGTTATTTAATGCCAAGTTCAGTGATTTTGAAAAAAATTTCTTTAAAAGAACATCTGTTTTTTTTTTTTTTTTTTCAAGTTGGTTTCTATTTAACCTATAGTTGGGACCCTAACAGGTACTACCACTCTGGGACAGAGTGGACCTGGGAGCGATGGCAATTAAAGGGTGGCTCCACACTCCCCAAAGCCCGCAAGCTGGGGCTTCACCATCGGATATAGTTTAAGGTCATATCTAGGACCTTCTCTTGGAGATATAAAAATCTCTGGGTTGTAGTCTGTTGGGATGTTTAAGAGATTTATGAAGTGTTGAGACATGTTGAACAAAGAGGGTGGTAGTAAATCAAACTGGCAAAGAATCAGTGCAGTCACGATCTTGAGTGTTGAGTAATTCTTGTTAAAGATGGCAGTGAAGAATCAATACAGTCACGATTCAGTCGTTTCAATCCACAATTCAATATTCTTTTTTATAATAAAATTGGAGGCTTCTGATTGGTTGATTGTCCTAACCGTAAGTTAGGAGTATGGCAATGACAACAGCATATTCTTTTCATCGCTTTGACTCGAGTATATATCCGACACAGTTAATCACCCGAGAACCACATCACTATATAAAAGCATATAAGATAAATATACACTCTAGAGTCAAAACAATGAAAAGAACATACAATTGTCTTAGTTAAAAGTAAGCATATTGGAATTATTAGGGTCATAGCCTCATTGGCAATCGTTCGACCCTGTTTTTATTGCACTTATTGTTATGATTTTTATTACGATTGTTATTACTACAGTTATTACGATTGTTATTACTACAGTTATTACGATTGTTATTACTACAGTTATTACGATTGTTATTGTTAATTCATGTTAAATTTGTTATTGCTTTCTCTTTCATCGTCAATATTTATTGAAGCCGGATTTTATTTTTTTTTTCATTTACCGTCGGCTGTGGCGTCTGCCAGCTGTGTGCCGTTGGAATCTGCGAAGGACAAATATGAAGCAGACAACGTAGGGTGGAAGAAATCAACAGCGAAAATCAATGTAGAAGAATTTCTAGCCAAAACAACAACAAAAAAAAAATGTCTGACGTATGTCACTGAAACAGGAGTCACTGTAGAGCAGTTGCGTCTACAGGAATTTGCAAAACTGAACAATTTCACTTTTCATTATTGACAGGAAGTCAAAGTTAAGATCGACCAAAGAAACCGTGACAAAACTAATTGCAACAGTAGGCATGAGAGCCGAAAAAAATATCACGAAGACAAGAGACTATAACACGTGGGCTGCACTTTTCAAATCAGAAGATTGCATCGCTCTATCCAAGAACGAGATAATAACCACTGACCATATACTATGAATGGAGTACATGGGAAGGAGGCGAACCAGACCACAGTCTTAATATTCGAAGTGCCTGGTATGATCACTGGAGAGTACCTAGCTGCATATATGTTAACATTTGAAGACATAGCAAGAATTAGCGTTCACCATTACAACGGGGCTATGGTCGTTTGACATCCTACTCGATAAAGAGGCCTTTGTAAATATCCTCTATTACATGGAAGCAGGAGGAGATAAATTGTTTATCATGGTCGCCGGGAGAAGACCTGCTTGTTGGATATGCAAGGAAGCGGGGCACCTGACATATACATACTCCAAAAAACAACCAGTTACAAAACCTAACCCCAAGAACTATGTCGTGGAATAGAGCAAAAACCTTCATCGGCAAATGCCCCCACAAAAAAAAAAAAAAAAAAAAAAAAAAAAAAAAAAAGATACCGTTCCTCCAAATGAAGTTGTCGAAGAGTTTGAAGAACTATGTAATGTGGAAAAACAATCTCCAGTCAAAAAAGATGAATGGAAACTTGTTCCCATTAAAAAATCCCCCCTCCCCCAAATATTACACCCAATCTCTCACCAAGATGCAATTTATTCCCTAGGACACTTTTGCATTCGACCAGACTATAAACTAAACCCAAGCTAGTAGTGACATCAGTTTGTTGTGGAAATAACAGATCCAATGTCTCTTGCTTCTATTGATTTTGTTTTGTTTTCCAACTCCTTCATTCGTTTTGTTTTTTTCCAATGTTGCCTGAAGAGGATTTGGGAACGAATCTAAAGTACTCAATAATTTTGGAATATTTATTAATCTATTTGATTATCAAACAATAAAAATTAGACAAACTAAAAAATTAAAGCAAAACAGAAGAACTCTGTAGTATTCAAAATGTCTGCCTAGATTTAATGTAAAGTCTCCAAAAAGATTAAAGTTTTCTGTAATTAATTTTATAGATTTACACACGCACATACATACACTTTTAACGCTACAAAAAAAAAAAAAAAAAAAAAAAAAAAAAAAAAACAATTATGGCAAGCTCACCAATGGGACTCGAGGACAAGTACCTAAACGGCACTATAAAAACCAATAAAGGCGCACCCTGGCAATGACTAACATCGACCCTTCCTCGTGGGAATAGACTGCCAGGGGATCCTGGTACACAAAGGATCTATGGACTTTGATAGGGAAAAGATAATATGAAAAGGCTAGGAAAAGGAGAAAGCAAGAAGAACAGCTCATTCCCCTGCCTACACTCCCTTGCAAATACTGCCCGCAACTCTTCTACCATCGGTTGGGCCTTGCAAGCCATGTAAAATATAAGCATCCTAGAAGATAGACAGATGAATCCAATACCGACACGAGTGAGTGCCGCCAATGAATAAATTAAAGACCATCCTTTATTCGATCAGATATATCTGTGTGGTGAAGTCTTTCTATGGAGATCACCTTTTAGTGAGTTTTTCAAGATTTCTGTCTTCGTTTTTGTTTTGTCTGTTCCAATCTATAACACTATCTGCTGCAATACTATCTATTTGCCTCTGCAAAATTATTTCATATCTCCAATACAACAAAAGTGCCAGGCACTTATGAAAAGAATTATAGGCATTTGTCTCTAAGTAAAATAATTTGAAGAAAAAAAAGTAAATTAAAAAATAAATTAATAAATTAAAAAAAAAAAAAAAAAAAAAGTAAATTAAAAAAAAAAAAAAAAAAAAAAGTAAATTAAAAAAAAAAAAAAAAAAAAAAGTAAATTAAAAAAAAAAAAAAAGTAAATTAAAAAAAAAAAAAAAAAAAAAAAGTAAATTAAAAAAAAAGAAAATTAAAAAAAAAAAGAAAATTAAAAAAAAAAAGAAAATTAAAAAAAAAAAGAAAATTAAAAAAAAAAAGAAAATTAAAAAAAAAAAGAAAATTAAAAAAAAAAAAAGAAAATTAAAAAAAAAAAAAGAAAATTAAAAAAAAAAAAAGAAAATTAAAAAAAAAAAAAGAAAATTAAAAAAAAAAAGAAAATTAAAAAAAAAAAGAAAATTAAAAAAAAAAAGAAAATTAAAAAAAAAAAGAAAATTAAAAAAAAAAAGAAAATTAAAAAAAAAAAGAAAATTAAAAAAAAAAAGAAAATTAAAAAAAAAAAGAAAATTAAAAAAAAAAAGAAAATTAAAAAAAAAAAGAAAATTAAAAAAAAAAAGAAAATTAAAAAAAAAAAGAAAATTAAAAAAAAAAAGAAAATTAAAAAAAAAAAGAAAATTAAAAAAAAAAAGAAAATTAAAAAAAAAAAGAAAATTAAAAAAAAAAAGAAAATTAAAAAAAAAAGAAAATTAAAAAAAAAAAGAAAATTAAAAAAAAAAAGAAAATTAAAAAAAAAAAGAAAATTAAAAAAAAAAAGAAAATTAAAAAAAAAAAGAAAATTAAAAAAAAAAAGAAAATTAAAAAAAAAAAGAAAATTAAAAAAAAAAAGAAAATTAAAAAAAAAAAGAAAATTAAAAAAAAAAAGAAAATTAAAAAAAAAAAGAAAATTAAAAAAAAAAAGAAAATTAAAAAAAAAAAGAAAATTAAAAAAAAAAAGAAAATTAAAAAAAAAAAGAAAATTAAAAAAAAAAAGAAAATTAAAAAAAAAAAGAAAATTAAAAAAAAAAAGAAAATTAAAAAAAAAAAGAAAATTAAAAAAAAAAAGAAAATTAAAAAAAAAAAGAAAATTAAAAAAAAAAAGAAAATTAAAAAAAAAAAGAAAATTAAAAAAAAAAAGAAAATTAAAAAAAAAAAGAAAATTAAAAAAAAAAAGAAAATTAAAAAAAAAAAGAAAATTAAAAAAAAAAAGAAAATTAAAAAAAAAAAGAAAATTAAAAAAAAAAAGAAAATTAAAAAAAAAAAGAAAATTAAAAAAAAAAAGAAAATTAAAAAAAAAAAGTAAATTAAAAAAAAAGTAAATTAAAAAAAAAGTAAATTAAAAAAAAAAAAATTAAGTCATGATTGTTGACCGATTCTGTTTTTTTGATCATTAGAATGCGACTCCAACATCTTTTTCACAAGTTTTTTTTTTTGCCAAAAGAATTATATCTAAATTCATTATGAAGAAAGATCTTTGTAAGTTAATATGTAAAATAACATTAAAAACAAACTAAATAATATGGCGACATCATTTCAAAAGTTACAGTCGACGAAAGACCTGTATAATGCCAAGTAGACTTGCTAGAAGTAAATTTCCTTGAAAATGAATTCAGCTTGAACCTACGGTTTGGTATTTCTGTTTAATAGTTTAAAATATTATCAAGGAGACCTGAAGCCAGACACTTCTTTCTCTCTTGTCCCTGTCCACTCAAAATTCCAGCATTAATGACTTTCAAAGTCACTGTCTGTTTGTAAATAAACTAGCAGTTCGGGCACTGAAGCAATGGGCAATTGCTTATTGAAAATAAGCACTTGAGATATTGGGATTAATTTTACCCTGAAAAGAGTTTGATTCTCACACGTGAGAACGTGGTAATTCTGAGGACAAGTTCCAGACAGAAATATGGCGACAGGCTATGAGAGAAGAAACAATTATATATAACCTTTACAGCAATTTTACTGGGCGAGTAAAAATGGCATATAATACAACAAGAAAAAGATGAAGGTTCAGAAACAAGGAAGATTAAGTTTGCAAAAACATACTTTGCAGGAACTTATCTGGATGGAGAGTTTGGGTAACAGGAGCACGTGTGTCCCTTGATTCTGGCTCCCTTGGTATGGACGTAAATATATTCCCCTTCTTGGCTGTACAAATGTAAGTGGATATTGGGGGATGAATAATGACGTTGCTGCCGTCAAGAGCCGCGCAGAGAGGTAGTCACTGTGCAATGTGATAACGGCGAAGAAGATGGCTTTCAGTGACATTGAGGGCTTTGTCACCCAAAATTCAGCCACTGTCCCACTGAGTTTGAAAAAGGCCAAAGCGCAATGTGCAAGGGTTTTTATAGGCTAGCTTACGTGACCCTTAAGGGAGTAGGGGATGGAATTCCTACTAGCCAATTCACAGCTTTAAAAGGGACGAGGTAACAACTAATCAGTGAGGAGAAGGGGAGACAAATTTCAATAACATTTGCGGGCACCAATTCATGGTCCTGTGGGTAGGATTATCGACTTACAACTCAATGGTTGTAGGTTCAATTCACAGCTGGGGAAAGGTGCTAGTCTAGCTGCACTGATGAGTTTTTATACAACAAAACAGTACTGTATGTGGATGACTATATATCTCTACAATTATAGAAATGCAACAATGTGTGCAAGTTCGTTCCTTATAGACTCTGAAACTGCTAAACAAATTTTCTTTAAAAATTACAAAGCTTTAGTGTATAAGTCTGGGAGTGATCTTAGTCAAGTTTTGTCTCTGAATGCCCCACCAGCGTCATCAACAAGCAATTTGCGATCCCTTTCTCTGATGCAGAAGACATGGGCATTGTCATCAACTAATATTTATAGTTGTGGCAGTTCACTACAGACCAATCCCTTATTAATTGGGACAACTCTTGCCCTGCTCCAGAAACCATTCTCTGCAAAGATAGGAGCAGTTTTTTTTTGGGGGGGGGGCAGTCTCGGTTGTCACCCAAGACATGTAGAGATTGTTTTGCCTACAAAGATCTAACGGATAATAATGTCTTAAAGACTTGGATCAGTGGAGTCTTAGTCCAAAAAAATAATTTCACTGATGACAATTGATATCGGAAAAAAAAAAAAAAAAAAAAAAAAAAAAAAGATTGACTGGGGTTAACAAAGAAATAATGGTAGAACTTCTGGGAGATCTGAAGATCTTAGCTACCTACATTTTCCACAGAAATTTCACAATGTGGAACCTGCTGCTCCCAACAGCAGAAGACATGAAAAAAAGTCGCAAAGTCAGGCTTGAGGTGGGAAAACTTGCACCTCAAGCCCGAGTACTTGATTAAGAAACGATCGAAAGTTTCAATCCTTGGCATCCCCCATTATATTGGCTCCAAAACAGCTGGGATGTCTCACCATTAGGGACTAGGAAGCAGTTACCCAGTCGATGGTCCCCCAAACCTAATGGTATGGAACTAGGAGAAGATGTGTCTGCACCAAGTCAGCTTTAATGTCATTCCAGCCCTACTCAGGTATGAAGCATAGACAATGTCCATAATCATAGAGGGAAGGAGGCCCCATTGCTAGCATTCTCAGCAGATGGGGCATATGGCAGTCATGTTCCAAGAAAGCCACAGTCCTAACAGGTGGCAATGCTATTGTCTACATGAAATCATCCCTCAAACCGACCAAAATCCCTCTTCTCCCAGATGCCTGCCAGGTGACGAACTATGATGTTGTCCTGTACTACATTTACTGACGATCAACATCTCTTAGCTGCCAGATAATTAACTTCCCGAATGCATGAAGACTCATCAGTGACTTCAGTGCACCCAGAATTGTATGCCCTCCCAAGCATCCACCTTCAAGCAAAGTCTTTTAGAGGCGTCAGAAAAATGACATGCTGGAACAGGAAGCAAACTCCCCCACCCACTTTCGTGGTGGAAATTGACCATTGACTAGATCTAGTTTTTACGTCATAGCCCCCCCCCCAATCTGTCTTAAATGTCACTACCTTGCTGCCTTAAGGGTTGGGGGACCACTGCAACCAGAGTTTCAGCATGCTCATACTTCTTACATCAGCAACGGCGTCTGCCAGCTGTATGTATAACACCGGAGGATTCTACCTCGAGAAAAAAAAAAAAAAAAGACTAATTCTTAACAATCTAATGAAAAGGCAGAGTGGATAAAGCCGCCTACAGTCACAATGTGGAAGATTTTGTAGCAAAGGCTCGTGAATGCCTGGAATTTTTCACAGACAAACAAACTAACCAAATTAGACAAATTTTCTAACAATTTCTTTTTTGACTGCAAGCTGCTCGTCTGAGCTCCAATCTACAGTCCTCCCTCGCCAAACTTTCACGAAAAACACTCATCTAGCCAAAAACCACTATCAACAATTTCCAACTCTTTATCCATGCCTAAACCTAGATGTAGATTCCATGAGCAAGGCTTCTTGTGGAATTCTCTTCCGTTTGCCTGCTTTCCAGCTGACTACAATGTGATTGTCTTCAAGTTCAACATAAACAATTTCTTGATGAACCGTTCGCCTAAGTAATCCAATTTACAAAATTCCCACTAATGTTTGCTACCCTATAATCACAATGATCAATGTACACACATTAACCCTTATCCTAGAGTGGCCTTTGGGCCTTGATAAGTGATGATTCCCATGTAAAAAAAGTAAAATATGTAACCATAACATAGATCTACTGAAGACCAAGTCACGAAATTAGGTGGCACGAGACCAGAGAGAATCACAAAGAGTAAAGCTACAATACTTTTCTTGAAAGATTTGAAGAATACATTACTCTTTCAAAAAAGGAGCTGATTACCAAGTATTATGTAATAAGAATGGAATACATGGGATGGAAGAGAACTACCGTTTCAGCTTTCAAAATCCTTGGTGTGGTCCCTGGAGAATACCTTTGTGGCTTCTTTTTGCAATATCAGGATATCAACGGAGTGAATGAAGACAAGTTTAAATGGAGTAGGATTCTTTGACATACCAAACAGACGTTTTTAAAAATATCTTCTCTAGAAGCTGGAGAAGGAAAACTGCCAATTGTAGTAGCTGGTAGAAGACCGGCCTGTTGGATTAGTGTGGAATTGAGGCACTGTACTTTCATGTGCCCCACTAGAATACCGGCCCAACCAAACCCTAAAAATAGGGTTCCTGAACACTTAAAACCCAAGACAGGAGATCTGATCAGAGGCAAGACCAACTCTCCCTCCTCAAAAAAAAATAAATAAAAGCACAACACCAACCCTGGCAAAGACGATAACACCAGACGAATTTGAAAACTATTTTTAATTCAATAAACAAGTCCCCTCAAAAAGATGGATGGACTTGTTCAGAAAAAAAAAAAAAAAAAATCTCCAAAAATTAAATAAGCAAAATCCCTCACAGAACACAAATGAAATCACGTCAAGCAACGGGGAGGGGGAGGGATAAATTTAAAGAGCTTGTGAACCTTAAAAAATTAGAAAACAAAAGGACTAATAGGGGAAAAATAAAATTAAAAAAAAAAAAAAAAAAAAAAAAAAAAAGCACAATTTCATTAATCTGTTTCCAGAACCTAGTTATCCCATCCCCCACAAAAAGAAAAACGCTCCTCGGCCATAAAAGTATCAGGGCCCCTTCTTAAATCTTCTCTACCTGCACTAAATAATAGTCTCACCAACTAAAACAAAAAGACCACCCAAACCCTCATTTACTACTCTCTGCAACACACCCCAAAATACACCTCCCCAATGAAAACTGGCATACCACTACCAATACTACTGCTTCCTTCTGTCTAGTGCAGACAGAAAAGGCAAAGGAGTCCCTCTATGGAAAGAGGATTGAAAAATCGTTTTTTTATGCCGGTAAGGACGTATGGAAAAATCACGCCACGCCACGCCACGGGAGAAAGGGATTAAGAAAACTCACTAGAAAAAAAAAAAAAAAAATTATATACAGTGATGATCATATTTATTGGCACGGTAAAATAAAAGTTAAATTTTGTCTAATAAATTCTAAAAAAGGGATTAAATTAAAGAAAATAACAAAGTATATTATGTATTTTTAACTGGCCTTTCCTATGCAGCAATCGGATTTTAGAAAAAATAAATAACAAAGGAACAACAAACATAATTGCAAAAAACCCTTGTTCAAAATTATTGGCACGGCTTTGTTTTTCTTTTAGTATCAGTATAATATCAATCAATTTCTGGTTTACGTGCTTTTTGAACTTTTTTATAGCCATATTATGCTTGTTTAACGCTAATTCAGTGAATAATTTTTTTCAGATAATTTTTAGATAGCGATTTATTTAAACTATTATAAGTGACTAAATTATAATTTTCAATCGCCATGGTTAAAACTAAGGAACACAGCGAAGACGTCAGGAAGCTTGTTGTAGCATGCCATACCAATGGGGAGGGCTATGATAAGATTTCAAAGAAGCTAAACCTTCCCAAATCCACTGTTAGAGCCATAATAAACAAGTTCAAATCGCAAGGCCACGTTATGAGTTTAGAGGGTAGAGGGAGAAAAAGGATTCTTTCCCCAAGAGATGAACGGAAAATTGTTCGACAAGTAAAACAAAACCCAAGGATCTCTGTTGGGGAGATTGTTGATGAACAGAGCACCTCTGGAGTGAATGTATCTCGACATACAGTTGGTAGAGTTTTGAAGAGAGCTGGTTTAAAAGCATGTCGTCCGAGAAAAACTCCCTTATTGAAGCCTATGCACCTGAAAGCAAGGCTAGCCTTTGCAAAACGTCATATTGATAAAGATGTTGCATTCTGGAAACGTGTTCTATGGACTGACGAAACGAAAATAGAGTTATTTGGCCATAATAAAGTGTCTTATATTTACAGAAAATCTGGCGAAGCTTTCCTGCCTAAGAACACCATACCCACAGTGAAGTACGGTGGAGGCAGTTTGATGTTTTGGGGATCCTTTGCTGCCTCTGGACCAGGGCGACTTGTTAAGGTCACAGGTAGCATAAAAAAGGAAGATTATGTTAAAATATTGGATGAAAACCTGAAAGACTCTGCTAAAGAGCTCTCACTTGGTCGTCGGTGGCGGTTCATGCAAGATAATGACCCAAAGCATTCGGCTAAACTGACTAAGAAATGGCTTGAGGACAATCATATTAATGTTTTGGAGTGGCCATCACAAAGCCCAGACCTTAATCCAATTGAAAATTTATGGAGAACATTAAAATTGAGGGTAATGCAAAGGAAGCCTAAGAATCTTATTCAATTGGAGGATTATTGTCAGGAAGAGTGGGCTAAAATTACTACTGAAGAGTGCAACAACTTTGTTGTAAACTATGAAAAGCGACTGAGGAAGGTAATCAAGGCCAAAGGCTATACAATTGATTATTAAATAAATCGTGCCAATAATTTAGAACAAGGGTTTTTTGCAATTATGTTTGTTGTTCCTTTGTTATTTATTTTTTCTAAAATCCGATTGCTGCATCGGAAAGGCCAGTTAAAAATACATAATATACTTTGTTATTTTCTTTAATTTAATCCCTTTTTTAGAATTTATTAGACAAAATTTAACTTTTATTTTACCGTGCCAATAAATATGATCATCACTCTATATATATATATATATATATATATATATATAAACCTTTCATTTAAGTCAGTGGACAAAAAGGATATTACAAACTCAGAGAACTTCCAAAAAGCCAAGAGACTCTTAACTGTGGTTAGAAAAAGGGAAGAAGTGTTTGGACTATGATGGAGGAGGTGAATAATGCATTTGACATTTTTTGTCCTCCAGCATTCTTGAACGACAATGACCTTGTTGAAATTAAAAAGCATCGTGTAGGGAGGGTCCCCATTAAATTGCACCCATATTTGTATGGGGCAATAAAATTAACTTTCTCCTTAGACACCGGCGGTCTGTCCCCTGATGGGGACATCACTAATTAGATGATCCATGGCTCCATGGGGACGGCCATTGGTGTCTTGATACTGTCAATGTTCGTTAGGAGTCTCAACCTTAAATTACCACAATGGACTTCAGATTACCTAGTTTGAATACCTATGGCTTCAAGGATGCTTCTTGTAGACTTAGAGTTGCACGCGACCTTCAATGCCTTGCAGTGGGTATATGCTGTTTGTAAGAGCCACTTTATTGCTAGTGATTATCAAGGTGTGCTGCTTGGAGAGTTTTAGCTCTATTCAGCACATTTTGATGCTCACTCGAAGGGGGTCTCCCGGCTAGTTTAGTGCACACTTAATGCATCGCGTGTCCCAGTATATGCAGATCCTGAAGGAAGGCTGTGCGTGCTGGATGTTACTAAAGAATGTGGCGTTACGATTCATTGGGGGTTTATACAACCAATAATCATACCAAGCTTGTTTACTTTTTTCAGAGGATAGAGCTCATGAATTTGTCTTGTTGGATAATTTTAGCAGGAGACTGGAACACAGTCCTAGATTCTGATTTAGATCGTGGGAGTAACTCAAAGGCTATTAACCAGAACCGGAAAGTTAAAGCATTTCGAGACTATCGACAAGTTTCAAAATGAAAATCCAGGGACTTACGCAAGTAGACGATCTGGTGCAACTCTCAAGTTACATCGATCGGTTCTTAGTAAAGTCGACCAAGGGCTCATAGATTGTCCAAGTATCCACAATATAGTTTATCCAGATCACAGGCTCGTCCGGGTTCAGGTAAACTTAGTGTTAAACCTCGGATGGCTGGGTACTGGAAGTTCAACACATTGTTGTTTGACTTGACGTGCTTCCGGGAACAGCTTTTACTAACTAAACAGGGAGAATTGACAGGAGCTATAATTGAGAATAAGTGATGGGGACATGTTAGTGTTATTAGGTCCTTCATTGTCAATTATAGTCACCAACTCAATCTTTGTTTTAGGGCAGCGAAAGTGACAATTGAATTTAGATTAGAATGGACGATGGAGGAGGGGGATAGTAGTAGTTATACTATAGTTAAGGCTGAACTGGACTGTTTGGATAACAGAAAGAACTAGGGATGCATAGTTAGGGCTAGGTTAAAAGGAGTGCTGAATGAGGCAACAAACATGGCTGCTCACTGTGCAGAGGAGCATTGAGGGTCTACTGATGGACACATCGCTTGCCAGTGTCACATTGCCGGCTGGACGAACTGTGACCACAAATGATGTGATTTTAGAGGGTTTTTCCTCTCATTTTCAGGATCTTTTCACCAGGGAGTCCAGTCTGACTATTGAGCAATTAGCAAACTTTTCTCACAGAGGCGACCAAAGTGGTTAGCTGTGAATGTTGTATAAAAAAGAAGTCCTGGAGGCCCTGAAACCGATCGGGTTGGACAGAACTCCTGGAATCGTTAGTCTCCCCTACTGATTATATTTGAGGCTGCCGCCCATTTTTGTCCCTTTGCTGGCCATACTCTAACTTCTGGTTTAGGAATGGGTCTATTAGTAGTTAGACCTAGTTTAAATAGAGTCTAACGAAGCCATTAATGTTGACATTGTCGAGTGTAAGGCTGCCTTATGCCGCGGCTCGGATGGGTACACTCAGAAAGTGAAAAACCTGAAAGGACGTGCTTTCATATCAACTTGTGAGATTTGCAAAGGGTTTTGTGAGCATTTGGAGGAGCGCTTCACTCAATTACCCAGACTTTGTAGCCAGGAGTTTGGCATCTATTTAGCTGGCTTACCTCGCCTTACTGCAGCCCGAGCAGCTAGCTGTGATGGGATGGTTACAGAGTGCGAGACCATTACTGCATTGAAACAGGTTGGCTATAAAAAATCTCCAGGGCTCTATGGTCTGCCCTACGAAATGTATTTGAGGCTGTCGCCCAGGTTTATTCTTCTGAAGGATGTGTTTAACCACTAGTTTGTTATACCAAAGAATTTTTTTAAACCCTAATTTTAAAAACCTAAATGATAATCTGTCAAATGATGACTGAAGTGTTCCAGTCGAAAGTGGACGCTATGCAAAAACAAACATATGGATCCAACTTGTAAAACTTTGATAAAAATGCAAAAAGAAAAATTCGAAGATTGGAAAAGGTAAAAAAGAAAATCTATATATCTATAAAAGTGAAAATGTGTGTGTACATTTCCCTACCAAATAACTGTCAATTTTCGGTCTAAAGCCTCAAGATTTGA
Organism: Euprymna scolopes; assembly: GCF_053919585.1. NCBI lineage: Eukaryota > Metazoa > Mollusca > Cephalopoda > Sepiida > Sepiolidae > Euprymna > Euprymna scolopes. The sequence goes on from NC_136511.1 coordinate 64,853,555, forward strand.
CATAGGGATTATTGATTTGGGAAAACCTAATCGGTTTTCGGTCAGAAATTTGGCTGTCAAAGGGTCAAAGTTCAACGATTTGACCTTTGAAAACTCTACCAAACTGCCAATTTTGGGTCTAAACACTTGAAATTTTAAAAAGTAGGTTACTTGGACATGGATCAAACTTATTTTATTTATTTTTTTTGCGGACTCAAATCAAATTATAAATAAATAAATAAATAAATAAATAAATGTTAAGGGGTCCAAATTGGGGACAAAGTTAAAAAATTTGACCTCTGCGGTCTACCAAATTACTCAGCTAATTTCTAATGTAAATATTTGGAATTTTACACAAAGTGTATTCAGAGATAGGGCAAGCTTTTTAATTGGTTTGGGTCGAAAATTTGAGCTGCCAAGGGATCAAAGTTCAAAAGAATTGATCTTTGCAGTGTCTTGCAAACTACTCAACCAATTTTTGGTCTAAACGTTTCAAATTTATACATAACAGGTATTCAGACATGCGGCAAGCATTTTAATTAGTTTGGGGGCGAAAATTTGGCGGCCAAAAGGTCAAAGTTGAAAGAGTTGACCTTTGCAGACTACTCAATTCCTCCGCCAATTTTGGGTCTAAAGACTTGAAATTTTAGATGACATGGATAAAATTTTTTATTTTGATTTGAGACTAAAATAACAAATGTTAAGGGGGTGAAAATTGGGGTCCAAGTTATAAAAAAATTCACCTCTGCAGTCTACGAAATTATTCAGACAATTTTTGGTCTAAACATTTGAAATCTTACATAAAGTGTATTCATACGTAGGGCAAGTTATGAACAGTACATAGGGCCCGAGCAAAGCCGGGCTGAACTGCTAGTATATATATAAAAAAAAAAAAAACCTCCATGCTTTTTAATAACATCTGCCTCAAGAACATGCTGCCTATACGAGAAAAGATTTTGATTGGTTCACAATTTTATCAAACATTTTAATAACACTAGGCGCAATGCCATTATTAATTGTTGAGCGTCTTTTTTATATAGTTTAACCATATATAATAAAAGAAAAATTTTACAATGGAAGAAAACCGAAATACACTTCTGAAATATTTTTTTTCTTAGCTTTTTAAAAAAGCTGGAATTTTTACATTTATCTGAAGTTTTGGTTTCTACTAAAAGGCAAATATTTCCGGCTGTGGAATTTTGTTTGGTTGATTTTTTCATTCTTTGATAAAATGACTTTCCGGTGATATTTTACAAAGACAAACTTACTTCAAAAACTCAAAACTTTCTGAGTTTTATTAATAGAAAATTTGGTTTGGGTCAGATGAGCGATAGGAATATTTTTTAAATTTTTCTCCATACTCCTTATCAGACACCGACAGAATTATCCTCTCATGTGGCCTTGATCTTGGCATACCTCCTTATATTAATAAGGAGGAGATATTTACTGAATTCGAAATGTGGTATCTACAGCTCAAGAAAAACGTGCCCTCATCGTCCGAGGATATATTCTGGCTAAAAGTATGTCTTGTTGATCTTACTCAGTTTCATTAGTAGTCCTATTGACTCACATTCTTTTGTGTTGGGAGCCATTTTAAGGCCAATTAAGTTTTGAAGCCCAATAGATATTTATATATCACAAAACAAGACAAAGGCTGTGGAGTCGTCATTCTCGACTAAAGCATTTACATAGAGAAAATGGTGATACTTTGCGATGCTACAAAATTTGAATCTTTAGGCAACGCCAATATAAGTGACAGGACACTCAAAACAGAAACCAAACTACAATCTTGCTTCCTTAGACTTCATAAAAGTGGATGATAATCCTAAGAAACAATCAAATTCGTCCTGTGAGTTCGCAACGTCCCAGGATGTACAGTTTACCCAAAGTCCATAAGAAAAGTGTTCCTATGAGACTTCTTTCAATGTTGGGTTCTGCCCAACATGAATTGGGTAAATGGTTAGCAGAGATCCTAACGCCTGTCCAGAGGATATACTTTTAATTTCAGTTTTTTTTTTTTTTGCTTTGCAGAATTTATTCATGACATTCATAGAAAACTGTTTGTTCACCAATGTGCCTTTAGATGAAACTATCAGGATTTGTGCCAATAGTCTTATCGTAGTTTTCCTGAACATATATTTCTTGAACTCATGGATTTCCATACTAAGTCAGTTGAATTTAGTTTTGACGGGAATATGTATCGTCAAGTTGATGGGGTAGCAATGAGAAGTCCTTTGGGTCCAAGTTTGGCCAATATTTTTGCCGTATTTTAGGAGCAACTGCTTTTTAATTATTTTCCAATTCAAACAAAACTGTCTAACAATTAACTTGGTATATAAGTTATTAGAGCACAGGAACAAATTCTATATAGGTCAAACAAGCAATACTTTCAAACAAAGATATACCAGCCATAAAAGTTCCTTGTTAATCCAAATTATAGTGATAAGACGTCACTTGCTTCATATTATAGAGAACTAATAAGGAAAAATTTAGCACCAATACTTAACTGGGAAACTAAAAAACAAAAAAAAACTTGAACTTGTCAATCATTAAATTCCTCTCGTTTTTATTACGAAATTTAAGTATAAAAACAAGAGATATCAATTATAAATCTCATCTCTAAGCCACTTACATACTCCTCCCTCTTAATCTCTCACTACAAAAGGTCTTATCTTGCAGTAGTATTATTTTCTGAAATTTTTACAAATTAGTATATTCACTAATATTACAGCTGCACCATCTTTGTTATTGATGCTTCATAACATCGCTTTATGGATTACTAGCAGGGAGATCTGACGTTGTCCGGGATTGAATGATGATCAACGAATATTTCACACTCCTATATTTTTATTGTCATTGAAATCTGAAATCGCCCATGGGGAAGCTTCACGTGCCTCCATGCAGTAACTTAGTCCGAAATATGTTATTCCACATTGCACTCTAGAGAACCGGTTTGTTTTATAAAATTTTATATAAACGTTTTTCCAATTAATGAAAAAAAAAAAAAAAAAGTTCAGAAATTTATGTGCAGGTTTGAACATACAGACCAGGTCATGCAAAAAATTGGTATGCTGAAGATTCCCAACTGGCCCTACCCCAAAATACTACCACACACACACACACACACACACTAAAAAAAAAAAAAAAAAAAAAAAAACTGATATGCTATCTCTTCCATCACTCCTTTCCTCTACTGTGATTCCAACAAACAAGAGCCCCCTCTGCAGAAAGAGGGGAAAATAAGAGAGACTTATTCTGGAAAAGAAATTTGTAAAGTCTAAGAAATAGTAGTAGTCATTAAATCCAATAAAAAAGAGGAGCCTTAAGACTCTTATGCTACCTCCTCATGGTGAGAGTCAGGCAAAGGAAGATGGAAGCGATCATTGATTGGTAAGCAGTGGTTCCAAGAAATTCAGATAGAAACAAGCAGGTCTCTCTGGATCCGTGAACCCTGCTACCAGAGATAAGAGGCATTTCAAATCCTGAAAATGTTAACCGCGCAAAAAGGACTTTAACTGTTGTCAGAACAAGTGCTAAGGGGTAACAGAAAAATTAGACAATGAGCAATATATGAAGTACCCCCCCCCACTGCTCAAAACCTCATTTCCAGAGGCGAATACAACCAGTAAACCAGTTTCCCCTCCTCCAAAAGAAAAAAAAGTTTCCCTCTCTAGCATAGAAAAAGACATGACATCACTGGTTTCCCCCTCAAAAATAAAAGATCATCCAGACGCTCTCCATTTTGTATCCCATGAAACACTCCAAAATGCCCCCTACCCTTAATGAAAACTGACATGCAATCTCTCCCATCACTGCTCTCTTGCCCCACAACCTCAACAGACAAGGCAAGAGCCCCTCTACAGAAATAGAGAATAAATAGTATTCTGGCAAAGAAATTTGTAAAGTCTTGCAAGAAATAGAAGTAATCATGAAATTCCATTAAAAAAAAAAAAAAAAAAAAAAAAAGCCTCCTTTTAAAACGAGAAAAAGTATTTCAAATCCTAAAAATATTAAAAGTGCAAAAAGAATTTTAATTGGTGTAAGAACGAGTGATAACTATCGCCTTTTTCAAAAATGCTAAAGTTTCTGAATTAAAAAAATTGTTGATCATGTTCCAATAAAAATGCATCCATCTTTATATAAGGCCATCAAACTAACCTTCCTTTAGACATTGGCGGTCTCTCCCCAGACAAGCTCATCACAACCAAGTTGACCCCATGGTTCATTAGGGACAGCCGCCAGCATCTTGAAACCGTCTATATTGGTTCTGGATATCCAACCCTAAGTTACCACAATTGCCAAGTTAAAATATCCTAGAGTTAAGGGACATTTCTCATAAAATTAGAATTGCATGCAACCTTGAATACCTTTATTGAATATATGCCGTTTACAAGAAACTTATTTTATTTCAAGTGATTATCATAATGTGCACCTTAAAGACTTTCAGATCTATTCAGCATATTTGGATTCCCACTCAAGGTGGGATAGGGGGTATCTCCTGGCTAGTTAAGCAGACTAAACGCATTATGACGTAGTATTTGCAGATCCAGAAAGTAGGTTGTGTGGTTTAGATGTTACAATAAACAATGTGACATTTCGACACCCAATAACCATATTGAGTTGTATTCCTTTCAGTGGATCAGGCCTTTCACATTCAACTTGTTGGATAATTCTAGCTGGAAACGAATGTAGTTCAGGATCGCAATTTAGATCATGGGAGGGAACTCCTCCATGGCTACTGGGAGGGGGATATAAAACCCTTTTGGAATTTTATCTATAAGTTTCATCTTGTCAATAAGTTAAGAAATGAAAACCCCATAATATTGTATGGACTTTGACAGGTAGACACAGCTCTAATTCAGTGCAACTTTAGAGTTATATCGACCAGTTCTTAAGAGTCTTGATAAGACTTTTAGATTGTTCAAGTTCTCACAATATATTTGAACCACAGACTTGTCTGGGTTTGGCTTAACTTTTAAACCTAGGATGGCGGATGTACTGGAAGTTCAACATATTGTTCGATTTGGAGGACTTCTGAGAACAATTTTACTAACTATACAGAGGAAATTGATGGGAGCTTTAACTGGGGATAAGAGGTGAAGACATTTGAAAAAATTAATTGGGTTCTTATAATAATTGACAACTAATTGTAGGGTAGCGAAAGCAACACTGGAATCAAGATTTGGTAGAGTAGTAGAGGATGGGGAATAGCAGTAGTTCTACTAGAAATTAAAGGCTGAACTGATCGATAGGGAGCATCAGGAAATCTTAGGACTAAATTAAGAATGTCGAATGAGGCAACAAATATGGCCGCTTCACTGTGCACAATGGTCTAATCAGATTGTTAGACGAATGTAGCATGACCACAAATGATAGAATTTTTTAGGGTTTTCTGTCTTTTTTTCCAGATTTCTTTACCAGAATGTGAAATTTTTCAGCAAACTTCAGTGAATAGGGAGTGTAAGTTTTACGTTTCTGTCAAGTGAATGGAGCTAAATCTCAAGTGGTATTTGGACATACCTTAGGTAAAGAACATTGGTTAGCCACACTGAACATTGACAAGATCGAAGATGTAATAATATGCAAATTGTGTTATGGCTTTTGGCTAACATTGACGCTAAAAACCAATTTATGAGAAATAAATTAAAGGACATCCAACAAATGATAGAGGAACTGAAAGGGGAAAAAAAAATCTATATTTGTAAAATTCAGATACGTTCCTTCTGATCAGAACCGACTTGCTCACAAAAAAGTTTCAACAGAGTCTAAACCGATGGACCTCAGGACATGAATGGCTCAGCAAAAATCCCATAGAATGACCATCAAGTGAACTTCAAAAAGTTAAGTTCAAAAAATAAATCTATTGTACAATCTACATTACTAAATTACACTGTATCTAACGTTGAACCTCAACCAGTGATACCCTTTATAACAAATACTCAGATTTTAATAAATTGATCAATGTTACTGCTAACATATTTAAGGTCCGAAATAAAACATGTAGATCTAGATCCAAGTAGCTGTGCTAAAATTTATTTACTCAACGTAATGCAGCCAGAAAGCTTTCCTGCAGAACTTGCTTACCTGCAATCTCCTCAGGGTAAACAATTACCTGAATTAGTGAAAAATTTAAATTTATTCATAGATGAAAAGGGGATAATCAGGCCTAAAGGTAGAATAGGTACTTATGATTATGAAGTTATCAATCCTGTTTTATTAGCGAAGGATCACGATTTAACTGAACTTATTATCATAGAATATCATAAAAGATGTAAACATCTGGGAATTCAGTCAACCTTAAATAAAATCCGTCTTTCTGGGTTTTGGATACCCAGGGCCAAACAAGCCGTCAAAAAAAAAAAAAAAAAAAAAAAAAAAAAAAAAAAAAAAAAAATCTAGGTACGTTTTGTGTCAAATATCCTAAGGTCACCAATCCTCCAAAACACCGGGTGAATTTTTTTTTTTTTTTTTTTTTTTTTTTTTTTTTTACACACTTGGATTGATTATACTGGACGTACATGCTTGTATTTACTGGCCTCAATATCAGCTGTTCGTTAAAGACACGATTACTCTTATTCTAGCTTTAGATTTACTCGTATACATGGAATCCCATCTCAAATTTACAGCGATACGCCAGATCCTTTATAGCTGGTTGCAATCTTATAGAGGAAGTTTTTGCCTCTTCTAAATTCAATGAAAATTTCCAAGTGTATAACATTAAGCACATCAGAATACCTCCATATGCTGCATGGGTTGGGAGTACATGGGAACGTCTGATCAGGATTGTTAAATCATGTTTGTATAAAACAATTGGACGTTCCTGAATTAGATATTTTGATCTCCTTACTGTAATTTCAGATGTTCAAACTGCTATAAACCAAAAACCTCACTTTTAGATGTTCTTCGGATTCAGAACTCAAAGTAATTGTTTTCTAATGCTAATTTTGGACTTGTACTGAAATTGGATGATCAGGATGTTTGTAAATCCGACTCCCCATTCAAGATTAAATGTAAAAAAAAAAAAAAAATCTACGTTAGGGTTTGTGTTCCTTTTCTAGAAGCGTTGGTTGAATTTGAATAAAATGAATTACGTATTAGATACGTTTGAAGTCGAAATATATTTATGAATTCCAATATAAATTTAAAACAAAATAAAGGTTTATTTTGTAATAATGCGTTGTTTCGGCTTCAAACGTATGTAATACGTATTTCATTTTATTCAAATTCAACCAACGCTTCTATAAAAGGAACACAAACTCCTAACGTGAATTTTGTGTGACACTTGAAAAGACGGTGGAAACAAATGGACTTCTACTTGCTGATTTTATGCTCCAACAACATGGAGAAAAAAAAAAAAAAAAAAAAAAAAAAAAGAAAAAGAAAAATCACATACTAAAAGATGAAGTTTACCTTCAAAATATTTATGAATTCCCAAATAAATTTCAAACAAAATAAATCTTGTTTATTTTGTAATAACGCGTTGTTTCGGCTTCAAACGTATCTAACACATATTTCATTTTATTGTGATAAAATCTATCGAAGCTTGCGATTCTATGTTGACTAGATTCCGTGAGCTTTGGTATCAGGATTATCTGTTGAGCTTGAGAACAGTGTAAAGATTTGCACGAGGTCAATTTTCAGAACCGAATCATTGTTGATGATGTGGTTCTTGTTAAGAATTCTGCCAAGTCTACACCTTTTACACCTCAAATTAAAAAACACAACTTCAAATTAAAAAAACTAAACTTCAAATTAAAAAAAGACAACATCAAATTAAATAAACCCAAGTTCAATTTAAAAGCACGTGACATTATGTTAGAATTATTCATACTCAAACTTTGTAAGGTAATTTGCATAACATCACTTATGCAAATTACCCACTATTACTTGTAGTTGCTCGCAACAATAAAAACAGAAAAGTTTCTAACAATTAACATTACAATAATTTAAAATATGGAAAATAACAATGGATCTCCGGTAGTTGTGCGATCAAGTAGAGTCAAGAGAGGCACAGTACGTGGTCAGTACAAACGCAATCGAAATTCTCCTAAGCGTCGGATTCTGGAAGCCGCTCGAAATAGCAGGGACTGGACAACTGTCGCAGAGAACTGTGGGATAAATAGGAACACCGCGTACGCCTGGGTGAATAAACAGGCCAAGGGGCAAGACGTGGAGGATAAGCCGCGGGGTGGAAGGCGACATGGGAAAGTGAATCCGGACATGGTCAACAACATGCTTGATATAATCGGAGAAGATCCTACCATCACTCTCAAGGAGTTGGCCTTGAAGATTTCGGAGATGCATGGAATCAACCCCCCAATCAGCGTTACTACCATAAATAACCATCTCGATGGTAGACTCTTCACTGTAAAACGGGTTCACAAGCAAGCCGAGAATGTCAACACTCCGGAGAATAAGGTAAAACGTCGTATCTATGTAGAAAGGGTTATGGCCGCATTGGGAGCTGGTAAACATGTGGTGTATTTGGATGAGTCAAACGTGAACTTATTTTGTACTCGGACCGTTGGACGATCCGCGAGGGGCCAGAGAGTGGTGCTACATGTTCCAGGCTCGAAAGGTCCAAATATTCACATGGTTGCTGGTATTAGTCAACAGGGACTCATCAACTTCACCCGCAGGCGTGGCGCCTACAAGCACCCGGATGTCAACCAATGGGTTGCAGAACTACTCAATTCTGTCTTCGCAATGGGATATGATGCCGGACAGGTAGCCTTGGTAATTGACAACGCCCCGTGCCATTCCCGAGTGGAACAACTACACGACCAGGCAGCTTTTGCAGAAGTGGAGTTTATTCGCTTGCCTCCATACAGCCCGGCTCTCAACCCCATCGAAATGGCCTGGTCAGCCATCAAAGCCGTCATCAAGAGGGATCTACCGAGCGTTATACATGTGCCACAACCGGAAGATATCACAAAAGTGGAGCACCGTCTTCGTCTTGTGGAGACCGCCATCGACCGAGCCTACCAAGTGGTAACTCCTGCCATGTCTCAGGCATTCTGTAATCGGGTTCAACGCCATCACGCTAGATGTCTCAGGGAAGAGGACCTCCCTGTTGGAGAATAAATGGTTTATCTATCATGTAATAAAATTTTAATTTAATTTGAACTTGGATTTTTTTAATTTGAACTTGGATTTTTTTAATTTGAACTTGGATTTTTTTAATTTGAACTTGGATTTTTTTAATTTGAACTTGGATTTTTTTAATTTGAACTTGGATTTTTTTAATTTGAACTTGGATTTTTTTAATTTGAACTTGGATTTTTTTAATTTGAACTTGGATTTTTTTAATTTGAACTTGGATTTTTTTAATTTGAACTTGGATTTTTTTAATTTGAACTTGGATTTTTTTAATTTGAACTTGGATTTTTTTAATTTGAACTTGGATTTTTTTAATTTGAACTTGGATTTTTTTAATTTGATTTTTTTAATTTGAACTTGGATTTTTTTAATTTGAACTTGGATTTTTTTAATTTGAACTTGGATTTTTTTAATTTGAACTTGGATTTTTTTAATTTGAACTTGGATTTTTTTAATTTGAACTTGGATTTTTTTAATTTGAACTTGGATTTTTTTAATTTGAACTTGGATTTTTTTAATTTGAACTTGGATTTTTTTAATTTGAACTTGGATTTTTTTTAATTTGAACTTGGATTTTTTTTAATTTGAACTTGGATTTTTTTAATTTGAACTTGGATTTTTTTAATTTGAACTTGGATTTTTTTAATTTGAACTTGGATTTTTTTAATTTGAACTTGGATTTTTTTAATTTGAACTTGGATTTTTTTAATTTGAACTTGGATTTTTTTAATTTGAACTTGGATTTTTTTAATTTGAACTTGGATTTTTTTAATTTGAACTTGGATTTTTTTAATTTGAACTTGGATTTTTTAATTTGAACTTGGATTTTTTTAATTTGAACTTGGATTTTTTTAATTTGAACTTGGATTTTTTTAATTTGAACTTGGATTTTTTTAATTTGAACTTGGATTTTTTTAATTTGAACTTGGATTTTTTTAATTTGAACTTGGATTTTTTTAATTTGAACTTGGATTTTTTTAATTTGAACTTGGATTTTTTTAATTTGAACTTGGATTTTTTTAATTTGAACTTGGATTTTTTTAATTTGAACTTGGATTTTTTTAATTTGAACTTGGATTTTTTTTAATTTGAACTTGGATTTTTTTAATTTGAACTTGGATTTTTTTAATTTGAACTTGGATTTTTTTAATTTGAACTTGGATTTTTTTAATTTGAACTTGGATTTTTTTAATTTGAACTTGGATTTTTTTAATTTGAACTTGGATTTTTTTAATTTGAACTTGGATTTTTTAAATTTGAACTTGGATTTTTTTAATTTGAACTTGGATTTTTTTAATTTGAACTTGGATTTTTTTAATTTGAACTTGGATTTTTTTAATTTGAACTTGGATTTTTTTAATTTGAACTTGGATTTTTTTAATTTGAACTTGGATTTTTTTAATTTGAACTTGGATTTTTTTAATTTGAACTTGGATTTTTTTAATTTGAACTTGGATTTTTTTAATTTGAACTTGGATTTTTTTAATTTGAACTTGGATTTTTTTAATTTGAACTTGGATTTTTTTAATTTGAACTTGGATTTTTTTAATTTGAACTTGGATTTTTTTAATTTGAACTTGGATTTTTTTAATTTGAACTTGGATTTTTTTAATTTGAACTTGGATTTTTTTAATTTGAACTTGGATTTTTTTAATTTGAACTTGGATTTTTTTAATTTGAACTTGGATTTTTTTAATTTGAACTTGGATTTTTTTAATTTGAACTTGGATTTTTTTAATTTGAACTTGGATTTTTTTAATTTGAACTTGGATTTTTTTAATTTGAACTTGGATTTTTTTAATTTGAACTTGGATTTTTTTAATTTGAACTTGGATTTTTTTAATTTGAACTTGGATTTTTTTAATTTGAACTTGGATTTTTTTAATTTGAACTTGGATTTTTTTAATTTGAACTTGGATTTTTTTAATTTGAACTTGGATTTTTTTAATTTGAACTTGGATTTTTTTAATTTGAACTTGGATTTTTTTAATTTGAACTTGGATTTTTTTAATTTGAACTTGGATTTTTTTAATTTGAACTTGGATTTTTTTAATTTGAACTTGGATTTTTTTAATTTGAACTTGGATTTTTTTAATTTGAACTTGGATTTTTTTAATTTGAACTTGGATTTTTTTAATTTGAACTTGGATTTTTTTAATTTGAACTTGGATTTTTTTAATTTGAACTTGGATTTTTTTAATTTGAACTTGGATTTTTTTAATTTGAACTTGGATTTTTTTAATTTGAACTTGGATTTTTTTAATTTGAACTTGGATTTTTTTAATTTGAACTTGGATTTTTTTAATTTGAACTTGGATTTTTTTAATTTGAACTTGGATTTTTTTAATTTGAACTTGGATTTTTTTAATTTGAACTTGGATTTTTTTAATTTGAACTTGGATTTTTTTAATTTGAACTTGGATTTTTTTAATTTGAACTTGGATTTTTTTAATTTGAACTTGGATTTTTTTAATTTGAACTTGGATTTTTTTAATTTGAACTTGGATTTTTTTAATTTGAACTTGGATTTTTTTAATTTGAACTTGGATTTTTTTAATTTGAACTTGGATTTTTTTAATTTGAACTTGGATTTTTTTAATTTGAACTTGGATTTTTTTAATTTGAACTTGGATTTTTTTAATTTGAACTTGGATTTTTTTAATTTGAACTTGGATTTTTTTAATTTGAACTTGGATTTTTTTAATTTGAACTTGGATTTTTTTAATTTGAACTTGGATTTTTTTAATTTGAACTTGGATTTTTTTAATTTGAACTTGGATTTTTTTAATTTGAACTTGGATTTTTTTAATTTGAACTTGGATTTTTTTAATTTGAACTTGGATTTTTTTAATTTGAACTTGGATTTTTTTAATTTGAACTTGGATTTTTTTAATTTGAACTTGGATTTTTTTAATTTGAACTTGGATTTTTTTAATTTGAACTTGGATTTTTTTAATTTGAACTTGGATTTTTTTAATTTGAACTTGGATTTTTTTAATTTGAACTTGGATTTTTTTAATTTGAACTTGGATTTTTTTAATTTGAACTTGGATTTTTTTAATTTGAACTTGGATTTTTTTAATTTGAACTTGGATTTTTTTAATTTGAACTTGGATTTTTTTAATTTGAACTTGGATTTTTTTAATTTGAACTTGGATTTTTTTAATTTGAACTTGGATTTTTTTAATTTGAACTTGGATTTTTTTAATTTGAACTTGGATTTTTTTAATTTGAACTTGGATTTTTTTAATTTGAACTTGGATTTTTTTAATTTGAACTTGGATTTTTTTAATTTGAACTTGGATTTTTTTAATTTGAACTTGGATTTTTTTAATTTGAACTTGGATTTTTTTAATTTGAACTTGGATTTTTTTAATTTGAACTTGGATTTTTTTAATTTGAACTTGGATTTTTTTAATTTGAACTTGGATTTTTTTAATTTGAACTTGGATTTTTTTAATTTGAACTTGGATTTTTTTAATTTGAACTTGGATTTTTTTAATTTGAACTTGGATTTTTTTAATTTGAACTTGGATTTTTTTAATTTGAACTTGGATTTTTTTAATTTGAACTTGGATTTTTTTAATTTGAACTTGGATTTTTTTAATTTGAACTTGGATTTTTTTAATTTGAACTTGGATTTTTTTAATTTGAACTTGGATTTTTTTAATTTGAACTTGGATTTTTTTAATTTGAACTTGGATTTTTTTAATTTGAACTTGGATTTTTTTAATTTGAACTTGGATTTTTTTAATTTGAACTTGGATTTTTTTAATTTGAACTTGGATTTTTTTAATTTGAACTTGGATTTTTTTAATTTGAACTTGGATTTTTTTAATTTGAACTTGGATTTTTTTAATTTGAACTTGGATTTTTTTAATTTGAACTTGTGTATTTTTTAATTTGAACTTGTGTATTTTTTAATTTGAACTTGTGTATTTTTTAATTTGAACTTGTGTATTTTTTAATTTGAACTTGTGTATTTTTTAATTTGAACTTGTGTATTTTTTAATTTGAACTTGTGTATTTTTTAATTTGAACTTGTGTATTTTTTAATTTGAACTTGTGTATTTTTTAATTTGAACTTGTGTATTTTTTAATTTGAACTTGTGTATTTTTTAATTTGAACTTGTGTATTTTTTAATTTGAACTTGTGTATTTTTTAATTTGAACTTGTGTATTTTTTAATTTGAACTTGTGTATTTTTTAATTTGAACTTGTGTATTTTTTAATTTGAACTTGTGTATTTTTTAATTTGAACTTGTGTATTTTTTAATTTGAACTTGTGTATTTTAATTTGAACTTGTGTATTTTAATTTGAACTTGTGTATTTTAATTTGAACTTGTGTATTTTAATTTGAACTTGTGTATTTTAATTTGAACTTGTGTATTTTAATTTGAACTTGTGTATTTTAATTTGAACTTGTGTATTTTAATTTGAACTTGTGTATTTTAATTTGAAGTTGTGTATTTTAATTTGAAGTTGTGTATTTTAATTTGAAGTTGTGTATTTTAATTTGAAGTTGTGTATTTTAATTTGAAGTTGTGTATTTTAATTTGAAGTTGTGTATTTTAATTTGAAGTTGTGTATTTTAATTTGAAGTTGTGTATTTTAATTTGAAGTTGTGTATTTTAATTTGAAGTTGTGTATTTTAATTTGAAGTTGTGTATTTTAATTTGAAGTTGTGTATTTTAATTTGAAGTTGTGTATTTTAATTTGAAGTTGTGTATTTTAATTTGAAGTTGTGTATTTTAATTTGAAGTTGTGTTTTTTTAATTTGAAGTTGTGTTTTTTTAATTTGAAGTTGTGTTTTTTTAATTTGAAGTTGTGTTTTTTTAATTTGAAGTTGTGTTTTTTTAATTTGAAGTTGTGTTTTTTTAATTTGAAGTTGTGTTTTTTAATTTGAAGTTGTGTTTTTTAATTTGAAGTTGTGTTTTTTAATTTGAAGTTGTGTTTTTTAATTTGAAGTTGTGTTTTTTAATTTGAAGTTGTGTTTTTTAATTTGAAGTTGTGTTTTTTTAATTTGAAGTTGTGTTTTTTTAATTTGAAGTTGTGTTTTTTTAATTTGAACTTCAGTTTTTTTAATTTGAGGTGTAAAAGATGTAGACTACCCGTGACCCGTTGGGTCAGTATAGTTTATAGTTAGAATAATGTATAAACGTGCAAAAAATTGAATGTATGTGTGCGTGAAAACAAACAGGATGACCAGTGAAAACAATAGGCAATTTTGCGTGCATGCAAAAATTGAATGTACACGCACACAAAAACAAACAAGGCAGCCAGTGGAAACAGTATGGAATACATTGTTGGATAATAAAAGTTTCAACATAATTGCCCTTATGTATGGGATTTTTTCATTTAATCTAGTGTAATCCGTTGAAAGAAAAAAAAAAAAAAAAAAAAAAAAAAAAAAATGAAAAAGAAAAATACAAGGAGGGAGTGTGCATTGTACAGGTCCATCCTAGTTTTTGTGTGTTAACAGCCTTAAAAATAATATATAAAATATCAGGAAATAATTAATTGATTAATATTTATCGGCGAGACCTTTTCAAAGCAAATCTTAAAAAAAAAAAAAAAAAAAAAAAAAAAAAAAAAAATGAAAAGTCCCCCCATACACATGTTTTGAAGTGTTTCTATGTATTTTTAAAATGTTTGGAACTTATGACCCCACCCCATTTCCCCCCAAACTCGCAAAAAAAAAAAAAAAAAAAAAAAAAAAAAAAAAAAAAAAAATGCTAGCGATTACATGCCTCGCTATGTCGTCTATGTCTCATTTTACGTTAAATTTATATAGGAAAGTGATCCATCATGCTAAAATGTTAAATTATAATCATTAAAAGAAAAAAAAAATCCTTGTTTTATATCATCTTTAAAGGTTATTGAAACGTATCAGCAAAAATAAAAATGTAGATAGATTTCTTTTAGGGAGGTAAACTATGCTGGGTTAGGTCGTTAAAAAAAAAAATAAATAAATAAATAAAAAATAAATAAATAAATATGTAAATTGATCGAGTAGACTTTACATTTTGCCTCCTCCCTTAAAGCTTGCATTCACAAATATCGGCAGGCTTAGAACTAATTTAGATGATGTAGAATCATTTCTCCTAGCAAACACCCCGGATATCTTAGCGCTAAGTGAAACTAACATACACTCCTCCATCCTCTCTAACCACTTTAATATGCCTGGTTACCTCCTACTTTGCCATAAGGACTGACAGACATATGCATGGACTTGGAGTCTATATTCGAAACACCTTGACTAGAGAAACAAAACTAGAATCAGACGACCAGGTCGTTATGTGCTTTAGAATTAACATGCAAAATAACATTAGCTACTTATATTTTTTCTGCCGCTCTCCCTCGACTCAGGACTGTACCTTAATCAACCAAGTCTCTGACAGCATAGATACAGCACTCTCCCTCCATACTAGCGCACAAGTCCATGTATTTGACAACCACAGTAATTGGCTTGGATTCTCTACTTACAGACCCAGCTGGCAGCATAACTTCTCTATATCTCATTCCCTATCACAGTTACATTTCCGACACGTTTCCCCCAGATCAGCAAGATCAACATGCCTCGCTTCTAGATCTAATTCTGACCAAAGTTCCAGATAATTGTGTAACGAATGCCCATAGCCCATTCGGGAATGCTGATCACGCAGTGGTAAGGGTAGAAATCGTCCTTAATTCTCGACCCAAAACTGGAGAGCCAAGGTATAATAAGAAGGCTGACTGGGAAGCAATCAGGGATCTCAGAGATGCCCCATGGGAAAACTTTTCTCTTCCCTCTGAACAGCGCACAAACGAGACCACTGAATGGTTCAAAATAGCAATTGAAGCACATGTTCTATGCAGAAATTCTTTAGCAAACCCCACTCTCCTCAAATGGTTTACTTTTACTTGTGAAGCTGCCATTGCTCAAAAGCAGCATGCATACCACAGATTTAACCATCATAAGTCCAGTACAAACAGACAAAAGTTTATAGAAGCTAGAAATAATTGTAAAGAAAGAAATAGCAACAGCTAAAGAGAGAATATACCACCACCAGAAAACGCATCGAAGCACAAAAAGTAGGAACCTGTGATTTCTGGAAAATCAACAGTGTAATAAATAATGGGTAATCAATAATTCCCCCACGATCCAATAATCATGAAGTTGTTTGCACGGCCACCGAGAAGATTGACATACTTGCCAGTTTTGCCTCAAACTCCATATTGAACTCAGCAAACCACTCCCTCCCTGACTTTCCTTTGCGGACAGATGCCACACTAGATGATCTGAAAATCACCTCTTCCCAGGTGCAGGATATAAAAAACCTAGACACCTTAAAAGCATGTGGACCCAATCTCATACCGGCTGTGCTATTAAAAAATGCTCTGCTGAACTTGTTACAGTCCTCTCCAAAATACACAACAAATGCCTTGACGAATCTTGTTTTCCTAACTGCTGGAAAACTGCTTCTGTGGTACCAGTTGACAAGAATTCTGGTGAAAGAACTGACCCATTAAATTATTGCCCCATTAGCCTCCTCCCGATATTTGCCAAAATATTTAAGCCAATTAACCAAGCTCTAGTACATCGCCTTACAGCTGCTGAACTTCTGACGGATTTAGGCAAGCACATTCTACAGCAGATATCCTAACTAATCTCTGAACATATATACCATACACTGAACATATATACCATACACTGAACATATATACCATACACTGAACATATATACCATACACTGAACATATATACCATACACTGAACATATATACCATACACTGAACATATATACCATACACTGAACATATATACCATACACTGAACATATATACCATACACTGAACATATATACCATACACTGAACATATATACCATACACTGAACATATATACCATACACTGAACATATATACCATACACTGAACATATATACCATACACTGAACATATATACCATACACTGTACAAAGAAGAGGAGGGTAGAGTAGTAGCCCTAAATATATCTAAGGCTTTTGACAGGGTTTGGCACGATGGTCTTATCAGGAAAATAAGATCTTACAATATCACTAGACGAATATTTAACAATTAAATCTTTCTTAAATAAGGAGAATCGAAGTTGTCCTCGACGGTCATACATCTAAATGATATGTGGGTGTACCTCGGGGGTCTATCCTTGGACCTTTATTATTCCTAATATTCAGAAATGACCTCCCTGATAAAATTGTTTCCGAGATGAGTATATGTGATGATACTATGCTCTATAACAGGCACAAGGGGAAAACGAATGAACACATATCTAAGTCAATGGCAAAAACGCTAGAGGAAGACCTCTAATCTGTAGTGGAATGGGGACAAAATGGATGGTCACATCCAATGCTGCCAAGACTAAGCTTGTTTCCTTCAATAATTACAAGAAATCTTCTCAACCACCAATAGCTATAACTAAAGATACATTACCTGAAAGTATCTTTTAAACTCCTCAGCCTAACGTTCACAGGGAACATGAGTTGGAACAGATACATTGAGAGCATTGCCAAGGCTGCTACAAAGAACGTGGGCTTTTTCTCTACCGTGCTAGGAAGTTACTTACACCTGAAACTATCTTCCTATCTACAAGGCTACCATTCGCCCATGTATGGAGTACTGCTGTCACATCTGGGCTGGTGCATGTGCTAGTCTCACTCCTGGACAGGGTTCAAAAGAGTCGCCAACCTGATAAGTTCTAAACTATCAGCTAAGCTTCATCCTCTGTACCCCTTAGACATAAATACCCCCCCCCACTTCAACAAAACCGACAAGCAGTAAAATCCCCAGATGTAAGAAAGCCTTCTACTCTAATAGTTTCTTCCCTAGAACTGCTAGACTTTGAAATTCCCTTCTAGGTTCCTACTTTCCCAACTGTACTGATATGCAGAAGTGTTATGTGAATGGACATCTCACTGCTCAACTCCTACATATCCCTGCAACTTATGTCCCCGATAGTAGCCCCCTACATCAAAATGGCACTGTGCCTTGTTTGGGGTGAAAAAAAATTTACTTTGTTTTTTTGTTTGAAAACCATTCCAACCGGCAATGAAAAATACAAATAAATCGTAAATAAATAATTTTGGACACGAAAAACAGTTTAACCCAAGTTCTTTTAATCACGCACAACTTTGTTAAAAAGGAAATATTTTTTTAAAATATGCAAGTGCACCTGAACAATCGGCACCCCCCTCACAATCTTTTTTTCTTTTATCAACTATTTCTGCAGATTATTGGACACTAAAGCTACCAGATTAAAAAAAATGAAAAAAAAAAATATATATATATATTTAAAGGTTTGGAAGGGAGCTCAGTTTCACACACAACGTTCAAGTAAATCGATCCTCCATTTACAGCCCCGATTTGACATCTACCCACTTCTCTCCTTCGATATTCAACTTGAAATTAAAACAGCTCTGTACCCATTATTATACAGGGTTATTAAATAAACATTATTATTAATCATTAATATTTAATAATAATGACTTAGTAATATTAAATAAATATTCCCCTTAGAGATTAGCAGACTGTCCTCAGACAAGCCCATTATAGAGATGACACCTGGTTATTTGAGGACAGCTGTTGAAGTCTATATTCATTCTGGGTTCCCAACTCTCAGCAACTGTAACAAAGTGTGGACATCTATATCGCAGCAGCAGCAGCTGTATGACAGCCAACGTATGCAAATGACAGAGCCATATGCGAGGTGACGTCACATCAAAAATAAAAGGAAAAAGATTATGGAAAAAAAAAGTGACCTCTAGAAGGACAGAAATAGATTGTTTTACACATGGTCCGGGAGAGACAGGAAAAGACGTGTCCGCAACATGACCGGACAAAGACAGTACCAGGTGTTCAACATGGCAGAGTCTTGTTAAGCACATTGGATTATGAGAAGACTTTAACAAGAGACCAGGCGTTGTTATGGAAGTACCTGTAAATAAATGTTTTAACTGGAAGAAAAGTCAAATTCTTTCCTCGTGAGTGCCTGCATATGTGTGGGTCTTGAATGTTGACATGTAACAGCTAGGTTACACTACCACAATTGCTCTCAGATTAGCTAATTTTAATGCCTGAGGGTTAAGGGACACCTCATAAATTTTGAGTTGCACATGACCTTCAGATAGGTTTACAGAGGATTCACTTTATTCCAAGTGATTATCACTTTGGAAGTTGTAAATGGAGGAAGTTCTGTGATTCATGACACCAACTGTCAATGCCTATGTTCTCTATCAGTGGTCTGAAACTTGACTGACCGACTGCTCTCTCCAATTCGTCCCTTTAATTGTCACTATTATCTTGTGTTATTTTTAAAATGTTTCAGTTGATGTAACCTCCAACCTTCTTCGAGTGCATTTGTTGAACACCAGAATCTTTGTCGAATTCAGGCCACAAGGCCTCATGGAGGGAATACTTGGTTAAATTTAGTGTAATGTTATTACCCTTTAGGCTGTGATCATAGTGTAGTATCTGTTAACTGTAGCAAGCGGGGTCAATGGTCAAAACATTATTATTGTTATTGTATTATTAATTGATTTGAGCGACAGATGGTTGCTGGATCAGTTATGATTAGAAGAATAAACAATTAAATTGCGGAAGAAATGATTGACGTGTGAATCGCAAAAGGAATGTGAAAATAGAAAATATATGTAAACATTTTGGGGTTTCGAATAAAATAACTAGCTGTGGACATTAGGTTGGTCTGAGACACGTAATTAGGTGACTAAGAGAACACGTGATGTAGTTAGTTTTGGAGATTCAGAGAGTTGAGGATTGACCACCAGAGCGGACAGACGTCCAGACAGGGGTGAACAGACAGCTAAGGAGCGAGCTGTAAGAATAGAAATGCAAACGAACTGCAGATCCTGTGAAAACCATTTGAGACAACTGTAATAAATTTATATTATAAAAATATAAAGAGTTGTTTTAATGGTTTCACAAATAACAGATGTCTCAATTGGACGGTGCTAACCGTTTCATGGTTTGTCATGGAGCAGCAGAAAGATACAGAAGAACTCAAGAAAAAAAGGTATGAAGCATATATTATTATTCTTACATATGAACTGTAAAAATATCCCGTGTGATAAGTCTGATACAACAGGATTCAGTTTACACGTCAATATCATGTCCTCTTGACTAAACATACATACGATTTATACGTTTATTATCTGTCTGTTAAAAGAACAATATCTTACATCCACTAGATAAAACATGACGTTTTAATATATCATCTCCACAAATATAAATAAATATACAACATTAGTTGCAAGTTACTTTTGTAGAGGTTGAAGGTTTAATCCCCAGTGCAAGCAACATTCAAAGTACGATTGCAAATTACTTAGGGCTATCCAGTCATGGCTGACGGAATGAAATCCCGCTACTCTCAACACCGTGGTGGTGTTCGAAATTCTGCGCAAATCTGAGTTCGACAGAAAGATTCCCAGAGTTCAACAAGATACACTTGATTGGTTGGTTGTTTTATGGCATATCAACCCTTTTCAGGTTATTCAATGATGAATCCAGTGATTTGGAAGAAAAATTTAATAGAATACGTTTTTTTTTCAAGTCGGTTTCTATTTAACCCATAGTTGGGACGCTCACAGGTACTACCACTCTGGGTCAGAGTGGACCTGGGAGCAATTGTAATTAAAGAGTGGCTCCACACTCCCCAAAGCCTGCAAGCTGGGGCCTCACCATCGGATACAGTTTAAGGTCATATCCAGGACCAGATACATTTGAAGGCCAAAGGTTATATCATCTGAAACCTTGTGACAATAACACTCAAGATGTTAACGATTTATTTTTTTTAAACTTTAGAAACTTGATGACCGTTATCAAGATTAAAAAGGTGCTCAAGCTGGAGTAAACCTTGCAATTATGTAGATATGTTAAATGAAGCTCCGATTGGATGAATAGATGCAAAGACTTGCCTCCTCTTCAAGAGATCAGGTGTGGGTTAATGTAACTTTCTGTAGAACGAACTGGATCCAAACTTGAAACACCAGTTTTCAAGTTCTGAAGACTTTGAAAACTTGCCTCTCTCACACTCTTTATCTTCTCTCTCTCTCTCTCTACCCCTGTTTCTCTTCTCTCTATATTAGCACTTATCAAGGCCAATAGGCAACTCGAGGATCAACTTGTCAGGGAGGAGGAAAGACTGATAAACTAAGGATTTTAATTGAACTGTTTTACTCCCAGTAGGAAGGAGGCACCAATTTTATTTGAATAGTTAGAGGTCTACTCGATTCAATACCTAGGACCCCTTTAATTTCTACCTTGTCTGCAAGGATTGGAATTTTCTGTTTAAAATAGATTATTTCACTTGAATTCTATCCTGTACCAGTTACCCCATCATACTTTTTCTTCTTTTTTTTTTTTTTTTTTTTTTTTTAATAACTCCAAACAATGAGTAAACCTGGTCAGCTAGGTCAATAAATTCGGATATAATCACTTGCCAGAATACATATTATAATGGCCTCTGTTTTGTCTCTGGAGACAATGGATACCTCTTGTACGATTGCCTGTGAAGCAAGTGTTGTGCAATTCCAAACCAGAGTCGGCACTGATTTCAGTGGCAAGGAGAAATACAGGATGACTTGAAACAATGCAGGGATAAGGGGAGAGCATAAACATCACCTGGTATTCCCAAATGTTCACTCTTAGTACTGACCAGACTCAACGTCTCCTAACTTCATTGATCTAACAGGAACTGGTGTGTCAATGTGAGATATATATAAGTGATGGGACAATTTCAATATTTTTCCGATCCTGATACAATTACCGATTCTGTACCAAATTCCAGATTCTGATTTTTATACATCTAAATATATAATTGTATTTATAATTGTAGTTATAATGAATAAGAACTTCTATAAAACAAAAATTTCAGAATCACTAGGGAACGTAAATTATTACAAACCAATTAGCTCTAACATAGACGACACAACCATATCTAAAATAACAAAACTCTGCACAACATACAATAGTACATTAACGAAAAAAGAAAAAGACTTCCTTACAAACTTCACAACAAAAACAAACATCTTCTATGGGCTACCCAAAATACACAAATCTAACCAGGTAAGACATGCCATCAACATACAAAAGTCAGAATACATAAGCACCCCAAACCCCAACGACCTCACATTCAGACCCATAGTAGCAGGACCATCATGCCCAACAAGCAGACTTAGCAACCTAATAGATATACTATTACAGCCCTTCACCAATCTAGTCGGAAGTTTTGTAAGAGATAACACACACACACACACACACTTCCTTAGCTCCCTACCACAAACAGTAGACGATGGGACTATACTAGCCACATTCGATGTTAGCAGCCTATATAGCAATATCCCACACAATCTAGGAAAAGAAGCTATCGCATATTGGATTGACAAACATACAGACTTTACACCCCAGATTCAATAAACAATTCGTGATTGATAGCATCGACATAATCCTCAATAACAACTCCTTCCAATTCAATAAAGACAACTACATCCAAATACTAGGCACAGCAATGGGTACCAAAATGACACCGACATATGCCACCCTTACACTCGCCTTCCTAGAAGAGACCCTTTATGAAAGGATAGAGCAAAAGTATGGGCACAATATAAAAACACTCTTCATAAAATCTTGGAAAAGATACCTAGACGACTGCTTTATCCTCTGGAGAACATCATGGGGGATATCAAAGAACTCCACACTTTGCTACAAAATCTACACCCAAAAATAAACTTCACACTAGAACAAAGCCCCACAGAACTACCTTTCCTAGACATCCTAGTAACAATAAACAACATAATCACAGACATCTACCACAAACCCACAGACACTCAACAATACCTCCATTTCAAAAGCCACCATCCTAAAAACTGTCTAAAATCAATACCCTACTCCCTAGCACGTAGAGTCTGCACCATAGTAACAGACAGACACCTCCATTCAACTAGACTGAATTAACTACAAATAACACTGCGGAAAAGAGGATACCCACTACCACTAATACAGAAAGGTATTGAACTGGCTGAAAAAATTCCAATAGACCAACTAAGAACCCCAAAAGAACACAACAAAGAACAAATTCTAGCATACGTCTCTACACACAACACAAACAACCCAGAACTATTCACACAGATAACAAAAAAACTTATCCTCCTCAATCAGAACGACAAACTAAACAACATACTTAAAACAAGAAAAATAATAAAAAGTAAACGCCAAACCAAAAACTTAAAACACAACTTCCTCAAAACTCGTCCCACATACTACAAAAGGAGTAACAAAATGCAACAAACCGCGATGTGGAGTATGTGACTCCATAATAGAAGGTAACACATACACATTCAAAAACCCAGCACAAGCATTCAAAATAAAAAAGGATCTAAATTGCACTTCCAGAAATGTAGTATATGCACTAAGATGCACAACATGCAACAAATCCTACATAGGCGCCACCAAAAATTTCAGCAATAGAATGGCTTTACAAAATTAAAAGTTCAGTAGACAAATGTCCTATTTACCTTCACCTACGTAACCCAAAACTTTTAGATGCTACTTCAAGAGATTAAATCTGATACAACAAAGGCACATCCGTCATCTTTTGGAAAGACCATGTATCGAATTTTGAAGAAAAGGCTAAAATGCCCAGTACTGAAGAAATAGTAACAAACCAACTGAGATGGACAGGACATGTCACGCCCATGTCAGACAAGACTAACAGAAGCAGTTTTCTTTGGCGAGCTCAAAGAAAGTACATGACCCCTAAGCGCATCGAAACTGTGCTATAAAGACGTGTTCAAGAGACATTTGGAAAACACAAACCAACTCAACGACTGGAGAAGAAAAGCTGAAGATCAGATAGTTTGGGAAGCAAAAAGAGCGCGCCATCAGGTGTCACATCTGCGGCCAGGGATCCAGAGCTCAGATTGGACTCGCATCGCACCTTCAACACCGACACTAACTGACCTCCGCGTCATCGTCAAAATCGACGGACTACCCGAGAGAGAGAGAGACATAACCTAAATAATATTTGTCAAACAAATCCAAGTCAAACACCATATTTCATTAAAAATTCAACATGCAAATTATTCATCATCTGATGTTTTCAATACCTACAGTTCAGCCATCTGCGAGCATCTTATAACTTCGATTGATTGAAATTTTTCTTATGCCCTCACCTCCTCCTCCTTTCATTGCATCCCCTCACCCACCCCGTTACTTTGCAATTTCTAACCTAAAATGTATATAAAATCTGTTATCTATCATGGAAGAAATGGTTCTTGGTGCTAATCTAAAACTCTTGTAATGGTATTGCCTAATCTTTCGTTCCAGATTTCTAGAACGTCAATTTTTTTTTTTGTACACATTATCAATAAAACATACGTCATGACAACTCGATTGTAATTAACACAGGTGTTCAAGTTATTATCTATTAATATACATCCATGCACCACTGGGCAGGATATGGTGGCAGCCTTACTAGCAGTCATAACCAATTGAGACACCCACAATGGGAGATTGGCAGGGAAGTCAACAGCATCACCAAATATGACGGCGAAGTCATAGCTGACAGATGCAGCAATGGAAAATCTTACCTTTAGCTCCATTGAAACCAAGTGGAAAATTCAATAATTCTTGAAATGAGACATTTAATGATTTAAGCATCAAGTTGATGAACCACTCAGGCACTCATACCTTCAACCTGAAGGTAGATACAGGAGCACAAGCACATTGCCTATCTGCATATTCCACAAGATGTACCCCAAAGCTAGAAACCCAATACCCAGATCATTCACCTCAAAACAGAACATTCCTACTAACGGCCTACAGCAAGAAACTTATGGCACCATAAATATTAGGTGCAAACACACAGGAAAATTTCCTTCTTTGGAAACCTGCATACACATACCGGATTGAAACCAGACCCAGCAAAAGTATGCGACTTACAAGAGATGTCAAAATCCCGTAACAAAACAAAATTACAATTTTGGGGTGTGATATCTAAGGCTATGACAACAGCATATTCTTTTCCTGGTTTTGATTCTCAGGTATATATATATCCATAAATATCTTATGTTTTTATATAGAGTGATGTGGTAGGTGTATCAGAATTTTTGTAGGAATTTTTTACACCCCTAACACAAAACTGCAAATAAAATATTTAAAAAAATCGTAATTTCTCTTTAAGAGGGTTTTTTTTTTCTTTATGGATTATACTTCCAAAATAAATTAAATTTGTATAAAAAGTAATAGAAAATTTTTTTAAAAAATAGTAATGAAATTAATTGAATGTTACGAGTCGAGTATTTTTCAATTTTTAAACTTTAAAAATCTATCAAAATTTTTCTATTGATTCTATCTTTACGATATTTTCAGGGTCAATGTGAAATTTTATGCTCTTTTCAATAAACCGAATATAATATTTTTGACAAACGGTTTTTTTTTTTTTTTTTAAATTCACGCCCCCCCCCATTTTCAAATGTCTATTAAAAAATAATTTATGTACCAAAGTTTTATATCTCACAAATTGAAGATAAAAGATCAATAAATAATATATTCAAATTTAAAACAAAATTTTTTTTTTTTTTTTTTTTAAATTTACCTGTAAAGTCAGAAGTTTAAAACTTAAAAAAAAAAAAAAACCTTTTTTTAATGAAACCTTGGTCCTTGCTCCTTTAATTGAAAAAAAAAAAAAAAAAAAAAAAAAAAATTAGGGCTTGAATTACATTTTTCGAGGAGTTATAAGCTTCGAAAGATAGCAGGTGGAATTATTCAATAATTTTCACGAAATTTCTGACACTGCTAGTGATGTGGTTCTTGGTTGATTGTCTTTGTTGGATATATACTCGAGAATCAAAACGATGAAAAATTATGCTAGTGTCATAGCCCTAGTGATAACATACCTATCTCGCTTCATCAAGAACTTTACCTCCAAAACTGAGGTGTTGCATGACCTATTACACAAGGACCGATTTCTAGTAGGAACCACACGACCAGAAAGTTTTCAAAGTATCTGAAACATCCCTACTATTTTGACTAAATTTCCAATCTACATGCACTGTGATGCGAGTATATGGAGAATAGGTGCAGCTTTGCTACAACCAGATGCAAATGGCAACCGCCTGTTATGTATGCTAGCAAGAATCTTACACAAACGGAATAAAGATATGCATGTATCGAGCGTGAGCTACTGGCCATCGTATTCGACGTTTTTACACATACTGCAAATCTAAGCTAAATTGAATGTCAATGTTTAAACAACCTATACCTCATTTAATCATTATAGCGGAATAAAAGGCAAATCAAATGAGGTATAGATTGTTTAAACATTGACATTCAATTTTAGTTTAAATTTTTTTTTTTTTTTTTTTTTCCAAACAAAAAGACGTGCGGACTGTCTTTTTGGCGCCACAGTAACTATAGCTTGGTTGTTCTTGGCCTTCAGGCTAGGATCAAAGTGTAGGATCTGTTCCGGCAGATACTGCAAGCAAAAACCATATGTGGGGGGCAACCCCACATACCAATTTTCACTATCCAGTTTCCTACTCCCCGGGGAGCTGGTCCCCATTTCCCCTTCACTCTCCACATTAAAAAACGGCCTTGTGCCTGATTTGCTCAGTGGGGAAGCAAATAAATACCCTGTACCTCTATGGCTACAATTTTCAAGTTGTCACCAACCACAAACCCATCACAATAATTGACAAACCGCTTACCTCGGCCCCGGTACATCTGCAACAAATGTTAACAGGTTCAGGGATACAACTTCAAGCTCATCTATAACAAGGGATAGAACAACATCTTGGCTAATGGACTATCATGCCTAACACCATCTGGTAATGTGGACCCTATCAAGTTTGATGTCTGGGTTAATACGGTTTGTTTCTTTACTGATCGCGTTGCACAACCGAGAAATTGTACAACAGCAGATCCTCTGAGACAAGAAATTTGCGACCCTAAAGTTTTATCCTAATAGAAGTTGTCATTAGTTGATAATAAAACTATGTAAAAATAAACCATGTACAAAATATAAAGTTAGTAGAATTATAACTTAATTTAGTGGAACTTGGGATAAAATAGTTGAATGATAATAGTCGACAAAAAAAAAAAAATATTTATGGTGTAAGCAGAAAACAATGTACAAGAAATACGGTTTTCAGATATAAACATGTACAATCGATATTCGCAAAATTTAAATTAGAAAGTGTTGTGAAATAATCAGAATGTTCTCTCAATTGGTGATAGTCTTATCCTCAAAGGACAACAAATTGTCATCCGCCAGACACTTCAAAAAGACATACTAAAAACAACTTTGTGCCGCTCATTTAGGACATGAGAAAACAAAACTCCTTGGACACTGTATACTAGATAAATATAAACAGACTTAATTATTGGGATTCTTTTGAGAGGAGTAATTTGTTTATTTTTTATTTAAATATTTGCAAACTATTCTAATCTTTAGCTGTTTCACGACGTTTCGTGAAATAAAATTCAAATTACTCATAATAGTCCACAAGTAAATAAATATAAACCCTAACCCAGACATTGAACATGATTCATGCAGAATCTGCTAAGACCAACCATCCCAAAATGCAAAAGCCCCTTATTCAACAGGACTTCCAACAAAGGCATGGGACATAGTTGGAACAGACCTGTTTGATCTTTATGGAAGTCAATTACTTGAAGTATTTGATAATGAAACGCCTACCTGCTCATTTACCAGTGTGAGTCTTTGCATGAAAGGTAGTCAGCGATAATGGACCACACTTTTCAAGTCATCTCTACCGTGAATTCGCCAAAGAATGGAGGTTTCCATCATGAGACCACAAGCAAATGGTTTCATAGATTGTCTTCTTTCCGTCTTGGCAGACTATGGATGCCAATTGGAAGGCTAACTATATGTGGATTTTTTTTTTTTTTTGTGGTAAGAATCTCCAACTACTCCGGAGTCAATTTTGTGAAAACAATATAAGTGGAGAGGACATACTTGTAAGGTACTTGTAAGGCTCAGCATTGCTTAACTTTGGTGATCTGATGAGAACCGGTGTGTCAATGTGTCATAATCACGTTGATACACTAGTTTGTGTGTGTGTATATATATATATATATATATATATATAAGTAGGTTGTAGTTTGCTTGAAGCATTGTTGAAGAAAATTATAAGGTAAAATTAAAAGCCAAGAACAATGCGAGATTTTTTTTTTTTATATAGAGTAAAATTAAATGCAAACAAAAGAAATAAAGTTCTTTTTTTTGTTGTTTGTTTTTTCTTTTTCACACAAATTTTAACTCTAAACAACAGTAATTTTTTTTTCTGTTGTATTCAATGGTGATATAAATCTCAATATAGTTCAGACTTATTAGTCCATTTTCAAGAGAAGACAGCGGAAGAGTGTTCAAAATTGGAAAAGTAGCCGCAGAGTTTGCCACGTGATACCGCGAAATATAAAACAAAAAATGACGTTAGGAGAACGTTAAAATAAATCAGTTGATGTTTGAAATACTTGTTGCGCTTGTGAATCAAGGGAGATGACTATTCAAGCAAGGTTTTTTTTTTTTTTTTTAATTATTGTTTTTCTTATGTTTTAAACTTATATTATAAAAGCGGAGCTCAATTCCAGTCTATTGTTTAGTGTGGGAGTATTTTTTGAAATAATTAAAGATTCGAGGATACGAAGTTGACCTACGTTTCTTGAAGAAGCAAGAATGTTGATGTGAAAATCTGGTTCTGAATTAATGCAAGTGCGAATATGTTTATAGAACGACGAAGCAGTAGTGTTTAAGTGCTCTTTAATGCGGTGATGAAGCCTAGACGTCGTTTCTTTATACACCTCCATTCCCGCACATCCAGCCATTAATCTCATGGCAGACATTATAGCATCTAAAAACCCACAATGCTTCGGAATTACTCCAGGAGATCTCTTACAACTCCTCCGTATTATAGTAGACAACACTTACTTTACTTTCCTACAAAACACGTTCAAACAAGTATCTGGACTACCCATGGGCTCCAGTCTATCCGGTATTCTTGCCATTGCTTATATGGACAAACTCGAAAGACACACCCTTAGTACCTGCTATTCTTATCTCCTTTTTACTAGATATATCGATGACATTTTAATTATCACATACTCCCGCGAAGAAGCTATTAACATTTTCCACAAATTCAATAACGCAGACCCAAACTTAAAATTTACTATAGAACACCCAGACTCTTCGGAATCTCTTTCTCTACTTGATTTTAAAATACAAATAAAAAAAAATGGTGCCATATGCACTGAATTCTACAGAAAACCCGCCAGCAAACGCCTCTTCGTACATTTCAAATCTGCGCTACCTCTCAAGGACAAACTAAACTACGCACATGCCGAAATCTCACGCATACAAGACAAATGCACTAACATCTCCGACAAACATACACACACTAACAATTTCCTACAGACCCTCTCACTAAACGGCTATCCTAATACGATCCTATCCTCACTTAAAAAGGAAAAACGCAACACCCGACCCTTCTCTAACAATTGTTTTCTAAAACTACCCTTCCTCAGTGACAAAATCTCATCTTCAATCCGAAAAGCCATCCGCAGCGAGGGGCTCAACATTCAACTCATCCACACTGGATCTACTTTAAGACAACAGCTCAACCGAAAACATCCATCGCATACACCTTCCCCTTGTTCACTCTCTAATTGCCCAATATCACACACAGGTTTATGCTTTAAGAACCACGTTGTTTACGACCTACAATGCGCTAAATGCAGTGCATCTTACATCGGAAGCACTACCAGATTGCTTCATCACCGCATTAAAGAGCACTTAAACACTACTGCTTCGTCGTTCTATAAACATATTCGCACTTGCATTAATTCAGAACCAGATTTTCACATCAACATTCTTGCTTCTTCAAGAAACGTAGGTCAACTTCGTATCCTCGAATCTTTAATTATTTCAAAAAATACTCCCACACTAAACAATAGACTGGAATTGAGCTCCGCTTTTATAATATAAGTTTAAAACATAAGAAAAACAATAATTTAAAAAAAAAAAAAAAAAAAAAAAACTTGCTTGAATAGTCATCTCCCTTGATTCACAAACGCAACAAGTATTTCAAACATCAACTGATTTATTTTAACGTTCTCCTAACGTCATTTTTTGTTCTATATTTCGCGGTATCACGTGGCAAACTCTGCGGCTACTTTTCCAATTTTGAACACTCTTCCGCTGTCTTCTCTTGAAAATGGACTAATAAGTCTGAAATATATTGAGATTTATATCACCATTGAATACAACAGAAAAAAAAATTACTGTTGTTTAGAGTTAAAATTTGTGTGAAAAAGAAAAAACAAACAAAAAAAGAACTTTATTTCTTTTGTTTGCATTTAATTTTACTCTATATAAAAAAAAAAATCTCGCATTGTTCTTGGCTTTTAATTTTACCTTATAATATATATATATATATCCGGGCACTCCCAAGCTCATGAGTCCGCCATCGGTAATCACCTGATCAGTATAAACTAGCCTCGTAATCAAAAATATTTCAGACAAATAACTTGTTAGAAAAAAAACAAAAAAAAAAAAACAATGTAATTTACCAATTTAACTGCCCATTAGGAGAGTTTATCTCATACTACAAACATGTTGCGAAGACTAACTCTCCACATCTGATTAGTTCAATATCACAGCAGTTGGGAAAACATGGCTGCCGTCATTCTGAATTCCAAAAAATTATGGTTGAGAGTACTAATGTCTTGCAAAGCGAAAATAATATTAATAGATTAAAAATATTTGAAGCATTATATATCAAGACAAACAAGACTCAGATAAATAGTGTTAATTACGAGTACAGTCGAAATATTTAGAAATGCTTAGGGTAGTAAATTTTAAATATATATATATATATATATATATATATATATATATACACACACACATACACAAAATAATTGTCAATGCACCTAACTCGTAATAAGCCACCACGTGACCATGACTATATATATATATATATATATATATATATTTGGACGTGCAAAAATCTTAAAATCCATCCCAGAGAGAGCAAAACGGAGACTTATTGAATCTGCTTTAATTTCAAATATTAATACCATCAAACAGAAATGGATTTTATAATGTAGCCCCAATCATAGGTAATATAATAATAAATGAACAAAACATTAATTTAGATCCTGGTTGATAAAAAAAAAATGCATATACGTATATAACCCGACCCCCCCCCCCTCCACACACACTAGATATAAATTCTCTTTTCATCATGAATTTTTTTTTCTCTCCAGAACAGAAAGAGAACTGAACTTCTCTTTCACATGTGATATATGACCGTCTTCCTGTACATCCTCGCCTAGAAATCCTGATGATGTCCCCTGAAATAGGGACGAAACGTTGATTTTATTTTTTTTTTACTCTTAGGTTTTTCCTTTTTATTCACACACACACACACACACACTATATATATATATATATACATATATGATTGTTGAGCTGGATTAAATCCGACGATATGAAATAAAATGGAGGTGGAAGGTCCTTCCACCTCCATTTTATTTCATATACATATATATATATCGAGCTCTAAAACAACACTTTAACCTTAATCTATGGGTGAATACATCTGATTCAATTAAATGGTTCCTTAATATTGAAAACAAAGAATTGTGCATTCATTCAGTTTGATATTTGCGATTATTACCAATCAATCACCAAATGTCTCTTTGATAAAGCCTTGGAATTTGCTAAGAACTCCGATGAAGAAATTGATATTATAACAAAATGCAGAACTACAGTTATAGTCAATAATGACGAGCAATGGACTAAAAATGCTACTAACAATTATTTTGGAGTATCTATGGGTTCATTAGACTCTGCAGAACTTACGGATCTGGTGGGTCTATACATATTGTACACATTAACTAATGATAATTATATTGAAGTATGAAGCATTGGTTTGTACAGGGACGATGGACTTATGATTGTAAATAATGCTAATAATATAAAATGTGACCATATTAGAAAATTGTTACATAAAAAAAATGAAATTTTTTGGACTCAAGGTAGAAATTAATAGTAACTTGAAACGAGTGGACTTTTTAGATGTTAGCTTTGATTTACTTAATAACTTTAAACCTTAGAAAGATAATGCTAAACTTATATACATAAATACCCAATCCAACCACCCACCGGCCATTATAAAACATATACCAGTCTCCATAGAAAACAGAATTAATAATAACTCATCTAATGAAGAGGTATTCAATAATCATAAAAATATTTATAACCGGGTACTAAAAGATAGTGGTTACAAAAACGCTAACATTACTTATAAACAACAATAATATACATAATAAAAGCAATAATCTGGAGGAGGGCAGTAGCAGTGATAATAATAATGATAGTAATAATAAAAATGGCGGTAGTTGTGACAATAATAAGAATACTAATAATAGATCTAGAAAAGTGATTTGGTTTTCACCTACGTACAATAGCTCACTAAAAACTAAAACTGGAAAAAAGTTTTTGCAATTAATCAACAAACACTTTCCTCCAGGTAATGTACTACACAAGATTAATAGAAATACCATAAAAGTGAGTTACAGCTGTTGCGACAACTTAAAATTATAAAAAAGCATAACAATAAGATGTTAATGAAATCTAATGTTGCAACAGTTAATGATCCTAAAGTAGTTAACAATTGTAATTGTAAATTTCCTACGACCTGTCCCGTAAACAAAATGTGCCTAACACCTTCGGTAGTGTATCTAGCTAAAATATTCCCAGAAGAAAACCCTAATGATGAAAAATTTTATATTGGGAGTACAAAATTAACGTTCAAAGGAAGATACTACGGGCATAAAAGATCGTTGAATAACCTAACTTACGAAAAAGATACTTCCTTATCTATACACTATTGGAAGCTAATTAGAGAAAACAAAACGCCTTGAATACATTGGAAAATAATAAAAAAGGCTAAAGCATGTTACTCTTTGCAGTCACCTTGTTTCTTATGCCTGCATGAGAAAATGGAGATTACTAATTTTAAAGACCGTGACAAACTTTTAAATATAAAACTAGAATCGGCAATCTCCTGCAAGCATTTTCAGATACATACGCTTAAAAAATTATAAAATGCCTAAGTTTGTAAATAATATTTTTATAGTTTTCCAGTTTCCCCCGCCCCTTTTATCCTTTTCCCAGAATTAATTTTATTCTATACTGAAACTATTCTAAACGTTAATTTTAAACATTTGTATTTTAACATCAAATAATCATACCCTATACCTAAGTTAAATTTTTAACTAAAGATATTTATTTTTTTATTTATCTTTAATCGTAATGTAGTTATCTTACCATAATTATACTTTTCATAATCGTTTAACGTAGGTTTTAATGGTCACCTCATCGAGCCTAATTTATTTTATTTTTATACTTTAATCACCTATTTTTATACGTAATTTTTGAAACGTTAGAATTTACAAAAGTAATATTATACGGACACTAATTTATTTACACGTAAGTTTTTTTTTTAAACGTTAGCATTTACAATGAATAATATAACTGACATTATTTCGTTAATTATTCATTACATCGTAAACTTTTTTCAAAAAACGTAAACTATTTATTTTATTTTAAACGTTAGTGGCCTAATGAATTATTCACATAACTATATATTTTAACTGATTAATATTAATGTTAATAAATAATTATACATATGATGTACATATTACAGTTGAATACAGCCGTTCCTTTTTTTTTAAACTTGAGTTCCTATTCTACACAACTTACCTACTGAACTAGGAATTTACTGATAATATTGAAACTACTTGAAACTCTTGACGCACTATAAATTAAAGAAAATAATAAAAAAATAAATAAATTAATATAATGGATGATCACATTTTAATGTATATACTTTCTCTTTAGGTCCTGTATCCCCCTTTACACTTAAATAGGATTTAGTCCTAGTTATAAATAGGCAATGTTTGAGTTGAAACAGCCAGAGTTGTCCTTGGCCTGACGAAGCGATTCCCTTACTGGGTTGTCGCTGAAACATGTATGCTTATGTGTAGCCATTTGTTTGTAAACTAAATTCACTTATATATATATATATATATATTATATGCACGTTTCATTAAATAGCACAGACAACTCTTGCTTGTTTTTCTTGTAACCCTCCTTTTCTCTTCTACAAAATAAATTGTTTTTCTTGTAATCCTCTTTTTCTCTACAAAATAGCCGTCGTAAAAAAAAAATCTCATCTATAGAACTAAAACGTAATTCTTCCACTAACGAATATTCTATAAATCACTTTCGAACGTAAAACAAACTTCCCAAACGGCTTCCCAAATTACATAGTTGACCAGCAGAGTAAACCATGCATATTATATATATGACCAGCAGAGTAGACCGTGCATATTATATATATATATATATATATATATATATATATATATAAAAGTGAATTTAGTTTACAAACAAATGGCTACACATAAGCATACATGTTTCAGCGAAAACCCAGTAAGGGAATCGCTTCGTCAGGCCAAGGACAACTCTGGCTGTTTCAACTCAAACATTGCCTATTTATAACTAGGACTAAATCCTATTTAAGTGTAAAGGGGGAGACAGGACCTAAAGAGAAAGTATATACATTAAAATGTGATCATCCATTATGTTAATTATATTAATTTATTTATTAAGAATAGGAATAAAAATGATAGCAGCGATAATAACATTAACATATTTTAACCAGATGCATGAGAATTACAAATTAGATGAAAAAAATAAGATATCGCACACAAACATGTCGTAACCATGGAAGAAAACTCTAAAATAAGATTATTAAAAAATTTTTTTAAACTAACCAATTACTTATTATCCTACATCCGATGGCAGTATGCTGAAAACTAGAAATGCTGTGTACGTCTTTAAATGTCCCATAGGAGAATGCGTCTCCAAAAATAATTCGTACATTGGCATAACTCGAACCTGCATCTCCCGTCGTTTAACATGTCACCTGTCTTCCCGAATAGTTCAATCTATCAGCACCTCATAGCTCACCACACCCCTAAAACTGAATTTAGAGACATTAATAAAAAAACACGGCCATTTTAACTTTCTCATATTGCAAGGTGCGCCTCCCAATCTTTGAGGAATTGTTAATCCACATTAATAAACCAACGATTAACCAGACTGTTCTAACATGCTTTTTTCTCACATACATATCCCCACATGTACGCATGCACAGACACGTACATATATTCACGTTCACGTATATACACCCACACGCTAACGTACACACATACGCGCACATGGGAAACGTCACTTACTCTGAAAGGAAATCTAGAAATGCGCAGTTAGAACACTGACCCCGGTATAAAAATCAACAAACATTCAACTTCCTGTTTCTTCTCTTGGTTCGTCAACCAGACAAATTCGCGTCCACAGCTCTTGGCTTGAAGACTTTTTCACGTGGACGACTGCTATCATGCACGCGCGGCTTTGCTGAAGCCAACTCACTCACACACTCTTTCCACATGCGGGACTGCCATTTCTCGTCCTCTACTTCATTCCTTTCTTTTCCACGCGCGTAGTCATCAACTGAATGAACACTTGTTCCACCTAAACCCTTTATTTTCGACAGAAAATAAACATGTTTATTTTATCCAGCAATTGAGTTTTGTTTCATTATTTTCTTTTGTAGCGAGTTAGGATATTAATATCCTGGCCTGCAACAAGACTCAAAATGAAACGGAGGGCACGCTCAAGTGCTTTTAAGTATTTTAGTGATTTTAATCGTCTTTTAATTTCATCTCTATTTTCATTTTTTATTTTTTTTACTACTCGCCTGAGGATGACCAATGGAGGTCGAAAACGTTCGCGATTATGGGAAATTTCTTTTTTCACTCGGGGTGGGGGGCTTTGGAAAATGTCCGATTAAGAGAAAAAGAGGATTACAAGAAAAACAAGCAAGAGTTGTCTGTGCTATTTAATGAAACGTGCATAAAAGAAAAAATGCTGCCCATATATATACACACACACACACACACACACAAATTAAAAAAACAATTATGTATGCCTAAAGAATCTTACGAACCCAACCTAAACAATTTTGAAAAAAAAAAAAAAAAAAAAAAAAAAAGCGCAAAAAAGTTTTTCGGAGATTGAAGATAAAAGAAAATGGTGAAACAGAAAAATTCCATGCTATTTAATAACACTTGTCTCAGTGTGTGTATATATATATATATATATATATATATATATATATATATATATATATAAAGACGCTTGCACTTGAAACAAAATTAAAAATAAAAAGTGCAAGCGTCTTTAAATAACTTTCAGTTGGACTGTCTTGTCAATTCGTACGTTGTTTTGTTTGGAAAATTATATGCGAGTCTGTTAATTTTATCTTCATGTGTTGCAAAAAAATGAGTTTGAAACAAACTTTATTAAAAAAAAAAAAAAAAAAAAAAAAAATCCAAGCAGGGAGGAAAAGGGACAAAAATAGTCCAATCGCTGGTCATTTACTATTTATGACTTTTGGACTATTTATTCGTGTGTATTTTGCATGTGTGTGTGTGTGTGTGTGTGTGTGTGTGTGTATGTATGTGTGCCTCTACGTGATTACGTTTGTATGTCTGTGCGCATGCACACGTATGTTGGCGTATGTCTATGTACGCATGTGTTTATTTCCATGTGTATGCGGGGTGGAGAGGGCTCCCGTAAGCCGTGGTGAAGGCAACCCCTCTAGGAGAAGCAAATCTGAGTTAAAAAAAACAAAGCGGGAGACCAGTACCCGCATTAAGCTGGTCTGCAGTTTGACTTGTTGCTGGCTATCTTGCTCTTGCTTGTTGCTGGATGTCAACATTTTGAACCAAGAGAGATTTAGCTGTTGTACAAAGCTAAAACTCTGTAACACCATCAGGTACAGATACTCCCTCAGGCTATAAGAAAAAACAAAAACAACGGTCCTATTGCGACAATATTGCCTATTGTGACGTGTATAGGTCTGAAATGCTGGAAGCATGTAGTAATTGATCTGCCATTATTATATATATATATATATATATAGGTGTATGTATGTTTATGTACATGTGTATGTGTGTATATCTATGTTTATATGTATGTATATGTGTGTTTTGTGCGTATGTATATGGGCGTGTGTATGTGTATTTATGCATTTGTGTATGTATGCATGCATGTATGAGTGCATATTTACGTACATGTATGTATATGTAGGTAAGTGTGTGTGTATATATGTATGTGCGTATGTGTACGTATGGATGGATGTATGTATATGTGTATGTATGTATATCTGTATGTATGCATGTGTGTCTATACGTATGTATGTGTATTCATGGTGTATGTACATATATGTGTATGTTTACAGATATGTGTGCATCTGTATATATGTATATTTGCGTTTAAATATTATATATATATATATATATATATATATATGTGCGTATGCATGCCAATGACCGTCTTGTGTATGTTTATGTATAAGTATGTCTATGTATGTCTATGTATGCATATATGTAATGTGTATGTATGCATATATGTGGGTTATTTGTATGTGCATATGTGTATGCATTGCGTGCATGTATATATATGTATATATACCAGTGACCGTCTTCAGTGTCGTGTCTGCTTGTGCGTGTGAATTTTTTTTTTTTTTTTTTTTTTTCGATAGGACTAAAGTTAAGGTTATCTTCGGGCTCATGAACTTTCAGTATCTGAGGGAGTGGAACTCGTCTGACAAGCCGTTGCAATCATCATATATATATATATATATATATATATATATATATATATATATATATAGTGTATGGCTAACTATATCATTTTGTGTTACGAGTTATAAATTCCATAACAAGCATAACGAAAACAGTAAAGCCAAAACTTATTTTCATCAGCGTTTTGTCTTTAATGTTCAAAAACATTAAAGTTACAACTTTGAATGGACATATTGTTCAAATGCTGTCAATTATGAAACTCATAAAATTTGAAATAAAAGATGAAAAATGTTGAATATAAAATATTTAGCAACATTACCTTTGCAATGAAACAAAAATTATAAACTACTATCCACGAGCTGAAATACTCTTTTTTCCTCTAGATTAAGCGTCCAACAATTGGAGTTGGTACAATAAGAGTTTGTATGCTTTATTTTTTTAAAATTCATTTATTTAATTATTTATTTTTTTAAAATTCATTTATTTAATTATTTATTTTTTTAAAATTCATTTATTTAATTATTTATTTTTTTAAAATTCATTTATTTAATTATTTATTTTTTTAAAATTCATTTATTTAATTATTTATTTTTTTAAAATTCATTCATTTAATTATTTATTTTTTTAAAATTCATTCATTTAATTATTTATTTTTTTAAAATTCATTCATTTAATTATTTATTTTTTTAAAATTCATTCATTTAATTATTTATTTTTTTAAAATTCATTCATTTAATTATTTATTTTTTTAAATTCATTTAATTATTTATTTTTTTAAATTCATTTAATTATTTATTTTTTTAAATTCATTTAATTATTTATTTTTTTAAATTCATTTAATTATTTATTTTTTTAAATTCATTTATTTAATTATTTATTTTTTTAAATTCATTTATTTAATTATTTATTTTTTTAAATTCATTTATTTAATTATTTATTTTTTTAAATTCATTTATTTAATTATTTATTTTTTTAAATTCATTTATTTAATTATTTATTTTTTTAAATTCATTTATTTAATTATTTTTTTAAATTCATTTATTTAATTATTTATTTTTTTAAATTCATTTATTTAATTATTTATTTTTTTAAAATTCATTTATTTAATTATTTATTTTTTTAAAATTCATTTATTTAATTATTTATTTTTTTAAATTCATTTATTTAATTATTTATTTTTTTAAATTCATTTATTTAATTATTTATTTTGGAAAACATTTTGTACTTCAGATTTTATTTCATTTTCAAGGTCTTTTTTTTTTTAAATTTTATTTTTAATTTCCTTTTATTCCTATTTTTATTCCTTATTTTCCCTAGCTGTCATCTACATCTTTCTCATAAAATATTTTCTCTACCTAACTTCCGTCCAAATCATTACCCCTCTTTTACCTTTGAAATATTTTTTTAATGCTCTTACCTCCCTCTCCTTTCTTTGCGTCTCGCCCACTCTCCCTAACTTAATTTTTAACCTAAAATGTATTAAATAAAAATTTTTAAAAAATCAGTTATCTATTTTGGAAGAAATAGTTCTTGGTGCCGATCTGAAAGGTCTGAACTACAAATTGAAATGGAAAATGCCATACACCTTCGAATTTCCAGGTTTGTACATTTTCACGGATTTTTGTATTTTCTGCCATAAAAAATGTATTTTTTTTATCCCCCACCATATTTTCCATATTTTTTTTTTAAAACTTAATTTCCTCATCTTGATTTAGCTCTTGAGAGGTTAGAAACTAGTTTGCCGGCTTTTTCGTTCATTATATAAATAAAATTTGGTCTTTATATAGCTATTACTAAATTTTGTACCCCCCCCCCAAAAAAAAAAAAAAAAAAATTTTAGTATATATATATATATATATACAGCATGCTATCCAAGAACGAGTCAACTTGGAAAAAGAAATAAAATTTTGTGACGGTCTTCTATTAAAGACCCCACCTCCCTATCAACAATAACCAGAACTGTTCTATGTATTCAGCATCTTTTTAAAAGTCCTAGACTAAGCAAAAATGAATGTCTACAGCTGCAACCCTTCCTTATGGAGCCAACTTAAATCTCCAGATTTAAATGGAAGATGCAAAACAACTTTGTACATTTTTATGGATTTCTTTTTTCGGTTTCAAAAATTTTCAGCTGCAACTCCTCAGATAACTATTGAAAAAGGACTTTCTTCAGCAATATTGGCTTTTCAAGGGAAAGAATTATAAACTGTAGTTGTAGTTATTCCCTTTTGATTAAGCATCTAATAAGAGTTGGTACAGAGTTTGTATGTTTTTTTTTTGTTTTCTATTTTTAAGTAATTCTGTGTTTTCGAATTTTATTTTCAATATATTTTTTTTCGATTTATCCTTCTATTCCCTATTTTTATTCCATATCTATATCTTTCTCTTATTAAATACTAGCAGGGGGTACCCGGCGATGCCCAGGTGTCTTGAGGTAAATCAAAACTCCGGGGGGGGGGGGGTTAAATAATAATAAAAAGATGTTTTGGTAGGTGAGTATGAGAATCGAACCCGTACCCTTGAGTTGGAAATTAATGTGTGAAAAAAAAAACAAAAAAAACGCGATGTTACCATTGGCCCACCACAACTTACAGCGTAGACGTGTTTGAATTTATTTATATAACTATAAAAACAGGCGTGCATAATAAAAGTTAACTTTGCTGCTTTGACCTAATTAAGAAGGTCAAATAGAAGTCACGCAGCGTAAGCGTCTGTTCCCGGCGCATTGCCGCGAACACGTCCGTTTGAGTTTAGTTTCATTTTATTTATACTAAAAAGCCCAATCAACACGCGAGAAGCCAAAATAAAAATTTTGTAAAAATCGACGGAAATAAATCTATACGCTACGCGCTTTCCTAATTCCTAGATATCATGATATAGGACCTATAGACAGTTTTAAGCGATAGTAACGACCCTGGGAGCGCGTGCGAAAGAAGCCTTTTGAAGACATACACGAAATGATCACACACATTTTGCCTTTTATATAGATAGATTTTCTCTATCTTCCATCCAACTTATTCTTCTTGAAATTTTTTTTTTTTGATGCACTCCTTTCATTGCATCTCACCCACTCTCCCTAACTTTATAATTTCTAACCTAAAATGTATATAAATCTGTTATCTATTTTGGAAAAAAAATAGTTCTTGGTGCCAATCTATAAGTTCTGATCTCCAGATTGAAAATGGAAAATGCAAGACACCTCCGAATTCCCAAGTTTGTACATTTTTCTGGATTTTTTGTTTCAATTTTTTGTCCCTGCCATATTTTCCATATTCTTTTTAATCGTAATTTCCTCACCTCGATTTGTGTTTTCGATAGTAACTCCACTGTTGTGGAGGCGATAGAGAGTAAATATAAATGCAGTAGTGTGAGCTAATGCAACCTGGAAGCAAATATAGGGTAAGTTAGGATCTTCTCTGGAGATGTCCCTACCACATGGAAAACCATCTTTAATATAGGCACATATTCCATGCCCATGGCGATCTTGGGGGTCAGAGTTAGAAGTGAAGTTAGAATATCCTCTAATTGCGAACTCTTCTAGGGAAATTGCCAGTTTCGCTTAAAAATAAAAGGTCTGGTTTAGTCTCCTGTAATTGGGTTTCAACCTCTGGAAGGCTAGAACATAGACCCCTGATGTTGGAGAAGGAGACATGGTAGTAGGGGTCTACGTTGGAAGTTGGAGAACCGGGTTTAATCGTGTATTTTTTCTTGAAACTTGTCATGATGAAATTTTGGAATTTGTGAACTAGGTAGTCAGATTTACTTAGTTTCCACTCTGTCCTGCTCTAAGAGAGAAAAAGAAACATTTTTTTTTTTATAGAACATAAAGGTAAAGCCGTAACAATTACCCACTAATATGGCATCGAGAGGCTCCACCAGAAGCTACTGCATGGTCCACAATCCATTCACCAAATGGCAATACAGCAGCCCCAGTACTTTGCGCCTGCTGATAGGACAGCCTCCTTAGTGGTTAATCCAAGGTTCGGGTCCCTGACTATCAGGCGGATAACGTCAGCCCAGATAAAACGTTTATCTCCAGCACCCTTACTAGTGACATGGCTACAAGGATAGACATAGAAACAGAAAATTTCCGCCATCTCTGCCAACTGTTTGCGCAAAATACTGCCAACCTAAAAAACAGCTTTTTCTTCTCCCTTTGTCAGAAAAATCACTCATTAAAAAATGAGGACCGAGAGACAAATAAAGAGAAGCGAGAGTAATCGCAGCTGCCGATAACGCATCCACAATGCGTTTTCTACTCTCCATTAAAAAAAAAAATAAAAAAAATAAAAAACTATTAAGTATTATACTTAAAAGCCCAACGGACGTGTTTAAGGCAAAGCATGGTGATAGATTCCCCTCTCACAAACTAAAAATGAATACAACTACCTATTCTATTTTTGCAATAAACTTGGTAGATAAATAAACATTTATGGACGAGAAAAAAAACTAGCATTTAATTAAACAGAAATACATAAATTAAATACTGAAATAAAATGTAGTTAATATTTGAATCTAAAAATCAAAAGTATGATTAATATAGAAGTCACTTATCTCGAAAAAACACTCCCGTCTCCAAAATGCAAACTTTAGAAAAGAATTTAAATTTTAATAACAACGTTCAAAAGACTTTAAAAAATTAGCCGTTAAAAGAAAATTTGATCTTATTCTGGACTTTTGCTAGTCACGTTTTAAGAAACTTGCGATATAAAAGAAAAGCGGAGGGGGGGGGGGGTTCTTCCGAAAGTTGGTGACGTTATAAGTAATTGTGAGATAAAATGAAAGCAGATCTAAAGGGGTGGTGACTGAAAGGATAATATAATGGATTGAGTCTATGCAACGAAAAAAGCTAGCATTTAATAAAACAGAAATACATAAATTAAATACTGAAATAAAATGTAGTTAATATTTGAATCTAAAAATAAAAAAAAAAAGTGCGATTGCTTGAAGAGTAGTGATGTAGCAAAATAGTATGTGGTTAAATTTTTGAATTTTGCATTCCATATCAGCAGTGCTTGCTAGGTACAGCAAACTTTCTATTACTGATATATGTAACAAGACAACATTCTTATTGTTTTGACTTTCGAGTATATATCTGACACAGTTATTCAATTGAGAACCACATCACTATCTAAAAACATAACCGATACATACTCGAGAGAGTCAAAATAATGAAAAGAATATTCTCTTGTCATATCCCTACTTATATATCTATTATTCCAGCATACAGGCAGGGACTGTCAGTTGGTTTTCTGGACAAACTATGGTCAATTGAAGGTTGTGTGCTTCAACAGGTAAGATGGGCTCTAAGTTATGGGATTGTCTTGATTTACAAGTGTATTTGCTCTTCAGTAGAAAAAAAAACAGTTTAAAAAATAAACCATTATTATTTTTTTT
The DNA here is from genome assembly GCF_053919585.1 of Euprymna scolopes. NCBI lineage: Eukaryota > Metazoa > Mollusca > Cephalopoda > Sepiida > Sepiolidae > Euprymna > Euprymna scolopes. The sequence goes on from NC_136511.1 coordinate 64,896,800, forward strand.
TTTTGAATTGGAGAGGGATTTTTATTGCAGCATTATTGGAGTCAGCATTAAATAATCCCAAAAAATGTTGACATGCTGTGAAACAAAGGCCAACCAAAATCAATAATTTTGGAGAAAGTTTGTTTCAAATTTTTATGGCGTTTGATTTTTTTTTTTTTTTTAAATTTTTTAGACGAAAATGGTTTTTGTTTTTAACTTTGCAAAACAGGATGAAGTTTCTTTTTCATCTTTTGTCTTTCCTTTTGATAGAAAGCCAGTATCTTCAGGCTGATTTGGTAGCACTAGATGCCTTAACAGGTATTACCACTCCAGGCCAAAGTAGACCTGGAAGCAATAGTAACTAAGGGGCCACTTCACCAAATGCATGCCTTAATGACCTCCAGAAAGATTAAATTTGGGCAGTAAAAGACTTATGTGGAACAGGAGACTTTTGGTTTGCTCACATTGCAAGACTGAATATCCTTAGAAGGTTATACATAGAACCTACAATGACAGACTACACAATTGACACTTCGACTGGTGCTAGAATTGAGCAACTTTGGACCAGCATAACGAATGGACAATGACACAACATAAATAAAATTTCATTTACACACACGCACAAAAAGAAAAAAAAAACATTGGAGATTGAAGAATATACAAGCTATGCTAGAGTTTTTCAGTATTTATAACCAAAAACTGATAATCCATATAATTGCAAATTTATATAATAATCCATATAATTGCAAATTTATATAATAATCCATATGGTAATTACAAATTTATAATTGCAGTAAAATCTGCAAAGGATATCGCAATATTTATTAGCAAGTGTTCTAAATGTTAATAAAATAGAATGAAAGTTTGTATTAAAAAGGTTTACAGATGTATTCAAGACATTCTTATAACCCTTTAGTATGCATTATATATAAGCCTCTTTCAGTCTTCAAAGACAATGGACAACTCCTATAAAAAGCTGCTTGTACAGCGAGTATAGTGACGCAAGCACTTTGCAATTCCAACCAGAACCATTTTTGAGTATGATGGCAAGGAGAAGTCTATGACCATTTGAAGCAATACTGAAATAAATTTATTTCAGAATTTTACTTTTCCAAAAATAGTTGCACAAATGTTTGAGAGTCATGTCTATTTAAATCATAGCTGGAGGGAGAATATATGGATTCATACTTTTGTCAATGACATTTGTGAAAGTTATGTAGAAGCCCAGACAGAACTCTAAACATCTGTATGCCTAGGCCATGTACGAATACTAATTTGTGTGCCTGTGAAATATATACATACACACACACACACACACAAGAAAATAACAATCACTCCTGATAATCAGATGCACCAATAGAAAGCACCGAGTAGAATATGGTGGAACAATTTTGAGTGCTATTTTATACAATATGCTAATTGAAAAAAGAAAAAAAAAAAAAAAAGACCGAAGATATCCAGAAAAAGAATGTGTTCAATCAGACCTGCTTGGATAATGACTTGCTAGCCAAATGTACAAATACAGGGTGACAAAAAAAAAAAAAAAAAAAACAAAAAAAAAAAAACAGGACATTCAATTGTTTTTCTGAGCATTTTACAGTCAACGGAGAAAAAAAAAAAAGGCCAAAGACCCTAGTGTTTTGATGTGATATTTTGAATACAATAAACTAGTTATGACCAAAGTTTCATTTCATTAAAAAAAAAAAACAAAAAAAAAACACTAAGATAAGAGGCCTAATAAGAGCTGGGGCCCGTTTTTTTGGGGTCACCCTGTATATAACAATTCCTGTCTATATTTAATTACATGTAATTTATCAAGAAAAAGAAAAAACTTTTCTAAATATCCAAAAATTCATTCTGTTAATTCACCCTGATGAAAAATCTGGATGGATTTGAAAGTAATTAGGTCAGAAGTGACTATGGCAACTACATCAGCCAGTTCTCCCCGGAAAAAAGAAAATTAGAAAGCATCATAACCAAAATAGACAGGATTGTTTATATTATTTAATGAAGGAAAGAATGCTGCCTAATATACACACACACACAATTATATATATTTGTTAAATCTTTATTATAATAGAACAAATTTGATGAAAGTTATACATCTTATATAATCCTGAAGCAGAGACAGCAGTATTATATTTTGCCGATTGGTGTTGATTATAGCGAGGAATATTAACATATTAATCTAACTGTATTGAATATACCATAGTACTTAGTTCGCTACACCTTATCAAGGTTTATACAAATTTTAAGCAAGATCGACCCAGTAGTTTCCAAGAAAAAGTAGAACGGATGGACAGACCAAGCGAAATAATATACAAAGATTATTTCGCTTTGACTTGATCACATAACCTAGACAAGCGGTTCTCAATCAGAGTCCTCCACTTAGGGAAAATTGGCACAACAGATTAGACAATCTGGATCCAAGGCCACAAAAAAAAAAAAAAAAAAAAAAAAAAAAAAAAAAATGACTAAGTCCACCCCATTTAGCCCCAAAAGTCCCCAAGGCCTTAACATATTTAAATTTGAGTTCAGCACCATGCAAAACTGCTAAGTAGACATACACAGAAAATTGGACAAATATGGTAAAATAGTCCCAAAAATGGAGTGTCTTATTAGCCCTAAAAGAGACCCTGAGGCACACCCAACAGTTATCGCAGAGTATAAACAAAATTATAGAAATCAGTTACAACTTTTTAGAAAGTTCTATAAAAATCCTAGCCATCAATTTTTTTTTTTTTTTTTTTTTTTTTTTTAATAAGCACAAAAGTGTCAATTTTAGCCATTTTAACCAAAAAGGACCCCCCTCCCCGGGGGGGGGGGGGCAACCAGAGTTTTCCCGGAAAAATCTGTTCCATTACTTTTTTTTTTTTTTTTTACTCATATTTAATGAGTGTGCTGAATTTTAAAAAAATTAAGGTGTAATTGAGTAAAGTGCAGGCAGACGAACGGACGAGGGTGAATTTACAGGTCCATCCTCCTTTTGTTGGGGGAGGGGGGACAAAAAAGTGCATTGCTACTAAAAAGTTATTTGATTTTCTCTCTGCTAGAATTTGTATTAAATGTTATTAGTATGAATGTACATTTTAAGTCTAATATTTTCCCTTGCTGTCATATATATAAAAAAAAAAAAAAAAGCTGACCATAGTTGAGGTCAACCTGAAAATTCCTTTTTCGTTAGCCATGACATCAAGATCTAGGAGGGGAGGGCAGCACTAGTTTCCCAGTAAACATTGATTCTTCACTTCAAATGTTGATTATCTAGTACCATATTTTTTTTCTTAAGTCTTTGGTATGACTACCAAGTATTGAACCATGGTCTCCCAGCCTATCACCATTTTATAGTTTTGAATTCAAATTAGGAGGATAATTATAATTCCACTTAACCTTGATCAACATTTTATAATGCTGAAAGTTTAGCAAGGAGCATGAAATACTATTTTTTTTTAAGCCTTTGGTATGATTACCATAGTCTCCTTGCCAATAATCAAAGACTTACCGTTATCACAAACTTATTGCAGAGACGAATTGAATGAGCTAGTCATACAAATACATTTATTTCTCATTCAGAAATAAAACCATGAAGTGATCATTATTGAAGCGAACGATTTTGGGGCAATTTTACCCCTATAATGTTCCTTAGCAGTGTTATGTAACGGATGTCTGGGAGCATCCGATACATAACGGTTAAAATAAACCTTTTTAAGAAACTCGAAAGGAGGGCATCGAATATCGATTGTCCACCAGTCAAAAATAATCGTCGTAAACAGAGAAATTGGACGACGCTTTTTTTTGTTTACAAAAGTGAAGGTTTGTGGGGAGACGCATTTTTGGCTGAAACGTGACATTCCTTGCACTACAATGGAGGATCGGAATGTCATGTAAAGCTGGCACGAGGTGGCGACATGTGTATAAACAAATTCAATAGTCTGTCAGCTGAAGAGAAATGGGTTACTGAGTCTCTGGGTCAAATGCAGCCAATGCATTTGTCAAAACTTGAAAGGTGACCGGGAAATGCGTGATCCATTATCGATAACAAAGTTGATCGACCAGTGGAATGGAAAAATACTGAACAAAAATCATGTCAATATAATGATGTGATTTTTGGAGTCCAGCAGAAGGAGCAGGTCTAAGGACCACAGAAGAACATGCGTTTGAGTGCGTAACGTCTCTTCCCCCCCTCTCCATCACCGAATGACAGAGAAGCAAACCGCACCGTTGAACTGAACTGTTGAAAATCATTTATGTACAGAATGAGAAAAATATTTCTATAACAAAATATATTTTTATACAAAAAGCCATCGTGTTTTACGTCTTGATTGGTGTGCTGAGTTACGTCTGATTGTTGTGTGCATGTTAATTTTGTTTCAGCCGGCAACGGTATTATGACAAGCGGTTGACAACTGACGAGCGAGTAAGAGAAAAAAATGCACGGTAAAGGGGGAAATAACTGCCATGACAACCAAAGTCATAAACAAGCTAGACGATCAGTAAAAGTCGGCTACTAGGTTTTTGTTGCAGCGGGGAACTTACTAACTACTACCGTTCCCGACCTGGGGTCCTACACAACGTAACAGCAGGGCAACCAGAGTTATCCCAGAAAATCCATTCTGGCAAAAAATTTACTTTCAGCATGATTAATGTTTGTGCAAAATTTTTGAAAGAATCCAAGTCGTCGTTATTGAGAAAAATGCAAACAAATAAACAGGAGTGAATTACTAGGTCGAATCCCTCTTGTCGGAGGACCAAATATAAATAACAAAACAGCTATCTATGGATGACTATATTTTAAATATATATCCTCTTTAATAGGTTGATCATTCTGTTAGAGAAAGTAAGGGTTTCTACTTAGCATAAAACAATAAACTTCTGTAATGAATAGATTTCTCAGATTACCGATAGCATGGCAAAAATATATGTAAACAAAGAGTACATGCACTTTCATTTATTTTTCTGCCCACATATATCCAACTCACTCCATACAGCATCACCAGACCTTCCCCCTACTACCACTTTTCTTCCCTTTGGTTTTTCTTTCTTCACTGTATAAAATGTTGAGTTCTGTTAAATAAAGCTTATTTCCTCAAACGAATATGGTCGAAGGAATCATTAAGTTTTAAAGTGTTTGTGTCCTTATCTCTACTAGCATGTTGCCTTATTTATCCACATTTCCATAACTAAATATTCCATGTTTATGTATTAATATCAAGTTGTATCATGTATTCGACAAGAAACCAGAGGAATGAGTATGTCTTGTGAAAAAAATTTGTTATTAAACTAAAACCGAAACTAAGAATCCCCTCACCACCACCACTATTACTAATTAACTGGTGCAGGGGAGGGCAGCACTCCTTTAACCAGGAGAACTTCACTTAACCTTGATCTACACCTTATAATGTCAAGCATTAGGGTTAGGGCTAAGTACCATTCTTTTAAGCCTTTGGTATAATTACCAAGGATTAAACCCTAGTTTACCAGAACATTTACTATTATGCCAAACTTATAATGGAGACGAATTGAATGAACTTGTCCTACTTATGCGAGTACGCCCATTTCTCGCTCCAAATTCAAACAGTGAAGGGATCCTTTTTATATTATTAAATGCCCTTGCAATAATAGTTCTTTAGTTAGCATTAAACCTGACAATGGTTTTGTATTGAATAATCAAAATTATGGAGAAAATGATGACTATATTAAATGACCTCTCAAAATTTGTGAAAAATACACCCAATGGACAATTATGACTCCAGTATAAAATTCCAAACCTATGGGTATAAAAAAAAAAAAAAAAAAAAAAAGTTTAGGTAAAATTCCCGATATAACTAGTGTACTTGGCTACTGATCCCATTTGGATGTGACCGACTGTCCAGGTCTCAAATCTATGTGAATACACTTGCCATGTCTAGTCACATTAAGGAGTCATAAATGACAGCAGTTGTCCAGATGACATATCTAGAAAAGTGAGAACATTTGTGTGAAAACACTTCTCAACCTATATACTCAATGAATTTTTGATCTACAGACTTGAAATTTGGTATATAGTGCATTCAGACATGTGGAAAATTTTAATGTTTTCATCAGGGGGGAAGGGGCTGCTAAGGAGTCAAAATTGAAAAATTGGTACATGGGAGGCCACCAGATTTTTTTTTTTTTTAAATCTCTTCAATTGTTTCACGTGCGGTTATGAAAATGACAGCTTCCTTATGTTAAGTGTGAGTTGGTTTGGAAGCACTTTCTAAAAGTCATGTCAAGCTGGTGTAATGGTTATCGTACTTGGCTCACTGCCTAGGCTTTGGTTTTGATCTCAGCTCAGATGTTTTTAGTTACAAGTTTTGTTTTTCAATTTTTTTTGTTGTTTTTTAATTTACCGTTACGTTTAATACCAATGGTATTTCTGCTTAGAATAAGAATTCTGCATTAACTAAAATATATTTATGCGTATTTTACTTACGAGGGTATAAATCCAATGATTTTGATCATTTTTGTAACCACGGTTATGAGAATCAACCAATCAGAAGCTTCAAGTGTTATAAAAAATATCGAATTTTGGATTCAATTCAGTTCGCTGTCAACCTGTCTCTAAACGACTGAATCATGACTGCATTGATTCTTCACGGATTTGATTTACTGCTGCCATCTTTGTTCAATATAATGTCTCAACCCTTAATAGGTTATGCGCCCAGCCATGATCTTTGCTTTGACTGATCGGAATCTAAATTCGAATTGTGGCAAGTGAAATTTCTAGGGTATTTAAGAGGTACAAAATCTACACAAAGTTATACAATCTCTAGAGAATCTTAACGACTCCAAATTTAATAAAAAAGAATGCGACTTTTGCAGAACTGATTCAATGCTTAGACGATAGCAGTCTGCCTCTGGTTATAAGAGATTCCTTGGGTGATGGACGGAAAGCACTGAACATATTAAGAGAGCATTATTTATCAAAAGGGAAACCGTAACGAAGATGAAACTATTACTGACCATGTTATAAGGGCAGAAACAATTGCCAATGCCTTAAAACTCTCTGGTGAAATAAGCAATGGTCTGTTAATATCAATGACACTCAAGGGACTTCCAGCCGCTTTTAAATGATTTACAACTGTTACAACACAAAGACAAACTCATAACTTTCAGTGAATTTAAAGTGGCATTGAGCAGTTATGAAGAGACGAATTGGATGCTCGTGGACAATAATAACTAGCAATATCATGAAGTTCAAAAATGCTTCTCGAAAACCCAACAGTCAAATTACACATCTCACCGCAATGTTTCCCCCAAAAGTTCTTTCACAAGAAAAATAAAATTATCTGCTATAATTGTGGACGACCCAATCACAAGTTTCCAATGTCAATAAAAAAGCTCAAAAATGGACTCCATCAAAAACGTTGAGAACTTTGAAGAACCTACATTTTTATTCACATTCTTGTATAGCACACATTATCACCAAGGAATCTGATTTTATTTTGATTCAAACTTTAATCCAGTCATTTTGTTGAACTGGCTGACGATAGTCAAATGATCGTCTTGAAAAGAGGCGATGCTGAAATATCATTAAAAAAAAAAAATAAATAAAAATAAAGGCGAAATTCTGTAACTATTCTTAAAAATGCTCTTTTCATACCTACATTTAAGCAAGAGATTTTCCGTACAGGCCACCGTTAAACAAGGCGTGAATATAAAGTTTGGCCAAAACAAGTCAAAACTGATATACCTGAATGGAACTGTATTTGACATTAAAAGAAAATGACCGACTATTCAAAAAGTATGGTTCCCTCGAAACCTACCTGTCACTATTTGGAGACCTGGCATAAAATTCTGGGACACTGCAATACAGCCGATATTAAGAAATTACCAAACATAGTCGAAGGCATGAAAATAATACCTTCAAACGATCTCCCAAATTGTGAGGTTTGTCCACAAAGAAAAAAATGGCAAAACATAAGCAAAACACTAAACAAAAAGGCTACAAAAATTCTCACTTGGGAAGAAATAATTTAACGTATGCATTGAATTTTGTTAACGATTATTCAGGTTTAATTATGGTTTATTTCCTAAAATAAAATCAGACACTATCCACGCCATTAAGAAATATTTAGCTAATATCGCCCCATACGGCTCTGTAAAATGTATTCACCCAGACAATGGGACTGAATTTACTAGTAAAGACTTTGAACTCATATTAATTAACCATCATATTAAACATGAGAAATCAGCGTCATATTCCTTATTTCAAAATGGCACCACTGAAAGAGCATGGTGGACCCTTTTCGAGATGGAAAGATGTCTACTTATCGAATCAAAATTATCACATAGTTTACGGATGTAAGCTTTAATGGCGACAGCATATATCAGAAATAGATCTTTCAATAGAAGATCGAGCAAAATCCTATATAAAGCGATTTGCAGTATAAAACCAATCTTGAACCAAATGCATATGTTTGGTTCAAATTGCTTTGCATTTATAGAAAAATACTTCTAAACTAAATATTAGAAGCGAAAAAGGTATTTTTGTACGATAAAAGCAGTCCGGCATATTTAATTTACTTCACAGACCAAAATGCCAGAAAAAGGTTAGATGTGTAAAATTCAATGATACATTAAATTTTAAACATTGACGAACCAGTGGTCGAAAAACGTGAGGAAATATTACCTAGTATTTTCAATCACAAAGAAAATATTCATACTGATGATAATTGCAGCAAAACTACTGACATAAATATTAACCAGACACGTCAATACCCGATAAGGGAACGAAAAAGGCCAGACTTCTTAAAAATTGAAAAGATAAGACTATGCAGTGGATTGCTGTTACTTATTGAAAAGCACACCAGAAAGTTATGAGGTGATTAATGGGGAAAAAAAAACAAAAAAACAAATCAAGAATGGAAAAAAAAAAAAAAAAAAAAAAAAAAAAGCTATGAAATCTGAAAATTATACATATGAAATGGTGACAAAACCAAAGGATATAATTTCTTCTGGCTGGGTTTTCTCCAGAAATATCACAGCATCTGGCAGTAAAACTTAAAGCAAGATTTGTTGTAAAAAGGTTTTTCAAATTTCTGGAGTGGAATATTTTGCCACATTTTCACCAACAACATATTTAACAATTAGAACTTATTGCAATTTGCCGCTCAATACATTTTACAAATACATGAAATGAATGTAAAAAAATGCTTATTTAAATGCTCTGATTGACTGAAATTTATATTTAACCCCCCCCCCCCCCAAGGGATTTACAATGGAAAAAAAAAAAAAAAAAAAAAAAAAAAAATTGTACGGAAACTAAATCACCAGTCTAAAACAAAGCGCTCACAATTGAAATTTAAACACTCCATAATTATTTAATAGAACAAGAATTCAAACAATGTCCTATAGATGTGTGCATGTATACCAAAAATATAGGTAATAAATTGTCGATTTTGTTTTTTTTTGGGTTGACAATATATTACTTGTCTCAAATTGTGACACTTTAAAAAGGTGTTAAAAATAAATTAAAAAAATTTAAAATGGCCGATCTTGGACAATTGTCGTGGTTCCTCGGTATAAAGTTTACCTGTGAACATGAAACTATAACAATAAACCAATCACGATATGTTGAAAAAAAAATTCTGCTCAAATTTGGAATGCAAGATTGCAAACCATGAATAACTCCCGTTGAGATTGATATAAAAATACAGAGACCGAAACTAAATAAACGATAGATTATACACAGAAATTATTGGAAGTCTAATCTATTTGATGACTGCCACTATGCCTGATATATGTTACACTGTAAACAAAGTTATCTCACAACTGACAATTAAGGACCTTACTTGTGCAAAATAAGTCCTTTCTTATCTAAAAGTAACCAAGGAACAATCTTTAATATTTAAAAAGTCGACATATCCTCTAAATTTAGGATTTTCAGATTCAGATTGGGGTAACTGAAGATCAAAAAAGTATGATGGGATACTGTTTTAGACAGTCAAAAGACTGGACCTATGATCTCCTGGAAAACTAAAATTGTTGCCCTTTCTACATGTGAAGCAGAGTTTATGGCACAGGAGGCAAGTTTTCTAAGGATCTTTCTAAAGTCTACTTTAAAACCAGATCTAAGTAAAAAAGAAAAAAAAAAAAAAAAAATTAGTATGGTTTTAGGTGCGAGATACTAGATTGTCTACATGCACACACATTTTTTAAACCGCTTACTGTACATTCCAGTGTCTTTCATTAATTGATATATACAGTATACTTATTAATTATTAATAATATTAATTGATATATACAGTATACTTATTAATTATTAATAATATTAATTGATATATACAGTATACTTATTAATTATTAATAATATTAATTGATATATACAGTATACTTATTAATTATTAATAATATTAATTGATATATACAGTATACTTATTAATTATTAATAATATTAATTGATATATACAGTATACTTATTATTAATAATATTAATTGATATATACAGTATACTTATTAATTATTAATATTAATTGATATATACAGTATACTTATTAATTATTAATAATATTAATTGATATATACAGTATACTTATTAATTATTAATAATATTAATTGATATATACAGTATACTTATTAATAATATTAATTGATATATACAGTATACTTATTAATAATATTAATTGATATATACAGTATACTTATTAATAATATTAATTGATATATACAGTATACTTATTAATAATATTAATTGATATATACAGTATACTTAATAATATTAATTGATATATACAGTATACTTAATAATATTAATTGATATATACAGTATACTTATTAATAATATTAATTGATATATACAGTATACTTATTAATAATATTAATTGATATATACACAATGTTTAAAAAAATAAACGAAGAATATTCTTTGTTAATTTTCATTTACTTAATTTCTTCCTAATTTTGTTCAAACATAAAAATATCAATGTAAACCTCTTAGATTCCAGACTGCTTTGTGTCTCTTCTCCTACACAAATGCACACTCCTATATACACACATATATAGGGGAACCTGGGGCAAAACGAGATAGCGGGGTAAAACGAGACACCACAGATAACTGAAACAAAGAGAGAGAGAGAGCTCTTTCGCGAGGAGTCTGATCAAGAGATCACGTGGTAACGCCTTACTGCCAACGTCTACCATTGTTTTATTCAGCCCCGTATATCGAAAAGAGGTAAGTATTCAAAATTGATCTATTTTGATCTATTTTTATGGTTCTGCTGAAATTGTGTTCTTTCCGAAAAAGATACAGATTTGTCAAACAAGATATTTCTATGGGCTATGGTAATAGATTAATCAGTTTGACCTAATTAAGCCTGGCATTTGTGAGCTCTGTATTTCTTTTGAAAATAATTTCTCATTTTTTTTTTTTTTGTTGTGGCATTGTTTTCCAATACTTTGAATGTTCAGTACACAGAATATGGTTTATATGTCAATGCTACCTTTGACTCGACAGTTCTTTTTCCCTTAAGCATCTCGTCTTGCCCCAGGTTCCCCTACATACATACATATATCTGCCATTTTATGCATGATGTAAGAGAAAATATTGGAAGCTCAATATGCCGGTTAGAGAAAGCAAAAGTTAAATGTTAAAGATAAAACTGAAAGTTAGATAGATATTTCAATGCTTAAACAAGTAGTTAAATAGTAAAAACAACAAAATATAAAAATAACCATAAACTTAATCCCAGATATCTTGGGGTTTGTGAGGGGGGGGGATGGGTATCGCACCCATGTATTCATCTGTGCATGAAATTAAATATATGTTGAAAATTAAAATATGTGGAAGCTAAAATAAAAAAGAAAATAAATAAAACAAAGCATTGCGGAAACAAAAACTAACTCCTAGTGGGGAATGCTAAGCCGTTCTTCTACCGTGCATACTCACTCTGCCCTGTAGGAAAATATCTGGTCGGTTTAGATTTTATGAAAAGAATACTCATTTAGCGGTCCCAAATCTTTATAGAGACCAGAGACATGGGCGATAAGTCTCAAAATGAGAATCTTTTCAGGTCTTTTTCACTGTGTCGAAAGTTGGAGGCTGTAAGTATGCATTTCATACGGTCTGGGAGGGTGTAGTGCATTGCTATTGTGTGGATTTGTCCCTCAATATATATATATATATAATAATTTATAAAATATATATGGCGATTAAGCTACACTGAATATTCGGCGTTTCATCCACTCCATGATTCTTCAGGCTTATGCGCGAATTCTGTGGTTGTTTATCGTTTTTATAGGGTCCTCTTCTATTGAGGATTTAGTTAGCCAATCAGCTTTCTAGTATCCACCGCGCCCCTTCCTATCAGCCAATGGGCATGCATCTTATCGGACAAAGGATCTGTTTTAAAACTAGATTAGTGGGTTTTTTTTAATTGTTAGTTTATATATAAATATATATATGTGTACATACATTATATATATATATATATATATATATATATATATATATATATATATATACACACACACACACACACACACACACACACACGTGTGGTCGTTTATGTATATTCATGTTTATTTAATTTATTTGTTTATTTTCTATTGTTTTTGTTAGTTTTAAGACTATTCTGTATCGCTATCCTAGAGTAAATTTTATTTTGTGAACAGTTATTTGCTATTTCTCTTCTACAGTTTAATAGGTGTTGGGGTTCTTTAAAGTACAGGATAGCAAATTTTTCATGAAGGTATAATCTACATGGGTCGTCTAGATTACTACACGTGGTAGCTTGTCTTATTTTCCATTTGACTATCGGCGAATGTCCGCTTTCTTTGAGTTCCCAGTATTTATTCGCTAGTGTTTTTATACGGTGTTTTTTTTTATTGTTGAATGTACTTTTGTGGTCATAGTATCAGGTTTTGAAATCTAAGGAAGTCATGCCTACGTAATATTTCTTGTTATTCGGGTTTTCTTTCACAAATATTGTTGCCCGATAAACTACGCTTTTAGTTAAACATTTATTTTGAACTGGGCAAAGTGTGCGGTGTCTACAGTTGCATTTATCTTGTTCGTTATTAATATTTTTATTTATAGTATGGTTGTTCTTTTCCGGGGTTGGTTTATTATTATTTCTGCTAGTGTTAGTTTTATTTTTGTCATGGTGTTTACTTTTTTTTTATTGTTTATTTTGTTGTTGACATTGTTTTTATTTAGTATTTTGTTATGTGCTTTAATTATCATCTCTAAATTTTCGCAACAACTGTAGGATAACTTTAAGGTATTTTTATTGAAGATTTTGTGTAAGGGGTTGGTTGCGGGGAAAGTGTTTTTCAATAAGATCTAGAAAATTCTTGCCAAGTTTTGTTTTTAACATTTGATTGTATGGGGCCATATACCAAATTATTGTTCTTTTTCTTCTATTTTTAATTTTATTATAGTTATTGGTGTTTTGTTTCTTATATTTGATATCGATATTTTTGCATCCACTATTTTTTTTTAGGGCCGTTTCGTAGATATTGGTTGACCTGTTAAATGCATTTTCATCGCTTGAGTTATTACTGAGTCTACTTATGATAGAGTTAAGAATGTGTTTTATAATATAATTTATAATATAAAAAGGATAAACAACCACAGAATTCGCGCATAAGCCTGAGGAATCCTAGAGTGGTTGAAACGCCGAATATTCAGTGTAGCTTAATCGCCAAATATATTTTATAAATTACTAACTAGCTCTACTTACGTATTGAGCACTTTTGAAGTAAATACTTCATTTACTCACATAAAATTAACATACGAAAGTATAGATTTATGCGTAAACTTGAAATAGCTATATATATATATATATATATATATATATATATATACACACACACATACACGTAAATTGAATAGAATCACTACCTACATGAATAGAAATTCACTTATTTTGGCGTTAAGCTCTTACAGCTGTTTCGTGAAAGGATGGACAATTACCTCTCGTCCATAGAACTGTAAATCTTCCATCCAGTCACTCTGATAGAATGGAAGTATACACGCCTTTATGCCCAAGATTTACCCTTAAAGATCATAAACCAAACTTCAATAACAATCCAACGATCAGACTGATTTCCCCAGGTATATCTGATCTAGGTAATATAAGCAAAAAAATACTAGATAAAATAATACCATTATAAAACCTAAAGTGAAGAACGAATTATGGATTTCATCAGTTGAAGTGATTGATTGGTTTGAAAAGTTGCCAAAATCAAGAAATGGTAAATTTATTGCTTTTGACATCGACTCATACTATTCTTCGATAACACCGGTCCTCTACGACAAGGCTATTAAATTTATTAAAAAATCAACTCCAATAACGAGACTTGAAGTTGATATAATCAAACTAGCCAGAAGAACTATAGTAAAATATGATAACAAATTATGGACTAGAAAAAATAGAGCAGCAAACTTTGACCTGACAATGGGGTCACCGGATTCTGCCCAAGCAACCGATATAGTAGGGCTATATATTCTAAATGAGATTGGGAGCAAAATCCCTGAATTGAAAGGAGGTCTATATCGGGATGACGCACTTTTCTACATAAATGCCAGTGATAGGATCCTTGAAAAAAAAACAAAAAATTAAACAATTCTTCAAGGAACTTAACCTTAAAATTACCATCGACATTAATCATAAAATAGGTAATTTTTTGGACATTAAATTTAACATGAATGATTAATCTTATGGTCCATACCATAAACCAAACCAATTCTTATACTGCATTGATGCTAATTCAAACCACCCAAAACCCATGAAGAAACAAACAGTCCATAATATATCCCAAAGAATATCTAGATTATCGAATAATATAGATAAATTCAACAGTTGTAAAGAATACTACAATAATGCCCTATGTAGATCGGGATATAAAGAAAAAATATATTATGCTAAAGATATAAAATATAAGTATCAAAAGAATAGAAGGAATAATAATATAGTATCATATAATGCGGCTATGAAGAAAACAACTAAAAGAGGAAACCAAATAAAAGATATGTATAAAAATACTGAAAGACAAAGTACTAATGTTAAGAATAATTTAAGAAAAAATAAAAAGAAAAACAGACGTCGATCACAAATCTGGTTCAACATTTCGTTTAGCATACATATCAAAAACAATATACCAAAAGAATTCTATCAGATATTAGACAAAAACTTTCCACCTGGAAGTAAATTGGGCAGAATAATTAACAAAAACACTGTTAAGATATCGTTCACTACAGCATCAAACTTAAGAAGCATAACAGGATCAAATAAAGTCAAAATAGAAAAAAATGGAGAAGACAACTAATAATGGTAACACTAAATAATAACACAAGCAGTTAGTTGTAACTGTAGAGTTCCAACATCATGCCCGTTAAATGGAGAATGCATCTGTACACTATGTCCGATATTAGACAATGTGGTTACAATGCTGGTACTGAAACATACCTTGGATCAACTGGTTACAAGTTTAAGCAGCGTTATAGTAACCATGTTGCATCATTTAAAATAATTAGAAATAATGTGAATAATATTGATAGAACCAACCAAACTAATAACCAAATAAAGAACAACCTGAATAAAAATATGAAAATTAAAAACGATACTGCCCTTGGGGAAAGGGTCAGAGATCTCATAAGTAAAAACAAAGTATGAACTAAAATGGTCCATTATAGGGAAAGCAAGAAAATACTATCCATCAAAATCAGGTAGGTGCGGCTTATGCATTCTAGAATCTTATATTTTAATGACAAACGTCAAATTATTGAACTCACGCAAAGAAATCATCCAAGGATGTCTGCATAAAAATAAATTCCTGTTATCTAAACTTAATCCAAACTAAATAAAAATAGGCTTGATGCAAAGTATTCTATAAGATAAAAAAAAAAAAAGACTAGAGATAATGTAAAATTAAATTATAATAGATAAAGAGGAATACCCACAATAAATGATTAATTATAATACTGTGAAAAATAAAAGGGGGGGGGATTAATGATTGCTTAAGGTAGGTGCACATTGCTTCTTTTCCTCGACTGAGCAGTCATTGGATTTTAAGGGAAAATTAATTTTTTTTCACATTTTGCGAAAGAAACCTTTACTAACATGGATAGAAGCAAGGCAGATTTACAGAAAAGAATTTTCTATGGACCAAAATCAGAACTATTCTGGAGATGGCTCACTTGGAAGATGAACTTTCTAGTAAATCATTTGCTGCATTGCAGAAATCTGTTACCGAATATTTGACTGAAGTTGACATATGTGTTAGCAAGATTCAGCTGTTATCTGAGGAGGAGGAGGACTGGGTTCAAATTGAGAAAGAATCTCTGGCACGTACCTTGAGATTCAGAAGGGAACTTGAGCAGCTCGAATTAAAGTTCCTCCCTACTACGTCTGAGTCTATAAGTTCTGCTCCATGTTCCCCTGGAATTGAAAAAGGTGCGTCTTCCTTTATCGTGAAGCCGCCTCAGCTTCAGATTACTGGGCCTACCTTTGATGGGTTGGAGATGCAATCCAACCCCATGAGTTTCAGGAATTTCCTATCTAGATTTGAAAATTGTGTGGCCGGCATGGCTAACGATGCTGAAAGACTGAATTTCCTGAAATGTTCGCTGTCCGGTCAACCTTTGTTGCTCATCAATCATATAACTATTTGCAATAGGAATTATGAGGTGGCCCTTTCTGTTCTGAAGAGCGAATACCTCGATGAGGATGAAATAATAGACCACATATTCCAAGACATTTTGGACTTCACCTATAAACGAGATAGAGGTTATACCACTATGACAAACTTCATTACCAAAGCGGAGCTGGAAGGTTCATTTGGCTATTCTTTCTCTAAGGACCCTTCTTCGGGGGCTCGACTTATGGCGAAGATTCTCGTTTCCAAATTCCCCAGAGAGGTCCGAGGGGAGCGGATTCAAATTTCTGGGAAGAGAATCCCCACCTTGTCGTCCATTTTGCAGGATACTAGGGAAGCGGTTAAACGTCTTCTCATCAAGGGAGACAAGCTCCCTGGCTCCACCCTTAATACTAGTCGGGTGTCATTGGGGGATATTTCAAGGCCAAGGCCTGGTCCCTCTCAAAGGGATTCTTCACTTCAGGCTAACTCTACTTGTTGCACTCCAGGTGGAAACTTCTCATGCCTCCCCCCTGTTTTGTGTGTTACCTTTGGCAAGGATGGCAACCAGGTTTCTGCCAACTGTTTGTTGGACACTGGCAGTGGCCGGACTTATCTGTCGGGTAAGGTGTTGGAACCCCTTGTTCCCTTAGCGTCCATTAGACTGGATTGCGAACTTAAATTGACTACCATACTTGGAGACTGTAATAGGCACTTTAAGGAAGTAAAATTGGAGGTGAGTGCTGGATCTCATTCTCCATATTCTCTTCCTGTACTAGTACAGGAGGATCTGGATATATCTGTGCACATTGAGGAGTTAGACACTCTTTTAGATGGGTTCCAACGTCATAATTGCCCCCTAACGGGTAGATTTGAGAGAGGCACAAACTTCATTCCAATTCATGGAATAATTGGATTGGATTTTATTCAAAGCTTGGGAACTCTCCAACTGGTTCCTTGTTTGTATGGACAAGCCTTTATTACTCCAACAGGACTGGTTCCCTTTGGTGAGGTGAAGCAGTTCCTTGATTTAGACCATTCTCTGGATGCGAACCCAGAGAGCCTTACATTCAATTCTGTTCTAGCATCAACGGCTGAAGTCAACCCTGCTCACCTTTGTTTCGTGCTGGAGTCACAGAGCAAGTACGAGGATCCACTTAGTGATTTTTTTCCCCGACAGTGACGTGCAAAGGGGGTTGGAGAAAATATTTGGGGTGGAGTCACTGGGAATAACAGAACAAGGATTAACAGATTATGATGAGCGGAAGATTGCGCTCTTCCAACAACCCATCCTGTTTAAAGATAAGTATTATGTCCAGTTGCCCTGGGAGGAAGATAAAATATCGCGTGCCCCATCCAACCATGCTGTCGCCTTGTGCATATTAGAACATGTAGCACGAAACCTGGAGAGGAAACAGCCTTACCAGGACTATCTGCAGGTTTTTCAGCAGCAAGAACGGGAGGGTATAATAGGAGATTTTTGTGCCTCTTCAGAGATTTAACGAATTTATTTGGATTCCGCATAGACCAATTGTGAAATCGGACCTGACTACGACCACCAAAATTCAGCCAGTATTCAACTGCAGCCTCAAAGTTGGGGACTCTCCATCTTTGAATGAAGCTACTTACCAGGGAGTAAACTTAACTGACCTATTGGATTTGCTACTCACTTTCCGCTCCAATAATCATGTGTTGGCGGACATCAAGAAGGCCTTTTTGATGATCCGCCTGAAGCTGGAGTCGGATAAGAACAAGTTCTGTTTTTTTTTTGAAGGACAGTGAACGACTACGTTGTTTTAGGTACAACACAATCATTTTTGGATTTGCTTCCAGTCCATTTATTTTAAACTATGTTCTCCGGTATCATGCTGCACAGTTTCCTATGGATAACTGCAGATTTATGATGGAAAATCGTTTTTATGTGGATAATCTCATCATGTCTAGTGATAGTCCAGAGGAGCAGTGTGGATTATACACTCTCTCGGGAGCGGTTACATCAGGGAGGCTTCGAACTGCAGTCATACAATTCTGACCATGCAGGAATTCGAAGCAAGATGGAGGAGCATGGTACACTGAGTGTCCATGGCAGTGGTTGGGAAAAGGTACTTGGTTATCGGTACTGTCCTCTCTCTGACACCCTTCAATTGGCTGCAGTTGAGTGCAACCCTGATGCTTCTACTAAAAGACAAATTCTCGGGGAGACCGCGAGAGTCTATGATCCTTTATCGTTGTGCTTGCCTGTTTCATTGCGAGGTCGAATTCTGCTAAGCAGGCTTTGGGAGAAAGGATTAGGGTGGGATATGCCGGTTCCACCTGAATTTTTTTCCTTATGGAAGAAACTTTCTTCAGATCTTTCTGGATTGGGGACCATTTCCTTTCCCCGTAGGGCACTCAGTGAGAGTGAACCTGGCGAACTCTTCCTATTTTGTGACGCCTCACTGGAAGCCTATGGGTTCGCGGCATATGTGGTTCAGAAGTGTCGATCTTGTTTGGTATTTGCAAAAAAATTTGAAAAAGAAAACACTTCCTACTCTGGAGCTCATGGCTGTGTTCCTGGCCATGATTCTAAGAAATTTTGGAGGATTCACTCCTGAAATTCATGTGGCCACAGATTCTCAAGTGATCCTTTCTTGGCTTATTTCGGGAACCATCACGAGCAAGAACCTGTTTGCCTGAAATAGATGAGCGTTGAATTAGAAGCCACCCTCAACTTGTATCGCTCATTTCTGTACATTCCAACGGCAGAGAAATCCGCTGATTTGATCGCAAGGGGAATGACGCTGGAAAGGTTCAAAACCCGCTTCCAGTTCTGGTGCTATGGTCCGGGTTGGTTGAGTGGCGGAACCACTCCTTGGGCTACTCAAGACTTGGCGTGCCTCAACAAACGCAGCCAAGGTATAGCTCATGCGTCTTGGAATGCTGCGATCCTCCATGGAGAGGAAACACCTACTGTTCTGCCCCTGAAAAGGTTCTCTTCATTTAATAAACTCTTAAGAGTGACTTCCTTAGTCCTGAAATTTATCAATCGCTTGCGTCGGTTAGAAGTCGACAGTGAAAAAATGGCAGCAGTTTTGCTTATGCGGACGATGCAACGCCAGGTATATGCTGAGGAACTAGATTTTTTGCTAGATCCCTCGGGCAAGACGGTACCTGGGTTGGTGCGGGACCTTGATTTGTTTATTGATGAAGGTCTAATCAGGTCAGGTGGCAGAATTGGTAGATCTCTCCACTTTAGCAGGAAGGTTAAACACCCTATTCTGTTGGCAAAGAGTCACCCGATTACCAAGCTTATCATAATGGATGCGCATGCTAGGTGCCAGCACTTAGGGATTGCATCCACTTTAGCGGAACTGAGACGTTGTGGTTACTGGGTGCCAAAAGGCAGACAGGCAGTGAAGACGATCCTTACTTCATGCGCACTGTGCCGAAGGTACAATGCCAGACAAGTCTTGCCACCCAATGTAGTTAACCTGCCCGTATCTCGTATTGAACTGGAAGTTCCCTTCAAGCATACGGGAGTGGATTTCACCGGTCACCTTTGGGTTAGGCAAGGTGGTAAGGAGGTGAAAATGTATCTACTGATCTTCACGTGTCTCAGTGTCAGAGCTATACACATTGAAGTGCTACCTGACATGAGTGTGTTGGCCTTTCTGCAGGCATTGGTGCGGTTCACAAACCTGTATGGCATCCCATCTATGGTGATAATGCTAAAACTTTCGTAGGAGGCGGTCGATTGTTTAAAAGGTTGATGCTAAACCATGATTACCAACAGAAGTTTGGCTCCTGTTCTATTAAGTTCTGCCCCATTCCACTTTACTCACCTTGGGTGGGAGGTGTTTGGGAGAGGAGTATCCAGACGATTAAGAATTGTCTTTACAAGGTGGTTGGTAGAGGTGAGATGGATTATTTTTAGTTACTTACCATCATATCGGACATCCAAAGAGCTATCAATAACCGCCCTCTGACTTATCGAGAATCTACAGAGAAAGAGCTAGAGGCAGTAACTCCTAACATGTTTTTGCGGCATAATAAGAGTCCTGGGTTGCTTTTAGATCTGAACAATGAGGATTTTGCCTCCCACCTCCCACCTAGCCGAGAAAGGCTGCTCAGGACCATGCAGTTTCGGGACCAGTGCCTGGAGAGTTTCCGCACTCTGTGGTATAATGAGTACCTGTTGAGCCTCCGGGAGAAACCCCAGGGGCGTTCTAGAGTGCCCTTCCAAAACAGATTAAAGGTTGGAGATGTGGTATTGGTGAGGAACCCACATAAGCCTCGGCCGTTTTGGGTTCTTGGGATCATTTTGGAGATGTTTTACAGAGACGATGGGGTAATCAGGTCAGCCAGGGTAAAAGAGGGGGGTGGTGCGGTGCGTATTCACTCGTTAAAAAACCTATTCCCCCTTGAATTATCCTTAAGTGGAGAGGATCAAGATGGATCCATACCTGCACCTGTTGATAGGCCTGAGGATGGGATTAACGTTATTCCTTCTCAATCAACACCTGCCAACGAAGTAATATGCGGTTCTCCACAAGGTGATCAGGACATGATTTGTTGCGACGGATGTGATGACTGGTGTCACTTCCAGTGTGTGGGAATCGAGTTTCCACCTCCTGCCAGACAGAAATGGTATTGTCCTAGTTGTGCACCCCAGAGACGGCGGCGAGGTAGACCTAGCCTCCTCCCTGAATAATTAGTAACCAACGAAAAAAAAAAAAAAAAAAAAAAAAAAAAAAAATTATACTAACAGGTTAACTTCCTTGAGTAAGTGCATGCCTTATATTTTTTTGTTTTCCTTTATTTTCTTTTTTTTTCTTTCCTGGGGAATGTGTGAAAAATAAAAGGGGGGGGGGATTAATGATTGCTTAAGGTGTGCACATTGCTTCCTTTCCTCGACTGAGCAGTCATTGGATTTTAAGGGAAAATTAACTTTTTTTCACAATACAAGATAGAATTACAGAAACACCTAACTTGGTTTAATGTAGCATTTAAAATTCCTAGTGAACCTAGAGCTTATATAATTTTTAAATCCTTCTTTCGTCACATTGTTTTTAGAAGTAATTTAGATCTAAAGTTTTTTTTTTAGACGTGAAAAAAAAAGTTTTTATTGTTTTACTAAGTTTAATATAATCTTCCGTTTTTTTTAGAACCGCAAATCAATGTTTTTGTCAGTTCCTTAACTCATTATTATAATCGTTAGCTTCATACTTCTCCAAATTACTCATTTATCACATTTTATTTTTTACATTTAAATATTATCAAGTTTTAACTAGACGTAAATAATGAAGTTTTTATTGTTTTACTAACTTTCACATAATCCCATTTTTTTTTAAAACTCCAAATCCATGTTTAATTGTACATATTCTATCCTGGATCCTGAATTCAGGATTTGATTGATTTCTCATTCGTTCCTTGAACCCGCGAAATCTAAATAAAAGCTAAAATTAAATTAGAATATCCTTAAAAAGTGAGACTCGTTTAAAATAGTGCCCCCAAAATAGGCTAAAAACTAAGTTATAGGAAGATGTTCTTGACTGTAAGGGTTGTACGAAACTAAAAACTAAGTATAAATACGAGCTCCATTTGATATGGAGGGGAAAAAAAACGTGTTCACAACGGATTGAAAAACTAGTTGGGAATAGTTGTAAGCGTCTCTGAGGAGTGACTGGATGGAAGATTTGCAGTTCTATGGACGAGAGGTAATTGTCCATCCTTTAACGAAACATCTGTAAGAGCTTAACGCCAAAATAAGTGAATTTCTATTCATGTAGGTAGTGATTTTATTCAATTTACGTATATATGCTCTGAAAACTTTTGAAAATGTATTAAGCTGAGATTATAATAGAGTTGGTATTATAGACAATTATATTCTAAACTTGCAACAGAAAGGAATTGTCGATAAAATAATATATATAAAATATATATATATTATATATATATATATTATATATTATATATATTTTTGTTTTGACCAATGAAAATAAAGACAAATTCAAAGAAAAGTTAGTTTTTTTTTCAAGTCAAACCAAATGGAGTCAGAAATGAAGTTTATCGTATCAAAAAAAAAAAAAAAAAAAAAAAGGAGGGGGGGGTAAAATGTTTAAGGGTATGACTCCCATAATTTCGATCGTTTTTATAACCATGCTTATGAGAATCAACCAATGAAAACCTTCAAATTTTATTATAAAAAAATATCGAATTTTGGATTGAATTCAGTTCGCTGCCAATCTGTCTCGAAAAGACCGAATCATGACTGGATTGTTTCTTTGCCACTATCTTTGTTACTAAGAATTACTCAACACTCAAGATCGTTATTGGATTGCTTCACCGAATTGATTTACTGCCACCATCTTTGTTCAACATAAAGTCTCAACACTTGACAATAACAGTGAGCAAAATAAGCACATTAAGGGTATCAAAACAATCTTGATTTGAATAAAAATCCTTCAATTCTGTTTACATCTAATTCATATTATGTGTAGGAAAACAGACATTTTGAAAAATTATTTTATTTTCTATGCACTGATCAAGCCCAAGTTGCACAAATTATAATTGATCAAATGTTATATACTTATAACAACACTGGGGGCTGAAACAATTGTATGCAAGGTGTTACCAATAAAATAAACATTTTAAAAGCAAGTAAATACTTGTCGATTCTTTAACATGAGATATATATATGCAGAATTTTTTCTTTGATGCATGCTTGAAATTTATTGAGAAAATCAAACATTGCCATTCTTGCGGTCTCAAATTGCAGTGTATGCCTCCCCATCGTTGAAGGCCTGCTCATTCGAGCAAATAAACCCACCATCAACCAAGGTTTGAAAGGAAAGGGTATACTTAAATACTTTATAAATGCTTTTGAAACTGTATTAAATAAACAGTCAATACGTTCACAATTTTTAATTTTGTAACACATCGCATGCCTGACGAATTACTCATGAATTAATTCAGAAACAGTTGAATTTCATGAACTGGAAGACTATCACTGGTGTATCCGATGAATAGTTTTGGAATTAAATCTTATTAAGTTGATGTATATGGATTAAACATTAATTTCTATCCTAAATTGACAGGATTATTGTATAAAAGTTTGATGTGAATTAAAAGATTTTCTTTTTGAAAACAAAGAACAAAAAGTCAGTTAATGTTGTATGACTTATTTCACATGGTTCTTTCTGGTATATAGTCTAGTGGAGATAAACTCAATTGTGTCTCAAACATGTTTACAACATCAATGAAAGATGAGGCAACTATTAAGACAGAGCCTTAAAGAAAAAAAAAGAAAAAAAAGAAAAAAAAGAAAAGAAAAAAAAGAAAAAAAAGAAAAAGAAAAAAAAAGAAAAAGAAGAAGAAAAAGAAAAAGAAGAAAAAGAAAAAAAAGAAAAAGAAAAAAAAGAAAAAGAAAAAAAAGAAAAAGAAAAAGAAAAAAAAGAAAAAGAAAAAAAAGAAAAAGAAAAAAAGAAAAAGAAAAAAAGAAGAAAAAAAGAAAAAGAAAAAAAAGAAAAAGAAAAAAGAAAAAAAAAGAAAAAAAAAGAAAAAAAAAGAAAAAAAAAGAAAGAAAAGAAAAAGAAAAAAAAGAAAAAAAAAAGAAAAAGAAAAAAAAGAAAAAGAAAAAAAAGAAAAAGAAAAAAAAGAAAAAGAAAAAAAAGAAAAAGAAAAAAAAGAAAAAGAAAAAAAAGAAAAAAAAAAAGAAAAAAAAAAAAAGAAAAAAAAGGGGGAAAGATTCAATTTATCATGTAATAAAGTTTTATTAGTCTGTTTAAACAAAGAAACAAAACAATATGTAGAAGAGGGGGAAGGATGATAATCTAAATACTTCAGGCATCTATATGACTTCATCTGGTCCCAATTATAAGACTTTCATACTCGTGCTGGTCAAAATAATAGAACACATGTAAATTCAGTTTGGGATAATTTTCAGCTTGTAAATTGTACATGCGAGATATATTTAAATAACAATTGCAACTATTTTTAATCATTTTAGGAGGTGCATATGGCAGACAATGAGTATTTGTCACATTAGAAAGGCAATGTTTCAATTTAATAGAACATTTTGTCGTTGAGTAATCTTAAACTCAAACAATTTTGCAAATATTGTTTAAAAAGATTTTGAAAGCGATTTAATAATACTGTATAAGTATGGGTCGCTCTAATGACATATCTTTGCCTAACCAAAGTGCTCCAGAATGGTTCTGAGGGTGTTTCCAACAGCAATCGCAAGAAATGCAGACGAAAGAAAAACACCACCGAAAGACAAGACCGGGCACTGGACAGGGTGGCAAAGAAAAGTCGATTCCAATCAACAAGTCACATCACTGAAGCGTGCAAACAGGCTTCTGGTACCGAGGTTTTGAGAAGCACTACCTACCGAAGGCTCCGGCAACTGGAATACCGAAATTGTATAGCTGCCACCAAACCACTCCTAAACAAGATGTTGAAGAGGCTGCGATGGGCAACTGCTCGTCAAACCTGGACTGCATACAAATGGCAGCGTGTGACCTTTTCAGATGAGTCTCGATTTTGTATCTCCTTCGGCGATCAAGGGCTACGTGTTTGGCGAAGAACCACAGAACGGTATAACCAAGAATGCGCTAAGAAGTCTGAACTTCCTACAGTCTTGCATTGTTTGGGGCTGTAAGTGTGCTAAAGGTGTTGGTAATTTATGCTTCAAAAGGAATTGTAAACGTAAAAGTGTACCAAGCTATTCTGGACGCTAATTTAGTGCCAGTGTAGGATAACCTGTTTGACAGGGAGGCTACAGACATCATTTTTCAACATGACTTGGCACTGGCACACTCTGCCAAGACCACGTCTTCTTGGCTCCGATAACGATCGATCCCTTTTCTTGAATGGCCAGCATACTCGCCAGATTTGAACGTTTTTGAAGCCTTGTGAGACCAGATAAAGAGGAAGCTCCACAAAGCAAAACCTACAACCTTTGCAGCCATGAAGATTGAAATCCAGAACACATGGGATTCGGTATCTACACACGATTGCGATAAACTTGTTGATTCCATGCCCCGGCGAATTGATGCTGTTATCAAGGCGTAAGGTGCTGCTACTAAATATTGATTAATTTTATTTGTGTTAATAAAAAAAAAACTATTTTGTTTACTTACCTGCATTGTTCTATTATTTTGAAACACGAAATATTCAGAAACTGACATTGCAATTGATATGAAAAAAAGAATTATGTCGTAAAACAACTATTTCAGTTAGTTTAGCATGATAGGGATATTTTAGCACCAATTACATCTCACAGATTGTCCTCAATAAGAATTTAGCGCCAAAAACATGTTCTATTTTTTTTGACCAGCACGAGTAGAAACGAAATTCCAAAAACAATTGGTTAAAAAATTGGCAATCACTAGAACATCTGGCTACATCCTCCCCAGTCAATTTTTTATAAAAAAAATTCCTCATAACTGGCCAGTGTATGCTCCATCATAATGAAGGGTCTAGGACTGTTGCTTATTAGTAGCTGCCCCTTAGCTAGTAAGCTCTCTAGGACTGGGGGTTTTGCACACAGCACCTTTTTTTCCCCAATATACCTGCACTAGCAGATGTCAAGATATAACAACAAAAAAAAAAAAAAAAAAAAAAAAAAAAAAATTAAACAACTCAAATTATATTCTGAACAATGCTCACTTGTATAAAATAAAGTGTACATACATACGCACACACCTCTTTAAATGGCCATGTTTCGATCCCAGCTTGAGACCATTGCTCTAAAGAGCTGCAATATAGCAAAATAGTGCTTGTGGATGACTAAAATATGCTCCTTATCTCGAGTTGAGCATACTGGTAAGTGAAATAAACTACCACTAGTGTATAAAGGCAATGATTTTGGTCAAAGTTTCTGGCAATATGTGATTTCACAGTTTTACCGTTTACGCAAAACTTAACCCTTATCCTAGAGTTGTCTCCAGACCTTCATAAGTGGTGACATCAAATATGCAAGTTAAAAAAAAAAAAAAAGTGAAGATATGAGAAGTGTGAAGATGCAGTTTCATGCCTTAAGACATGTATATTTGAATTCAGCACCATGGAAAACTACTATATAGACATACTTATCAAGTTCCTGAGTAATATGAAAAAATGAGCTCCAAAAAGGCCTGTTATTAATGAGCTCCAAAAAGGCCTGTTATTTTAGCCCTAAAAGTCCCAGAGGGATGCGAACCAGAATTTTGCCAGCATCACTCCTACTGAATTTATATTAAGAACAATGGCCTCCACATCTTGGCCAAGTTTCAGGAAAATCTAATGGATGGATCAAATGCTATGGGGCAAAAAGTGTCATTTTTGGCCATTTTTGACCTCTTTTGAGCCCCTTGTGAAGCCGAATCCCAGTGTAAATGGATAACGGTGTAGTTTCAGACCTTAACACATGTATATTTGCGTTGACCACCGTGAAAAAAAAAAAAAACACTATATAGTCAAACATCAAGTTTTTGTTGAGACATGTGAAAAAAAAAAGCCACAAAAGTATTTTTAGCACTGAAAGTTCCCAGGGACACAAACCAGAATTTTGCCAGGGTCACCCATACTGGATTTATGTTAAGAACAATCGCTCCACATTTTGACCAAGTTAAAAAAAAAAAAAAAAAAAAAAAACCTAATGTATAGATCAAAAGTTATGGGGGGAAAATGTGTAATTTTTGGCCATTTTGGGGGCATTTTTGACTTCTTGAGCTCCTTGGTGCGCAACAGGAATTTTCACTTAAATGAAGGAAATCATTTACAGGTAGGGGGGGGGGCTCCTCCAGGTCTGCCAGATATATAAGCGCTGACTATCGTCTAAATGGGAGAATTTCACCCCCAACATGAGGCAGTTGATTACATAGCTGGCCTGAAGAGTTGTAATACAATAAAACTTGCTATATATATATATATATATATATATATATATATATATCTTATTCTAAAATAGATAACAGCAGAGCATTCTAATAAAGGAAGAACCAGTGGCAAAACAGGTTGAATTAAAAAAAACAAAAAAAAACTAACTATAGAGCCAAAAATAAAAGCAACCATTATTTTGGGCATTAGTCAGTTGCTGTTTGAACCCCATCCAGATCACAACTATTGAATAATTTTGAGATGTCTCCAATGGATCAGCTTTATGGTGTTCATAACATCTACATGCACCATCTTGAAAGACTTTCTACTGCTTGACTTTGGAATTTAATTTGTCTTCAATCCCTCTATACTATGAGTGAGAGGGGGGGTATTTTTTTTTATTTATTTAAAAAAATATTTTTTTCCAAGATGTCAAGGTAAAGTCGTCATTAGTAACACAGAAGTATGAACTCCTTTCAAAAGTGGCAAAAGGAACTTTTGAGCCAAAAATAAATTTTAATATTGCTCTCTGTGGAGCTCCATTATGTAAAACTTGTGATATTCTAGTAGCATCCAAAGAACATGAATCAAATGTGACGAACAATTTATCCTATCTAATCATTCGAAGGTAGATTTATCATGTAAGTCACAAAATTTGATTTATCTGTTCTGTAAAAATTGTAATCTACAATAACAGGGGAAGTGCTTCCTCTAAATAAACAAATTTACATAGAATTAATAAAATGGCCACAGCTCAATGTTTTTTTTTTTTTAATACAAATTATAGAAAAATTTAAAGATAACGGATATAGTAGTTTTTTGTGCTGTGATAATGATATACTTAAGTTGCGTCAAATAAGCAAAATGAAATAAAATACAAATAATTTATCCATATAGTCTAAAAGTAAAGAAAAATAACTTGCAAGACCATTCTGAAATGCAAAAAGACAGAATTTGTTATTTCATACGAGGAATTTTAAAGGTAATTACAAATATTTCAGTCTTTCAATTAGAAAACATTTTAAATCTAATAAAAACGGTTTTGAAGAAAAAAAACTATTACAATCGAATGCAATATATAGGAAACATTACATCATTCAATTGTATATTATTGAGATAATTGATACTAAATTATACAAACTATTGAGATTTAAAAAAAAAAAAAGTGAACCTCAAAAATGTAAAGGAACTTTTAGGATCATACACTCACTAATGAACTTAAAATGGAACAAACTCCAATAGTAACAAGTTTAGATGAATCATTCGAAATAAGATTTTCAATTTAAAAAATTTGAGAATATAAATAATTCAACAAATGTTCCAGAATGTACCCCCTCCCCTGCTTATGCCATAATTACCGGTAATGTAGGAATAAATAATTCCTTAATAAAAAGTTCAAAAATATAGAGAACCCAAATGTCTAAATTTGGGTAAATGTGTTAAAGAAAGAAAACTGTCTGGTGCTTTACTTGTGTCCATGGCAAAAGTCTACAATTGATGCATGGAATAATATATACTAAAATTAGTGGATAAATATGTTAAAAGGTAACAAAAATAAATATTAAATGTAAAAAAAAACAAAAAATTGAACAAATCTTCTTGGAAATTTACAAGTACTTATGGATTTTTAAACAAGTTTTTAATAGTTAATATTTGAAAAAGATTTGTTAAATGTCTTAAACCTGTTAAACGGTGCCAAATAAACACGGAACTACGTTACACGTCTATTTGGCGCCGTTAAGACCAGGCCTTTTCACAAAAAAGGTTCAAAAGAGGGTTACCTCAATCGCAAAGAGGAAGAAACACCAGTCTTAAATTAAATCAAATAATTTCCACTCAAAAATTCTATAGCAATATATATTTTGGGTGATAAATAATTCATATCTAGTCAAAGAAAAATTAGATTGCATAAATTCTTGTAAAAAGACTAAAATCAAGGGTTTTTTTTTTTTTAGTACTAAAAAGTACCACTAAAATTATTAAGGTTTAACTTGTGCAGGATGTAAAAGTAAATACGTAAACTTTTTCAAAATCTAAAGCCTTCTGGATTAGTATTTTCAAATTTAGTTTAATACTTCTTGGTTTAAAAAAAAAAAAAAAAAAAAAAAAAAAAAAATTTTCTTAAAGAGTTATTTTCAAATCGCGAAGATTGGACATTATAATGTGTAATAGTGGGAGATAATTGCGATTCCAAGTTATTTTCATACCAAATTTGGTGCAATGCAATCCTCTACTTGCATGAAAGTCGGATATCTCCTAAAATGGAATACTGTTGCCACATATGCAGAGATACTGTTCATAACACTTGATTACGAAAAAATTTTAAAATAAACTCCTTGATCTATTGCGAGGAGCAATTTCCGACAGAAGAAATCCATGAAAGATGCTTATGTGAACTCAAATCTTCGGAGTCCCCTTGTAAGACATTCACAGCAAGAACTCACTTTGCTACCACAACGAGAAAATAAATCTTCCTCCATCCACATGCCTAGCATCAGGCAAAACTTCCACAAACAGAGCTATCTTGCAAGATTACAGCAGGGGTGTTTTCAAATTTAATTTCACCTTTGAATCATTTGCCGACAGTAATTCAAGCTAGGTCTATCCCTTTCATCTTAATCATCTAAGGTTCTTCATCTCGACTAATTATCATTCCACCTTATTAACCCTTATCCTTGAGTGACCTTTGGCCTGAAATCGATCTTTTTAGTAAAAAAAAACAAAAATAATTAACATTAATGACTGTAGCCTAAAAATATTTTATCTGTAATAGTACAAAACTTATCACTATAACCCAACATAAAAAAATGGGTATAATTATGGAGGTCTTCTCCCAGAATGTTAGGACGCGATTCATAAAAGAACATGAGTGCACAGTGAACGAGGCATAAAAAAAAAAAAAAAAAAAAAAAAAAAAAGTTCTACATTTGACCCCCCCCCCCCCATTTAGCCCCAAAAGTCCCCAGGGGACGTCAAATCCTGGTAAAAATGAACAAATGGTGCAGTTTTAGGCCTTAACATGTAAATTTAAGTTCTGCACCATGCAAAAAAAAAAAAAAAAATGACTAAGTCCATTTGCCCCTCCACCCACCGCATTTAACCCCAAAAGTCCCCAAGGTCTTTACATATTTAAATTTGAGTTCAGCACCATGCAAAACTGCTAAATATAGACATACACAGAAAGTTTTGGACAAATATGGTAAAATAGTCCCAAAAATGGAGTGTTTTATTAGCCATAAAAGAGTCCCTGGGGTACACCCAAGAGTTATTGCAAAGTATAGACAAACAAAAATCAGTTACAACTTTTCAGAAAGTTTTATAAAAAAATAAAAAGGCAATTTTTTTTAAGCACAAAAGTATCAATTTTAGCCATTTTAACCCAAAAGGCACCCCAAAGGGGGAAATCGGACTTTTCCCAGAAAATCAGTTCTGTTGCTTTTTTGCTCATGTTTAATGTTTGTGCAAAATGTCAAAAAATTCCAAGGCATAGTTATTGAGAATTTACAGGTCCATCCTCCTTTTGTTGGGGTGGGGGGACCAAAAAATTAATAGAAATAAAAACTACCATGATAATAGTTAGAAATGGCTGGGAGTGGCTGATAGAAGTGTGATGGTAACCAAGATAAGACTTGATATAAGGCTTCTGACAAAGTGGATACATTTAGGAGGCAGAGTTAGTTTACAGACAAATTTCAGTTTGTCACACACACCCGAGTTATACCAACAACTTATCTTAGTGAACACAAGTGCGACCATCAGGCTACAATTAGATGGATCACTTAAGCGTTTACATGGTCAGACAAAATATAATCAAGCACATATTAATCTAGTTTTATCTATAGACACCCATCACTAGCAGGTGCACAGAAGTTTTGAAAATAACATTTCGACAACAAAGTGCTTTTAAGTTATATATCTATTTAAAAGCACTTTAGAGCAAGTCTAAAACAATAAAAAACTCAGTATAAAATTTACACTGCACACAGTGTAATATAGATAAAAATGATCTAGGAATTCTACTGTGCATAAAAATGGTGAAGAGGATTTAAAATACAATGTTAAATCTATTAAAATTCTATTAAATCTATTAAAATTCTGTTAAATCTATTAAAATTCTGTTAAATCTATTAAAATTCTGTTAAATCTATTAAAATTCTGTTAAATCTATTAAAATTCTGTTAAATCTATTAAAATTCTGTTAAATCTATTAAAATTCTGTTAAATCTATTAAAATTCTGTTAAATCTATTAATATTCTGTTAAATCTATTAATATTCTGTTAAATCTATTAATATTCTGTTAAATCTATTAATATTCTGTTAAATCTATTAATATTCTGTTAAATCTATTAAAATTCTGTTAAATCTATTAAAATTCTGTTAAATCTATTAAAATTCTGTTAAATCTATTAAAATTCTGTTAAATCTCTACAATGTTAGGATATTATTTAAAAATGGTTCCAGAACTGTAAAAAGATCTTATCAAGATGAGAGTGCTACTTTAAGAAATCTCAACCAAGAGCATTCTTGAGGCATAGAACTAAGTTAAAATTCATTTTAGTTGTCACGAAAGCGATCTTTCTTAGCAAATGTAGCTGTTAATAATGAATTAGTGATAGGACGATTCTAATATTCCCCCAACCCTAATTTTGATACAATTACTGATTCTGTTGTAAATTCCCGATGTAATTACGGATTCTGATTTTTTTTTTTTTTAAATTTATAATTTAGCTGTAAATTTAAAAAAAAAAATATAAAAATACATATGTAATCTACAGATTTTAGTTTTACTGGTAGTGAAAAAAAAAAAATAAAAAAAAATCAATAAATATTTATCATTTTAACATTAATACCAACAATGGAAAAATTGAGTTAAAAAAAAAAAAATTATATAAGATTGTTTTTAGAATCAGAAATTAGGTTCAATTTTTCTAATCCAAATTTTTCAGATTCCAATTGTCTCAATCTTTCATTTACTTCCAGCAGATAAGATAGAATATGGAAAACAAAATCAGCTGAACATATTTGGAAAAGTATAGTGCCTCAAAGTAAACACCGGAAAAAAAAAAAACCTCAATATGCACATTTAGCAATGAAAATACAATTTTAAATCTTGAGTGCCCATGTATCCATATAAAATTATCCAGACACTTAGACTGCAAATTCACTCAAATTTAGTTAAGTATACAGATCTGTTTATATAAAAAAAACAAAATACAAATATCTGGTTTAGCTTTGAGATAACAATTTTGATGCTCCGATAGGCTCCTTTGATTAAGTTTAGGTAAGCGAACTGGTTGATTTACTGTTGAAAAGTGGATTCAGGATAACGAAATGATAATGGGTTATACATGCTTGCTCATCCAATTGCAGAAAGAAACGAAAAATTAAAGATTTAATGATAGTCTCCAGTATCGAGCATAGGCTGTCAAAAACTAGTCCATCTCTTAAATTATAAACTAATCCTAAAAGACCAAGGAAAGCAATTAAAATATACAGTAGGGTGAAGCAAATATTCATACACATAAAAAATTGTATCTTAATGTATGTAAAATGCATTAATTTCTGTTAGAATAAAAATTAAGTTTATTTTTTAATAGTATGTATCTTTATCCATAAAATGTATCAAATTTTATTTCAGTTAAGGGTTTTACATGTGTACAAATATTTGTTTCACCCTACTGTAAGGATAAGACAAAAATAAGATTAATGCAAATTTGGGCGCTATTGAGAGTTCAAGTGTCAGCATAAGACTTTCCATGTGTGAGAAACAATATCTCCTGTACAAGAAAATTCACTATGAATAAAGTACAATTGCTGCTGGGAAAATAAGTGTTACGTAAGGAAATTGTCATGACAGACCTTTCTGTTTCAAGCTGGTCGGTATTATGGCAAAGATAGGAATCAGCAATGATACAGTGAAACCATTCAGGGGTGAGGGAGATGTGGTGGCGTGGCTGAAGAAATTAAGGCTTGTAACAAGACTTCAGAAAGTGGTGCCTGCTCACATTGTATCTGGAGGGGGATGCATTAGCCCTCTACTTGGAGATGGACACGAGCAACCAACTGGATGTTAAGATGACCCACTGGAAAATTTATGTGAAAGATATTCCACACTTGACTTTATAAAAATGGCAAACCTTTAATTGATAAAAAAATCTCATCTGTAAAAGCGAAAATGTGTATGTTCACTTTTTGTGTATGTCTGTAAAGGCTTTTTAACGAGAAGCGATCAGTCGGCTCACAACTTAAAACTTTATATCACGTCTAGATGATAATATTTACGAGTTAACAATGGAGGTCGCCTGCCTATTTAATTTGCTCAACTTTGAAAAGATAAATATTCAACATTTTTCGCTTGCCACATGTGGATTAGGCTTTTTCGTGTAATAAAAAGCACTACCGGAAATATCTGAAAGCAATCGGCTTTGATCAATGTGGAGCTGTTTCTTATATCAGACAATTTCTATTCAATTTTGACAATCCCCTTTTTATGGGGAGCTGGTTTCCCCTCAACATCTTGGGGGAGGGGAATTAAAGCATTCCTACAGTAAATAAAATACTACCCCCGCAGTCAAAGTTGACCTCATTAAGTCATTAAAATCGGGCACCTGCTAATTCTAAATTCTTAAATAAATTCAAACGTGTTTCTGTTAGTGTTTCGTGGTGGCCCACTGGTTAACGTTGCATGTTTTTTTTTTTTCACACTTTAATTACCAACTTTGCCTCAAGGGTTCGGGTTTGATCCTTCAACGATCCTACCCAAATTCTTTTTTATTTTACCCCCCCCCCCCCCCCGACACTAACACCCGGGTGTTTTGATTTACCCAAAAACCACACCTCCAAACACCCGGATAACGCCGGGTACCCCCCCCCCGCTAGTCTATAATATAAATCTCACCTGTGTTAAAAATGTATGTCTGCCTAAAACTTTCGACAGAAGCGACAGATTTTTACGATGATGCGCGACCCTTCACATGACAAATATCAAAAAATTGGCTGATAACATTTATTCCTTCATCCTCAACTAGGCACATTTCTATAGGGATGGGTCGCATTTTTCTTAAAGTCATGCCTTCTTTTCAATTGACTAGCCTTAATTTAAATCTTTGTCACTTCCGGTTTGGCGATGGGTGCAATAGCAAAGACGTCACATTTTTTCTCCTCCATGTTCTTTTCCTCCTTTGCGGTATGGGTTCAAGCCTGCCTGCCTACCTATTAACACTTTTGCTCAACACACCTCCAAATGTCCGGCCAACACCAGGCTAGTTTTCAATATAATCTTAAATTTCATGGCTTGAAAACACCAATTATTTTTGCTCCACTCTATAAAAACAGTTTCATCAAACAAGAAATTTCTTTCTATATAAATGCTTTTTTCCCCCGCCTGACTTAAATTTTTAAAATTAAATTAAAAGGATTTTACATTTATTTATTCAAAACAAATTCTTTAGATATTTTTCATAGATTCTCAGACAATGCTATGATCGGTTATCTTCAAGTATAACTGCATATTTGTAGACCAACTTTTATGAATGAAAAATGAGAAAACTTTATATAAAACTAAATTTAATGACACAAATCTAGGCATATGGAACAATTTTAAAGTTTCGTCAAGGATGAGAGTTCATATAGAAACGTTTTAATTTGAATAAAATACGCATCAAGTGCGCTTGAAACCCAAATACAACATAATATTAGGAAAATAAATATTTTACAATTTATCAAATTTCACAGGTATACTCCATCTTCAGTGTGTTTTTTTTTTCCTTTTCTTCCTTGCCATGTTGTAAATTTGGAGAAAAAAAATTGTTTATTTTCCTAATACTACGTTGCATTTGGCTTTCAAGCGCACTTGTTTTAATTTGAATAAAATAAAATATGCATCATCTCTATATCAACTCTCATCTCATCCTTGACGTTATTCTCGCGTTGCCTACGCACAGTTCAAACATTTCAAAATACAACCGCTGGAAACAACACACGGCTCTTCAGACTTTCTCCAAATTTCCAACATGGCAAGGAAGAAAAGGATAAAAACAAAACACTGAAGATGGAGTATACCTCCGAAATATAATTGTGATAAATTTCAAACATGTAAAATATTTGTTTATTTTCCTTATATTACGTTGTGATTTGGCTTTCAAGCACACTTGATGCATATTTTATTTTATTTAATTTTAAAATTTCTCAAAATTAACCGACTCAAGAACATCTAGTGTTAAATAAAAAAGATTTAGTGCTTCTTCAGAACAACACTTACAAAATTGCTTATGATATATCGACACTTAGGATATTTGATACAAAAGCATAATATTGTAAAACATCCCTGCCCAAAACATTACAGGAATACTTCCTTGCAGATTACAACATGGTAGTCTTCCAATCCAATTTCAAAATATTTTCAATCATGAATCGTTCCCACAAGCATTCAAACTATTCCATCAACCATTCTCAATCCTCTGTGCCACAGGACTGTTCTAGCTAATTACAGTAGTTTTCAAATTTAATATTAACAAATTCTTGTTGAACTGCCCTTTAAATAATCAAGTTCTGTCCAATTATCAGTGTTGTCTCACCATCCACCCAACACTCATTTTCTTTGAGTGGCATTTGGGCCTTAAGGTGACCTTACAACACCCCCACCCTCCAAGTTTTATCTTTCAACTGACAATCTTTGCATTTAATTAAGTCTTATCCTCTAGTGCTAAGAGACAAGTGATGAGCCAAAAGGGAGATTGTTGGTTC
This sequence comes from Euprymna scolopes, assembly GCF_053919585.1. Classification (NCBI taxonomy): domain Eukaryota; kingdom Metazoa; phylum Mollusca; class Cephalopoda; order Sepiida; family Sepiolidae; genus Euprymna; species Euprymna scolopes. The sequence goes on from NC_136511.1 coordinate 64,932,966, forward strand.
ATAAATTTTCCAGCAGTAATAGTGCATAAATGAATACAATAGATCAGTGAGTATTTGGATTCAACATCACCAATTTCATAATTTGTGCGGTTATCTATCAGGCCCAGATAATGTGCAAGAGGAAAAATTCCAAGTTACATCACCTGTCAGACTTTGTTCCTTTTTCCATCTGGAAATAATCCGATAACTTGTCATGGATCAACCAAGACAAAAATATACTTCAAACACCCAGATGAAGAAAAAAAAAAAAAAAAAAATTTCCAACCAAAAAATCTTGCGATTCTGAATTTGTAATAATACATATCAGAAAGAGATGGCCAGTCTGGGAACAACTCTTCATTGAAACAGCTGTCCAGAGAGCATGATATTGGTTCCAGATCAGGCACCAAGGAACACTGCCCGAGGAACCACCGCGATTTGCACACAACACTCAAAGAGCATATTCTAAAAATTAAGCGTGCAGTCGATATGATATTAGGACAGTATTTGAAATTGGTGCATTAAAATACTTGGTACTCGAGAGAAAAAAATAAAAATAGATAAGTAAAGATGCAATAATTTTATAAGGGGAGTATATTTATAATAAGATTATGACATGCTGAACATATTGGCGTTAAAACAAATTTAGTATTACATACGAAAAAGGAAAATAATTTTTTTAAAATCAAAATTTTATTTGGAGTTACTGTATAATAATTCCAGATCAGGCACCAAGGAACATTGCCCGAGGAACCACCGATTTGCACAAAATACTCGAATGGCATATTCTAAAAATTAAGTGTGCAGTCGATACGATATTAGGACAGTATTTGATGCATTAAAATACTTGGTATTTGAGAAATTAAAGACGCAATAATTTTATTATAAGATTATGACATGCTGAACATATTGGCGTTAAAACAAATTTAGTATTACATACGAAAAAGGAAAATAAATTTTTAAATCAAAATTTTATTTGGAGTTACTGTATAATAAATAAAATTATGTTAGTAAACCTCACATTACTAAAAATGCCTCTTACTTTAATCTGTCAACATATATCTGGGATTTACTTCGGTCATTTCATAATTAAATCCATCTTTTCATAAAATAAACAGGAACATAAAACATTCAAGCATTTTCACATCTATACAGTTCAACATTGATAAGTAGCATGATTAATTGTCCGTTCTATTGAAAGCCAATCATCACTGAACAATATTGCAACTTAGACTCACACCATCCATATAATGTGCAGAAAGAAGTCTTCGTTACCAATACATACCGTAGGAAATTAACAACCTAAGAGAAACTTACCATTATATCAGCTCCAGAGAAATCTGAATCAAGCAGCAGAGGATTACTCCAAGATTCACAGTAAGAAAATTGCAAATGATCAAAGAAAACACCAAAATGTAAAATTTTGGAAAATAATGGGAGTATTCCAATATCTACCTGCACCTCTAAGGGAGCTATAAGGGGATAAACCCCTTAAATCTTCAAATATAGAGTATTCCATTGCTATTTGCAGGATCTCACACCAAAAAGGTAAAACTATGAATACGAAATGCAGTTTTAAAACTTCTATGTAAGAGATTTTATACAGTACTAATAAGATAAGACCCTTAAATCTTCAAATATACGGTATCCCGTTGCTTTTTGCAGGACTTATGTTCTTTATATGCATTGCAAAAAGAACTGCAAATATGTAGATTTTATACGGTACTAAATGCTTCCCAAACACTTTCTAAACTTACTCATTAATACAGTAATATTTTAATTTTGTATTGCAACAATATTTTAAATCAAAATAGAAACACAGTATAGTTACTGATACTGTATCGTAAAGTCATTTTCTATGTGTACAACATGTGTATTAGAATTGACAAGTGAAAATTTAAATGCAAACTTAAATACAGTGTGAACAGTTCAGTTAATAATACAGTACCCACTATATTCCAAACAAAATCTCGAGATCTAGTGAAAAAAAAAAAAAAATCACTAAATTGGCAACACTTAACGGATATTTGTTTTTATGGCATTATGATGCTGTTCCAGTATACCAAAATAAAATGCAATACAGGGCCATGAACAAATGCAGGTATACTGTATCATTTTAATGAAATTTAAATATGTAGAAAACTTTCTGGAAGACAATGGAAGTGGTCCCAAATCTACGCTATCCTCTATGTAGAAAATATTTACACCTACACCTTTCAGTGATACATAGAGATACCACTATAAAATCTAACACTCTAAAAAATCTTAAAATATGGATATCAAATTTTAAATGAATTTAAGCATACGACACCAACTAAGAGTTAACTGACCTGGAAACATAGCAAACTAGATCAGGAAGCATTCGTTGGTACTTCAAGGAGTGAACACTTTGAATGAGCTTCCCAATTCAGTTAGGAATGCAGAAGGCACAAACTGGTCCAGTAGGCAATACAGTATTCAACCTATGCAGGTGTCCAAGACTAAAAGACAAGGCGCAGGAGTTAGAGGCTGCATAGTCTTTTCCTATAGAAGTATCCAAGCATATTGTGTGAAATGAAGAAAAAGAAACTAATACCTGGAATGAGTTTCCTAGTTTTCCAATGCAAAAAGATGCAAATTTGATCGCAAACTAGACAAGTATTGATCCAGTAGGTAAACCACTATTTGACCTATACACGAGTTATATTGGGGCAAAATGAGGGCGAAACAGTAAAACTAAGAAATATGGGGCTATAAGAATAGTGAAAAGTATTCACTATTTCACCTATACATGAGTTTACAGAGACTAAAAGACGAGGCATAGAGCAAGAGTTACAGGCTGCATAGCCTATTTCCTGAAGTATCAAGCTATATTGGGGGTGAAACAGTAAAACAAAGAAATACAGTGTTATAAGAATAGTGAAAAGTACATAGTAATTCTAAGCAACGTTGGGTCTTCCGGCTAGTAAATATAAACTAGACGTTTTAACTCACTAAAAAGTTATAGCCTATTGACTTCAATGAGTGTTTTATATCAAATTGTTGGTTGAATATAGTTAAATTTGTGCTTTTTGCATTAAATACTAATTCCTATTAATTTTAACTGTGCATTAATACTGTAATTCTTAGTTTGCTGCATCTTAAAACCAAGATCCTTAAAAAATTTTTAAAAAAGTTAAAAAAAAATTCAGCCAGATCGGTGCAGTAGTTTCGGAGACAAAAATGGAATGGACAGAGACAGACAAAGAAATAAAAATTAATGCTCGCAATTCTTGATTACCCATGCAGAGGTGATAATAACTATGATTAATATTAACACTTCCACCCAGTCATGGCAGAGAGAACAAGAAAAATCTACCAATTAAATAAAGAGTTCAGTTTGAAATTCCACAGATTACTGAAAATAAAACGTGTCTGAAAAACTGAATATAAAAAACAATATGAAAATAATCTGAAATCCAGATCAGTTTAGTAGTTTTGTTTTATGTTATTTAATTTGGTCATTCTGGTGAAAAAATTACGATTTTATGTTCTTTCTAATATTTATTCATGGTGTTTGGTTTTATTGACTTTATGTCAAATTGTTGGTTAAATATAGTTTAACTTGTGCTCATTTTTGCATTAAATACTAATTCCTATTAATCTTAACTGTGCATGAAGACTAATTCTTAGTTTGCTGCATCTTAAAACCAAGGTCCATAAAAAAATACAATTTCAGCCAGATCGGTGCAGTAGTTTCAGAGAAAAAAAAACGGAATGAACAGACAGAAATAAAAGTTTAAGGCTCTCACAATTCTTGATTACCCATGCGGTAGTGTTGAAAAGTATTAGTTAACAGTTTTCAATCTTTTAGGACTTGAACGCTCAATATGTGCAAGGTGATATAACTAATTAATATTAACACTTCAAACCTAGATAGGGCAAGACAAATCTAATTAAAGAAAGGGTTCTGTTTGAAACTCCACAAAAATAAAATGTGTCCGAAACCTTGAATATAAAAACCAATATGAAAATAGATTTTAATTCATCAGTCTAGTAGTTTTGTTTTATGGCATATCCACCCTTTCTGTTATTTAATGCCAACTCTGATCATTTTGGTAAAAAAATAAAAAATTATGATTTCATGTTTTATATATCTTCAAATATTTATTCATGGTGCTTGGTTTGGTTTTACAAAGGAAAACACTTTCCTTTTGGCTTGGTAGAACAGGATCGAGTTTTGAAAAGGAAAAGAAAACATCAATGTTTGTTGCTTTTTAGGTCAAGATGGTGGTATCTTTAGGCAGCCTGATATAGTAAAGTAGATTTTATACTTTTTCCATAATTTAAAATTTTTGAATGTCATATCTTGCTTGATGCAGCCTTTTAGATACATTGATTTTTTTTTAAGTTAGGAGAGTTGATACAAGACACTTCAGTTTAATTTTCATATTAGAGTATATGGACTATACGTTTGTACAGATACATTTAAAGTTAAATAGCTATACCCTTAGATTGGTCCATTACCAAGAGTTCAAAGAACTGTTAAGGACATTCAAAATCAACAATTATTAATACGAAACCTAGAACTTTCAGATTTTAGTTGCCAGCTTCAATTAGCGGATTTGGCAATAAAAACGCCAGAGATCAATGCGTTTCCTATGATGTGCATTTGGTACGGTTTCAAGTTTTGGACTAGTTTAAAAATGAGGATATTCCTCATTTTACCAGGGGTGTGATCAGGTTGTCACATAGAAAAAAAAAATGGTAGGAGGGGGAAAGATAGGATTTTAGACACCAAACAAGATCTTGGTCAAAAGAGACTTCAACTGCAGTGCATAACATTGGTTGGAACTACGATATCAGTGATGACCATAATGCTTACAATGTAGAAGGCAAATTTATCTCTAAAGGACATAATTGGCTTTGACAACGGAAGGTGCCATAAACTTCCACGTGATCATAAATCAAATACAAGACCAAGACATTTTATAGTGTGGCTGAATAAAACATGTCCAACCCATTTCCCCTGCAAGAGTTTAAAAGACTTGTCTCATGCTAATCACTTCATATCAATTGGGAAAAAACATGGAATATTTTTCCAAGAAATAAACTACATTTCATAATACCTATCAACAAAGAATGGCAACTAGGACACTGATGACCTAGGGACACAGGTATTAGCAAGAATACGAATTTCATGCTCCCTTAACTCATATATCCTGGAGAACCTTCAACATTCATACAATAGCAGTCACCATTCTTAATTTTGATAGATTTTCAATTATATTTTTTACTTGTGTCAGCAAGAGACAATTGACTTTTAATTTCTTTTTTTTTTTAGAAATAATGCTCAAATTATTTTTGAACTCTAATATCAATTAATAGTCTCAAAACACACACAAGTGATAGTGCATAACAGTAGGGGAGATAATTCAATATATATTCAAGTGAACACTTGCATCAACAGATGCGAAGTATTAGTATTGTTTGCAATGTAAATACAACACCTCCGCCCCCATCAAAAATGAATTTAAGTTTTTTTAATTCACTAATTTTTTTATAATCTAAGGTTATAAATCTACCAGTAATTTTGTTAAACTGTCTCTTACGTTATTGTCTGGTCATTGACTGTATCTGAATGTATATACACCCACAACAGTCTTTAGATTAGACAACACTGCTAGATCATACATATACACAGCACGTAGACATAAATGCCATTATATATACACAGCACCACTACACACATACAAAAATTAACGCTAGACACACAGGTAGATTATATATAGATACACACACACACACACACACACACACACACACACACACACACACAGTGTGCGTCTTGTATTTGAGCACGTCACTTATTTCATCTTTTATCCATTTCATCTTTTACTTTGTTTCTTTCAGAAAATTCATTATGGCAGATAACTCGGGAAATGAAAAGACATGCTGCAATAATGGCAGAACAAAGTGATTTGCAAATTGCATGATTTCTAAAAGAATTAGGACAAAACTGGTCCAATTTCTCCAGTTGCTAAATGCAAAAAGCATCAACAATGCTCTGATAGCATCAGAACACCTGAATTTGTTCCAAGAGTTCAGAACATCATTGAGTTAATGAGGTCAATTGCAAAAGATCTTAATGTCTCAGAAGCCACAATTCGTAGGACTTGTCATGAAAATCTTCGATACAAGTCATATGTGATGAAGAAAGGCCAGTTTATCTGCGGGACCAAAGAAAACCAGTTGGTAAGATCCAAGAGGCTTTTTTAAGCAAACTGAAACATCCTGCTGAGCAATACATTCTTTGGGTTTTTTCAGCCGAAAAAATTTTTGACCAAGACCAAAAGGTAAACCAAAGAAATGACAGATGGCTATGTGCTGACCCTTCTGAAGTTCCAAGAGTCACGCACACAAAATTTCCAGCAATTGTTATGGTTTTGGAGGTGGTTAGCAATGACGGACATGTGATGCCACCGCATTTCTTTCCACAAGGACTAAAAATTCTGCTGCTTACATTGAAGTCATGAGTACTGTTATGAAGCCTTCGATTGATAGAGTAAGAAATGGAAAGTCCTACATCTTTCAACAAGACACTGAACTGGCACATAAGGCTCAGAAGACAAGAATGGTTAGCAGAGAATATCCATGATCACATTACCCCCAATTTGTGGCCTCCAAGCTCTCCAGACCTAAATCCGTTGGATTATTATGTGTGGGGCGTTGTTGAGAGAGATGTTAATAAACATCATCATAACACTAAAGATTCTCTGAAAGCATCCATAGAGTAATGCAGGATATCGACGAGGACCATGTTAAACGTGCCTGCCAACGGTTTAGGTCTCGAATAGAAACTGTAATTGATGCTGAGGGCGATTTCTTTTAATAAAGCTAACTTTTTATGTACAATAAAGTGACTTTTTGTAATACCGATTTTTTTGTTTATCTTTTTGATTATTTTTAAAAAGGAAATATGTTCTCATACCAGACGCACCCTCTGTGTGTGTGTATATATATATATATCCACTTATCTTGTGCTTCCTTTTTTAAAATTAAATGTTTTTAACTCTTTTTCAAGATGTCTTTTAACATGTTTTATCAATCATTTTTCATATATATATATACCTATATATATATATGTATATATATATATGTTCTCATACCAGACGCACTCTCAATGTATGTATATATATATCTGCCAGTTATACTATGCAACTGGTAGGATTATTTAGTCTGCTATGCAACATTTTAGCTTTGATGTCCAAGCTTGACAATATATATTTAACACCTACATATTCAAGTGAACACCTGTATCAACCAACTTGAATATTAGTATTGCTTGTAATGTAAACACCTTTCTCCCTATCCCAAGTGAAGAGTTTTAATTTTTTAATCTTTACTTTTAAAAATGTAAAAGCTATACACTAGTTACCTCCCCTTGACAGCTTATTTTTTTAACACTAAAAACATTATTCAAGAGAATATTTTTCATAGGCAACATACAAGTAACAAACTTACTGTCATTTCTAACTAATGTGAGTGAAGAAATCTCTTCAAATAAAAAAGCTACTTAATGCTATTTAAGAATCTTAACTTTTTACTGTTTCCTTGCATAGTCCAATTTCCTGAGTCAGTAGTTTACAGCATATATGTAAGATACGGTAGTTACCTCCCCTTCCATAACTTGGAATATAAAAATTCAAGAATCTCATTGAAAGGTTTTGAAGAGGATGCCTAGAATGTAAATTAACAAAAGTTAACTGTTCCATAATAAAATGAAGCCATAACTTTAAACAGAAAGCCACCCACAAAAATTCATTTCACTTACTTTGGTTGGGTTCTGGAAACTGATCTCTTTGGGCTGAAATAAACAATTACACCAAGAAAATCTCAGACTTTGGGCTGTAAAAGTTTTCTGGAACAAACAGCCAGCACCATAGTTTCCATTTATAAGGAATGAACCCTGCTGCAGAAACGTATGTTATAAAGATGCTACACAACTAGTCTTCAAAAGATTGATTTTCTTCATGATTAAACATGTTGGATAGGGTACGCAATGAGTATGCCTGATCATCGCTTGAAGCAATGAGTCCTTTAACTAAGAGCTGCTGGAGTTTATTATATCTATTATATAAAGAATAGTTGTGTGTGTATGTGTGTTTGTACGTCCAGCTAAAAGTCAAAAATACAAAGCCAAAGAACCACAAAATTAACATATTTTTAATTCACAATGCCTAAGATGAATATATAAAATATAGAATGAATTATTCATTCTTTTGGGGACAACTGGATCTATCAGAGTGGGCTGAACAAGGGAGAAAAGAAATAAGATGTTGTAGTAGAAAAATGTTACCCCCCGCCCCCTTCAGGGCAACTAACCCTGCTATAAAAAAACAAAAACAACTGCTCATCTTCCAGTATTGCAATACAGAGATGAAGGTGGCTAAGTTGTTAATAATATGGACGGACAACCTGGGTTTGCAAAGTTAGAATGAGTTTGTTCCATAGAAACACTTTCACTTGATGGTGACAACCTTGACGGTGTCACTTCAATAAGTAACCAATGTCTTTCTAGAAAGAATTCTTAGTAGAAAGATACTAGGGAAATGAATACCAACAATCATCCAATTCACAAAAAATGAATGATTAATGCTTCACAAAAACACTAAAAACAACTTGACTATGGCTAGGGATCTTTATCCCTATTTTGTGGTGAGAGTTTAGTTCTGTGCAGTTCTAGGAGGTTCACCCACCCAAGCCTTGCCTTCTATCTTTTAGAAGGGGTTAGTTTATTGCTAATCGCCTGAAACACCCTCACCAGGAAGTGCTGATCGAGCTGCCCAGGCACCTTCTGCAAGTCAGAGGGCCCCCTCGTCGGGGCTCAGACTTCTCAATCTCACTTTCCAACCCTGGTGTCAGAGTTCTTACAGTGAGAGAACTAACATTTGATTCTCTACAGACCAGTCTGAAAAGTCATCCATGCCATGGCAAAAGATCTAATTATATATATATAAAGACAAGTCAACAGCATTACTTGTTGGAGAGTTTGTGGTTCACACGTTGTCTTCTCAACCAAATGAAGTGGCTCCAGTATCAATGATACCAACCCTTCCTATATCACTCCCATGTTAGGCTGTCATTAGAAGATGGTTTGGTTTATAAAAAAATCCTTAGCAGTAATCTTAGTCTTCAATACAACTGACCTTCAGCTACTGCTTTCTGGTATCTATTTGCAAACAAAAACGTAGAATCACATTAAATGATATGGTTGAGGATGAACTTGATACTCTGGCATGAGGTGACCAACTGATTGATTGGTTTTACTCGTAGTCTAAGGGTAAACTGGTTTTCAGGGCATTAAGTTTGTCTGCATGGGTCAAAGTCAGTAAATTTGTGCGATTAGAACAAAATCTGTTGGAAAAACAGAAAGAATGCCAACCTATTTTTCAAAACGAGTTCGGTATACAAAACTAAATGACATTTTAAAAGGCGAGTAGTTTTGCTTTTCAAAGAATTACTAGTCGTAAACTTTAGGCTGTTCTGAGAAACTAGATATATGACAGATTAAGAAATAAAAGAAACAATTTCATTTGTACTGAAAAGTTGAAAAATGAAAACAAGTTTCAATCTTGTGAAGTGAATAAGTATTAATAGGCCAAGACATATTTAAGAAACTATGAATTTAAGTTTTAAATTATTTAAAATTTATAAGTTATTGATTATTATTATTACCATGTGATCCGCTCGGCTAAAAAGTGCAACATTATTCCACCAGCACCTGACATCTATTGCCAATCAGCAACTGGCAGTTCTGTACAAAGTGTAACAGAAGCTCATCTATCACATCTTACTTTATGATCAGCTAAGAAGAAATTAATCTATGGACAGTTAAAAGTGGTTCAAGGACAGTAAAAATGTTATATTGTAAACTGTAATAACAGAGGAACACTTAGCAGCTGAAAAAAGAATGATGCTTTGCACACCATGACTACCTCTAGGTTAGCTCTTTTGCCATTATTGGTTACTTTTGCATTCTAGTTTAGAATTGTGTGTGCGACTAAAATTTCTCTGCTGAAGTATCATTAACATTGTAAATTTTATTTAGCAATACTGAATAATTTGACATACAAAACTCTAGATCACATCTTAAAGTTTAGTTTTTCTTTCCACAGAATTTTTAAAGGATTCTCTGAAAACTGGACATTTATGATAGATCAAGGGAGGAGGGATAAAGCAGTGGTTCCTAAAACCTTAAATAAAGAAAACGCGGTATCCTCAGGTTCCGTAAACCCTACTACCCTCGGGTCAGATGGAGATGGAAATCGTTCGCCCTTCGTGTGCTCGTGGGTTTGCTTCTGGTCGCGGGTTGAGCCAACATCGCAGGCATGCCCAACTGGAAGATCTCACCCAGGACAGGGTTGCTGGGCCCTGTCCCGGTTCGGCCTGGAGTTCGGAGGAGGATGCGCTATTGTCAGCCTGCGCATCTGAGATGAGGGATCTGTATCTAACAAAGGTGGAGCTGTGTATTGCGATCTTTCCTCGCTTTGGCCATGTGGCTGAGGCAGTGAGAAAGCGCCTTATTCACCTGGGCAAGCAGCAGTCTTCAGCAGTGTGATTTGCAGGGCTCTGCCATGGATGATCGGAGCTGGTGGCCAAAGGTGGAGTATCAGCTTGATGCGGGTTGCTGGGGAGCTGGATTCATCCTTGGATCAGGCTCGCATCGAATTGCGGCAGATTCTTGGTTTAATCCGCCAGGGTACCGACCTGGAGGTGGAAACCAGGCAGATCGACACCTTCCTCCTGCGCTACCTTTCCCTGTCCACTGGAGGGGAGGGGGATGATGCGCTAAGATCGGGTCGGCCGCTTCATCACAAGCGGTCTGGGAGGTTGGCTCACAAGAGTCAGCTTCACAGGAGGAAAGGCTCTAGACCGAGGTCTGTGGCCCCGAAAGGTAACAAGAGGGCATTGCGGAGGGCGGCTTATGCTGCCATTCAGCGACTTTACAGTGTTAAGAGGAAGGACTGCGCCGACGCGGTCCTCTCTGCGAGATGGATAGATGCTACATTGCATGCTAAACGAGGTCTTCCAGAGGTGTCCGTAGACTTCTAGGAGCAGAAGTTGTCCGCACCCGGCGAGCCAGATAAAAGACCGGTGCAGTCTATGGGGGCACGAGTGGTGGTCTGTGCTTGCCCCCTCTGTGAGGAAGAGATGGAGAGTTCCCTAAAGGCTATGCTCAGTTCCTCGCCTGGCTTGGATGGTCTCTCAGCCGATGAGGCCTTGCAGCGGTGCAAACTAGTGACAGCCACCTTAAACCTCGTGCTGCTTTGTGAAGCACCTCCGCCTACTCTAATCCGATCTAGAGTCTACCTTATTCCAAAGTCGCAGGATGCTAGTGAGCCCACCCTCCTGCATCCAATTGCTGTCTCCCCTATACTACTGCGCTGCCTCCATTGTACACTAGCGCAGCGATGGGCTCAGGTGTGTGAATTTCCCAATCAGTTTGCTTTCCAGGCTAAGGACGGATGCCTGGAAGTTACCACTGTCTGAACGCCATCTTAAAGAGTGCCCATAAGGAGACACGAGATCTGTGCGGTGATGATCAATGTGTCCAAAGTGTTGGACACCATCAATCACGACTCAATCTGCCGGGCGGTGCTAAGGTTCGCCACACCAGGTCCCTTGGTGCACTACATCCGGGCGAATTATGGTGCTGCGACCAGCGTGCTTGGAAACCGGGTTTTTCACCCTACCCGTGATGTTCGCAAGGGTGACCCTTTGTCGCATCTGCTTTTCAATATAGTCATGTCCAAGCTTGCTTATCCGATGGGGTCAATTGAGGTAGGGGCGTTGGCATATGCTGATGCCTTACTCTCCACTCCCAGACTCAGAGTTAAGCTTGAGGCGGTGGAGCTAGCTCTGGCGAGATCAGGTATGGTGATCAACCCCCGCTAAATCTCGGTGTCTCGCCATCGTGTCTAACAAGAAGGCGAAAAACGTACACCTGGCCACAGTGGAGCTCGTCTGGTGCTCAACCAGTCCGAGGCCTAGGGATCACCGATACTTTTGAGCTGCTCAGGGTCAGTTTTGACTGAAGGGGGATACTTCCCTTTCCACACCGTAAGGTAGTCCATGACTGGCTCAGTGAGTTGCATTCGTCTCCGTTGAAGCCGCAGCAGCGCATTGAGCTCTGGCGGGGATATGCGATGCCCCGGCTCTTGCATTCAATGGTCTTGGGCAATTTTTTTTCCTGTTGTAAAGTTCCAATCTTTGATCATAAATATTTTTTTTTTTTACTTCTTCAAAATGAAGTAATTATTATACTAAAAACAGATGCAAAATGTCTGCTTTATAAAATGTGAATATCTTAATAGTCTAAAACAAATTATGAATTTAAGTTTTAAATTATTTAAAACTTGATGTTACATTTGACTTCCAGTAACTTATTTTAAATACTGAAAGAAAACAAAGTATGGGTTATCTCCCCTTGTAATCACTACTAAAATAAAATTTTAAATACTGACTGTGCAATCATCCTGTAAGATTCAGAAGACAGAATGTGATGCTTTGCACGTCATTCGAGTTTAAAAGTGAGTGAGTGATCTCCCTGCTGAAGTATTAGAAAACAAACCTTGTGAATTTTATTTACTAAAAAATTCACAAGCACCAATTCTTTAAACAGGGTATTCAAATATATACCATGCTTAATACACAAACTACAATTAAAATAAAGGATATAATTTTGTTTTCACACAAGTGGTTGCAGTTACTAAAGACAATTTATGTTTCTTTTTCGAGATTTGGAAAGAAGGGGATAGAAAGTGATAATGGTGGAAATCTATTGGACAGTGTGATTGTTGTTGTACCCCCCCCCCATTTTTTTTTTTTTTTTTACCTTACATATAAACTAAATTGTAGACACTGGAAGTAGTGCTCATTGACCAAATTGATAAAGTATAGTCTGCTCCACTTGAAAACTGGAGATATTAGTCTTAAAAAGGAAAAATTAAAAACACTATATTGTCCACAGAAAATGTTTAAAGCAAGACAATACAGTCTATACCTACATATATCATGTATTCAGAATTTTAATTTGACACAGACACTAGAAGTGGAAAATAACAACCAGAACATGATGCAACTGTATTCTAATGCAATCATCCTCTAAGATTCTGAAGACAGAATGTGATGCTTTGCATATTATGAGTACATTTGCGTTTAGAATGTGTGACTAAAATCTCCCTGCTGAAGTATTATAAACAAATCTTGCTAGTTTTATGACCAGTATCAACTCTTTAAACAAGTTATTCAAATATATACCAGGCTTATTACACAAACTATGATTAAAATAAAGATACAGGATATAATTTTGTTGGGGTTGCAGTTACCGAAGACATAGTTTATGTTTCCTTTTCAAGATTTATAGTTAAAACTAGTTAACATGTGAAAACCAACCAATATATACAAAAAGATTGACGGAGTAGATTTGCAGAGGGCAAGAAAGAGATAATGGTGGAAATCTGGACAATTGGATCGTCTTTGTAGCCTTTTTAATCTTACATATAAACTAAATTTTTGATACTGAAATAGTGGTCATTATTGACCAAATTGATAATCAAAGTATAGGCTGCTCCACTTGAAACAGGAAATATAATCAGTCTAAAAAAAAAAAAAAAAAAAAAAAAAAAAAAAAAAAAAAAAAACCCTGTCCACATGCAAAAATCAGAAAATGTTTAAAGCAAGACAGAGTTTATACCTACATACATCATGTATACAGGGCTCTAATAAATTATTTCAGAATTTTAATTTGACACTAGAAGTGGAAAATAACCAGAACATCTACAAATGTAGAAAAGTGAAAACAGAAATCAAAAAATCCCCCCCCCCTCATTAATCATTATGAAATATTAACTGAATTGTGTCTACATTTTGTTATTGGTGAAGAGATATTTTCCACTTAAGAACCATGAATTTAACAGCTTTTCTGTTTTAAATGTCCAAAACAAGTACAGTTGAATTCCTTTTGTAATTGTGAATTTCCTTGCATTAAGTGCAAAGTCTACAATGTTCAACTTGGTATCCCTAGAGATTTAAATTGCATTTTAAAAAATTATTTTAGGTTTTGAAAATAAAATACTCCAAGCTTTAGAATATATGTATATTATACACGTTCAACCTATAGTACAAAAATCAAATAGATTAATTATAAACTCCTCAAAAAAGGTAAATCTAATGACCCATCCCTCAAATTATACTCGTAAGATCATGCATTTAAAACCTAATAATTAGAAAAAAAAACAAAAAAACATTAACTTAACTTTAAGCCAATATAAATTTACGAGCTCATTTGAGGAAGGTGTTCATAACAGAATATACATTCTCTGTGTATTCAGACAGTTTTCATTAGGCAGATGAAATCGCATGGAGTGTGATTATTCTCTTTTTGGTTTGTAAATTTTCGTCGAATTGTTGCAGATAGAATCCACAGGTTTTGTTATTTTGCTAAGCTTAAAAAATGTGGCAATTTAGTTTTTAAGGTAGATACAAGTATGACTATTGAATGCTGCATGTGAAATCATGGTCACATATTGGAGGCGTGGCTAAATAAATGTGGTCACATCATATAGGAGGCGTGGCTAAATAAATGTACGAGCAGTATTTAAATGGGTTAATTCTAATGAAGATATTAATACAGATCCTCCAAACTACTGAAGTAAATAAAATCATTGTCTCTCTGGATGTCGGAATTATTTTCACTAATGCCCGAGTACGTAAAACAATGAAGACAATAATTCATCTCTTCCTCCACTTAAAACGAACCGTATAATGTAATATAGTTTCTGTTCACACTAAGTTGAGCTATCACAAAGATTGTATTCAGAGTCAAACAACACATTCCATCCAAGGTTAGACATGCAAATTATTCACCATCAGGTTTTGAATAATACTTACGGTTCAGACATCTGTGAACACCTTATAATTAACAGCATTTGTGCCTCCAGGTTTAGTGGACCTGTTCTCCGTCCTGATAAGTCACTCACTTTTCATTTGAAAATTCTTGAAGCCATCTACATAAAGTCTGTGGCCTCTTTGCAAACAAAAAGATCTTTTAGGACTATCTGATTATTTCCCTACCCCGCTTTGGTCCCCCACAGTATTTCCATTGATTTTTTTTTTTTTTTTTTTTTTTAATTTAAAAAATCGTAGTTTAACCTTGCTTTAGTCATGTTGAGTGAGGCACGAAACTAATCAGCCAGGGTTTACATTTTTTACTATTTCATTCAATATGTTGAATAAATTTTGTCCATTATATCAAAATTCTGTACTAAATATATTCAATTAATAGGCAATGCTTCAAGTGAAGGTAAAAAAAAAAAAATTCATTTCAATTTGCGCAGCTAACATGACATCCCTGCTGATGACTTATTTTTAGTTGTTTTTAGTCTTCAAAACCTATCCATGTTGTTTTTAGTCTTCAAAACCTATCCATTTTAGATACATAATTTCAATGCAGGTAAAAAAAAAAAAAAAATTCTTATACGTACATACAGTGTAATATTGATTAATATGTACCTATAAGAACTGAAGCTACTAATTAAGAGCTCTGCATTTGTGAATAGATATATTTATGGTATCAATTTAGAAAATTTAGATTTTTCTCAAAATTGTTTAACTACAGGTACGGTATATTAATACTTCACAATTGGTATGAAAGTGTTCCAAAAGTGATCTTAATTTGTCATGGATCAACCTTTACATTTAATTAAGTCTTATCCTCTAGTGCTAAGACTAGTGATGAGCCAAAAGAGACTTGGTTCATAACTTTTCCATAAATGAATACAATAGATCAGTGAGAATTTGAATTCAACACCAATTTCATAGTCTGTGTGGTTATCCATTAGGCCCAGGTAATGTGCAAGACGAAAAATTCCAAGTTATACCACCCATCAGACTTTGTTCCTTTTCCATCCAGAAATAACATGATAACTTGTCATGGATCAACCAAGAAAACATAATTCAAACAAACAAACGAATGCCAATGAAAAACAAAGAAAAAACCTTGCAGTTCTGAATTTGTAATACATATCGGAAAGAAGATCCAGATCAGGCAGCAAGGGACACCGTTCGTTGAACCACCAGTTTGCACACCATACTCAAAAAATTAAAAGTGTGCAGTCGATACGATATTAAGACAGCATTTGAAATTGGTGCATAAAAATACTCGAGAAATTAAAATACTTGAGAAAATTTTTAAAAAAGACGCAATAATTTTATTATAAGATTATGACATGCTGAACATATTGGCGTTAAAACAAATTTAGTATTACATACGAAGTAGGAAAATAAATTTTTAATCAAAATACAATTATATATCAACATACATTTGGAGTTACTGTATAATAATAATTTTATTTATGTCAGTAAATCTCACATTGCTAAAAATGCTTCTTACTCGATTCTGTCAACATATCTGGGATATATGTGTTATGAAATTTAAATACGTAGAAAACTTTCTTAAGACAATGGAAGTGGTTCCAAGTCTTTACGCTATATATAGAAGATATTTACGCACCTACACGGGGATAACACCTCAGACTTAAAATATAGATAGCAAATTTTTTATGAATTTCAGTGTATGACAAAGATAAAGAGTTTCCAACATTTCAGCTTCTGATTATATTAACGGACCCAGAAGCATACAAAACTCTAGATCAGGAAGCATCCATTGGTATTTCAAGGAGTGAACACTTTGAATGAGCTTCCCAATTTAGTTAGGAATGCAGAAGGCATGAACGAATTTGATCGCAAACCGATCCAGCCTATGCAGGTGTCTGAGACACAAAGACAAGGAGCAGGAGTTACAGGCTGCATCGTCTTTTTCCTATATCACGTGAAATAAAGAAAAAATAGAGACCAAGAAATATGGGCCTCAAGTAGTGAATACCTGGAGTGAGTTTCCTAGTTTTTCAATGCAAAAAGACAAACTAATTCATATGAGATTACAAAAACTAAGACTAAAAGACGAGGCATAGAGCAGGAGTTACAGGCTGCATAGCCTATTTCCTGAAGAAGTATCAAGCTATATTGGGGTGAAATGAGGGCGAAATGGTAAAACAAAGGAATATGGTGTTATAAGAATAATGAAAGTATATATATAGGATTATCAAACAATTATGGTACATGGATACGTATTTGTTTATCAGTCACATGTGTACTTATTAGTTTCTGTTATTTTCAGATCTTGATCATTGTCAATCTTTATTCGTTGATTAAACAAAGAGCAGACTCTTATTTAATATATAGTAGAAATCCTCATCCAATCCTAAGCAACGTTGGGTCTTCCTGCTAGTAAATATAAACCAGACGTTTTAACTCACTAAAAAGTTATAGCCTATTGACTTCAATGAGTGTTTTATATCAAATTGTTGGTTGAATATAGTTAAATTTGTGCTTTTTGCATTAAATACTAATTTCTATTAATTTTAACTGTGCATGAATACTGTAATTCTTAGTTTGCTGCATCTTAAAACCAAGATCCTTAAAAATTTTTTAAAAAAGTTATAAAAAAAAAAAAAAAAAAAAAAAAAAAAAAAAAAAAAAAAAAAATTCAGCCAGATCGGTGCAGTAGTTTCGGAGACAAAAATGGAATGGACAGAGAAAGACAAAGAAATAAAAATTAATGCTCGCAATTCTTGATTACCCATGCAGAGGTGATAATAACTATGATTAATATTAACACTTCCACCCAGTCATGGCAGAGAGAACAAGAAAAATCTACCAATTAAATAAAGAGTTCAGTTTGAAATTCCACAGATTACTGAAAATAAAACGTGTCTGAAAAACTGAATATAAAAAACAATATGAAAATAATCTGAAATCCAGATCAGTTTAGTAGTTTTGTTTTATGTTATTTAATTTGGTCATTCTGGTGAAAAAATTACGATTTTATGTTCTTTCTAATATTTATTCATGGTGTTTGGTTTTATTGACTTTATGTCAAATTGTTGGTTAAATATAGTTTAACTTGTGCTCATTTTTGCATTAAATACTAATTCCTATTAATCTTAACTGTGCATGAAGACTAATTCTTAGTTTGCTGCATCTTAAAACCAAGGTCCATAAAAAAATACAATTTCAGCCAGATCAGTGCAGTACTTTCGGAGAAAAAAAAAACAAATAAACAGACAGAAATAAAAGTTTAAGACTCTCACAATTCTTGATTACCCATGCGGTAGTGTTGAAAAGCATTAGTTAACAGTTCTCAATGTTTTGGGACTTGAATATGTGCAAGGTGATATAATTAATTAATATTAACACTTCAAACCTAGATAGGGCAAGACAAATCTAATAAAAGAAAGGGTTCTGTTTGAAACTCCACAAAAATAAAATGTGTCCGAAACCTTGAATATAAAAACCAATATGAAAATAGATTTTAATTCATCAGTCTAGTAGTTTTGTTTTATGGCATATCCACCTTTTCTGTTATTTAATGCCAAATCTGATCATTTTGTTAAAAAAATAAATTATGATTTCATGTTTTATATATCTTCAAATATTTATTCATGGTGCTTGGTTTGGTTTTACAAAGGAAAACATTTTCTTTTGGCTTGGTAGAACAGGATCGAGTTTTGAAAAGGAAAAGAAAACATCAATGTTTGTTGCTTTTTAGGTCAAGATGGTGGTATCTTTAGGCAGCCTGATATAGTAAAGTTGATTTTATACTTTTCCCATAATTGAAAATTTTTGAATGTCATATCTTGCTTGATGCAGCCTTTTAGATACATTGATTTTTTTTTAAGTTAGGAGAGTTGATACAAGACACTTCAGTTTAATTTTCATATTAGAGTATATGGACTATACGTTTGTACAGATACATTTGAAGTTAAATAGCTATACCCTTAGATTGGTCCATTACCAAGAGTTCAAAGAACTGTTAAGGACATTCAAAATCAATTATTAACACGAAACCTAGAACTTTCAGATTTTAGTTGCCAGCTTCAATTAGCGGATTCGGCAATAAAACGCCAGAGATCAATGCGTTTCCTATGATGTGCATTTGGTACGGTTTCAAGTTTTGGACTAGTTTAAAAACGAGAATATTCCTCATTTTACCAGGAGTGTGATCAGGTTGTCACAGAAAAAAAAAATGGTAGGAGGGGGAAAGATAGGATTTTAGACACCAAACAAGATCTTGGTCAAAAGAGACTTCAACTGCAGTGTATAACATTGGTTGGGACTACAATATCAATGATGACCATAATGCTGACAATGTAGAAGGCAAATTTATCTCTAAAGGACATAATTGGCTCCGACAACGGAAGGTGCCATAAACTTCCACGTGATCATAAATCAAATACAAGACCAAGACATTTTATAGTGTGGCTGAATAAAACATGTCCAACCCGTTTCCCCTGCAAGAGTTTAAAAGATTGGTTAAAAAAAAAAAAAAAAAAAAAAAAACTTTTCTCATGCTAATCACTTCATATCAATTGGGAAAAAACATGGAATTTTTCCCAAGAAATAAACTACATTTCATAATACCTATCAACAAAGAATGGCAACTAGGACACTGATGACCTAGGGACACAGGTATTAGCAAGAATACGAATTTCATGCTCCCTTAACTCATATATCCTGGAAAAATTTCAACATTCATACAATGGCAGTCACCATTCTCCATTGAATACATACTACCTACAAAGATCTACATAAAAACATAGCCAATACCACCGAAAATCTACACACAATCTACGATAAATAACCTTTCATGGCATTAAATGACTTAACTCGATCGATATGCTTTTACTGACAGAACTGGTAAAGCGTAATATCAGAACAAATACTACACTTTGCTCCTAGCCAAAAAGCCAAAGTCTTTCAAGCTACCTAAAATGGTACTAAAAATTCTCCATACCCAACCTGTACAACCCTGCCTTAGTGAAGTAGGGTGGTAGCAACATGGTAGTGTCGGACCAACCTGGTTCAAAGAGCTCTGATGAAAATCTAGAAGTCAACATAAGGATTGATCATCAAATAGTCTCTCAAATCCATAAGATAAACATACCAGTTACTGCTATGCAACTGTCATTATTTGGGCCAAACCTTGCCTAACTTTGTATGCATCAGCTGGGTTTTGCTACTTAGTTTTGAACTTCAACACCTGCAATCATACACGTCTAATGAATAGCTTCGGTTAATGAAAAAAGAAAAAAGCCATATATCACTGAACAGCAATCTACTGAATTCAAATTGAAACATCACAACCTTTTCCCATGTGTAAGTAGCGTAATGATAGAAGATTGTTTGATATTTATGAGATTCTGACTAAATCTTGCATTCCCTAACCATTAATAGGTTATGTCAGTTTCAATATACATAAATTATTTCCAATAACCAACATGACTCCCAAACATTACTGAACTATCATACCCGAATTAAATCATTACATCTAAATAGATTCTCCAACTTATCGACAATCGAAAGTTCTCAGTAATCTACTAAACATTTTTTTCGTATTTGTAGACTTGCAACCAAAAACTGAAGTTTTCAGCATTACACACACAAGTGATGGGGTGATTCTAATACTTCACTCCAGATTCTGATATAATTACAGATTCTCTTCTATATTCTAGATTCTGACTCAAGAAAAGTTAAAATAAAGAAAATTTCTATTACTTTTGAGGGAGGGGGGTAGGTTGTTGCTAGCAATCAGTCATTATATAGTTTTTTTTTAATTGACTAACTTCTTAATGTTTTCCCTTTTCATAAAGATTTTGATAGATTTTCAATTATATTTTTTTACTTGTGTCAGCAAGAGACAATTGACTTTTAATTTCTTTTTTTTTTTTTAGAAATAATGCTCAAATTATTTTTGAACTCTAATATCAGTTAATAGTCTCAAAACACACACAAGTGATAGTGCATAACAGTAGGGGAGATAATTCAATATATATTCAAGTGAACACTTGCATCAACAGATGCGAAGTATTAGTATTGTTTGCAATGTAAATACAACACCTCCGCCCCCATCAAAAATGAATTTAAGTTTTTTTTAATTCACTAATTTTTTTATAATCTAAGGTTATAAATCTATCAGTAATTTTGTTAAACTGTCTCGTACGTTATTGTCTGGTCATTGACTGTATCTGAATGTATATACACCCACAACAGTCTTTAGATTAGACAACACTGCTAGATCATACATATACACAGCACGTAGACATAAATGCCATTATATATACACAGCACCACTACACACATACAAAAATTAACGCTAGACACACAGGTAGATTATATATAGATATATATATACACACACACACACACACACACACACACACACACACACACAGTGTGCGTCTTGTATTTGAGCACGTCACTTATTTCATCTTTTATCCATTTCATCTTTTACTTTGTTTCTTTCAGAAAATTCATTATGGCAGATAACTCGGGAAATGAAAAGACATGCTGCAATAATGGCAGAACAAAGTGATTTGCGAATTGCATGATTTCTAAAAGAATTAGGACAAAACTGGTCCAATTTCTCCAGTTGCTAAATGCAAAAAGCATCAACAATGCTCTGATAGCATCAGAACACCTTAATTTGTTCCAAGAGTTCAGAACATCATTGAGTTAATGAGGTCAATTGCAAAAGATCTTAATGTCTCAGAAGCCACAATTCGTAGGACTTGTCATAAAAATCTTTGATACAAGTCATATGTGATGAAGAAAGGCCAGTTTATCTGTGGGACCAAAGAAAACCGGTTGGTAAGATCCAAGAGGCTTTTTTAAGCAAACTGAAACATCCTGCTGAGCAATACATTCTTTGGGTTTTTTCAGCCGAAAAAATTTTTGACTAAGACCAAAAGGTAAACCGAAGAAATGACAGATGGCCATGTGCTGACCCTTTTGAAGTTCAAAGAGTCACGCACACAAAATTTCCAGCAACTGTTATGGTTTGGGGGGTTAGGGTTAGCAATGAGGGGCATGTGATGCCACCGCATTTCTTTCCACAAGGACTAAAAATTCTGCTGCTTACATTGAAGTCATGAGTACTGTTGTGAAGCCTTCGACTGATAGAGTAAGAAATGGAAGGTCCTACATCTTTCAACAAGACACTGCACCGGCACATAAGGCTCAGAAGACAAGAATGGTTAGCAGAGAATATCCATGATCACATTACCCCCAATTTGTGGCCTCCAAGCTCTCCAGACCTAAATCCGTTGGATTATTATGTGTGGGGCGTTGTTGAGAAAGATGTTAATAAACATCCTCATAACACTAAAGATTCTCTGAAAGCATCCATAGTCAGAGTAATGCAGGATATCGACGAAGACCATGTTAAACGTGCCTGCCAACGGTTTAGGTCTCTAATAGAAACTGTAATTGATGCTGAGGGCGATTTCTTTTAATAAAGTTAATTTTTATGTACAATAAAGTGACTTTTTGTAATACCAATTTTTTTGTGTCTTTTTGATTATTTTTAAAAAGGAAATGTTCTCATACCAGACGCACCCTCTGTGTATATACAGTGATGATCATATTTATTGGCACGGTAAAATAAAAGTTAAATTTTGTCTAATAAATTCTAAAAAAGGGATTAAATTAAAGAAAATAACAAAGTATATTATGTATTTTTAACTGGCCTTTCCGATGCAGCAATCGGATTTTAGAAAAAATAAATAACAAAGGAACAACAAACATAATTGCAAAAAACCCTTGTTCAAAATTATTGGCACGGCTTTGTTTTTCTTTTAGTATCAGTATAATATCAATCAATTTCCAGTTTACGTGCTTTCTGAACTTTTTTATAGCCATATTATGCTTGTTTAACGCTAATTCAGTGAATAATTTTTTTCAGATAATTTTTAGATAGCGATTTATTTAAACTATTATGAGTGACTAAATTATAATTTTCAATCGCCATGGTTAAAACTAAGGAACAGCGAAGACATCAGGAAGCTTGTTGTAGCATGCCATACCAATGGGGAGGGCTATGATAAGATTTCAAAGAAGCTAAACCTTCCCAAATTCACTGTTAGAGCCATAATAAACAAGTTCAAATCGCAAGGCCACGTTATGAGTTTAGAGGGTAGAGGGAGAAAAAGGATTCTTTCCCCAAGAGATGAACGGAAAATTGTTCGACAAGTAAAACAAAACCCAAGGATCTCTGTTGGGGAGATTGTTGATAAACAGAGCACCTCTGGAGTGAATGTATCTCGACATACAGTTGGTAGAGTTTTGAAGAGAGCTGGTTTAAAAGCATGTCGTCCGAGAAAGACTCCCTTATTGAAGCCTATGCACCTGAAAGCAAGGCTAGCCTTTGCAAAACGTCATTGATAAAGATGTTGCATTCTGGAAACGTGTTCTATGGACTGACGAAACGAAAATAGAGTTATTTGGCCATAATAAAGTGTCTTATATTTACAGAAAATCTGGCGAAGCTTTCCTGCCTAAGAACACCATACCCACAGTGAAGCACGGTGGAGGCAGTTTGATGTTTTGGGGATCCTTTGCTGCCTCTGGACCAGGGCGACTTGTTAAGGTCACAGGTAGCATGAAAAAGGAAGATTATGTTAAAATATTGGATGAAAACCTGAAAGACTCTGCTAAAGAGCTCTCACTTGGTCGTCGTTGGTGGTTCATGCAAGATAATGACCCAAAGCATTTGGCTAAACTGACTAAGAAATGGCTTGAGGACAATCATATTAATGTTTTGGAGTGGCCATCACAAAGCCCAGACCTTAATCCAATTGAAAATTTATGGAGAACATTAAAATTGAGGGTAATGCAAAGGAAGCCTAAGAATCTTATTCAATTGGAGGATTATTGTCAGGAAGAGTGGGCTAAAATTACTACTGAAGAGTGCAACAACTGGGTTGTAAACTATGAAAAGCGACTGAGGAAGGTAATCAAGGCCAAATGCTATACAATTGATTATTAAATAAATCGTGCCAATAATTTTGAACAAGGGTTTTTTGCAATTATGTTTGTTGTTCCTTTGTTATTTATTTTTTCTAAAATCCGATTGCTGCATCGGAAAGGCCAGTTAAAAATACATAATATACTTTGTTATTTTCTTTAATTTAATCCCTTTTTTAGAATTTATTAGACAAAATTTAACTTTTATTTTACCGTGCCAATAAATATGATCACTGTATATATATATATATATATATATATCTGCCAGTTATACTATGCAACTGGTAGGATTATTTAGTCTGCTATGCAACACTTCTTTAGCTTTGATGTCCAAGCTTGACAACTTATATTTAACACCTGCATATTCAAGTGAACACAAGTATCAACCAACTTGAATATTAATATTGCTTGCAATGTAAACGCCTTTCTCCCTATCCCAAGTGAATAAGAGTTTTAATTTAATCTTTATCTTTCAAAATGTAAAAGCTATACACTAGTTACCTCCCCTTGACAGCTTATTTTTTTTAACACTAAAAACATTCAAGAGAATATTTTTCATAGGCAACATACAAGTAACAAACTTACTGTCATTTCTAACTAATGTGAGTGAAGAAATCTTTTCAAATAAAAAAGCTACTTTATGCTATTTAAGAATCTTAACTTTTTACTGTTTCCTTGCATAGTCCAATTTCCTGAGTCAGTAGTTTACTGCATATATGTAATATACAATAGTTACCTCCCCTTCCCTAACTTTGAATATAAAAATTCAAGAATCTCATTGAAAGGTTTTGAAGAGGATGCCTAGAATGTTAATTGACAAAAGTTAACTGTTCCATAATAAAATGAAGCCATATCTTTAGATTAACCAGAAAGCCATCCACAAACAATTCATTTCACTTACCTTTGTTGGGTTCCGGAAGCTGATCTTTGTGCTTAAATAAACAATTATGGAACAAACAGCCAGCACCATAGTTTCCATTTATAAGGAATGAACCCTGCTGCAGAAACGTATGTTATAAAGATGCTACACAACTAGTCTTCAAAAGATTGATTTTCTTCATGATTAAACATGTTGGATAGGGTACGCAATGAGTATGCCTGATCATCGCTTGAAGCAATGAATCCTTTATTAACTAAGAGCTGCTGGAGTTTATTATATCTATTATATAAAGAATAGTTGTGTGTGTATGTGTGTTTGTACATTCAGCTAAAAGTCCAAATACAAAGCCAAAGAACCACAAAATTGCATATTTTTAATTCGTAATGCCTAAGATGAATATATAAAATATAGAATGAATTATTCTTTTGGGGACAACTGGATCTATCAGTGGGCTGAACAAGGGAGAAAAGAAATAAGATGTTGTAGTAGAAAAATGTACCCCCCCCCCTTCAGGGCAACTAACTCTGCTATAAAAAAAACAAACAACTGCTCATCTTCCAGTATTGCAATACAGAGATGGGGGTGGCTAAGTTGTTAATAATATGGACAACCTGGGTTTGCAAAGTTAGAATCAGTTTGTTCCATAGAAACACTTTCACTTGATGGTGACAACCTTGACGGTGTCACTTCAATAAGTAACCAATGTCTTTCTAGAAAGAATTCTTAGTAGAAAGATACTAGGGAAATGAATACCAACAATCATCCAATTCAGAAAAAATGATTAATGCTTCACAAAAACACTAAAAACAACTTGACTATGGCTAGGGATCTTTATCCTGAGCCCCTCAAAGCAACAGATTAGACCATTCCTGTAATGATCTGGTTTGTGTTGATTTTGTGGTGAGAGTTTAGTTCCGTGCAGTTCTAGGAGGTCACCCTCCCAAGCCTTACCTTCTATCTTTTAGAAGGGGTTAGTTTATTGCTAATCACCTGAGACACCCTCACCAGGAAGTGCTGATCGAGCTGCCCAGACACCTTTTGCAAGTCAGAGGGCCCCCTCCTCGGGGCTCAAACTTATCAATCTCACTTTCCAACCCTGGTGTCGGAGTTCTTACAGTGAGAGAACTAACATTTGGTTCTCTACAGCCCAGTCTGAAAAGTCATCTATGCCATGGCAAAAGATCTAATTATATATATATATATATATATATATATATATATATAAAAAGACAAGTCAACAGCATTACTTGTTGGAGAGTTTGTGGTTCACCCGTCGTCTCCTCAACCACATGAAGTGGCTCCAGTATCAATGATACCAACCCTTCCTATATCACTCCCATGTTAGACTGTCATTAGAAGATGGTTTGGTT
Source organism: Euprymna scolopes (assembly GCF_053919585.1). Taxonomy (NCBI): domain Eukaryota; kingdom Metazoa; phylum Mollusca; class Cephalopoda; order Sepiida; family Sepiolidae; genus Euprymna; species Euprymna scolopes. The sequence goes on from NC_136511.1 coordinate 64,959,078, forward strand.
TATAAAAAAATCCTTGGCAGTAATCTTGGTCTTCAATACAACTGACCTTCAGCTACTGCTTTCTGGTATCTATTTGCAAAGAAAAAAATAGAACGGAGAATCAGATTAAATGATATCGTTGAGGATGAAGTTGATACTCTGGCATGAGGTGACCAACTGATTGATTGGTTTTACTCGTAGTCTAAGGGTAAACTGGTTTTCAGGGCATTAAGCAAGTTTGTCTGCATGGGGTCAAAGGCAGTAAATTTGTGCGATTAGAACAAAACCTGTTGGAAAAACAAAATGAATGTCAACCTATTTTTCAAAACTAGTTCGGTATACAAAACTAGATGACATTTTAAAAAGGCGAGTAGTTTGCTTTTCAAAGAATTACTAGTCGTAAACTTTATACAGGATGTTCTGAGAAGCTAGATATATGACAGATTAAGAAATAAAACAAACAATTTCATTTGTACTGAAAAGTTGAAAAATGAAAACAAGTTTCAATCTTGTGAAGTGAATAAGTGTTAATAGGCCAAGACATATTTAAGAAACTATGAATTTAAGTTTTAAATTATTTAAAATTTATAAGTTATTGACTTCCAGTAACTTATTTTATCTACTGAATGTGCAAAAGACAAAGATAAGTACGAGTTATCTTACCTTGTAATCACAACTTAATGTAGGACAAAAAGGTTGGTTGGTTGTTTTGTTTTACGGCATATCAACTCTAGGACAAAAAGGGAAAGTGCCATCATGGAGGCATTGCCACTTCAAACAAGGACACTGCCACCAAAGCATAGGTTAATTTCATGCCCACCATCAAATGGTTGTCTCTTTCAGTGGCGATTATAAAAAAAAATTAAGAAAAAGCGAACTTAAAACTGCATGTAACTGTTGCTAAACAAGTGTTACATCTCATTTCAGTTTCATGTATACTTTGCTGCCATCGTTGACATCAACCTACTGACACCAACATCAACAGTCTACGTGCCCTTCACTGCCATCGCAGACATCGACCGGCTTGTTGCTACTGACGATATTAACAATACTACGAATACATCGCTGGCAACGATGACATCAACGTACTGTGAATACTATCGTCGTCGTGACCAATCTCCCGCGTATACATCGCCACCGATGTCAACGATATTAACCTACTGCGAGTAACTCGCCAAGATTCAACCAAACTCTCGGGTGATAACGACGCTTTGCCACTTTAAATCTGATTTGGCGAGAAAATATATTTAATTTTATTCAGTCGTTTGTATTTTTCTTGCAACAATACACTTGTTTATTACAAACATCAGACCTTATTTTATGATTAGCAAAAAAGAAACTAATCTATGGACAGCTAAAAGTGGTTCAAGGACAGTAAAAATGTTATATTGTAAACTGTAATAACAGAGGAACACTTAGCAGCTGAAGACAGAATGATGCTTTGCACGCCATGACTACCTCTAGGTTAGCTCTTGCCATTATTGGTTACTTTTGCATTCTAGTTTAGAATTGTGTGTGCGACTAAAATCTCCCTGCTGAAGTCTCATTAACAAACATTGTAAATTTTATTTAGCAATACTGAATAATTTGACATAAGTATTGATTCTTTGAACAGAAGATTCAAAAATACATATTTACCACACCAACTACAATGAAAATAAAATGAGAAAAATATGGGATAATTTTTTCACACAGGGAGTTTTGGTTCTAAGACATGTAATTTTTTTTCTTATAGATACTAGGGCACTATGTGACCAGCCAAAACCTGTTGGAGAAGCACAGAAGTATACCAACCCATTTTTCAAGAAGTTTTATATACAAAACTCTAGATCACATCTTAAAGTTTAGTTTTTCTTTCCGCAGAATTTTTAAAGGATTCTGAAAAACTGGACATTCATGATGGATCAAAGGAGGGGGGGGATAATGCAGTGGTTCCTAATACCTTAAATAAAGTAAATGCGGGATCCTCAGGTTCCATAAACCCTGCTACCCTCAGCGATCGATCGACCGACTGGGTCAGATGGAGATGGAAATCGTTCTCCCTTCGTGTGCACGTGGGTTTGCTTCTGGTCGCGAGTTGACCCAACATCAGAGGCATGCCCATCTGGATTGGTTGGTTGGTTGTTTTACGGCATATCAACCCTTTTCGGATTATTTAATGCCAAATCCAAAGATTTTGAAGAAAAAATTTTTAATAGAATATATTTATTGTTTTCAAGTCGGTTTCTATTTAACCCATAGTTGGAACCCTTACAGGTACTACCACTCCAGATCAGAGTGGACCTGGGAGCAATGGTAATTAAAGGGTGGCTCCACACTCCCCAAAGCCCGCAAGCTGGGGCCTCACCACTGGATATAGTTGAAGGTCATATCAAGGACCGCCCATCTGGAAGATCTCAACCAGGACAGGGTTGCTGGGGCCTGTCCCGGTTCGGCCTGGAGTTTGGAGGAGGATGCGCTATTGTCAGCTTGCGCATCTTAGACTCAGGCTCGCGTCGAATTGTGGCAGATTCTTGGTTTAATCCGTCAGGGTACTGATCTGGAGATGGTAACCAGGCAGATCAACACCTTCCTCCTGCGCTACCTTTCCCTGTCCACTGGAGGGGAGGGGGATGATGCGCTAAGATCGGGTCGGCCGCTTAGTCACAAGCGGTCTGGGAGGTTGGAAAGGCTCTAGACAGAGGTCTGTGGCTGGTGTCCCGAAAGTTGACAAGAGGGCATTGCGGAGGGCGGCTTATGCTGCCATTCAGTGACTTTACAGTGTTAAGAGGAAGGACTGCGCCGATGCGATCCTCTCTGGGAGATGGAGGATGCTACATTGCGTGCTAAACGAGGTTTTCCGGAGGGGTCCGTAGACTTCTGGGAGCAGAAGTTGTCCGCACCCGGCAAGCCAGACAAAAGACCGGTGCAGTCTATGGGGGCACGAGTGACAGTCTGTGCTTGCCCCCTCTGTGAGGAAGAGATGGAGAGTTCCCTAAAGGCTATGCGCGGCTCCTCGCCTGGCCTGGATCATCTCTCAGCCGATGAGGCTTTGCAGCGGTGCAAACTAGTGACAGCCACCTTAAACCTCGTGCTGCTTTGTGAAACACCTCCGCCTACTCCAATCCGATCTAGAGTCTCCCTTATTCCAAAGTCGTCGGATGTCAGTGAGCCCACCCTCCTGCATCCAATTGCTGTCTCCCCTATACTACTGCGCTGCCTCCATTGTATACTAGCGCAGCGATGGGCTCAGGTGTGTGAATTTCCCAATCAGTTTGCTTTTCCGGCTAGGGACGGATGCCTGGAAGTTACCACCTGTCTGAACGCCATATTAAAAGTGCCCATCGGGAGACAGAGGATCTGTGCGGTGATGATAGACTTGATGATCTGGCGGCGCTAAGGTTCAGCACACCAGGTCCCCTGATGTGCTACATCCGGGTGAGTTATGATGCTGCGACCAGCGTGCTTGGAAACCGGTTTTCACGCTTCCCATGGTGTTTGCTAGGGTGACCCTTTGTCACCTCTGCTTTTCAATATAGTCATGTCCGAGCTTGCTTATCAGATGGGGTCAATGGAGGTAGGAGCGTTGGCATACGCTGATTACCTTACTCTCCTCTCCCAGACTCAGAGTTAAAGACTTGCATGTACATGCCTCAGTTTCTGTATTAATCAAAATATAATTAATATGTATACTTTACAACCGGGCAATGCCAGACTGCCTGCTAGTATATATATATATATATATATATATAAAATTTTTTTACATACCTATTTGTTAACTAAATTATACAACAAAATTAATGTAATTAAATTAAAAACCTTATGCATAGGTCTAATGATTTATTCTCGAAGAGAAATTTATCACGAAGACTCTTTGTAACAATGGCTATCCTTTAGACATTGGAATCTACCATGAAAAAAAAAAATTAGAAAAACTTCAGTTGGCAGATGTCCTTTTTACTTCACCTAGTTTGGCTAGGTAATATAAGTGACAAATTTGTTAAATATCACTGGCTGTTCAGTGTTATTTTGCATGGATTTCCTTTTTCCAGACCCATGAAGAAAAAAAAAAAAAAAAAAAAAAAAAAAAAAAAAAAAAAAGAATTGCCCTTCCACCATAATAACTATCATTCATTTAAATGTAGTTCCTGTTCACACTAAGTTGAGCTATCACAAAGATTGAATTCAGAGTCAAACAACACATTCCATCCAAGGTTAGACATGCAAATTATTCACCATCAGGTTTTGAATAATACTTACGGTTCAGACATCTGTGAACACCTTATTTACAGCATTTGTGCCTCCAGGTTTGGTGGACCAGTTTTCCAGCCTGAGCAAGTCGCACTCGCTTTTCATTTGAAAATTCTTGAAGCTGTCTGTAAAAGGTAAATTCTTTCTGACCTCTTTGCAAACAAAAAGATCTTTCAGGACTATCTGATTATTTCCCTACCATGTTGTTCCCCCACAAAATTTCCATTGATTTTTTTTTTTTTTTTTTTTAAATTTAAAAAATCGTAGTTTAACCACGATTTAGCTATGTTGAGGGAGGCACGAAACTAATCAGCCAGGGTTTACATTTTTACTATTTAATTCAATATGTTGAATAAATTTGGTCCGTTATATCAAAATTCTGTACTAAAAAAATTCAATTGATATGCAATGCTTCAAGTGCAGGTAAAGAAAAAAAAATTTTTTTCAATTTGCACAGATAACATGATTAAACAAAAAGCGTTTTTAGTCTTCAAAACCTATCCATTCAAATATGTAATTATTTTCAATTAATATGCAACACTTCAAATGCAGGTAAAGAAAAAACATTGCATATATATGTACATACATTAATCATCAATTTAGAAAATTCAGATTGTTTTTTCTATAAATTGTTGAACTATAGGTACAGTATATTAATACTTCACAATTGGTATGAAAGTGTTCCAAAAGTGATCTTATCCCTCCCCCCCCCCCCAAAAAAAAAAAAAAAAAAAAAAAAAAAAAAACTGATTGCCAACTGAAGCTAAGACATACTTTTGAAAAGTGAAAATATATAAATAACAAAATCTAACTTGTCTATAGGAGTATTTTAAATAGAATCCTTATCTGTACATAAATACGTCTCAATTTTACTACCGACCTCATCTCACCCAATCTACTAAAAACTAATTTGAGAATCAAGATTCCAATGGTTCAAACTTATTCTATTATACTCAGATACACAAGGCATTCTGATATGATATAAAGAGTCACATGACCAGCTTTGTAGGCAGAACTATTGGTTCAAACTCTTATATAGCAAGATAACCACTACAAGGACATTAAAGCTCTTGCATTAAGAGAAATAAAAAATGATACAATGGATGTGTAATGCAAGTCTTAAAGACACGACTAGTTTTGATGAGGGTCAGATTAAATCAAGATAATATCGGGAGATGTTTGCAGAACAGAAAACATCAATGCTATGGCCATATGGAAAGAATAATGGATTCTTGGGTGAGTAGACTTAGAACAGTTGAGGTAGCAAGTCCAACGAAAACGCAAGAAGTGATAAAATTGGACCTGAGGGAAAGAGATAAATAAAGACCCAACCAGATATAGATGGCTTTAAGAACTGGGCTTCTGGAATAATTTAAATGCTAGCATGGAAAACAGACTTTAAACTGAATATGATAAAGTCTAATAAGGACTCTTACATCAAACCTGGAAACGACTCCGATGTTGTAATCCATGACAAATATACTTTACATGTTGCCAATCTAAATAGAAATTGAAGCTCGATAAGAGGTTAGGGTTACCAAGAGGATATACGAACCAATTCATTCAGTGGATTCTCAACATCTCAGGACATATGCAAGAACAATATCCTTTGGAGACGTCTATTATCCATTATAAACCTATCATCCATCCATTGTAGACTGCTTCTTTCCTAAAACTGCCCATCTGTGGAGCACTGTTCCATTGGACCGCCTCCCGTCCAACTATAGTAACTTTCATACCTAATGTAAACAAGTTCTTATTGAACTGTCCCCTTAATCAAATTGTACCCAACTTACACCATTAACGATTACACTATCACCTTATATTTCATCCTTAAGTGGCATTCAGGCCTTGATAAGTAGTAATTCCCTTGTAAAAATATCAACCCACATAAATTTGGCAAATGGTTTTGATCAGGATACTGCATTCTTGACTGAGTGTTTATTCATGAAATTCAGTTTTCTTCAGATTGACCATTTATCGAGAAATAGAAATGTAGTGTTAATGCCTTGTTGGCACTTGTAAAAAAAAAAAAAAAAAAAAAAAAAAAAAAAAAAAAAAATGTATGCAAATGACCAAGCTGTGGTGAAAACATGATATTACAGAAATAAATGGATATATATACAATGGGATCAAGAGATAAAACGGGAAAAAGAGCATGAATTGGCGTGAAATGAAGTCTTCACAAGATGCAGGACTCGCCAATCCTCTGAACCTTTTCAAAAGGTCAAACGACTAAACTGCATAACTTACACAATCTCTGTGCATAAGAAACTTAACCCAAAGAAAAAAAAACAGGAATATGACAATATTTTGTTGGTTTTGAGAATATATGGCAGCAACCTGGCATTAAAATGACTGCAATAAACAACTTTTGGAAGAAAAAGAAAAAAAAAAAAAAAAAAAAAAAAACTTAAGTCTTATTGAATTTCTTTTTCTTTCAGAGACTTATGGTTATGAGAAAAAAGAAAAGCAAAATTATATGACAAGAAGTTTGACCAGATCACGTAAGTCTTCTTACACATATGCAAATAAGATGGTACCAGTTGGTTAAAAAGCTGGCTTTCAGAGAAGGAGGGCAATAATTGGAATCTTGAGTGTACGTATACAGTACGGAAGCACGATTTTTACTGTACAAGCCAAAACTACAGTCCCTCTATAAAACTATGATTTTAACCGATCGTAAAGCAGTCATTTCCTGAAAACATTTAACTTCATGGAGTTTAGCTTCCATGTAAATAAGTATTTCAACATTGATGGCAATGGCAGTCCTTTGGCTTCAGTGTTGTTTAATATTTTATCTTGTACTTTAGAAAAAGTACAAGTTGTTTGAAATCATTGCTACTTCTACAGTTGAACTTCCCTCTTCATAAACCTCTATGGAAGGTGAAGTCAAGTCAATAGTATGGTACAGGTTATCTGGGATTTATTCTCTACTCAAGTCATAGTGATTTGATAGTCAATGCCCTGCCCTCAAGTTCTAGGAAGTCCGAGAGAAATGAAAAAGGATATGATAAAGGAAATAAGATTTATGTCCCTTTTTTTTCATTTTTCTTAAACTTTTTCTTCTAGGGGATGGGACATTTACCCCTATTTTAGTTAGTCCAACCAAGAGATCTTTTCAGGATTCTAGCCGTCCCTTTCAGTGCAATCGTTTGTATTTCACTTGCACTTGGTTCACCGGGTATGCTTGCTATGTACTTTTTAAAGTACAGTTTCATAAGCCCAGTTGCTCCTATGATGACTAGTATAATTGAAACGTCTTTTAATTTCCAATTTCGTTTCATATCATACATAAGTCCTTGATACTTTGTTATCTTTTCCCTCTCAACTCTGTTAAGCCCTGTATCATTGGGTACACTGACCTCTATTACGGTCGCTTTGTTTGCTCTGTCCCAAATCACTATATCTGGTTTAACAGCTGCGTTTTCAAGATATGTAGCAGTAGCGATTATTGTCCCCAGTGTGAGTTTTCATATCAGTATAGACAACACTTGTCATGCCATTGTTGGTCAGGGTGACAGTAACAAAAGTGATGGAACAATTTCAGCATTTTCTGATTCTTTAAGAATCAGAAAATGCTTACGGAGTTTGATATGCATGGATTTGCACATCAATAAAGCCTCCTCAAAGAACACAAAGACTAAAGGCTGAGAGGACACTAAGAGTTGAGATCTTTAAGCCAAACCAGTCAAAATATAGGAAGTCATATAGACACTGACAATCTTATAAATTACAAACTATTTTGGCATACAAAACAAATGTTAGTCTTTTCTTTTGCCTTTATTTTGCTTATTTCTTTGGCATTATTCTTGATTTCTGATACAAACAAAATCAAGGAAAAACCAGAATTTGTCATGTTTTCCACACACACACAAAAAAAAAAAAAAATCTTGATTGCAACCAATGTAGAAAGTCATACAAACATGGATAATCCTCATTTTAATTACAATTTAGCTATAGTTTAATTTTTTTTTCCAGATATCTGTATTAAACATAAAAAAAATATAATCTTTGCTAATATTTTCAACCATTCCAGCATTTTCTAATTTTGATACAATTACCGATTCTTAAGATCTGTATATATTAAGCTATAGTTTGTATCTGTTTGATTCCTATGAAAATTGATGTAATATGGGCATATATTTTTGCAAACAAAAATACACTGGCTGCAGATGAGGGGGGGGTCTATAGATTTTAGTTTTTCTGTTAGTTTAAAAATCAATAAATATATTTAAAAAAAAAAAAAAAATTTTTCTTCAATTCGATACCCCCTCATCTAAAAAGTATCCATTTTTCCAATAACAAGTAATTGTCCCAACACTAAAACGTTAGTGCATTAGGCTTTGTTGATAAATTATACATAAGATGCAGAGCCTTATAAAAAAAAAAATTTTTCAACGATTAGCATTCGCATCATTGAAAGATACCGCGCTCAAAAGCTGCATTTCAGCTGCAAAAGATCTGGTTTCAAGTTTCTTCAATCAATAAATAAAAAGGCAAACTATAACCCTTACCCTCGAGTGGCCTTTATAAAGGCTTTGTTAAAATAAATTTAAAAATCATACAAGAATAAGTTTCACTACAGACACTTAAGTTTGAACTTTGGAAATAACGAAAGGAAGGACAACCATTTGCGATAAATATTCAAGCAGGTTGTCTTAAACTGGAAATTCTGTAACAAGCTCCAACTCTTCCTAATGGCTCACTTTGACTGGTGCAGCTGCTCTTACTCATAAGCAGCAAGCACTCCACAGATCTGATTGCCATAAGTCAGCTAGAAAAAGATAAATTTGTAGCAGAAAATGCATAGAGTCACAGAAATTAGGAACTCATGTTTTCTAGAAAATGTAGAATAGTGTGGTCAATAATGGATATCAGATAAAATAAATTGTTCAGCAGTTTTCACTGAACTTAAAAACATGTCCCCCTCCGCCCCGATTCTCTATAGACAGAAACCATGATAATCTGATCATTCCTGCCGCAGATATTAAGGTGAAACTTATAATCACAGAATCAAACAGAGTCAAATCTAATAGGTCCCTAATCCTATCAAATTCCAACGCATCCTGTGCCTGTTTTACAAGCATTTTGGAAACAAAAGGATAAATATTTGACAAATTAAAACATTGGCTTCATTTGCTAACATCAAAAGATAACGCAATTGGAATTTTGGAAGAGCAATACAAATTAACAGACTGATCAAGGTGGGATGGGGGGGGGGTGTAAAAATTTTGGGTCAGTTAGAGAGTTGTTTGCTTGGCGATAGCATTGACTCTTCTGTTCAGGAAGCTAGAAGCATTTATGACTTGATGTAAAGACAAGCAAGGAGTACTTGGCATTGTGATTCATCACCACGGTGTCAATAAATAGAAATAAAGTACATTTAAAATTGTAAAACGGTATGCGTTCACTTTTAAGTACTGTACCTTGTCATCTTCAATGAATGACATTATGAACTGTTCTTTGTTATACATGTAAAATGTGCACAAGATACGAGCATTGATGATTTTATAAATCGACAATTATATATACAAATGACAACTATGATTTTATACAGGCAAAAAGAAAAAAAAATTTTTTTTTTTTAACTCAGGTTCACTCCTCACAAAGCATATTGCCAATTGGACTCAAGAGGCTACTCTTTGGAGCCATGTTTAGGAAAGATTAACAAGATACGTTTATGTTACATTTAAACTTCTGCATATCAGTACAAGTGTGTGTGCATGCGTGCGTGCGTATTTCCCCCGAACTGTCAATTTTCAGTTTACAGACTCGAGATTTGGGGGAAATCTTTAATCGGTTTTTGGCCAGAAATTTGGCTGTCAAGGGGGGGGGGGGGTCAATGTTCAACGATTCGACCTTTAAAAACTCCAAACTTCTCCGCCAATTTTGGGTCCAAACACTTGAAATTTTAGATGTAGGTTACTTGGACATGGATCAAACTTTAATTTAATTTGAGCTCAAAACAATAAATGTTAAAGTCAAAATTATGGTCAAAGTTACAAAAATTTTGACCTCTGCAATCTACCAAATTACTCAGCCAATTTTTAGTATAAACATTTGAAATTTTACACAAAGTGTATTCAGACATAGGGCAAGCTTTTAAATCTTTTTTTTGGCTGAAAATTTGGCTGCCAAGGGGTCAAAGTTGAAAAGATTTGACCTTTGCTGTCTAGCAAACTATTCAGCCAATTTTGGGTCTAAACATTTGAAATTTTGCATAAGGTATTCAGACATGCAGCAAGCTTTTTAATCAGTTTTTGGGCGAAAATTCAGCTGCCAAGAGGTCAAAGTTGAAAGAGTTAACCTTTGTAGACTACCAAACTCCATCAATTTTGGGTTTAAACACTTCAATTTTTAGATATAGGTTACTGGACATGAGAAACAAACATATGTGGTGCATACACAAACTTCTGATTAGTACATAAGGTCCAAGCAAAGCCAGACTGAACTGCTACTATGATTATAAAGATAAAAATCAATATTGTTTTAAAAATAGAGGTAGAAAGACTTAAAAGCTCAATATTTATGCAGGCTTTCTTAAAAAAAAGGAAAATGTCAATGACAAGGTTAGTTATTTAGAGGTATATGCTAAGGAAGGGGAGCAGCAGGTCTATTTTTATGTAGACTCAGAAAATACAGTAGAATCCCAGCTGCCCCTCCTACAAAATAACTGACCTTTGTCAGTGACCATTTTTACTCTTAAAAGAGCCCACATAAGACTGTCTTTCCACTTTTAAAATCATCCGATTTTTATAATTATATATAACTGATATTTTTAACAAATATAAACAATTTATACCTTCAGACACTAATGTTTCATCCAATCCGATTATATATATATATATATAAAAACAAAAAAAAACACATTTGTGTTTTAACAAATTATCAAATTCAATAAACTGAAAAATATTTCTGCTTTAAAATATTTTTATACGTGTTTTTAATTGGCATCGGTTGTAAAGACCCAATCGAAAGAGTTTCAGGTCTTGTACACTTGTTTTTATTAAAACAATTTTTCATGCAAAATATATAACTAGACTTTTAACAATTGAAAACATTGACTTAAGATACTTTGTCAAATTGATAGTTGAATATGGTTAAATTTGTGCTCATTTTTGCATCAAATACTAATCTATATTAATCTAACTGTGCATCAAATGGATATCAGTTTGTGAAAGTGGAACCGAGATGGACTCGAGTCACCAAGTGCTGAGAGGAGGGGAGCAATAGACAAAGGAATAAACAAAATAGGAAGCAGCAAACAATGGATCTGTAGGTATTTTTAGATCAAAGCCTGCAGATTCGACAATGACAATGCAAGCCTACAGATGACAAGGGAAGGGCAGCTTCCGGGTGGCCAGGGGCAACTTCAGATACCAACGCAGAGGAGACAGTTGACAATTAGATGCCCTTTGCGGCAGATGGGAGTTGACTGTGACAACGGTTGGACAATTTTTAGAGTTGACTGCGAAACAGAAATGAAGACAAATTGCGACTGACATGACCATAACATCGATAGAACAAGGAGAAGACGCACACACTCAAGTCCAACTGTCAAAAATATGTGAAACATTAGCGTTGTTTTTCATGTTTTATTTTAATATTTCTTTTGTGAAACCATGCGTGTGTTCCTATCGCCAGTGAGAAAATGACGATCCGGCCATAAGAATAGTGGAACGAAAAATCCACAACACGACATTGGGAGTCTGCGATCCATTGGGGCCCATACACGTTTCGGTCAGTTTGTTGCACAAAATTTATACCAGATAGGCCCAATAGTTTCCAAGGAAAAGTGGAACAGAGATGGACAAAGAAATATAGATACATAGCTGACATCCTGAAAATGTAGGTAGAGTGGCCTACTTTTTCAACTAAGAAAAAAACATTTTTCATTATAAAAGTCTAATAGATGTGATTAAAACAAGTGGTTGATAATTATTAAGTTGGTTCTGTCGTTTTTTGATGTTCAACTATATAGAAAACATTCTTGCACCAACTAAAAAAAAAAAAAAAAAAAAACACACGCTTATATTATATTTGTGCCATCCAGGTCAGAGTTTCATGATTTTGTTCTTAGGTCCCGAGGAAGTCACGGGGTCATTACTTAATATCACCAATACAAATGGAAGCATATGCGGTTTGTGTGTTCAAATCTCTCAATTTAATAATAAGAAGGTTTGCTTTGTTGATCTTTTGTTCAGATTATTGCTTTATATAAACTTATTCTAGCCGAGCGTTTTAAACGGACTTATTTTCAAGGCATTAATTTTCAGTATGTCAGATACTCTTGCTAATATTGATATTTTGAGACTATAACTACATTCTAAATTAAATAGAAAAAAAAAACAAAAAAAAAAAAAAAACAGCAACAACCAATTCCAAAGTGGTTAGGAAAAGAATGGTATTTTAGAAGAAACCAGCAAATAAAATTAGTGAAATTTCATGTTTAATTTTGTTAATACTAGATTTTTGTAATGTTTGTATAAAATTTTGTATAAAAAGCAAAACATTTCTGTAGACTAAAGATACGTGACTGTCCAGGAATGTTAGCAATGGTTGATATCAAAAAAAAAAAAAAAAAAAAAAAAAAAAAAAAAATCAATGCCATAATTGCAATCAGCAGGTTTCTGCAGACAGAAAAAGTAGAGATTTTTTCCATCATAACTAGAGTGGTTGACTGGTCGTGCATGCGTATATATGTATGTACGCCTGAAACTTTCGACAGAGGCGACAGATTTTAACAAGATCTGTATCATTTTTAAGCTTGGCCATTCAGACGACAAATATGAAAATTTTAGCTAAAAACATTAATTCCTTCACCCTCAACTGGGCACTTTTCTACAGAGAGGGGTCGCTTTTTTTCGCCAATATTTTTGGAAGCCATCCCATCTTTTCGATGGTCTAGCCTTAATTTAAACCTACGTCACTTCTGGTTTGGCGATAGGCGCAATAGTAAACCAGGCCCGTTTTTATTTTTCACATCCTTTTCCTCCTTCACAGTACAAGTTCAGGCCTGCCTGCTTGCCACCTACCACTTTTATTGCTCAACATACCTCCAAACACCCAGGCAACGCCGGGCAGGGCACGAGACTAGTAATAAATATAATGAAGTTTAATTACAGTGATAATATTTTTGATAGCCTTTAAAAGTAACTTAATATAGTTAACATACAATTCCCTAGGGTGGGGGTGGGAAATAGGAAAAACAAAAGCAAAACCCCAAATATCCAAAACATCTTTACCAAGATCATGCCCTAAAAGATTGATCTAGACTGATCTGAAAACATTGCTTAAATCTTGTCCATCAAAAATGTTATACCAGCTTGTATTTAATAAAATTCTTTCCACAGTCCAACCATAAACTTCCATCTTTGCTTAACTTATAGACATTGTCTTAATCATGAAACTTGTTTGATTCTAGCTGATGGCACTCAAGCATTTTTTTTTTTTTTTTTTTTTTAAATCATGACTATAATCGGTATAATATATGAAATAATTGACTAATGATAAATCCAAAATCTAAATTAAAATGTCACATTTAAGTGTATTTTATGACCAGACAACGCCAGGCGTCCCGGCTAGTAAGTAGCTATATTTCTGCTTCAATACATGTTTTCATTTGACATCACCAAGGATTAAATTAGTGGTTGTGAAATAAAGATTTCATTAAAAGAAAAAGGAAAATAACCATTTTTGAAGTTATTTCTCTTTAAAGCAGATAAGAGTATAAAAGGGGAACAAAAGACTTATTGGATTCAAATAATTTATGAAAAGGATTCTAAGATTAACAAAACACACTAATTTGTAAAGAAAAGATCCGCATTAACAATGCCACACTGAAGCTGCTTCATGTTGGAAATCTTTATCATTCTGTCAGCCGAGCTACAGAGGAAGAACAGACATCAGGGATAAAAAATTTTTTTGGCATTTCTTATTGACACTGATTACAAATAAGGTAAAATTTTAAATAAATAAAACTGCATTAAAACAATGTAGAAATGTCTTTTCTTTTTTTTTTTTTTTTTTTTAAAAATCAAAACTAAATTCATACTTTTTTCAGTCAATGCACTCCATTACACCAACTGAATATGCCTCAACATTTTCTTTAAAAAAAAAATAAATAAAATAAGTGACTTATAGGTTTTTGGGTATGCTGAAAACCAATATCGCAGGGAGAATTAGCACAGACAAATAGTTAGAGATATAAATATGTGTATTATGCAATGTAATTACTAGTAGTTTGCATTGGCCACCATCTTTGTTTCAATGAAATGGTTCAGTGAATATGCGCAGACACACTGAACTTAAGTCTACGAAATGCAAACGTTTATTCATCATTTCAAGCTAATTCCAGCCAAAACATCTTTCAAGAATTCAAATAAATTCGGTCAATGTGCACTGATTGTCCAACCTGTTTATTCCGGAAGCCATTCTTAGCATAGGGAGGTTAAAAAATAGCCTTTTGATCCGAATATTAGTAACACTGGTTGTATATTTATGCCATATACATGTGTGCATGTATATCTATAAAAATGATAATGTATGGAGGACAACTTTCAACCTACATACTCAAATTTTTTATCTACAAACTTGCAATTTGGTATAGAGGGTATTCAGACATGTGGAAAACTAATTGCTTTTCATCTGGAAAAAGGGGCTGCTAATAGGTCAAAATTTGGTACTTTGGAGTCAGGATTTTAATCTGTCAACTGTTTCATGACTGCACATGTGAATTATTCACACGACAGAATACAGTATCGGCCATAATATAAGGAACGGAAAAAAATTTACAATTATTCATGTATATTTAATTAGTGCATGGATTTTTCTGAAATACTCAGAATAAAAAAATAGAACCAATGTGTATAAATTAGTACCAAAAAAAAAGAAAAAAAAAAAAATTACGATTCAATATTGAGAAATATTTTAGTTTAAAATTATATCTAGATTTATCCTGGCCAAAAGTTAAGGAACGAAATAGAAAATTTATTTTTAAGTGACTAAACTTTACATAAAAATAGCTAGTTTTTAATATTGGAACTGCTGATAAGCACAAAGAAAAATGGCATCACTGACTCGCAAAACTCTCTCCAAGAAAAAAAAAAAAAAAAAAAAAATTAATTTTAGACAATTACAAAGAAAAGAAATCAATTTCAACAATTTCTAATATTGTTCAAAGATCAAAAAGTGTTGTTCATCGTGTGATAGCTCGATATAAGAATAAAAATACATTAGAAGCATCCCCTAAAACCGGCAGACCCCCTAAAACGTCTCAAAGAGAAGATAGGATTATGGTAAGGCAGGCTCTTCGTGACAGATTCAAATCTGCAACATCAATTTCGTGATTTTAATGAACAGACTGGGAAAAATATATCTAGAAAAACTGTTTCGACGGTTAGCAGCTGCCGGATTACATGCCAGGGTGCCAGTATCTAAACCCTTGATCTCCAAGAAGAACAAAAATAGCTGTTTGAAGTTTGCCCATGAGCATGTCGTCTGGTCTGATGAACAATGGACTAAGGTTCACTTCAGCGATGAATCCAAGTTCAATTTGTTTGGATCTGATGGAAAGAAGCATGTACGGCGTAAAGCAGGTGAACGATTATCCTCCAAATGTGTTAAAAAGACACTTAAATTCGGAGGAGGAAGTGTAATGGTGTGGGGTATGATATCCTCGGAAGGAGTTGGCCCTCTAGTTCGAATCTATGGTAGGGTTAATGCAGAGACTTATAAGCAGCTCCTTCAACAACATGTCATTGAGAGCTTACGCCTTTCACCTAATCAGCCAAGCATTTTTATGCAAGATAACGCCCTTTGCCATAAAGCTAAAAAAGTGATAAGTTACCTCGAGGAAGAAGAAATAAGAGTAATGGACTGGCCAGCGCAGAGTCCGGATCTGAAACCGATAGAAAATGTTTGGAAAACGATTGGAGAAAGAGCACAGACGAGGAATCCCCAAAATCAAAATCATTTGTGGGATTTATTGAAGGAAGAGTGGGAAAAGATAAATCCTGAATTTTGCAAGAAACTAATCCAGTTTTGTGGTCAAAGATGCAGTGAGGTTATAAAGAATAAAGGGATGTTCACTAAATATTGAATGAATTTATTTTTTAAAAAATTTGCATTAAAAAAAAAAAAAAAAAAAAAAAAAAAAAAAAAAAAAAAGTTTCTATTTCGTTCCTTAACTTTTGGCCAGGATAAATCCACAGATATAATTTTAAACTAAAATATTTCTCAATATTGAATCGTAATTTTTTTTTTTTTTGGTACTAGTTTATACACATTGGTTCTATTTGTTTATTCTGAGTATTTCAGAAAAATCCATGCTCTAATTTTTGAAATATACATGAATAATTGTATTTTTTTTTCTGTTCCTTATATTATGGTCGATACTGTAAGTAGGTTTGAAAGATCGTGGAAAGCTGACCTAATAGTTATCGTACTTACTGTTTTTAGGTTTCGATCTCAGCTAGAGATTTTTTTTTACTTACAAGAAGTGAACCGTTTAGAAAAAAGAAAAACGTAATACTTGCATGCACTTGTCTCAGTTTTAAATACCGGGTGCATCTGCTAACATATATATATATATATAATAAAAAAATACCAAGGTACTCCCTAACAAAGATAAATTCATGAATTCCAAATAACTCAAGCACAAAAAGACTAACTTACGGCTTAATTATCACTTACTCCATGGTTACAAAAACATTTACAAAAAACTGAAATCAAAATTATATACCAAAATATTCTACTTGAGGAAGATGGTGAAATTACATAAAACCAGAACTTTGTGATTTACTAAAAGCTGAAGCTACGAAAAATAGATAATTCTAAACCAGGCACCTCCATACTAACAAAATATTTAAACCAAGCCACAAAACAATTGCAAAACCACCAATTAAAAAAAATAAAAAAAATAAAAAAAAAAAGCAGACAAAATCAACATGTTAGTTATCCTTAACAAATCTGAAAATGAGATATTTTAAATAAAGACAAGTTTAAGAAAATAAACCATAACCCCCATACTTCAACTTAAAATTAATGAACTAATATCTGCAAAATCATGCAGATAGCCATAATGAAAAATTGCCCAAAATTATAGGTGATTACAAACCTGTTATTATGGGACAATTAAAACTCACAAACCTAATTTTTCATTATGCCCTATCATTTCAACCCCTACTTAACTCTAAAATTATAAATCAAATGGTATCTCCCTATATTCAAAACAAATACAGTATAAAATCTACAGAACAACTTATTCAGACTCTTAGGAGCAAGAAACCTGAGAATGGGACCATGGTTTCCTTAGATGTTAATCTGTTCACTAATGTTCCAGTAAAAGAAACAATAGATATTAAAAATATAATCCTAATCAATATCCACTTAAAATTAACTTTAACACCTTATGCAAACTACTGTTGACCTGTACAACAGAAGTCCCGTTTCATGATCATCATGGCAACACCATACAAAAAGATGGTGTTGCCATGGGATCTGTTTTAGGTCCAACATTCAGTGAATTCTATATGGGTAATTTAGAAAACAAAATCCTTAGTCTCATACAAAAACCAATCTACTTACATATGTTAATGATATTTTAATATTTATCAAACATAAAATGATATTAACACCCTACAATCAGCTTCTCCGAAATAACTGCTTAACTTTACTCATGAGCTACACAAAAACAATTCCTATCTAGAAGTGTTAATAGATTGTAGAAACGAATTCTACTTTGATCTTAAAAATCTTGAATTGTAATGAGTGGCCCGATCACTACAAAACAGCTTTAATAACTTACTAACCCGAGCTAATTTAATATCCTTTACCCAACTATATTTTAGAACCGGAATTCAACAATATTAAACAAACCTTAGTAAATAATGGATGCACCAACCATGTTATTGATGAACAAATTGGGAAATTCAAAAATATTAACCTTGATACAGGATTCTCATCTACACTTACTACACACAAAACAATAAAAATCAAATGCACTATAATTAGAGAATAGACGAAAAAGTATTAAACAATGTGCAACCTATAGACCCTAATAAAAAAAAAAAAAAAAAAAAAAAAAAAAAAAATTAATCATTTACTATAATTTAAAACCTCTAACCTGATTAGAACTAATAACTCTTCCCCTTCGATTAAGCTGTTTGATAGGACTAACTTGGTATAAGAGTTCAAAATGTCCTTTGGGGGACTATCCGATAATAAAAGTGGAAGCATATATTTAGATTTGATTACCATCACTTTGAAAACCGCGCTATATTTAATCACTTGACCAAGCAACATTCCTGTCCTAATTTAGGATAATTTTAGTTGATACCTCTATACTTGAACAAACCAATAATAAATGGAAACTTGAAATAATAGAAGCATTACTAAGAAAATCTAAAAAAAAAAAAAAAAAAAAAAAAAACCTATTAACAAAGTAAACTTTAGCAATAGTAATAACATCCTGAAGTGTTTGTACAGTTATTTATTTTAATAGATTTGCAAACATTTTAGGATGTTATTAATTTTAACCAATGGAAAAAAAAAAAAAAAAATTGACCAATGAGAAAAAAAAAAAAAAAAAAAAACTTTATAAATTGTTCAAAACCAGTTAGATTAATTTATCCCCAACGAAGGATTCGAAAGTAATTGGACTCATGATAAATATGGTGATTACATCATCCAGTTCCCGCCAGAAGTGAAGACTTATTCGGAAGTTGGAAATGATTGAAAAAAGTATATTTTATTCAAGGGGATATATATTAGTGATGAGGCGATTCTAAAAATCCCTAAATATTTACCCATAACTTATCCCCCCCCCCATTACCTTGAAAATATGTTAATTGTGCAGATATTACTAAAAGTACATCTGTGGGTGATCTATAGATTTTAGTTTAAAATCAATGAATAGCTATTTTATCAATAGCAGCAGTGGAAGAATGTTTTAAACAAGATCAGATAAAAGACAAAGGAATCGTTTTTGGCATCGGAAAATAGGCACACATTTTTCCAATTCTGGTACTCTAAAATGTTCCAATTTTTCAGATTCCGACTGATTAATATATATATAAACAAACATTTGAACATTAGCGGAAATTTGTGTAGAGCTCTTTCGGCTATCATCACGCCTGGAGAAAAATTCTATAGCAATGAAGAATAATGGTGAAAATAAAGAGCAATGGGGGGGGGGGGGTCATAATAAACAGTTATCCAGAAGACCTCAATGATTGTATTAAGAAAAAGATTACAGATTTCAAATCCCCTAAAATATTTGGGCCTTTAAAATGCTATTTAGTTAATTTGGCACCATTATCCAATATCCATGGTAATTTTAAATAAACATTGCTAGAAGTATTAATTGCTTCTACCATTTCCTTGTTTTGGTATATACTACTAGACCCGCATTTCCTTTTTGCAAGGATAGTTTGCATTACATCCAAAATAGTATTATTCATCAATTTAAATGCCAGTATGATGTTGGCTATTTGAGGCAGACTTGTTTGCATTTGCAGACTCGTAATAATCAGCACGTTCCATCAATATTAAACAGGATGGGATGGGATCTGCGAGTCCCTTCCTCTAATTTTAGACTATTGGTCAGAATTCCTTTGAGAATCTTAGTTCCAACAAGTGGTTTGAGGTACCTCAGAGCGGATTCCAAAAATCAATTACAAATTTTGGAATCTATTGCAATTCGAAAACCTTTGTACTGGCAGAAGGCATCAATAAAAACGTTAAATCTTTGGGAAAATTTGACCACCTCCCCTTTTTCCTTACCTTGCGGTGTCACAGTTTAAAATCGCCCAATCCTCATTAAGGGAATTACTTTTGCCACCTTATAAAAAATTCATTGCTCTTTATTTGCACCACTAATATTTTTCATTGCTATCAATTTTTCTCCGAAAGATAGCCGAAAGAGCTTTAAAAAGATTTCCGCTAATGTTCAGATGTGTTTATAAATTTTGTACCTCGAATGTGCGAGATGAGTTTGCCAATAAACAGCAAATTGTGATAATTTCTTATTGATGTATGATATCAGCCTTTTAAGGAAAAGGTAATGTCAGAGAACATGATGAATGAAGATATACTCCTCCGGCTAAAAAACAGCAAAAGTAATGCCTAGGAGGATGGCTGCATAATAAAACGGAGCCTTCACTACTTTCCCACTGAATTGAACATCAGTGTGTATGTATATATATATATATATATATATCTGTGTGTGTGTATATATTTTTTATATTATTCTGATATAGTCCATATGATTCGATTTAAAAGTTAATTCCTTAAAAAAAAAAAAAAAAAAAAAAAATTTGGCTTTAAAAAAGCCAGTCTCACAATTTTGGATAATACGAGTGTCCTTTTATGTAATCCCATTTTTCAAATATTATAATTAGGGCGGTGACAACAGAATATTCTTATTCTTTTGACTCTCGGATATATATCTGACACAAACACACATCCATCTATATAAAAAATATAAGATATTAACATATACTCAAGAGTCAAAACAATGAAAAGAATATGCTGTTGTCACAGCCCTGATTATGATAGATGATCATTGTTATACTGATGAGAGAAGAACATGTAATTTTGATGTGCAGATCTTTACCGAGAAAACTCAGCAAAACATTATGTAAAAAAAAAAAAAAGTCTGCCAAGAGGTGCTCAATTGAAGGAGTAAATTAAAGATAGTTCATTACTGATGATAAAATCACATTGTAAGAGACTATGTAACAATATTACTTTCTCAGTACTGATCATTTGGGTCACTTCTATATTTAAATTACAATGGATACTATTTTCATAGAAAATAGTTAACTCATATTTGCTGTCTTAGTTTTTCTGTCCAGAAAACTAATTTCTTGGTGCTATCCAGAAAGATATATAAAATTTGTTGATTAAAATATATTTCTCATTCCATGGAATTTCCACGGGTCACATTAAAGATAGTACAAAAGATACAGTAATAGTACAGGTTTGGATTCAGACATATACAAATTCTTTATAATTGCTTGTTCAAACAAGCACAATTTCTTTTTCATTTAAACTTTTTTTTTTTTTTTTTTTTTTTTTTTACTTTAAATTGTTCAAGGCATAAAAAAAAAAAAAAAAAAAAAAAAAAAAAAAAAATTCTTTATATATTACTCTTACCCCATAACTACTTTTATAAAAATGAATATGACAATTATATTCTTGTTGAATTTCAAACAATATATCAAAGCACCATCAGATAAATATATTTAAAACCATAAACAATGGCAATTTTTGTGTACATCCTTTTTCATATATGCATAAATAAAAATATATCTTTATAAATATTTCATAAAACCATCTTATGTCAGACATGTGAAAAAAAAGAAAAAAAAAATTAAGTGAAATATGACTATAAATGTAGAACCACCCATTTTCTCCAATAGATTCTACTATACTGCAAAATTAAGGGTAAACAATCCAAAATGCAGAACCCAGACACCACAAAAAAAAAAAGTTCAAATGTCGGTCCTAATGTTGCAGTATATTAAAAAGGCAAAGGTATACATTTTCAAAATACTGCCAATATAAAAAAATTGATATTATATATATATATATATATATGTGTGTGTGTAAGGGGGATGGGATGTATAACTATTGTAGACTTGATGTTCTTTCAATTGTTTTTGTCGTTTATGATGAAGTGTTGTGTATAAAAACAATTTAAAAATGTATCATTTAGCCAATTCCTTCAAGGTCGTTTTTTTTTCTATGTTAGTTCTTGCGTCATTTGTTGGGGACTGACTGGATATTTTTTCATTTTCTGTCATAGAGTCACTGTCAGAAATATTACAACCACTTAAAGATGCACTGCACTCATCTTCCTTTCTAGACTCAGATTCTGGTAATTCTATCAATTCCACAGACAGATCTACCGTATTATTAACCTCAGCTGTGATAGGCGTTGAAGAATTCTGCAAGGAAGAAGATACAGTATCACCATTGGTATCAGCCATCGTGTTAGGTTCATCCTGCTTTAATTCGCCCTCTTTAGGGATCTCCGACATAGGCGGAGAGGAGGCTGAGCCTTCTGACACAGACTCTTTTTCTTCAGTAGGGACATTTGTTGGTGCTAGCTGATTTTCCACTTTCTGGTCAATATCAGGCTCGACTGTTGGGTCAGCACCACTGAGCTTGATTGTTGGGTCAGCACCACTGGGCTTAGTAGTGTGAGGAAACTTACCAGAAGAACCCAAAGTCTGCATAGGGTTGTACATGGGTGGGGGTATGGCAGGTAGGATACACTCCACCTCTTCACCTGCAGTGGTCAGTTCTAACATTTCCATCAGTTCAGAGAGTTTCTGTGCCTTCCTCATTTCATTCTGATATATTATCGTGTAGAGATGTTCCGTTAGTTTCTCCTTTGTTTCAGCTCGACGGAACAGCTCCATCTTGGCATTCACAAATTCTTTTTCAGCCTTTTCATAACGTTTTCTGCAACAAAAAGCAAGTCTTATTCACACAAACACACATATATATATACATTAATACTCTTGAAATTAAAAATTTTAGACAAGTTTTATTTTATGAGAAACAAAATATTTGAGTTTAATTTTGGTTTTAGTAGAGCTCTAGAGGCCAAAGTTTTTTTTTCTTCTAGTGAAAAAAAATTCCATCCAGGTGCAGAGCATTAGAAACCTCAATTTTATTTGGATATTTTTAATAACCCTATGAAGATTCAAGTTTTATTTTGTTTATATATTTTTTCACTCCTTAATTAGTTGAAGGAAGTGATTCAGTGTTTCTTGGGAGCAATAATAATACAATATTATATATGGTAAATGATCCAAGTTGATCCGAAGTTCTAAATATTCTACATTGAGCAGGTATGTTTGAATGCTGCATTGTCTGGAATGATGAAAATTCAATTTTTTTTTAATACTGTTGTATGCAAGAAACGGTATTTAGTATTACCTGGGTGTCATAAGAGTAATTTATTGTTGAATTTAGAGAGTTGTTCCATTTTTCTCCCACTGGTCACAAACAACGGTTTATTTTACATGGATTTCATTAAAAACAGACCAACATTTAAGACATTCTTCTGACATTGCTAAAAAGTCAGATATTATTCTTATTTTTCTGGTATAGAAATATATTATTCGTAGAAGTTCATTTTGCCATCTAACTTAAAATTTTATAATGCTTACAGATAATATGCTTTGATGTTTTGTTATACAGCATATCAACTCTTTTTGGTGATTCAATGCTGAATTCAGTCATTTTAGTAAAAGTTTTAATGCTCCAAATTCTTTATATCTTCAAATATTTATTCATAGTTTTTGGCTTGGTTTTATAAAGAAAAATGTTTTTTGCAAAAGATGGTAGTTTCACAAAAAAAAAAAAAAAAGAAAATTGGTGCATTTTAGGCCAAGAAGTCAGTATCTTCAGTCTTCTGTGACACTATGCAAATTTGATGGTGACAGTAAAAAATGAATAGTTGCTTTTTCTAAATTAAAAAAAAAAATACCAATAGTTGAATCAACAGGGGTGGGGGACGACATCTAAATAGCTACAACATAGATTAGCAACTTGTTCAATTATAAACTACGGCTAATTAGAACAATAAAAAAATTTTTTTTTCACAAACATAACTCAATCTAAGAACTAGGATATATTTTAGCATGTATTTTGTGTTATTAAAGTATTAGAAAAAATAAAGTCTTCAGGAAAATGTTTAATATTTAGTGCAATAGATTAACTTTGAAATAAAATCAATTATTAATAACCACATCCATTATGGATGAATTATGTCCCTTTGATTTGCACAGGTATTGACAGCTTTCTCAGCTTAGTACAAACTTAATTAGTCTTCAACCAATATTACATAAATGTTCAGTTGGATTTGAGAAAAAAAAAAGAAAAAAATTATTTTCATGGAATTGGCTCTTAGAAAAGACATGGTGACCCAAATTACCTAATTTTTCTCCATCTCTCCTGAACAATAACCCAATCAAATACTGAAGTGGGAAGTAGTAAAAAAAAAAAAAAATTGATTTTTATAGAAATCGCTTTAGAAAAGACTGAAAAATGTTTAAGTTATTTAGTAGAGCATATTAATGAACAAATCGCTTACATTTACGGAACGAGACGGACAACTTACTGAGATTCTGTGTATTCCAAGCTGGCCGTTTCAATTTTGTCCCGAATAATAGACACATCAGTAGTCAGCAGGGTGTCCAGTCGAGACAATTCCTTTTGTAGATCAGTCAACAAATGAGCTTCACTTTCTGCTCTGGCCCGCCTACACGAATAGAATAAAAACAAATGTAAAGGCAAGATAATAAATACAATTTAACAACATCTGTTTCTGTAAAAATGATCTTTGTTCGTTATACTTAAAATAACATGAAATAAGAAACCCGGCATTGAAAGCAGCAGCAAATTTCGTTTTTATGTATTGACTCTTGATTAGGCAAAAGTTCTAATCTGCAGTTTCAGCCAATCATAATGCAAGAAATATTCAAATTTTGCACATACTATAACTGTGTTAAAGCCACACTCTCTAGACGGGTTGAACCAACCGAAGGAGGAAGTTTCCTGGGAATATCAAATTCACAAGCAGTTCCCAGTCACTAATATATTCTCATTAGGAGAGACAACATTAGGTTTTTTGCAGAGAGATAGTGGTTAAAAAGTCAAGAGTTAACTATTTTACACTTTTCAAGTAACACTTTTGGAGATTAAATTTAACATTGCTGTCAAAACTTACTACTCTGATATCCAAATCACTTCATTTACATATCAGGTGACAAAATCGCAACAAAACAGCTATTTTTTCTGCCAACGGACACTACAGGCTGCATAAAAACAGGTTTGTACTAATTTTTTTTTTTTTAAGGCATTTAATCAGAGATTAAAGCATCTTACATAAAGCATCTGATATTCCCAAATGGTCACAAATCTAGTACTGACCAGGCATAATGTATTTTTTTTTTTTTTTTTTTTTAACAAGAAAATCACCACTTATCAAGGCCCGGAGGCCACTCTGAGATAAGGGTTATTGCATTACAGTAATCAATGGGATAATATAATTGCTAGTAATGGAGATCTGATAAAATGTCTTAGAGAGTGGTTCATCAGGAACTTGTTTATATTGGACTTGAAGACATTGAAGTTTGCTTAATTTCGGTGATCTGATGAGCTAATGAGTCAACATGCCATGTATTTGTACTATAAATACAGAGTTTTCCTTTTTTCTTCCATAATCAAGTTTGGATGATCCATACAGGGTGCAGAGTACATAGTGGTAGCAGACAAGAGATTCATACTAATCTTACAACTGGCATGCTAATATAGATAGACATCAGCCATGTTTATGCCATTTACACACCAACACAAATGCTCATAATACCTGTTTAAAAAAAAAAAAAAAAAAAAAAAAAAAAAACTCATTTAGAACATTCTTGGAATGGTGAATTCTCATTCTTTACCAACCCTTGATTTTTTTATTGTCCAAGTTTTCAATAAAAATTAATTTTTACTTGATAGACTGCCAATCTTTCATTTGATAATGTCCTATTTTCATTCAACACCTATGTAGTGACAGTGGTTAAGTGCTTAATGGCATAGACTGACAACTAGTTGCGAAATAAATAGACTATTGAAATTTTCATATCAAACTTCAATATACAGTAGAACTCCAGGATACAATGTGGAATACAAGGTTTTTCCGACTCCTGGTTAACGGTATCATGCACTTTATTTGATTACATGTGTATTATATACCGTTCTGTATTGCGTTACTAATTTTTAATGCTGTATCCTGGGTTCTACTTTCCATTTAAGTTTTTAAAAAAATATTATGCATGCAAAAATAATGAATACAAAACACTGGTATACTAGTCTATCAATCCTGGATGTCATGTGTATATTTTATATTACCATTAATTAAAATTGTTAGATGAAACCAAATAATCCAATCTAAAAAGTTCATAACTTAAAATTACCTCCCTTTGAAATGGAATTATCTACACTTGGTGAGATCCCTTAAGGCAGGGTTGTCTTCCCGAGATACAAGTAGGGCTATGACCAGAAGACAGTTAATCAACCGAGAACCACATTATATATAAAAGCATATAAGATATCAGCAGATACACACTCAAGAGTTAAAACAATAAGAATATGCTGCTGCCCTAATCGTAAGCTAAGCATTTCGCCTTCTACAATCAAATTTTTATCAGTTAAGTTCTTAATTTAAAAGGATTTAATTTACAATGAATGATTTAAGAATCGTTTTATTTTTAAATTTTTTATTGGAGCAGTAGGATCCAAAATGGACCTTGAGACATGGGAGGACGTTGCTGGGAGCAGGTTGGCATGGAGGAGCGCTGTCCACGAAGGTGCTGCGCTTTATAGTAGTGACCTAAATCAAGCTGCTGAGGATAAACGCAAGCACAGAAAGGACAGATTATCAACCAGACACACCCCACCCCACCACCACTACCTTTATCTGCCCAAATTGCACAAGACAAATTGGGTCTAGGATTGGGCTCTATGCTCACCTGAGAACCCACAACGGAGGACAGTCTTACTCGGACACGAGTGACCGCCGATGATGATCCAAAAATATACATTTAAAATTCTAGAGTCATTTTTTCTAAGCAAATTTTGATCATTCTAAGAGGATTTAATGCAGTATAAAAATAAGCTTTATTTTTAGTTGTCACCTTAGTACTTTTTTTTTTTATTGAGTATATTATACATGACAACAGAACTTACCTTTCTTTTATCGCTTGTGCTAAAAGGTTTTTGGTCTGTTTATTCTTCTCTTCAATTAATTTCTGCTGGTGCTGGAACTTTTGTATTTGGTTTAATTCACGGCTAAAAAAAAAAAAAAAAAAAAAAAAAAAAAAAAAAAAAAAAAAAGCAAACTGAAGAAAAACAAACCTTTCTACAGAGTACCAAGCAATATAAGCGTTTAACAATTTTCAGCTTAAAATTTTTAAGCATACAAGCAATATTTAATCAGTATTGACGGGGGTAGAGATATTGGTTTGAATTTATAAAAATTCAGTCATGTTTACAATTTTTGCCTTGAAAAAAATTAACATTTCCAATATGAAGTCAGCACAGTGGTACTTAAAAAAGCGTCTTGTTCTACAGCTTAATTCTGGATAATACACTTTTATTTAATCATCTTGAATCTTTTCGGTATTTAAATTATTTTTATAGACATACTAGCAGATGTACCCAGTGTTACACAGCATTAAACATGTTAAATTCTAAAAAACGGAAAGAAACAGACATGTGCATTTGAGTATTATGTTTTTTCTAAAAAGTTCATTTATGTAAAATTAAAATACTGAAATTGAAGCCAAATCGAAACAAGTATGATAATCATTAGGCCAGTTTGTCAAGATCTTAAGTTTTCAAACCTACTCATTCTTAAAGCTGTCGAACAATTTTTACAGTTGACAAATAGATAAAAATCCAATGAACATCAAGTACCAATTTTCTCTTGGTTGGGCAAATTATTTGCATGTTCCATCCTCAGCTTAAAACAAAAAAGGGTGGGGAGAATTTCAAATTAAAACTACTTAGCACATTGTGAACTAAATGCAAGAGATTCAAACAATTCCGTTTAAAGGGACTGTTCGAATATTAAAGATCTCTCGATTGGAATGTACGATGCAGATGAATGCCTGGCATCCAGTAGCTAGAACAAAAAAAAAAAAAATAAAATAAATAAAAGTATTAGAACTTGACATTAATGATTTTGATACAAGTCCAAGGGCGATTAGGCATGGTTACTTCCCTTTAATGATAAATCTATATTTTAACTTTACTTCTGTGAATAAATGCATCTTTTTCATGTATGAGCTACTGAATAGTTATTAAACCTTAGTTATTAATTTTATATTTCCATTGATTTTTAAAAGGTTATGTTTTTTTTTTTTTATTGGCCCACTGTAAACATCTAACAGCCGCATACACATACAAACGTTTTGGCAAATAAATAGGATCCTGAACAGAAGTGTGCGTTCTATCCCAACCATTATCAATGGACCAGAGGTCATTTCGTCAGCATCAGACAAGGCCAAACTATTTGCAAAGAACTTTGCAGCTAATTCTACCCTATGCGATGAAGACCATCAACTCCCCATATTTCCTCCTATAAACACAGAACACACTAGATAACATACAAATATCTGTGCATGAGGTCGCCAAGCTAATCAAGAACCTTGATTCCAGTAAAGCAACTGGCCCTGACGGCATCCCAATTATAGTGTTAAAAAAAAGCTTCAACCAGAACTTGCTCCCATACTTACAAAACTGTTTAAACGTTGCCTTAAGTGCTTTCCGACTCCCTGGAAAACCTCATCAGTATGCCCTGTATTTAAGAATTCAGGTGATAAGTCATCTCCCTCTCAGTATAGACAAATAAGTCTGTTATGAGTAAGTTGCTGGAATCCATATTAAATAGAGAAATAGTCAACCACCTCAGCAGAAATAACCTTAGTGACACAATATGGTTTCCATTCTGCAAGATCTACCGCAGATGTGCTAACAGTTATATCTCACAGGATTAGTGAATCTCTTGACAAAGGCTTTCTTTCTAGGGCAATTGCTCGACATATCAAAGGCTTTTGACAAGGTATGGCATAAGGGCCTACTTCACAAGATTTCCAGCTACGGTATAACTGGAAATGTTTTCTCAATCATTAAATCATTTCTCTCCGATAGGCTCATAAGAGTAGTGGTCGATGGACAAAAATCAGAGGCCTGCAGTATTAATGTTGGAGTCCCTCAAGGGTCAATCCTGGGCCAAACTCTTCCTGATCTACATAAATGATCTCCCTAAACACATACTTAAATCATTCGTTGACATCTATGCTGATGACACGACCATCTACGGCAACATCAAAGGCTGTAAATGACAAAGTTCCAATTCTCTCTCCTCTGATTTCGAGCACGTGATTCAGTGGGGAAGACGTGGCTGGTTACCTTCAATGCATCTAAAACCAAACTATCTTTACATCATCAACGCTCTGATCCCCATCTGGCATCAATTGAAATGGATGGCTCTCGTCTAGAAGCCCCATGTTTTGACAAGCTTCTGGGTTTGTCCTTTATTCCTGATCTGAAATGGAACACGTACATCAAGTCTGTTGCCAAGGTCGCTGGAAAGATGGTGGGATCCTTCTACCACTCCAGAAGATATCTCACTACTGATGCAATTCTCTATCTATATAAAAGCCAAGTATGTCCAAGGATGGAATACTGCTGCCATATCTGGGCAGGAGCTGCTAAAAACAACCTATCCTGCCTTGACAGAGTACAAAATAGACTTTGTGGCTTAGTAGGGGATACACTTTTCTCTTCCCTGCAACCTCTCCCCACAGAAGACGTTGCGAGCCTATCCTTGTTTTATCGTTATTTCCATGGCAGGTGCTCGTCTGAACTCCAATCTCTGCCCCCCCCCCGCCAATCTTTCACGAAAAACACCCGTCTAGCTGAATCCACAGTGAAAGATTTTCCCCACTCTTTATCCGTGCCTAAATCAAAACGTAGATTCCATGACCAAAGCCTTAGAACTGCACGCCTGTGGAACTGTTCCGTCTGCCTGCTTCCCACCTGACTACAACCGGGATCTCCAAGTCCAACGTAAACAAGTTCCTAATGAACCGCCACCTCAAGTAAACACTTCAATAAATCTTCACACTAACGTACTCTACTTGCAATAACCCTTATCCCGGAGTGGCTTCCGGGCCTTGAAAAGTGGTGGCCACCGTATAAAAAAAAAAAAAAAAAAAAAAAAGTCTATACACACAAGTGTTGGGCATTACATTTAAACAGTATCAGATGTAGGGACTGATTAAATTTACTTGCTCATTCTGTGATCACTCACACGCCCATGTGTACAAAAACGCAGCATAACCAGCTATTATGATCTTAGAAACATTAATAGTAAAGCTGAAGTGTATTTTTTTTCTTTTGTTACTAAATTGCGCTAATCCTAGTACACCGTTTCAACTTAACATCTGGCCTTGTGCTTAACTTCTTAAAGGTAAATAAAGTTTAGTTACCTTTAAAATAATATTTTACCACTTATGCAATATGGGACTAATATTTGCATTTATTCATTTAGATACGTGTACATTTTTGTTGTGTCAAGGTTTTTTTTTTTTTACATACGCATCACCACTCGAAGATAAGGGTTAAAGAGTGGACAATATAGTAATCGTTAATGGAAATTTGGTAAATGTGTTAACCTATAATGCAACAGTTCAAAAACTTGTTTACATTAGACTTGAAGACAACCATATTGTAGTCAGCTGGAAAGCAGGAAAACAGAAGATAATTCCACAGACGTGCAGTTCTAAGAAAGAAGTTTTGTTCATGAAATCTACATTTAGATTTAGGCACAGATAAGGAGTGGGGGAAATTAGATAGTGTTTTCTGCTAGACGGGCGTTTCTTGTGAAAGTCTGGTGAGGGGGGAATAAAGCAGAGACAAACTCACAACATCTGATAAATACGTTGCAGAGAAGAGAAAAGGACATCCCCTACAAGGCTACGAAGTCTATTTTGAACTATTGTGTAACATGTAGAAGGCGTGTAACATGTAGTAGGCGTGTAACATGTAGTAGGCGTGTAACATGTAGTAGGCGTGTAACATGTAGTAGGCGTGTAACATGTAGTAGGCGTGTAACATGTAGTAGGCGTGTAACATGTAGTAGGCGTGTAACATGTAGTAGGCGTGTAACATGTAGAATGAAGTCTATTTTGAACTACTGTGTAACATGGCTCTATGCTTGAACCATGTTTGTTACAGTTCAAACATCTTTTGAACCCCCATGCCGTCTGATACCATCGTAAAGGAACAAACCAAAAGTAAATAAACCCAACTTGAGTGGGGAGTTCCTATTTTAGCAAAAGGCATTTATTACTGTTAATCTCAAACCTTTAGTCTGGCATGAGATTAACAAAAGCTGGTGTTGAGACGGCGGGGTTAAGTCTCACTGCCACCACAGGGCTACACATCTAGCTCTCTTAGCATGCACTTTTTTCTCACCAACCACATGCTGTTTTTTTTGTCACACAAGCCCGTGCACGTTTGCAAATTTGCATAGTGTTAAAACGGCTGCTGCTGCTGCTAATACCTTCACTAGCCTTCAACTGCTGCTGATATTTTCATACGCGCTCATTACACTTGTTTCGATCGTAGATAAAGATTTCACTGGCTATAACATGCAAAAGTGTAAAAATTACATCTATCTAAAGAGGTCATTGAAATTTTCGATTCCATCTTGGTTCACTCGGGATAACTATTCGTAAACTCCATGAAATGAATATAAAAATTTGTTTTCATAAAATCTCTGAAATATATTTAATCTATAAAAAAATGAGAGTATGTGAGGGCAACTATCAACGTATATACTCAAATTTTTTGATGTAGACTTTAAATTTGTTTATAGGGTATTCAGACACGTGGAAAACTAATTGGTTTTCATCCAGAAAAGGCCTGCTAATAGACTGTGTGTACGACTGGACAGAAATAGACTTTACTCATTTGCATACGTGTGGTAGAAGAGAGTGGATCTTGTGTGGGCGATATTTGTTTCAAAGTCTGATTTTTATACATGGAAAGTAAAATACCTTTTAGTTTAGAGATGGTATCTTGATAAAAGACATGGTCTTGTTACCTGTGACGGACATGAGGATCCTAAACCATGATCGATCAAACAGTGGAAGTGGTTTCGACTTGCCTCACCCGCCATAACAAGGCCAGTCATTTCCTGGCGTGCACTTGGAAAATTAGAGTAAAGTTGAAATCATAGGCTGTGCATGAGGATGCAAACACTTAATCATTGATTATGAATACCAGTGTCACCAGAGGTTTTTGATATCTAGAGGACATTAAAAATAAGGTTTTGTTTCGTTTTTTTTTTTAACAAAGGTGTCACCACTTAATTATCAAGGCCTGGAGATAACTTGAGGAAAAGGTTAATGTGTACGGTATTCAATGGGACAAACTGGATTACTTAAGGGGACGGCTCAAGAACTTGTTTACATTGAACTTTAAGACCATATTGTAGTCAGCTGGAAAGCAGGCAAATGGAACAGAGTTCCACAGGTGTACAGTTCTAAGTAAGAAATCATGTTATGTAAATCGAGTTGTTTTGTAGAAGTCTGATTCAAGTGAACAATTTGCATGTCTGGATTTAATAAATCTGAACTTTGAAGCACAGATCAAAAAATAAATATTTTTTTTTAAATAAAGACAGTAGAGTGAAGCAGCAAGTAGATTATTTTCATTTAATTCTCAAGTTTATCTTTAATGGTCCCACTAAAGTCGTAAAAACTTTAGATTGGTCACATTTTGGGTTATATAGTTTAAACAATGACCTGATCAAAGATAGGAAATTCCTAAAAAAGGTGTTTAATATATATATACAACAGCATATAAAAAAAAAATGAATGTTAAACCAAATATGTCGAGAAACGCACATATCCTCCACATTATAGATCTTTTTAACACCTACATTAAATACAAATCTGAGCAGATATATCATAAATTGCAGTAAATTGTAATTATACATATTTGTAAGATATGCGGGAGAGAATCCCAACAGATTAAGAACTTAAAAAGGAGAGTATAATATATACAGTGTAACCCGGCTATAAGAAACCCCGAATATAAGAAAAACGGATATAAGATTTTCTCTGGTCCCAAATTAGAGCCTGTGTTAATGTACAATGTATCCCAGATATAAGAACCCTGAACATAAGCGTAACCCATATATAAGAGAGCAGTAGAGTACAGAACATTGTTAGACTTGAAAATGATAGTAACAAACAGCATGTAATCTCCCTGTATGGATTCTCCTCTGCCTTCATTGTAATCTGTTGCTTCAGACTATTTTCCATGCTGTTGTCCCTTTGTTAGATTTGAAAGCAATGGTACTAATATCATTGTGAACTTCTGTAATTATTACTGTTTAGCTAGTTAAAACAGGCGAAAGTTATAACAGTGCTTTATGTCAAATTGATGGTTTAATACGGTTTAATTTCTGCTCATTTTTTGCATTAATACTAATCCCATTATTCTCTAACCGTGCAAACGGATACCATAATACCGTACCTTCTGATGGTTCATGCAAAATTACGGCCAAATAGACCTAGTAGTTTTTGACAAAGTGGAACGGACAGACAAACTACAAAATATATTCCAGGTTTATTATTGTTATAAAGATATCTGAAAATATAGCCATTTGTGTGATTTTATGAAAGTTTATTTTTTTATTTTATATTTTTATTCTTTATGTAAATACAGTCATATCTTGCTACGATGTGGTGAATGTTTTGATTATTATTGATCTCATCAGGCAAGAAAAATTAAAAATTGAAATTCAATTCGTTTTGGATATCTATCTGGAATATATACATCTTAAAAGTAAAAGCGATAAATTTAAATTTGAAGTGAAATTCAATGCAAGAACTTACTTAAGGGCTTCTTCTTCGTTTAACTCTCTGGAACACTCCACGTCGTTCAAAGAAACATCTGATAATTTCCCTTCATTTCCAAGAGAATCGGAATTGGTCCGTGAAACTTGCCGTTCTATTGGTTTTGACGGTTTCAATACTGATTTAGGTGGAGTCTTTGGATTTTGGGGTTTTGTGGGACTAACTTTTGTTTTACTGTTCGTGACAGGCGATGAAGATCCAGCATCACCATTTGACAAGCTGTCTGGATTTAGCATCTGATCGACTGGCATCACTTCTACAACATCAGAAAGGGTCACTCGCTTCTTTTGTTGACTAAACGACCGGTCTCTGTTGGCATTTTTGCCTTTCTGTTTACCAAAGCTTGCCTGTTTTTTTGGAGTGCCTCCAGAGGGTTTACCTGTTCAAAGAAAATGAAATAACATTGAACACTTTCTACAAACACCTATTTATTAAAACAAGACCTAGTTAAAGCTGTTCCAATTCTATTCCTTACAGCTTCTTTCTCCTAGAAGAGACATTGCTAGTCTATCATTATTTCCATGGAAAGTGATCAACTGAGTGCCAATCCAAGACATCCACAGCAAGAACTTTTCCAATTACAATGAAAAATCCATTCTTTCTCCATGTGCCGGACATCAGACAAATTTTCCATGAACCCGTCCCATCGCTGCAATGTTGCATCGCTGTGTTCATTTTAAAAATACTTCAATACAATGTGAAAAACACAGCAAAATCCCACCCCTTCACTATAGAGATCTGATGCCGGAGAGCCTTCTGAAAGTTTTCCCTTGAACTGTTAGACTTTGGAATTACCTTGTATCTTGTTTATGATTATACTAACATGCAGAAATTTAAGTGTAATGTAAACAAAACATCTTGTTGCTCAACTCCCTACTTAGAAGGTCCCATAGGCATAATCAAAGATTCACAGAAGCCCTTTATATCATTGAGATAAATATGAAAAAAAAAATTGAAAATTAGTTTCTTCCAAGACTTCAATTGTACAAGTCTTCAAATTCAATATTAGCTTCTCATGAACCATCCCTTCTTGTATTTGAACATTGTTCATTTAATTAATCTCTTGTAAGAGTCATCTTAATTTTTATCTTAAAATGGTTTGTTCATAACTTGTTGCCCGAATTGTCCCGCAGCAACAATTTTAAACCCACAAACCTAACCCTGTGTTTAATCTCCTAAATAAGAGCTTGTGGTCTGAATAAAAAATTTTTTCAAGATCACCTTTATAGCTCACTATATCAAAATCTATAAAAATAATGCATAGACAGAATGTTTAAAAAAAACAAAAAAACTAGTAAACAGACTTTGCAATATAAACTTGGCTAATACTCAGGAGTGCTGAAGAAAGACTTCCATAGAGTTATATATAAAAAAAAAAAAAAAAAAAAATTATATATATATATATATATATATAAAAAAGATGAGATAAAGGAATTTCTTTTAAATATATATTTAAATATATTAATATATATTTGAATATATATTTTATGTAAATATAATAACCTACTTTTTGTCTTACAAGTTTTGTCCATTTTGCTTGGATAAAAAAAATTTGTTGAAGCCTTACAAAATACTTTTCTGCCAACAACAAGAGAGAGAGAGAGAGAGAGATCCCTATCCTACCCCCACATTGTAGGATTAGTACTTCCTGCAGAGTAGAGAATGGTTAGTAGCAGCAGGCACCAACAGTAACCATAAAAATCAAGTACTCATACACACAAAGTGTAGAACTACAAATGTTACCGATTAATACTGACAGCAAGTCTTACAGAGAGCAAGATATATAATGTAAGCGGATCACTGAATATACAATGAAAATAGCAGGATATTTATAACTTTGGTAAATGTAGGCAAAGATTTTGAGAGCCTATCTTTTAGAGAATGAAACCTTTTGTTCACCAGTTTAAAAATGTAAACAGTACAAACCATAGCACCAAGCTAAACTAAATCGTAAAAAAAAAAAAAAAAAAAAAAAAAAAATTATAGCTACTTTGTAATGTTTTCTAGTGGGTGACCACTTATCAAGGCCAATAGTCACTCAAGGATAAGTTGGAAATGATTACCAGCTGAAAGATGAGGAACACTATGAGAGTACCAAACCAATATTTATCAATGGTACAAACTGCATTTGATTACATTGGATTTGAAAACTACCATGTTTTAATCATCAGGGAAGCAGTTGAGAAACCATTAGAAAGACGTGGAAATTCTGCTCAACGGTTTATTTCATATTTTAAGCAGTTTTTTTTAAAAATGGCGTTTTGTTGAGGAATTTGTGGTCTGAACAGAGAAACATTGAAACTTGTGATAATTGAATTTTAAATACAAAAATCCCGAGTAGGGGAACGGGGAATGATAGAATCGAAACGTGGTTAAATTTTACCAAATTCACTTTTTGCAAAGGGGGAGATAACTCCCTGCTATGAGGGTTTTGATTTTACCTATTTAGACTTCCAAAGCAATGAATTTAAGATTGATAGTTTGCGCACTAAAGTTTACAGCTACATATTTTCCATATTAAAAATAAAACATTTAAGCATGATTTTTTTTTTTTCAATTTTAGGAAAACAAATCGGTTTCATTATAAACAAAACTGTGGTGGGTAGAAACTTTCATCTCTACGAGAGACCCAGTCTATCAGATTTAGGAACCCTGCGATGGGAAAAGTCAGGTATGTATGGGAGCTTAGTACTCCACACGCAGACAGAGGACCTTAGGGCAAGCATGATTATCGCTCTTCAACTCGGGTAACATTCGGGTCAAGATCAAAGTGTAGTATCTGTTCTTCAGATACACACTTCAATTTCTTGTTCTGTCAGTGGAGGAGAAATCCTTCACGACTGAGACAATTTTTTATTTTTGTTCCTTTTCTCCACATTAAAAACGACCCTGGTCTAACTGTCCCGTGGGGAGGCATTGTAAATAGGAACATCAGGCCTTGCCACCAGGGGGCGATACAGCCGGTTTTGTATCTCTTTCACTGAACCAGGACAATGCAGAGGCAACGGGGGAGGGGGGGGGAGTTCTGGCAAGAGCCAGGCTGCATTCAAACTCTAAAAAAAAAAAAAAAAAAAAAAAAAAAAAAAAAAAAAAAAATATTGAGGTCTAAATGCAAGTAACGTTACTCATTCATCTTTCGCTACAAACTTAAACTTAATTTAATTAAATGTAAATAAATCTACATTTGTTAAATATCGGTGCAATTCGTGTCTTCATTACGCAACCTTTGCTTCTTTCACCTACCTTCCAACATGGAGGATGGGATTGCCAATTACATAAGCAGGCGATCCTGTCCTCTACATGTTAGTTTAGCTATGCTGTTTGCATAGCTGGGCCAGATAGATACTAAGGGAAAAATGGAAACGATATGAAAAGTTAAATTGAAACAAATGACAAATAACTACAGTAATAAAAAGTGGCTGTAATAATAAAAAGCTCACCTTTTGCAAGCATAGCAATATAGGTTAATGACCTTCCAACATGGAGAATGGGATTACCAATTACATAAGCAGGTTATTCTATCCCCCACATGTTAGTTTAGCTATGCAGTTTTCTTAGTATCTATCTGGTCCAGCTACGCAAAGTTAAATTGAAACGAGTGATAAATATTTACAATAATGAAAAGTGGTTGTAATAATAAAAAGTTGACCTTGTGCAATCATAATATAGGTTAATGACCGGTCAGGGAGAGGGGAGTTGCAAAACAAAGATTTTTAATAGTATTGAATCATGTAGTCTAACTAGATTGGAGAGTCGGTGTTAGGAACTGAAGCCGATAGATTCAATGTAGTCTCAAAAGATTATCCAGCAGAACAATTTGATACGCATCGGTATGGAATTGAAAGTCTAAATTTTTTTATACACAAATATGTGCGTGATTAATTGGTCATTTTGCAGAACTTAATTATAGATCATTATTAGAAATGGGTGATTGATTCCTTGATTAACACTGACTTGCCAAGTTCAAAACCATTTTTTTTTTTTCCATAGAAACTCTTGCAACTTTCACATTACAAGGAAAAATATCTTCATGCAATTGGTTGGTTGGTTGTTTTTGTTTTACGGCATATCAACCCTTTTCAGGTTACTTAATGCCGAATCCGGTGATTTTGAAAAAAAATTTTTTAATAGAATATATTTGTTTTTTGCAAGTCAGTTTCTATTTAACCCATAGTTGGGACCCTAACAGGTACTACCACTCCGGGTCAGAGTGGACCTGGGAGCAATGGCAATTAAAGGGTGGCTCCACACTCCCCAGAGCCCGCAAGCTGGGGCCTCACCATCGGATATAGTTTAAGGTCACTTAAAATTTGTTTGACGAGTCCAACAAGATACATCTGAAGAAGGTTGGAGGTTATATCAACCAAAATGTGAACATAACACTCAAGATAAGAACCGTAGTCTAAAGAACCCAAACACTTTATCACATTTTCTACAATAAAGTTGATTTTTGACAATCGACTTTTAATGGTGGCCACAATATGCTGACATATCTTTGCAGGCATTAAACGTCCAGTGCTGAGAAGACAGATTTAATAGAAAATAAAGCGTGAAATAAAGCGTTGTAAAAGTAAAAGTCAGCTAGTTAGAGAATTTCATTCTAATGCATTTGACATACATTATAATTTTTTTCTTGTTTACGAGTTATCAAGTGTTAACTATTCTATGTTTAATAAAAAAAAAAAAAAAAAAAAAAAAAAAAAAATATGCATACACAAAATAGTTATTGTTGCAACAGCATTCACCCTGGTCAAATTGTTACATAGCAGGAACCCTATGTCAGTATGTAGCAATTAAGTTAGCTAGTTTGAATTGGAGATTGTAAAGCAAAAAGTGGAATAAATCGGTGCGAGGTGATGGTAAAATATGCAAGATTATTATTTACTATATATTTTTTTTTTTTTTTTTGTGCTTACATGGGTTGTGCAATTGCATTCATCTGTAAAAGATCTAGCTAAGTTGTATATTCTTTTAAACATTCATTTTAATTCCCTACTAGGTTTTTCGGTTTTCTTATGGGATGATCATCTTTAGTTAACTATTACGTGTAATTATATTCATGCAGATATTCTACATGATTTATACTTGCGAAACATTTGCATAAAAAGCTTATAGTAAGCACAAGACTGTATGCGTATATTTGTTTAAAAAATTTTGCCTACTAAACTATCAAGTTTTTTGGTCTGCAGACATGAACCTCCATGTATAGGGTATTCAAACCCATGCAAAACTTTGGGTTTAACCAGAGAAAAACTGCAAAAGTGAAAATTGCAAAAACAGAATTTGTTAGATGAAGGTTGGACAGTGGCATTATGAATATGCATGTATGGCATAATAATTACTGGTTTGTTTTAATTTAGTTTTGTGGCAAACATTTCTTCATAGCTCAGGCATTAACGTCGACAAGGAAGTGAGCAATCAGTAAAATTGTTCTAGATGCAACTATCTGCACTTGTTTAAATTTGTAAATTCCACAAGCTCACAGCAAACGCATGAAATCTGATTCATTTAGGCAATATTGGGAATCCACGGCATATCAATTCACAGACCATGTGCCCAAGTCATTCATGTAAAGATGGCCAAAAAGAGGTGACCCCCCATTTCCAAGTTTCCTATATTGTGATTAAGCCAAGGTAGATACTATTGAACACTGTTAGGGTCTAGGTTACAGTAATGAACTATGAAGTTGCCGTTTGTTGGAATTTATTACTCACCAATCTCAGAAAAAAAAAAAAAAAAAATCACCTTGGTGACATGCAATATGGTTTCCATTCTGCTAGATCTACAGCATATGTGGTTATAGTTATCATGATTAGTGAATCTCTTGACAAAGGCTTCCTTTCTAGGGCAATTGCTCTTGACATATCAGGCCTTTGATAGGATATAGCATCACGTTATACTCCAAAAAATCTCCAGCTATGGTATAGCTGGAAAGGTCTTCAATTATTAAATCATTTCTGATAGGTAGAAATCAAACTCCCTGTATTAATGCTGGAGTCCCTCAGGGGGGGGGGCAGCCTGGGCCTAACTTTTCCTGATCTACAATGATCTATATCACATCCTCAGATCATTTGTAAAAATTTATGCTGACAACACTACCAGATAGCAACACTTCAAAGGCCATAAACGACCAAGTTCTGATTCTCTTGTCTTGAGCATGTGGTACAAAGGGGGGGGGGAATGGCTAGTTATTTTTAATGCATCTAAAAACAAAAGGTTCCATCTTCACAGCATCAATGCTGATCCTTGACTGGCATCAAATTGAAGTGAATGGCTCTCGTCTTGGGGAAGCTCCATTTTGACAAGCTTCTGGATCTGATCTTTACTCCTGATCTGAAAACACATCAAATCCATTGCCAAGGCTGCTGGAAAAATGGTGGGATCGTTCTACCACTCCAGTAGATGTCTCACTGCCAATGCAATTTTCTACCTGTATAAGAGCCAAGTACATCCAAAGATGGAGTACTGTTGTCACATATGGGCAGGAGCTACTAGAAGCACCTTATCTTGCTTTGACAGAGTTCAAAGTAAACTTCTTAGCTTAGTGGGGGATGACTTTTTTTTCCAGCAACCTCTTTCCACTACAAAAGAGACGTTGCAAGCCTGTTTACTTTATCGCTATTTTCATGGCAAGTGTTCGTCTGAGCTCCAAACTATGGTCCCCCTTTACACGCCTTCCATGAAAACCCCATCCAATTGAAACCACTATCAATTTCCTCCCCTCCTTATCTGTGCCTAAACCTAAACAGATTCCATGAACAAAGCTTTTTTTAGAACTGCATACCTGTAAAACTATTTTCCTGCTTTCACAACCGACTAAAATATGCTAGTCTTCAATCCAACATAAGCAAGTTCTTTATGAGTCGTCCCCTTAAATAATCCAATTTACCAAATTTCCACTAACAATTACGAAAACCAACTCAAAGCTCATGCCCGATGAACAAGGGATTCACAAAAGGAATGACCCCCCCCCCCCCCAAAAAAAAAAAAAAAAAAAAAGCAATACAGACCAATTCTAACTTCCAAGGATTTGGTGAGGACCAACACTTTGAAAAAGAGAAAAGAAAAAGAGAATCATTTTTGTTTCTTAACCCAGCTAAATACATCTTCCTTTAATTTCAGTCCTGTGTTAGATATTAGCAGACAACCTGGTGGTGGTGATGGAAGTTGAAGGGGGGGGGGCGCAGATTCGATGGGTTACACACACGCAAAGGGATTCCCATGTGAAGAATGTGGGATTTTCCACCATCGTCTAACAGAACACATAATTTGATCCAGAAATGTGAGAGGCTATCGATCAAAGGATTCAAACAAAGGAAATATTACACATTCCATTAGGAAAAGAATATTTATATAAATAAAAATGGTCACAAAAAAGTCGGTCAGAGAAAGAGCCAGGCTCGTCACCATTTCTTCACTGCCCGACAACCACCTAACCTTGCACACCTTTCAGAACGGTCAGAACACCAGTAAACTTTTTTTTTTTTTTTTTTTTTTTTTTTAAATCAAAAAACTGATTTGTCAGTGTTAAATATTTATATAAATATTTATTTATATATAAATAAATATTTAAATATATGTGCGTGTGTACCAATGACAAAAGTAGATGTCAACATTTGAACTTGAAAAACATTTTAAACAACCGGCCACAGTGAATACATACCCCCCCCCCCCGAATTTTTGCAAAGGGTGCCATTCAGGTTAGCCCCCCCCCCCCCAGTGTTCACATATTCATCATGAATGTATTATATTGAACTTCCCCTTGGCCCCTAGAGTTTGTTTCATTGAAACAAACCAAACAAATCCTTTATAGTTATAAAATCCCATTTACATGTTTCTGTCATTCTTGCTACTCATTTGAGCAATGCATGGTTGAGTGTGAACAGTAAACAAACAGATTCCGTACAGGGAGACAATTGCTCCTGGCCTTAGCCTCTTCCAGATCATGACAATATCTACACTTAAGTTCTAAATGCATGGGTTTACATCCTAGGATAGTTTTTATAGTTGTGTTCACTTCAAGTTCCAACAAATAAGATTCCATTATCTTACAACCTCCTCCCACCCCCGCACCGATTACCTATTAGTTTATTTCAAGTGAATTTTTCTTTTTGTTTCAAACAAACAAAATGAAAGACCTTGCCCACGTCCTAGATGTACTGACGGTCATTATTGCAGTCAATTCTTTTGTCTCACTCACACACACACACACACACACACACACGTGTATTTAGTTAACATGACAATTTTGTATTTGTTCCTGCTGCAGTGAAACCAGATCTGATGAGAAAAGACTGTCTCAAGGTTAAATTTTTTTTTTTTTTTTTTTTTTTTTTTTTAACTATAAATGTAAAAATGTCACAATCTCTAATTTGAATTAGTTTAAAGATTTATTTCTTGGGTTTATATATCAAATGCAGGCTTGTTTAGGTCAACCTTTTCAATAATGAACACAATTCAGATGAAAAAGGCATTTAGGAGGAGGAAAGGGACTAGAAATGTACAAGACTTTTTTAAAATGAAATTAGAATCCTTTATAGGATTCCTCAAAAAAAAAAAAAAAAAAAAAAAATTTACATGTCACAGATTTCGTGTGAAATTGCAAATAGTTGTCTAGTGAGGAAGTTTTAACAATACTACTCGTATTCAGAGTAGTTACAACACTTATGTAAAACTTAGTTGTCCTATCACAGAAAAGCTGATTAACATCAACGATGCAAACAAAAAAAATAAATCTATAAAAAGGTCCATTGTGGTATGATGTTGGTTCTATGCAGTTCTAGGTCCACCCTCCCAGACTGCCTTCACTCG
The DNA here is from genome assembly GCF_053919585.1 of Euprymna scolopes. Lineage (NCBI taxonomy): Eukaryota > Metazoa > Mollusca > Cephalopoda > Sepiida > Sepiolidae > Euprymna > Euprymna scolopes. The sequence continues at coordinate 65,001,605 of NC_136511.1, forward strand.
TTAAGGTGTTACTGCTAATTGCACAAAGTGCCCCTACAGTGGAGTGCTGACGGGCTGTCCAAGCATTTTTTGCAGATCAGAGTACTCCTCAGAGGCACAGACTCTTCAATCCTACTTTCTAACCCTTGTGTCACATTTTGCACTATGGGGAAGGAGGGAGAAGCAGAGATATAAACACCAATCTTCTGATAGTGGCATCCCTCAAACTGCTACACTTTAAAATCGGTTTCCAATTGCACCAACATGCAGAAATTTAAATGTAAACAGACCTATTTCTGTTCAACTCCCTAGTTAGGGATCATGACTAGAGACCCTCTAATTCTACAGTAGCAATGTGTGCCTGGTTTTTGGGGAGGATAAAAGTAAAAATTTATGAATACAAATGACATGTCATTTGTAACCCTTGGGTCAAATGTTCAAGTCAGCTCAACTGTATCTCCCTTATCTTTTGTTTGAAGCTTTTATGTTAACTTTAGAGAGGGAGGGGGGTTGCTTGATATCAAGTTGAATGCGTTTTTTAGTGATTGCACAACAGTTTCGTCAACTTTCAGTTGAACTTCCAAGTGGGATATCATTCAAACTTCCAGATTTTCAAATTAAAGTTTTAAAAACAATTTGATATAAAAGAAATGTTGAAATTATTGACATTACTTCCAATGAAGATCACTTCGACAAAAAAAGCTTTGTATAATTAATGATGGGACGATTTCAATATTTTTCCGATTCCTTATAAATCTTTAATTTAAATTATATAGCTGTATTTTTTTCTGATTACCGTAGAAACATACATGTTAACTGTGCAGATATTTTCCTAAATGTAAAAATATACTTGTAAGGGAATATCTGTCGATTTTAGCTTTACTGGTGGTTAAAATAAAAAAAAAAAAAAAAAAAAAAAAAAATTTACTAGTAATGGAAGATTTTGCTTTAAACAAAAACCAAATAAAAGACAATCGTTTTGGCATTGGAAAATCTATACAAATTTTTCTGATTCAGATTAATTCGTCCTAACACTAATAATGTTCTGAAAAGGCAAGAAGTTCGGGTAAAAAAAAAAAAAAAAAAAAAAAAAAAAAAAAAAATTCTTCATTCCTTCTTTGAGTCCGGTCAGAATAGAAATCTTTTTTGACTTGGTACAACTGCAGCTCAAGACATTTTTTTTCTTCTGGTCTTAGAAGATAGATATTTATAGTGATAGACATTTCCAATTTAATCTTTCCTAGTGAGAATATTTTCCAAATGCGTCTCTCTTGCAAGCTGGTACTTTTGACATTTCTCCAAGCTGGTATTTTTGATATTTAACTGCCAAGTCCTCAGCAGAATTCTTGGATTTCCTTGAAGTAGATTTTTCTCAGCAAGATACAAATTCTTCAGGTAACTTCAACATTATAAACTTTGCTAGGTAACTTACAGGCGTTCACATCAACGTTTTAACATCCTATCTAGTCAGAAGATGACACTAAAAATGTGTTGATGTGTGACACTTACGTCACCCGCGCGTCGTCCAGTGGTGGAATGGCCCTGGTTGTCGGTTCTGGTGTTTCCTCGGCGAGAATGTCAACGGCCGGTTTCCTGAAACAGACTTGTCATGCAAAACAATTGAAAAGACCAAGTCAAGAGGGGTTCCTTTTGTTTAAACTTCTTTGTATTTCAATCAGGGTACAATCGCAGTCAGCTTTTCAGTTAGGGACTGGCCACTTGTTAACTGCGAGGTTTTCTCTTCTCTCTCCGACAGAAAACTCAATTATCTATGTGACAGGGTCAATCGATGGGGGAATCTTCGTTCGTCGGACCCAAGGAAGCAAAGCTCTCTCTCTCTAACCGTCAATCTCTCAAGGCTCGCTGCTTATATTGTGGGGGCGTGGACGGGGTCTCTTCCCGTTTCAGGTCGCTGGCCAATCAGAACCAAGGGATCGCTGTCCGTCAAATCTTCGCCAGGCGGCCTATACCCAAAAAAGGAGCTGTCTTTCTTCCTCTGTTGGCATTCGGGCGTTCTCAATTTCGACCGATGCAGCCTAATAGAACTTGACAGGTCGTAAAACCAGAATTGTCATACTTAATTATTTTTGAGAGAACATAAAAACAGCTGAATCCGATTCCACAAAGGCCACGTGTCTTTTCAATAGGGTCACTTATCGCCCAGCTGTTCGTCGACACTGTTCGCTTTGTACATCGGAATTTCATTGGTATCCTCGCCACCCACGGGCTGTCATGGCCAATTTATCGTCATCACGTTCTCCCACCATAAGCTATGATCTTATCTTTTTTCTGTCTTTCTTTCTCTTCCTTTCGTCGTTTACAGCTGCCTTTTTTCCCTTTCTTTTTCCACGCCCGTTGTTCGGGCTCACCGCTACTCTTGGCCTTTTGGTCAGGATCAAAGTGCAGCATGTGTTCTTCGGATGCCGCACTTCCATTTCTTGTTCTCTTTCGGTGGAGGAGAAATCCTTCACGACTGGGACAATTCTTATTTTTGTACCCTTGAGCGTCTCTCAGATGTGCTAAGTTCAAACTGCCAACTTCAGCTTGAATTTTATCAAAATGTGGAATGTGCAGATCAAGCAACAGGCAGAAATTAATCACATGACCAACGTCAGCAGCGGTGAAGCAAACGAGAGAGAGAGAGAAAACTCCAAATTTTCTACAATAAACCAAAAAATACTTTAGTTTATATTAAAAAAATTTTCTCATTTGTAAAGTATATGGATAACATCAGGTGATAACGGAACATATCTCACATTACCAGAAATAATGATGCAATTTCAGATTTTTTTTTTTTTTTTTTTTTTTTTTTTTTTACATAGGCCACTCAAGGATAGGGTAGAGTAGTCAAAAGGACAATATAGCAATCGATAGTAATGAAAGTTTGGTAAATTTGTTAACTTAAGTGGAACAGCTCATCAGAAACTTGTTCACGTTGGACTTGAAGACAACCATATTATAGACAGCTGGAAAACGGAAGAATTCCACAGGCGTGCAGTTCTAAGAAGCTTTGATCATGGAATCTATGTTTAGGCATAGATAAAGAGTGGGGAAAATTATTGATAATGTTTTCAGCTAGTCTAGTGTTTTTTGTGAAAGTTTGGCGAGGGGGAACCATAGATTGAAGCTCAGTCAAACACTTTCCATGAAAATAACGATAAAGCAGAGACAAACTCACAACATCTCTTGTGAGATGTAGGTTGCAGCGTTTCAATTTTATTTTTAATTAAAATTGATTTTAATAGTATTTTGATTTTATCTTTAATATTCAGACACAAATTTTTACTGGACATAAAGGACACAATTTTCAAGCCCTTTTCGAGACACTTCTATTTCCAAGGCTTTTTCAAAGTGAAAGTCAATTCAAGGCCTTTTCAAACCTGCGTAATGATTATGGCATCTCTCCCCTGTAATCTGAATTGATGAAATAGTAACAAAACTAATTACAAAAGGCACATGCAAGCAAACAAGCACTCCTTTAGCTTTATCCATGTTTAAAATAACTACCAAGTGATTCAAAGCTTAGAGTTTCATTTCTAAAATTTCAAAACCGTTTTATAATCTGCATATTTAGTTTGACTGGTCTTTAGATAACGTAAAAATTTGAAGAAAAAAAAAAATTACACTGATACTTTACAAGTCTCAACTTGATATTTTGATAGGTCAGTCTCAGCGATGTGAAGTCCAGTGAGGCAGCAGAGTAGAATCTTAGTCCAGTTCAATGTCTTTGAGACTCAATGCACAGACATGGGGGTGGGGGTGACTTGCCCCCCCTCCTACCAATTCATAATTTTTGATAATACATTATCGTTCTAAATTCTTGTCACGTTTACCGTTTCTAATTTTTGAGGATTTGCCCTTTTAACACTGGAATGGTTAGATTTACAACACATTTTCTTCATCTATTCTTCATATCCCACCCCCCCACCACATCCATTACCATGTCAGACTTTCCTCCTACAACCCCCCCCCAAAAAAAAAAAAAAAAAAAAAAAAAAAAAAAAAAAAAAAATCAATCACAATTCTTCAATTAATTTATCAATTCCAACCATAAAAAAGTGGTTGTCAGCAGGTATTTTTAATTAACAATCATTGGAACACAACTGCTAAGTGTAAGATTATAATGTGAAATTTTAATAGATATTAAACCAATAAATTTTAGTTTCTTCAGAATATTTTTTAAGTGTTTTGTTTTTTAATGGAGGATTGTTATATTTTGTGTACATCCTATTTACAAATTCAAACATTTCAGATCTTCATTACATTTGATCCAGAGATCAAAGACACTAATTACGATCTTTGAATTTCAAGGAAAAACTAAGCTTTAACTTTTTAAACATTTTCTAGAATCAAAATAATGTAAAAGATTTCAATCAAAATTGGAATAAGGATTCCAAACCTAAGGATTAAGAGTTATTCTAGTTGATCTTTTAATATCCTAAAGACTTGAAACATAACTATCACCAAAATGACTATTTGGGATAATCTCATCCAAAGAGTTGAGGTGCAAGGCCGTAAACCTAGAGATGGACAACGCTATAAGCCTCAATTTTTTTTTAATTTTTGTTTTTCATCAATTGTAACAAGTATGTAATGTAACAAAGTATAGAATACCGGTGGAGGTGCGATTGGAAGAATTAATAGTGAATAATATTCACTAGATTTACCATTAGTAACCAGAAGAGCATTACCACAGTCGACCAAAGGAAGAATTTACCAAGTATGTCTAGAGTGTGATGTATGGATGTAAAATCTATGCGGTGATAGGGGTTCCATATAGCAAAAAGATGTTAAAATTACCAGTAAGAAGAATTTTTTTATTTTTAATAGATAAATTGAGTTTTGCAAAATAAATAAAATTAAAAATAAGTTACTCCCACCTAATAGTGGATACCAAATACAATTCAAGAATCACTTCTCTACTTGTGTAGTTAGAAATCAGCAAAAACTGGTTTCTTGAAAAACAAAGCAAAACTCACTGAGAATTAAAAGTGGTTATTACCACTCTCAGAGTAACAATTCCCAAGAGGTGAGGAAAAAAAAAAAAAAAAAAAAAAAAAAAAATGAAATCAGATTCAAGGTCAACTTGTGTCAGTATTAAAGATGAATTAAAAATTCTGAAGCGAGGTGGGAGTGGGGGGGGGGGAGACTTAAATGTAGGTCAAACACTGAAGACAGTAGGCACCGCCAAAACTGGGGGGGCAGGTCAGTACTTTTTGACGGACCGTCTTTTTAAAAATCTACCAAAAATCAGGTAATTATCCGATCAATACGAAATTTTCAGCGATTATTAGGAGAAGAATGAACTTTATAACAGTGTACTTATTTTTCATAAACGATATTTATATATATATATATTTTTTTGCTTACAAAACCCCCCCTTGTTTTGAAGTGGGAACAAATATGCTTAAAATAATCATCTGAAACTGAACAAAACATATTGTGTTGTTGTAAGGGACAGAATTATAGATTAAAAAAAAAAAAAAAAAAAAAAAATTGTTTGCATACCTTATTTTGACGTCTGAATATCAGAACTTCGATTGTGTTTAATTATTCCGCTTTTGAGTTTTGAAGTGTGAAATTCGGTGAATATGTTAAATAAAATAATTAATTTAAGTTAAGCAAAACAAAAAAAATTTTTTTTATATTTATACGAAAAAAGCCATTTTAAAATTTTTGATAAATAAATTAACAATTTTTTTTTAGCGAGCCGAATAATGCATGACCATTATTAAACAGAGCATGCTTTGAATAATCGATACAAAAAAAAAAAATTCGATAAATATTGTGCCCTTTGTGTTAAAAATAGCATCATTTTTTTCGATCTCGTTTGAAAACGTTTGCCGCCTTTCGACTACGGTGGACCAAACGCGCTGAAATAATTTTTTTTTTATTCTGCTTTAAATTGCCCCCTCCCCCCTTTTGGGGAGCCTGGCCCCCACACACATACACATTAAAAACCAAACTCATACAAATGGTCACCCATCTGGTACTGGCCAGCCTCAGCTTAATAATACATTGAAATTTTCGTCACTGAAAAATAAGTTTTTTTGGCCTGTTTAGTCTTCCATAGTTTTCGTCTCATCGAAAGAAAACGTAAACAGAGTCGATCTGAACTCTTCCGCGACGCGAAATATCTGGTTACATATATGAATAAGTGGAATTATTTGAAATTCAGGTACTTATATTATAATATTTTTGCATATTCTCTTAGAAAATCATCCTAAATCTTAGACAATAAATGAATAAATAAATTATTTCAAAAACCCTTTTTTTTAAATATTTAAGTACGTTTTTTGTGCAAGACAAAAAATAACAATTGTTAACTTTTTGGGAAAATTTAACATTTAAAATTGAATTAAAAATAGTAGAAAAAGTTTTACATTATTCTGTTTTCTATATGATAAAATTCAGGGTTTTATCTTTCTGGAAAAAAAAAGTTACTCAGAAATAATGGATTTTAATAAATGTAATTTAGTTTTAAAAAACAACAACAACTTGATTTTGCGGCCATTTTTGGCGGTGCCTAGAAGACAGCATTACTTCTGTGGATTTAAAACATTCTTCCAATTGTCTTTGTATATATATATTTTTTTTTTTTACAGAATTCACTCCAGACAAGGTGTGAAGCAACTTATAAGGAGCTAACAAGAACGAAAGATTAGGATCAAAGACAGGAGACACCTATAGCCTTAGTCTTTAAATTCAAGGCCAGAGGTAGAAGGAAAAAGTTGAAAGAATTCCACAAGCAGCCAGCAGTTCCTTAAAAGAAGCTACTAGAAATAAACATTGCCATATCAAAGTTTGGTTCCCTTTTGTTGCATATAAGCCCATTGAGCTATTTGATGCCGAATCTAGTAATTTTGGTAAGTGATTTTATGCATTAAGTCCTTAATATCGTTAAATTTGTTGTTTTTTTTAGAGGAAAATTGTTTTTAGCTTTGGAGAACATGATCGAGTCAGGCAAAGAGAAAGGAAAAGAATGTTCGGTGTCTTTAGGTCAGGAAGCCAGTATCTTCAAACTGATCTGATTGACCCATTATATCAAATTAGAACTTACCAGATTACTGTAATTTCGTTATTTCTATCATCAATTTAATTCAAATAAACCCTTTTGTTTAAACGAAAATATTTTTTAAATGTATATAAATCTTGTAGGTCAAGGTCATAACCTGAACGTTGGGAAGAACATCTACTTAAACAATACCTTAATACTTAAGGAAGAATTACTAAAACCAATGCTGTATTATTAGTTCATCTTCGTGTTTATTCCATCACTTTTTTTAGACATCTACACATGCAAGTTAGTGAAAATGCTAAGGAAACTTGTTACTAAGAATAAATAGCATAGTACGTTTCAATATTACATTTCATCCTTTTTCTTCTTGGTCAATAGAAGAATCCTAAACTGAGGAAATTTGTTTAAATCAGGATTAACTTTTTAAGGGAGTTTGATCCAAATATTCATTACAATTACACATTAAAAACAGACCTCGTGTCAAACAACCCTTGTTATGGGAAGCAAATAACTTTCATAAAAAAAAAAAAAAAAAAAAAAATCCATAAAAGGAAATATACCCCCCCCCCCCCAGCAAATGGTTCTTGGTTAAGTTAAACCTCTAGTATGCTTTGAACACATTGTCACAAATATACGGTTCACTGAACTGGCTTTAGTATATTAATTTCCACTACTGTAATTTATATGGGTTCAGTTAGTTGAACTATATTTTATATCCTCTAACGGCTGTCACACCACATAATTTAAGGGTCATCTTTTCAACTAGCTTCACCCGTTAAAAACGTATTAAAACATAATTCATTTTCAATTCCAACTGCTTAAGCGACTAATAAAATCTTTCCCTGTCATAATACTTATCAAGCCCATTTTCATCAGCCGACCCCACCATCAGACAAGCTACCTAAATGGGGTCATGTTACTACTCAAGGTTGAAAACAAGAGTTTTTTTTTTTTTGTTTTTTTTTTACTATAGACAAAATAAAGTGGGCAACAAACGCATACATAACGAATAAATTTAACCGAAAAGTTACTATTCTACCTGGCTGCTAGAATTTTTAGGGTTTTAACTTTTAAAGCATTTATTCAGTTTGAAAAACTAGTGTCGATGGTTAAGCAAGAAAAAAAAAGAAAAAAAGAGCATTAAAAATACTAGTAGAAACCTACCCAATAAAGGTCAGATAACCTTATATTTTTGTTACATTTAAATGGATAGCAACTGCAGTCTATAATACAAATATTGCAACAGGTTTTTGATACATTCAAATTCAACAGCTGTTGCCCCTTGCATATCACTTGTATACATCATATTAGTAGAAAATCTTAACTGAGATTTAATATATTCTAAGACATTTTTAGTTTTATTTTATTAACAAAAATTTATGATAATTAGTGTATTTGATCAGTACCAAACTTTTGGTTTGTAAAACTTTAGATCATGTGATATTTTAGACTAAGCTGAAGTAAATGTCATCTGAAATTGTGTGCTTAAACGATATCAATAGATCTATTATATACATTCTTTCATCAACCCACACACACATTGGGTAGAGCACTGTTGTAAATAATCTCACCCACTAAATTGGCTGAAAAATGCGACGCTCACTGTTTGTTTATAAACAAGCGATTAGAGCACTGTAAAAGTGGTGGATGAATGTTTGTATAAATAGACATTTGGCGAGAATTTATGGGCGCCGCTCCTGTGGGTCGATCTGTAGAACTGACTGTCTACGTGAGGGTTCTAGGTTCAATCCTCGGCTTGGGAGAGGTGCTAGTCTAGCAGCACTGATGAGTTGGGATACAACGAAACAGGACTATGTCGATGACTACAAATATATATATATATATATATATATATATATATATGTGGGGGGGGGTGAAAATTCTTCAAATGTAAAAAAAAAAAAAAAAAATCACTAGTAAAGTTATTGATGTGGATATTTCAAATAGAGAGGGAATTGAGCCACAGCTTAGATACTAATACTTTTTAATTCTATCGAGTTTGGATGAGGTCAAAATAATGTTACTTAATTTTACATGAATACCAGGGAAATATACATAATTATATGGAGAGTCATATACAAAATAGACCCAACCAAGTGATTTCAAATTGACTATTTAAATTTCAAGTTTGCATCAAAGAATTTTCACCAACCCCTCACATACTGTACAATTTGATTAGCATGTTGCATTTAACGTTATTACACAATTATTAAGTAAATAAAATCATTAAACCTTTATATTTAACTAGATTTAAATTTGTTACAAATTTTTCATTTTTAATTTATGAAGTTCACATTGTTCATTACAAACAGTTATAAAAAATAAATAACCTTAATAAGTCCCTAGCAATCACACACACAAACGAAGCAGTAAATCGTCTATGGCAACATAGCGGAATGGATTAGGGCACTGGACTGAAGTACATAAGGTCCAAGGTTCGAATTCAAGTTATACTGATGAGTAGGGCTCCGAAACACGCGTGTCCGCAGATAACTGTTTTTAAAATAAATAAAAAATACGCCCAAATAAAAGATGGGCGACTTTCTAAGAAAAACACTGGTTCTGAGGTCTGAGAGTTAGTTGACAGAATCTTTCAATTTATGTAAATGAAATGGCTTTTATTAACCTTAATAGACTAGTTGAGAAGTACCTGTCAACACCCGGCTTCTCAAATCTTTGTTATAAAAGTCATTCAGAAAAAAAAAAAAAAAAAAAAAAAAAAAAAAAAAAGCCAGTACAGATTCCTATGAAGTCTACTTTTATTCAACAAAGCAAATGCTGCTGGTGGCTGCATTTTAGAACATGCAATAGACATAATTCCAAGCATATGTTTATAAAATTCCAAGCTGCTGAGTAATCTTAGGAGCCGTTTACCATAAACCAGTTCTTACTGGAAGCTTCCCTATCCTTAATACCAACCATTCTCCCCATTTTGTTACCAGAGGGAATTAAGCATTCAGAAAAGCAGACAAATGAAAATCAGACGTAAAGGTGCCAAAACCAACAATGCAGATAACAGAATTAAGAGTCAGAATAGGTTATCCTGCTGTATTAAAGATGAAGTAATAAACATGAAGTGCTAAATTATAGAAACAAATTTTTATAAATTTATTTGTACTTACGAGGAGGATACTGTATGCTTTGTAAATTCTCTGTAAAAGAAAAAAAAAAAAACTTCAGTTTCATACTTTTTAGCCATAAAATTTAAAACTACTTCATGATTTCTGATGCATAATATTTTCTTTCCATCATCAGTACACAGATTTAAAAGAAAAGCTTAATCTAAGGGGGAATTCTGGGTAAGCACTTGTCGCCATTTTGAATGCAGTGTCTAAAAGGAGGTGAAATGGTTAAAATGTATTTGTGTATCCTGTACACAAAGATAAATTGATGTTCAAAAATCGTGATAGGGGTCTGTATAAAAATACAGGATTAGCTATAATATGGGACTCAAACAAGGTCCAAAGCAAAAACTAAATTGATATGGAAAGGGGAGGGGGGTAATTAGAACTAAGAATCTAAACACAAAAGTAGATTTTAGATATTTTATATTCAAAATTTGTTTATCTGAAGCATCGTCATTAGCATGAATTTTGAATAACTGAAAATTAGGCCATTTTGAAAAGGAATTTTTGGTGCTTATTTTGAAGAAAACCCACTAAAAAAAAAAAAAAAAAAAAAAAAAAAAAAAAAAGAAAGAAAAAGTTCATGCACACATCGTCTCTTCACCTTTATAATCTATTATAAACATTTTGTCCGTCATGTACACTATGCAACAGAGCTACCAAAATAAAAAGGAGGTGAAAGTACATAATTAGGTGTGACTTTATAGTATAAATCTGACCTTGATAATTCAAGGAAACAGCATAAACAATGAGCCAGAAAAAAAAAAGTGTACGAGAGGGAGGTGTTGTGATAGATATAACTCACTGTAAAAGTCCATTTTTCAAACTGCATCTCTGATGCAAGGTTGTAGAGCGGTGCACCAAATTTTTCTGTGAGCCATTTTTAATACAACCCGGTGACAAAAGGGTTGTAATTTTTAACAATTTAGCAAGTTGGCAAAATGCTCTTCTACACATGTGCAAATATGCATTTACATAAATGTTAAAACTGAGCAGACTAACAATAGCTCAAACGGTAATGACTAAGGTTGAAGCACTGTTTTGGTTCTAGTTGATAGCACTTGTCTTTTTTTAACACTAGAAATCACAACTTTATATATTCAGTATAATATAATTGAGAATTAGCTCTATAATTATAAATCTTCATAGATTAAAGTGTAAGCATTTTATATTGTTTAATTACCAAGTAAATAAAAATGTACCTTAGAAATCTGGATTGTGGAAAGTATAGTCAAGTTGACGAAAGAAAACAAATTACACTTACATTTCTTAGCTTTTTCACAGTGACACAGAAAGTCACATCTATTTTTACATCTATGCATGAAAAAAAAAAAAAAAAAGGAGGAAAGACGCTGCATACATGTCTTGTATAACAGTGAATTAAAAGGGAGACAACCAAGTTGTGTACATCATTGAAAAGCAAGGGTTAAAGAGAGGATTGCACCCAAATACTTTTTACTTTTGAAATTCCAACTAGAATTATATATATATTATAAAATCTGAACAAATTGAAATCATTTAAGCATATTTTACGCCAGGGCAAAAAAAAAAAAAAAAAAAAAAAAAAATCGATCAAGTTAAATGAATTTTTTTTTTTTTTTTTTTTTTTTTTTTTTTTTACTTCAATATATATATATATATATATATATATATATATATATATATATATATATATATATGGTATCCCTGGAATAGCTGATTGTCTGGAACATGGGAGTATGATATGGGAGGCTATCCAAAGAGTGAAAATAAAAAACTGACTTGGACGTCATTTGGCTCGATTTAGCTAATGCATATGGATCAGTGTCCCATCAAATGATTCAACCATCCCTTCAAATGCACCACATCCCAGAGGGAATACGCAAGATGATTGCAATGTATTTTGATGGATTTCACATGCGGTTTACCACAAATGACTACACGACAAACTGGATGAGACTTGAGGTGGGAATTGCAATGGGATGTACAGTATCGCCTATACTTTTTGTTTTAGCAATGCAAGTAATTCTCAAAGCAGCAGGAAACAATGTAAGCCCTACTAAATTAGGCGAAGAATGCGAAATGTAACCATTAAAGGCTTACATGGACGATACCACGATCCTTACATCAAAAGAAGCTGACACCCGCAAGTTACCCAGCATTATGGATGAAATGATGGTTTGGTCCAGAATGACTTTCAAGCCCAAGAAGTCCAGAAGCCTCTCTCTTAGAAAAGGAAAAGTGCATGAAGATATGTTTTTCAGTGGGTGGTCAGAAAATTCCTACAGTCTCAGAAGAACCAATAAAAAGCCTGGGAGATGGTATGATAAAACCTTGAAAGACTCCAACCAGGTTAAGATGACAATAAAAACCGATGAGATTAAAGACGATCGGGCGCTGTCCACTTCAAGGTAAATACAAGGTATGGTGTCTTCGACACATGCTCATTCCAATTCTTTTATGGCCTCTTCTCATATATAAAGTAACTATGAGTATGGTTGAGGCAATCGAAGCGAAAATAAACATATACGAGGAAAAGTCAGATTCCAGATGATGTTAGACAATTCCAACGACACTGTTGTAAAGACAGTACAACCCTCTCTTAAAACAGGAAGGAAATGGAAAGTCCGAGATGCTATAAATGAAGCAAAAGAAAACAGCCTTCAAAGAAGTCATTGGGTTCACTCAGACAGGGAAGTCTGGACTGGGAATGACCAGCATTCAAAGATGGTCTACGGCTACAACCAAAGAGCGCCAAGATCTGGTCATTCAGGAAATAAGGAGCAAGGAGAAAAGCAAAAGGCTCGTAAAAGCCATTCAACAGTCATAGCAGGGACAATGGACAAACTGGGAAGAAGCTATGAAAAGATCCATTACGTGGAATGACATCTGGCAAATGTCGCCGCTAAGGTTGAGTTTCATAATACGCTCAACTTACGACATGCTTCCATCAATGACTAACCTTGCCAAATGGAAGAAAGGGGATGATCCAACCTGTCCTGTATGCAAAGAAAAACCTCAGACTATGGAACATGTTCTTAGTTCCTGCAAAGTAGCCCTTGCTAATGGGAGATATACATAGTGGCACAACAGGGTATTGGAAGAACTGATCACAAAATGAGTAATCACATGAAGCCCGAAGCAGCTAACATAAGTCACAAGTTTTTTGCCGAGGGAGGAAAAATGTGGATCGGATCAAAATGTATAACTAGCCCATTGCTAGTATAGAACCAAAATATTCTCAGAATCGATGATTGGATAGTCGCCGCAGATCTCCCTGGCTGGCAAAGTAATTATCCAAAAATTATAAAAGGAAAGTCAACGGCCAGACATTGTTCTCTCATCAATAACAAAGAAAAAAATTCATTTTGATTGAATTGACAGTACCTTATAGAGAAGCAACACCAATACAAGATGGAGAAATATGAAGACCTAAAAAGAGACTTGACCCATGAAGGTTACATTACAATTCTTCGAGCTGTTGAGATTGGAGCAAGAGGTTTCATTTCAGGCTCTTTATATCAACTTTTAGGGCAGCTTGGAATTAAAGGCTGAAAAAGAAGCGCAGCTTGTAAACGTCTAACAGAAATTACTGAACAATGTGCCATCTAGCTCTGGGTTAAAAGAAATACCGAGTGGTAATATGTGTCCACAGTGCTGATTTATTTAATGATTTTCATTTTTTTTTTTGTTTAACAATTTTTTAGTTTATTTTCTTTTCATTTTCTTGTTTTGTTTTTCTATTCTTTCGATATGAGCGCGTCTTAACGAACTTGATATAGACAGCCCTTAAATTTAAAGGTCATGCAAACAAAGCCGTCGTTATGAAACGCCAATTTTTATACATTTTTACTGCATTGAACAGTAAATTCAAATGCGATTCAGATATCTAAGACTCACATCAACAAATGTGGCTGATGCGAAAAAGCCGTAACAAGGAAAATACTCACCTAGATTGGATTTACAATAACTTATAACAGCCAAGTAGAAACAACATTAATACGTGACAAAAAATAAAATTTTTTTAAAAAGCTGACGTTACAATCTAGGCGAAAAGGAATACCGTATGTTATGTTCGCAAGGGTCTACAGTGTAGTTATTACTGCGAGTAGTTTTTTTTTTTTTTTTTTTTTTTAGAAAAAAAAAAAACCACACACACACACACACACAATTATTATTGTTACTAATATTATTTTCTTCGATATGTGCATGTCCCAACAAATGTCAGAGGTAGCCTTTGAACATTGAACGACATGCACAAAGCCGTTGCTCGTAACAAGAGCCGTTTAATTATCAATGTCTTTTCTTTTAACTGTATTGAGCAGATAACTGGGCCTCACATCAGTGAGGGGGGGGCCCGATACGTGAACAAGCTGTAGAGAGGAAGGCCCCGAAACGGTGCATATTCTCTCCTGATGACCCAATATTATCTATAAGACGAAATAGCCCCCAAACATGACTACATAAAGTTTCAAAAGATGCTATGAAATATCCCCCCCCCCAAAAGCACCATCCTATAAAACTTAGACGAGGAAGTCCTAGAAGGCGCTTTATCTCTTGACAATAAATTTATCCGAAAAGAAAACAGCTAATAAACATCAGTATATACAAGCCTATAAGGTAAGCTGTTTCTCTCAAATACAACATCTGTTGTTTGCTTGCTTCATAGCGAGTTTCTACTACTGTTTCGGTAATAATTTTTATCCTCTATCTATATATATATATGTGTGTTCGTTCAAACAGTTTAAGAAAAAACTACTTGATATATTTTTTATGATACATACATGAAAAAAAATGAAGGTTTTTTTTTACACTAACCTGTGCATGTTCGAAATCTTTTTAATGAAAATTGTTTATGCTATAAAACCTGAATTTTAAGGGACAGTGCGGTCCAAACCAAAAGACGAATTCGCTTAGGACAAAAACTAAGATTAAGAAAATACTTTATTCTGATTGGTTGCCAAATTTGAGTATTTTCCTCCACTTCACAGAACTTTGGAAATCAATGATATTTCGCAAGGATAATGCATGTGACGCTAAGGTGTAACACACATGACAAATACCTTAATTTCTCAGGGGGGGGGGTCAATGAATAAGAATTTACTAACAGACTACTGCAATAATTAGAAGACTACATAAAAATTTAGAAAAACACATTTTTATCAAAAAAAAAAAAAGTAAACGGCACAATTTAGAGTTTATACATTGTTTAACAATGTTTAAAATATTCTTCCCGTTTTAATGTAATGCACATGATGCTAGAAAAGACTAAAAAACAAAAACAAAAAACAAAAAAAACAAACAAAAAAAACAAAAAACAAAAAAACAAAAAAACAAAAAAACAAAAAACAAAAAAACAAAAAACAAAAAAACAAAAAACAAAAAAACAAAAAACAAAAAAACAAAAAACAAAAAAAACAAAAAACAAAAAAAAACAAAAAACAAAAAAAAACAAAAAACAAAAAAAAACAAAAAAAAACAAAAAAAAAAAAGTCAGAGGTACTGTTTTTTTTTTATGCACTACATGGAAGAGTAATGCCTTAAGACTAAACAAGCCAAAAAGAGTAAAGTATTATAAGGGCGATTTTAAATAAATATTGCTGAAAACCTTTCTGAAATGTGTCACGTGACATGGAATGGCCCCATTCAGAATCGCCTCCCCAGCTCCAGTTAGTATTTTTTTAAATTCCATTTTCACTCCAAACAAGGCACAGTGCCACTTTGATGTAGGGGGCTACTATCAGGGGACATAAGTTGCAGGGATATTATGTAAGGAGTTGAGCAGCAAGAAGTCTGTTCACATTATACTTGAACTCCTGCATGTCAGTACAGTTGGGAAAGCAAGAACCTGGAAGGGAATTCCAAAGTCTAGCAGTTCTGGGGAAGAAACTCTAAGAGAAGGCTTTCTTAGGGATCTGTAGGGGAGGAATTTTGCTTCATGCCTGGTTTGTTGATGGAGGAGGGTATTTACGCCGAAGGGGTACAAGGGCTTGTAGTTTGTCAGAGCATTCACCATTAAAATACTTGTAGAACAAGCAGACTGATGCAACATTTTGATAGGACAGAGGTTGAAGCAGTTAAGACAATTCAGGACCCGCTTGAACCATGTCCAGGAGCAAGAGACTAGTAGATGCACGACTCAAATGTGAATACTCCATATATGGAATAATGGTGGCCTTGTAGAGGTACAGGATAGTTTCAGGTGTAAGCAACCAGGGCTGGGGAGTCGGAGTCGAGGCCAATTTATGGACCAGAGGAGTCAGTAAAATTCACTCAACTCAAACTCCTCAAAAATAGCATTTTTGCGGTGGAGAAAATTGTTCTATTTTATCTTAAGTGACATTTTTTCAAGGTAGGTCACTCAAACATTTAATATTACCCGCAGTTTTCTTTCTCGCCCTCTTGAATAAAAGCAATCACTGGGAAACGCATAGCTCCTGTCATCCCTGGTCTGTAAGCCAAGCCACAATAACATGCATGCGATCAGCTGTTCTCTTCTCGCACAAGTCTAATTTAAGGACAGAGTCTACCCCTATGGGTCTAAAAATGCATTTTTATTATATTGTCTAAAAGATTCTAAACATCTTTAAAACATTTTACGAGAACGCAGAAAGTATTCTGAAACGCATCAGTTAATATCCCCCCCATACTCTACCCAACATCCTCGCGGCATACATCACTTCTTGATGTTCTCACACGCCAAGTGTCAAGACTGTACGCAATTTCATTGCCAGGCAAATTAATAATTTTGATGATTCGTCATAAGTAGAATCTATAACTTGTTTACTAAATTCTTTCATATTTTATGAAAATTCGTTTTAGAAGGTACTAGCAGTTCAGCCCGGCTTTGTATGCATGCATGTATTAAAAAGTTTGACTAAAATTTCAAGCGTTTAGACCCAAGATTGGCGGAGGAGTTTGGTGGAGCATGCAAAGGTCAACTCTTCCAACTTTGACCTATTAGCAACCAAATTTTCACCCAAAAACTGATTAAAAGCTTGCTGTATGTCTGAATACCCTTTATGTAAAATTTCAAATGTTTAGACCCAAAATTGGCTGAATAGTTTGCTAGACATCACAACTTTGACCCCTTGGCAGCCAAATTTCGGAAAAAAAAAAAAAAAAAAAAAAAAATTAAAAAGCTTGCCCAATGTTTGAATTTGTAAAATTTCAAATGTTTAAACCAAAAATTGGCCGAGTAATTTGGTAAAGACCGCAGAGGTCAATTTTTTTTTTTTATTTATTTTTTTTTTACTTTAACCCAATTTTGACCCCATAACATTTGTTTTGGGCTCAAATCAAGAAGTTTAATCCATTTCCAAGTAACCTTTAAAGTATTTAAAACCAAAATTGGAGGAGTTTGGTAGAGTTGAACTGACTCCTTGACAACCAAATTTCTGGGCAAAAACCAATTAAAGATTTTAAATTTCAGTACCCCTTATGTCAAATCTCGAGTGTAGACTGAAAATTGACAGTACTTTGCTAGGGAAATGTACACAGACACAATTTCACCCTCGCTAAAAAAAAAAAAAAAAAAAAAAAAAAAAAAAAAAAAAAAAAAAAAAAAAAAAAAAAAAAAAAAAAAAATATCCAAGTCTTATTCTACGAAATTTTTCCTCTCCAGGGTGGTGGTAGAAGGTTGCTAGCCAACGTTTTCTGTAGTCAATCATGCATAATGGTACATTTAAAAAGAGCAATGAGGTTTTGTTCATTCAATTTGTTTTTGTGATTTTGCCTCACTTTCGTATTTTTGAATATCTGGTCTCTTAAAAGATCTGTTTGAACAATGCCTTGTAAGCCAGTATTTCATAGAAGAAAAATAAGCAAAGCTATGAAAGCCGCTTTGAAACGAAGATCTTAAAAACAAGAACTCACAAAATAAAGTTGGGGGAGGGGAGCGCCATTAGCCGCTTTCAGTTGTTACTGATCCATTGTTTTATGCATCATGTATTCAGTCATTTATATGTAAACCTATGTATGTTACTTGGAATTCAAAAAATTATTTCTAAACCGATTTTCTAACCTAATTTGCCTTTAAACTTAGTTTTGTTTTTGTTCTCATTTTTATGTTAGAAATTAAGTCTTTTTGTGGTCTTTTCAGATTTGAATTATATACTAATTACTAAAAATAATTTAAATATAAACATGTATCCCTATCAGTATGGCAAGACTGACATCAGTTAAATTAAGTGTATTTGAGCACTTTCTGCTATCTGAAAGTTTTGTTTGTAACTGTACAGCAAATGAAGATGAGAATGATGATGACAGTGGAACTGGAAAGGTGTGTGAAAGTAAGATAAGTACATTTTGTGGTCTTGGTAAAAGTGCTCCAACAAGCTTATAATTTGAAGAGACATTTGAAACGTCACCATCCAAATATTCTTGAAAAGGTTAGAGAAAATAATCAAACTGTATCACTTCCAAAAGTGATGGTGCAAAGACTGCTTTAATTAAGATCAGTCTTAGAGGACATAGACAACCCATCATTGTCTAACTGAAAGCCATGGCACTCAACAGAATTGGAAGAGCTTTTGCTATCATACACTGTAACAAAAGTTACAAGCTGAAGACTTGACAGCAAGAGTTTATTTGAATTGAAAAAAAAAAAAAAAAAAAAAAAAAAAAAAGAAAATTTTCAATCTGACTGAAAAAGGTCTTGTAGCTAATGGGATACTCGACTCAAACAGAAGAGCCACATCTTACTGATAATGATATTCTGTTGGCTTCAATATTTGTAGATAAAACAAAAAAGATGAATATTTCTAGTGGAAGAGCAGTGCAAAAGAATTTCTTTGCAAAACTTGGAATATAAATGAAAGGTCTTCTGAGCAAATCATTAGAATATTCTAGTTTACACTGCAAATATTGAAGTGGAGTCTTCATCTTCAAGTGATGCTGAGAATTTTGAAAATTTTGTTAAGAAATTAGCACTACAGAAAGCTAAGAAAAAACTAGACCATGCCACCACTGAAGCTCAACCTGTGGAAATGAAAATAACTAAAATTAACAGAGCGTTGGCAGAAATAGAAAATATTGAATACAACAGAAAACACCCATTATTTTTGCAGGAAATAATCAAAAGCTACCCCAGAAATAAGTAGCTCTCACCATCGCAGCAATCCCTGACAAGTTAACGTGGAGAGACTTCCACTGATGCTCTAAGATCACTCATCATCTGCTTCAGAAACAAGACATTATAGAAGTCATTATTTCTAAGGACTTACAATCATTGAACAGAGTTTCAGGTTTCATTTCAATAAAGGATTGATTACAATATTCTTTTTTGCTTAATGTTTAAGCAGTTGTCTTGTAAATTTATGTTTAGTTGTTTGCAATGCAAGTATTTTCTTTGTATATTGTATTTTATGTGTTGTGTTGAAAAGCTGCTCATTGAAAACTGAGCGCCCTTGTTTAAATATTTACCAGAAAAAAAAAAAAAAAAGTGCGTGTGTGTGAAAAAGTGGTAGTAGGTAGGCTCGAACCTGTACCATGAAGGAGGAAAAATCGTGGAAAACGTGACGACTTTGCTATTGTGCCCATCGCCAAACCAGAAGTGATGTAGGTTTAAATTAAGGCTGGACAATCTAAAAGGGATGACTAAAAAATATCAGCGGAGAAAAAAAAAAAAAAACCCTCCCTGTAGAAAAAGGCCCAGCAGAGGGTGAAGGAATTAATGTTTTGGCCAATTTGTTTTTTTATGTCATCTGAAAGGTCATGCTTCGAAATGATACCGACCTTGTAAAAATCCGTTGCCTCTGTCAAAAGTTTTAGGCAAACATACATTTAAACAGACAGGTGAGATTTATATTTTTGACGAGCAGCTCTCAGGTTGGGTGTTATTTGCCTTTGGGAATTTACCAAAAACTATGGATATTCGAGAGTGTACAGTTATATCACTGAAGAAAAATTAAGGATAATTAGCAGTGTGCATGCATAATAAAAGAGGAATTTATGAAAATTCAGAGAATAGAAACCGTACCAGTCGAGTGTTTACTACAAACATAAGTGATTTTGTTAAAAACATTAAGGAAAATGTAAATAAAATTAATCTGTATCATGCGTCCATTTGCCAGTTACGCCTATGAAACTACTGCGCTGATCTGCCTGAAATTTTGTATGGATATTTGTTATGATAAAGTGCAGCGGACCAAGTATTATGATATGTTAAATTATGCCGATTCATTTACTAAGTTTAACACTTAGAAAGCAACACTTCAATTTGCATAATGCATTCATACACATCAAAAAGAAAAAACAGGCCTTTTTACTTTCGTAATATAGAAAGTACAAGCGTTTAGCTCTGCAAGAAAAATTTTGTGTTACATTTAAGTCCACGAATTTTTGGATGAAATAAAAACAAAAAAAACAAAGTGGTAATAGTTATAACAAGTAATTGGTATGTCTAATGTACTAACATGGTCATCTGGTGTTATCTGAAGACGGGGGAACTATAATAGAATAAAAAATGTGCATAGCTTTTTTTTTTTTTTTTTTTTTTTTTTTTTTTTTTTTTTTTAAAACCTACTCCCCAGTTAAGGATTTCTCTTCAGAAGAAATAAGATACGATAAGATCTTGATCTTAATTTGAACTAGTTGAAAAAAAAAAAAAAATCTTGTCGATCTGACCAATTTGTTTCTGGTGGCACACAAGAGAATGGATATTACAGAGAATAGATATTACAAAGATTACACAGAACGGGCCCATTCTGTGCAAGGCAATGCTGTCAAAAGAATCAGCTTTGTGGATGTGTACTGTAATTTTCAACTTTTAGCTAGCCTGGGTGCCCGGGTGTTAAGTGTGTGTTGAGAAAAAAAAAAAAAAAAAAGTGGTAGACAGGCAAGCTTGAACCCGTCCTGCCAAAAAGGAAAAGAATGAAAAAAAAAAAAAAGTTACATCTTTGCTGTTGTGTCCATCCCAAACTGTTGTGTCCATCCCAAACTGGAAGTGGCAAAGATTTAAATTAAGGCTATCTAATCAAATAGAGGGGATGACTTTCGAAAATATCGAAGAAAAAAAAAAAAAAAAAAAAAAAAAAAAAAGAGACCCCTCCTTGTAGAAAAGTGCCCAGTTGAGGGTGAAGAAAATGTTTTTAGCCAATTTTTCGATAGGTCATTCAAAGAGTTTAGCTTCCAAACGATACCGATCTCAAAAATCCATAACCTCTGTCAAAAGTTTTAAGCAGGTATACATACACAGGTGAGATTTATATTATAAACTAGCGGAGATACCTGGCATTACCCAGACATTGGCATTTTTCATTGAGTAATGTATACCACAATACATTACACACGTACTCGAATAAAAAGGAGGATATAAAGACTGGGGGGGGTGGCTTATTAAAAAAAGTGAAAAATCAGTGATCTCAAGTTGTTTCCAATTGATGAAGAATGACGTCATTGCCAGAAATTACCCCACTCTGCTTATTCCCCTCTACTCTAATATACAGGAGGAAATAATGTCAGAATTCTCATTTAATCACTCGCTAATCCATGTGATGATAATCTCAAGTTATCCCCACTTAACACCATAATATGCAGAGGAACGATATCACTGGAAGTTACTCCACCCCCCTCCCACTTTCCACCTACTCTATTAAACAGAAGATAATGTCTGGGGAGGATTGTCCCATCTAAATTTGCACAATTGTTCTGATCTTGAGCATTATTATCACGTTTCAGTAGATGTAACTTCTGACCTTCGGATCTATTTTAAACTGTGGCATAACAGATAAAATACTAAGTAAAAATTCAGCTCTGTTACTCTTCTGGAAATGGAAGGGTCAATACTCAGCACAGGAGCAATACTAAAAATAGAGTTGCAAGTTACTTAATCCTGACCGGACAAACATCCTAAGTGAACGAGAAAATGCTATCCCCAGTGGATTAAATAAGAGGTTCCATTTAAAATTCTGTGTACTTCCAGAATTTTACAAAACACCTAAACATCAACCATAACTCAAGATAAAAACAGTAGTCCGAATAATCCAAAATTAGAGCATCCATCTCTGGAAATGGCCCTATATGAAGATCATCTTTTAAAGTTAATATTTAAGAAAACAAATGGAGTAGCAGCATCAGTGAAGGATGTTCAGAGATTTAATTTAAAAGCTGCTCCCAGACTTTATAAGCAAAAATATTTCTAAAATACAAAAATTTGCCTTTCTGTGGATTTGAATTTCATTTTCAAAAATAGTTGAAGTCACAGCAAGGGAGGAGATAGATAGCAAAATTTACAGATCTTTTGCGAAAATCAAGTAAATTAATACAGTAGCAGAAAGCATTAATTACTGGAATATTTAATGAATTAAGTTTTTTTTGTAATAATGAAAATTGAGAAACAAATTTGAACAATGTTCATAAAAAAAAAAAAAAAAAAAAAAAAAAATTTGAACAATTTGAAACCGTCACTAGCGGAAAAATTTTTGGTTAAGATTTACTAAAATTTTAAGCATTTGTGCACTCGAGATTTCTATTTGTTTTGATTTTTTTTTTTTTTTTTTTGAACTTTCACAAAAGTCATGTTGCTTCTCTGCCCAGATTTAACTTTCCCAAAAATAAAGACCAAAGAAATCACAAGCGCAAAAGTGCTAAAGCATTTAACAGTTCATTTTTTTTTGTTTTGTTTTTGTGGTGAAAATTTTAGTCTTACATTCAAGCCTTTATTCATTTGCATCAATGAATTAGTTTTTACGTCCGTTTGTTAGGTTTATATAATCCTTAAACCAATTGAAGCTATCGATCAGAAGTAGATCGTCAACTTCTGATCATTTAAAGCAAATGAGACCAACTTCAAAATTGTTGACCGACTTGCCGTTAGGCTGGGGTATCATTCTGTTCAGTTATAGGAGGTTTACTTTCCCAGAATTTACCTTCTAAGATAGCATTAGCATGCTGCTAATTGCCTAAGGCACATCTAAGAATGCCGATGGGGCTGTTCAGGCATTTTTAGAAGTTAAAATGACTAGCTGGCTTTCCAAAACTAGCTGACCTTGTGTCTAACCTCCTGCAGAGGAGGTAAATAAATACATTCTGGACAGTATAGAGAGATGCATGTCGAACAGGAAACTTTATTGGTTTGGTCACATTGAAAGAATAGATGTAAGACACTTGAGGCGCACAGTCAATTGGATGGATTTGAGAGGAAGGAATAAATAAAGACCTCAGAGATAATTTTTTTTTTTAGCATTAAAAAAAAAAAAAAAGCCTGCAGCATTAATCCCAGGGGTGTTGAACCAGCTTCACCCCCCCCCCACTCCAAAGGAGGCAGTTTCATAGGAATATCAAGTTCACTAACAGTCCCCAGTCGCATCTATATCCTATTCAGGGGAGATAACAACTGGGATTTTCTTGCAAGGAGGTGTCATCATTCTTACAGCATCTGATATTCCCAAATGGGAACCCGTCTGGTACTGACCAGGCTCAAATTCAGTGATCTAACAATAACAAGAAGCAGTTTGAACAGACATGAAAGCGAATATAAGGATAAAAGAAAAGTATCTCGTGTAAATTGCACACTCAGAGTTCTACAGGTGTGCAGTTCTAAGAAGCTTTGTTCATGAAATCTGCATTTAGATTTTTGCACAGAGAGAATTGAGGATATTGTTGATAGTGGTTGTAGCTAAAGTGTTTTTCTTAAAGGAGGGGGGGGACCATAGATTGAAGCTCAGATGAGCATTTGCTATGAAAACAATAGAGCAGAGACAGGCTCACGTCTTCTGTGAGAAGTGTTGCAGGGAAGAGAAAGGGGCATCACCTAGGTTTTAAAGCAGAAAAAAAATTGGATAAACTTAGTCATGCTTTCTTTTAATAATATTCAAACTCCAATTTTGTAGGGTGTGTACGTGTGTGTGTGTGGGGGGGGGGTTTAACACAAAACAAATTTTCAAATAAAATTACAAACTGGGTTAAATCCTGAAAAATGAGACCTGACAGATCAAGGTCACATAAAAATATTTTCATTGTATTTACTTTCTATTTTTTCATATCTGGAGACCAAAAACTAATACATAAGGTATTCGAACCCATGCAAAACTTTATATTTGGGTTTTAGCCAGGGAAAATTGGTGCAAATATATAAAATTAATAAAAATTTGCCAGGTGAAGGTCGAACGATAGCATTACGAATATGCATTCGCAATCTAATAGCTATTGGCTCACATTTTAATTTTTAGCCTTGCAGTACACAGGTCTTCATAGCTCAAGCATTAATGTCAAAGGAAAAAAAAAAAAAAAAAAAGCTAAATGTTTTTGTTCAGATTCTCTGTAGTGGTATATAGTTTTTTTTTTTTTTTAATCATTATTATATATTGGGTCCAATATAATAGAATGAAATCTGCAGTAATCAAAATAATATTTAAGCCTACTTTATGACGAAGCAATGCCAGATGACCTGCTAGTATAACTGCTATTTTGATGGGGGAGCCTCTTTATATCCATTTGTTACCAGGACTGAGAAATTCAGTGGCATAGAGTCAGACAGATTAGAACTCTTTAAAAGTTCTAAAGTCATTAAGGCAAGCGTTTTCATCAATTTACTTATATATATATATATATATAACATACAGTTTAAGGGTCTTCCACTATTGAAAGCACATGCAAGATTTCTTTTATGAAGTATAACTTAGGAATGAATTGAATTTGGTTTTGAAAGGATTACATATGTATATTATACACACGTTAAAAATCAGTCTTGCTCTAAGATTTCAACTAAACCAAGCAATAAAGTATATTTCTTTCCAATTCTTTGATCTACACAAATTATCTATTAGGTTTTTAACTGAAAAAATTAAACGAAAACTGGACGTGCCACTCATTTTAATTACTACCCTCCCCCCATCTAACATTTGATCAATTGCAAGTCTTCAGATGAATCCACAATTCAGCACAGCAAGAAAAACTTTATGGAAATGCCATAGAAGTGCAGGGAAAACCGGTTTTCCATTAACAGCTTACAGGGGGGGGGGGATCCTACCAACAATATCTTATACTTTCGGAAAGACAAATAAAAGAAACTTCTCACTAACAATGTTACTTACCAAAACTTGAATAAGGAAAAAAAATAAAATAAAAATTGGAGGACGAATAAGATTCGCACCAGGTTTAATCACGGTCTTAGGTTGGTTGCAAAATTTACAACCACGGCCACGCATGCTAACAGCATGTTAAAAAAAAAAAAAAAAAAGTTTCATTTATTTAAAAATTTTAAAGAATCAGTTTGGAATCGGAAATTAGACTAATTTTTCCAATTAATCGTACCAACATTAATAGATACATGTTCAAATTTCATTTAAAAAAAAAAAAAAAAAAAAAAAAAAAAAAAAAAATCACTATAGAATAAATTTGTTGGAGCTAAATACAAAGTTTAAATTAGAATCCTTAGTCCATGGATTTTCAAGCAAAATACTGATGTTTGAAATTATTTTGCTAAATAGCACATATAAAAGGAAAATATTAATGAAATGCCTTTGAGGGACACAGAAAGGCAATGATTGTTGAAAACAAAAGGATATGATAATTGGTTTCCAAATACAGAACTTATCCTTGAAAGTTCCATATTGTTAGAAAATTGGTATGGTGTAGGTTAAAACCCAAAGTTTCTGGCAATTCATTCAATAATTCAGTAATAATTTTTATTACTTGGAGGGGGGGGTATTCGCCATTGCAGAATCCCATCTGCACAAGGAAAGTTTTTGTGTGCGTGGGGAGGGAGGGGGCATTTTTATTTATGGCGGCTGCCACTACTCCTTTCCCTTGTGCCCCTCCCCACTCCCGCTCCAATTAAATTATAAGTTGGAGAAATAAGAGATTTGAATAAAAAATAAAGTGAAAAAAACGTAATAATTGAAAACTAAGTCAGTTGTCCCTTTATCACAAAATCACACAAGGTATATGGTGTCCAAATAGTCACTGAAGAGTTATAAATTATTTATACCATTAATGGTTATTTCTTTCAGATATTCTACAAATTGTGGATAAGTATAGCATTGAACAACGTTCGCAAGTTGTGAACTTGTTTTACCCAAATCAGGGGTCAATTTTGAGACCACATTATTTCACTATAGCAATGTCAAATGGCCACCACGTTTGACTTTTTCTTAGGATATCTTAGACCGTTAAACCCCAAATCCTACAAGAATCGAAGGAAAACATCAGGAACGAAATAAGTTAAATCACAATACAGAGATTCTACAATCTGTTATTAATGTTTTGGAAAGAGCACAAATATGTTAAGCTGAAAACAGACAACATTCGACATTTTTTCATAATGGTTTGAATTTTGCATTTTAAACTTTCCCAATGTCTTAGATGGTGTTAAAAATTATGAAAAGATATCAAAAAGGAGGAATCTATTTAAGTTCAAAATCCTTCAGTGACTTTGGACATCCTAGTAATATGATAAACATAACGCAGAACAATTTCGATTTTATTTTCAATATTTAAAACATTGGAATTGTATTTTTATTAATCTATAAAAAGGTGTGTGGAGGGTGTGCGCGCGTGCATTTCCCTACGTAATAACTGTCCAGTTTTAGTCCGACTAAATTTGATATACAGGGTACCGAGATTTCGGAAAATCTATGTGATTGAATTTCGGTCAGAAATTTGGCTGTTAAGGGGGTCAAAGTTCAACGATTTGACCTTTGAGAACTCTACCAAACTGACAATTTGGGGTCTAAACATTTGAAATTTTAGATATAGGTTCTTGGACATGGATCTAACTTAATAACTTAATTCGAGCCCAAAACAATTTTAAGGGGTCATAATAGGGTCAGAGTTACAAAATTGACAGTTTTTTTGCTCAGCATACACCTCCAAACACCCAGGTAACGTGGGGTACCCATGCTAGTACTTAATTTCATAGTATACTTATATGTTGATTTTATTTAATATTTCAAATTTTTACTGGACGTAAAGAATGTCATTTCAAAGCCTTTAAGACAGTTTCAATAAATTTTCCACATTTCAAATAGTTTTTCCAAGGTGATAATACAAATAAGGCCTTTTCAAGTAAAAATTCAACAAATAACACCTGTATTTAGGGAGGATAAATACATCTCATTCTCGTTAATCATACCTTAAAAATTGTGTCAAAAAAATAAATAAATAAATAAATAAAATATATAAATAAAATAAATCTTAAGTAAACAATTTAATCTGTTAATGCAAAATTATTTTGAACAACAAATCTGATCAAATGAAATTGCAAGTGAAGTATAATATAAGTGTCCTCACTGCCCGTCACCCAATATGAAACAAGCTTTCAAATCAATTAAAACATTGAAATTTACAGGAGTTATTCAGGGTTAAAAAAAAAAAAAAAAATTTTGTGACATCCGGCAGTTACTGCTGGAATGAGACAAGCTGCATGGCAGGTGTATGAAAGTAACCTGTCTGCAATTTTTCTGTCTTGTAATAAAACTATTGTGTCCTAGTGATTATGTACTTGGAAGAATGACAGCACTTTGGGGTATAAAAACACATCGTCAAGCAGAGATGAAAGAAAAATAAGAATTCACAAGTCTTCTAGTACAAGTAATACTGTTTTTGATCCAGCTGACATCTCAATATTAAAAATCGTTTGCTTTTCTAGTACAGAAAAGCAATTGTATTACCAAAAACAGTTGTGCATGAACTTTGACATGTGATCTATTTGTGATGTGGTGGAGAAAAAAAAAAAAAAAAACACTTAGTTCTGAAGAGATTTCAGAAAACTTAATCTAACGCCATTTCCTTATGGAAAGGGAGTGTGAGAACCAAATTTTCCATCTTTATTCCCTTGAACAGCACTAGACTCATCAGCAGCTCACCGTTTAGATTTTGAGGCTGCCTTCAACTCCATTGACAATCCTGGTGCATCATGCAAGCAAAAAGCCCTTACAAAGCTTCGCCTTATCCATGCTTTTTTTTTTTTACAAGGTAGTCACCACTTATCAAGGCCTGGAAGCCACTCAGGGATAAGGGTTATTGCATGTACAGTATGTTAGTGTTGGAGATTTGATAAAGTGTCTTGAGGGGGCAGTTCATCAGGAATTTATGTTGGACTTGAAGACATCCAGGTTGTATTCAGGTGGGAATCAGGCAAACAGAACAGAGTTCCACAGGCGTGCACTTCTAAGAAAGAAGCTTTGCTCATGGAATCTACATTTTCGTTTTGACACAGATAAAGAGTGGGGAAAATTTTTGACAGTGGTTTCAGCTAGACGGGTGTTTATTGTGAAAGATTGGTGAGGGGGGACCAGAGACATGATAAATTAAAGACTGGTGTTCAGATGTGCACGATCAACTCTTCGAGTACACCATACGCTCTCAGAATCATCTATTGAGTGTCAAACCTGGAAAGTGGATCTTGGGTTTACTTTTCACAGCCCTGTAAAAAACACATTTTGTCCTTATGTTCCCCAAGCAATGTTTTTGACAAAGGGGAAGATTTGGTGTTTACTGGGTTGGAATCTCTCCGAATAACATTTATCGTTGTTAGCTCTATCTTGGATTTTTTTTTTTAGCTACTTACATCATGTGGCTTCATGTCTTGTCTGCAGTGTGGGGGGGGGGGGAGAAAAAAAAATCACTGGAGTCAATCAAGTGAAAAGGTGCGGCTTGTGCTGCAGGAGGCTGCACTTTGCATGTGCATTAAAGATCTATGTTGGAAGCAGTCTCTAAAGAACAAGGTCTTGAAAGACATGAAATCATTTCTTTACTTAAAGTCAGCCATTGTTGTAACCAGACAGAAGGTTACTTATTTGGGGCACCGCTAAATATAGCTTTGTGCACTGCCAACGACCCTTATGGGAGCATCAAGAGATTTCAATATCAACCAAAAAGCATGTCTGAATATGCTTTCTAATTAATTTTCCTCTATACCTGTGAGACATAGCCAATGAGAATAGTCAATCTGCTGAAGTTTGTATTAGACAATATGAAGTTTGGCATGATGATTGAGCTAGCAGTAGTTCAATAGCGGTTTTCCACCTCATTCTGGTTTGTTAAGTCTTTGGCTAAATATCCAGAGAGAAAATTTGCGATGTAATCTTCCCAGCCTAGGTGGTGCAACTGTGTTGGTGGGCAGCTAACGATATGTGACAACCATCAAGGACAGAGTCCTCAGGTCTATGGATGGTTGATTTTCAGCAATGGAATCATTGGTTAACTATATCTTACATAGACATGAAGACCAGGAAAAATAACTGGCCCAATCCAACCACAAACTAGCCTCTAATTATAGATTTATTACATTAAAACTTATACTAGGAGGTACATGTGCAATAATTTGTTGTACAAGTTTAACAATTTTTGATACCAAGCTCCATCATTTTGGCTGTTGAAGTCTTGATCTCTAACAGATATCTGGTTTAATCATTTTATGGTACATCAAAATTCACTTACTGCAAACTCATTTTTGCTTAAAGTTCTTAACATTTTCAATTATCTTGATGGCATACATTTTATAACTAGTCTTCAAAAATTTAGGTTTTATGGAAATGGCTACAGACAAGGTAAGAGACCACTTGCCAATGGTAAGCATTTTAGTTTGACTCCCACCTAAATAAAAACAGCAATTCTTCCCCCTTTGTAAGAAACATTGCTATTGGGATAAAGGCTACCATAAATAAATGCAAGGTCTACTTACTATTATCATTTAATCCAATAGTTATGACTTTAAAAGGTACTATCACTCCAAGTCAGAATCAACTTGGAAAAATTACCACTTTGCAGGGTGGTTTCACAATTAGAGATAGTTAAGTTTATAACAAGGAACACTGTCTAAATGCCATGAAACATAGAATGTAAGGAATCTATCCAAATGGATTAAACAAAAGTTTAATGAGAAAAAACACCACAAGGCCACCGAAGAAGGCATCAATTGAAAGTGAATAAAGGAACATTCAGAGATTTTTTATATATATATATATATATATATATATATTCTAAATTATATGATATTGAGCATCTTACAATTCATTCCTTTAATTCACTTGGCATTTACAATTCGACAGTATCTGCTTCATAGCATAAAATCATTCCCTTTATTATATCAATAAATCTGCTTTGCTCTTAACTCAGGAAATAGCAACTAAAAAAAATAAAAAATAAAAAAAAAAAAAAAAATTGGTCATGATTAAAAAATCCAAAAAGTGGAAAAGTTATTTCTTCTGATGAGTTAAGGGCAAAATAGATTCATTGATATAACCAACTTAATCATTTTGTCCTACAAAACAGATATGGTCAAAAATTGTAAATGTCAACTGAATTAAAGAAATAAATTGTAAGATGGTCAATATCATGTAATTTGGAATATAGACGTTTGTCATTTATTCATTATATCCTCTAATTACATTTAACTTCTTGAATTGTAATATGTAAAACGGAAATATAAGCGAATAAAGAATATTTCCATGGATATATAACACGATTTCAATGTGCTCGGAAATCCAGGGTTTTGTTTTTTTATAATGGTAAAGGCTTTGTGTAGAACCAACCACACTCTTTGGTATTACTGCTAACATTTGTCAGTGCAGATGATTGCCACAGGACAGCATATAACAGGTTTAGATCAGAGTTTCTTAGATGCAGGTTTTAATGAATACTAAGAAGTGCATCTCCCCCAGTGAATTAATGCGCCCCCAGATACCAACCTGGAAATTTCTATGACTCGGCACGGTACAAGCCTTCTCAAGTGGTCAACCATCTGTTACTGGTGAAGCTCAACGTTGCTTAACCGGTGATATGGCAAGAACCGGCGTGTCAATGCGATTGTGCCCCCTCCCACACACCTGTAGTTTATAGACCATGCTACGTTTGTTTAGATAGGATTATCACGTCTAATTTCTAAGGTATCCTGTTTATTAGATGGAAGTATAGAAGAGTTAAATTCCTCTTCCCATGTTAAGGGGTTTCTAAATAACGTTATTTAAGCACAGTCTGTAAACTGCACAAGTAAAAAAAAAAAATAAAATAAAATAAAATTCTTCAGTTATTGGACTTCCACTCCCAGACAACATTCGATATCTCTACTGGTAAATAAAATTACTTTCAACAATTATTCAATGAAAAACTATTTTGTCTAGCAAACAGATGAATGCATTGATGCTTGTTTACGCATGACAGTTGAATACAACAGCTGTTTATTATATTACATAAAAAAATAATTTTAAGCAACCATAAGCAAATAGAAAACGCAGACCATCCTAATACTACACTGCAAATTGCATACCATAACCCAATTGTACATTAATCTATATTGTATTAGTACTTAGGTTCGTACAAGTGTTTCTTGCATCAACATGACTGATTTTATTTGCTATCAATCCATTATTTGAAAACGGATAAGTTCTAACTTAAAATCATTAAAAAAATTTTTTTAAGGGAGTCACCACTTATCAAGGCCTGAAGGCCACTCGAGGATAAAGGTTAATGAATATACAGTGGTCAAAGAGACAGTAATTGTTAATGGTGGCAAGTGGGTGTAATTTGACTAAGGGGCGGTTCAAGAACTTGTTTACATTGAACTTGAAGACTACCATATTCTAGTAAGCCAGAAAGCAGGCCAGCAGATCAGAATTAAATTAATCTACCAGAATGCATTTGTTTCTTCATAAATATGTCAATTTAACGTTATGTTAATTTAAATGCAATACAACCGACATCTCTCCACTCAAGTCACTACATAGTGTCCTGGTAGGCACAATCCCAAATAGTATTCTTTAAATGAAAGGGGTAATATATCTAGTTTGAGAGAGAAAGTTAAAATTACTTAGATTGAAATTTGAAAGCATTTAAAATGTTGAATAAAGGGATAGAAATTACTTTAAAATATGAAAAGATTGTTAGCATATGAAGTGTAACAATTCTTTAGTCATTTAAAAAAAAAAAAAAAAAATATCCAGTCACTTACGGTTCCTTTAATTTAAGGACACCCTATAAACTTAAGTTTTCTAAATCCCATTTAAAAAAAGAAAAAAAAAAAAAAATTGATACAAATTTTTAAAGCGAAGCAAACACACACAACCGAACTAATGAAAGAATTTCAAAAACTATATGACGAATATACTCAGTGAACCAAGTGCAAAAGATACTATAACATAAAGGGACAGTTAGAATCTTTAGTTACTCAAACCGAGAGATCTTAACTAATGGGAGAAGGTTTAGCATCAGGTAGAATATCCCATCCCAGGAAAAACAGTGATAAGAAAATACACAAAAAAGTGAAATGCGTTTTGAAGCTCAATCCTTTAGCCGACAAATATCGAAAAATTAACAAAAAACCACACATTCATTCCTTCACTGGGCAGAGTTATTTTTTTTTCAAGTCATCATATCGGTTGGCTTGACTACGCTTAATTTTAATGCTCTTGGCTTCCACTTGTGCCATAGAGGCATCAGCCATGGCGTTACGTTTAACCTTTTTTTCTCCTTTATGTTAATTCGCGCCCGCCTGCTTATCGCTTTTTTAAACACCTCTCTTCACCCAAACTGCTCACTTGTTTTAACCCTTCCCCCGGGTTCCTTGCTACACCACTTACACGCGGGGAACCCCGCTAGTCTAAGAACCTATCAAGCTTTATACGGTTAAGAGGACCAATTCATATTAAATTTGAAGAGAAATAAGTTACATAGAACTTTAGTGTATCATTAGATCAATAAAAACGAATGAGAAATTAAAAACCTTTATGCCATGGCATTTCATATCAAAATGCTTCTCATCAGAAGAGAGAAGTCTGCATTATACAGATATACAAACAAAAGATTTAACATTTACATTAAAAATTGAAATATAAAGATAAGCATTCACCTTCAAATGCCATGGCCTGGAAATTTTTTCTATATTGATCTGATGATACAATAAAGTGCTAAGTTCTGTTCCTCATCTAATTTAATTATAAATCAAGTTAAAATTAAGTTTACGAGCCAAAAGCTTCTGTAAACTTTAAGCAAATAAAAGCATCTATATAGTAATCCCAACCAAAGAAAAGCTTGATGCAAACAAAACATACTCAAAAATATTAAAATTTCCTTAATCTGAAGCTTCAAAGAATGCATGTTTTTCAGAGGAAAGATAGCAAATTACAGCAGATTATAAATTTGCTGGTAAATTGAAACTGCATTATATGAAAACTAATCATATGGGAGCATGGGAAGTTAGCATAAAGAATTCATGCAATGGAGAAAAATTAAAAGTTAAAAATTAAAAATTCAGATGAAAGGATACAGTGGTTAGGCATTTCCAAAGACAATCATACGAGTCAATGTTCTCATATGAAGCAGTTGGATTTACAATGTTGACAAAGATCCAAATTAAAAACCCAAAATGTGCATGATGCAAACCTATAAAAAGTCTAGTTGGCAAACAAAGGATTACTCCATGGATTACGGAAATCTTAATTTCTTTTTGCAGATCCTTTCAAACAAATTCTTGTAAATTATAATTTACTTTTTTTTTTTTTTTTTTTTACACACAAAAGAATCACCACTTCGTAAGGACCAGAGGCCACTCAATGATAAGGGTTAATGAGTGTATAGTAAGCAATGGAACAATACCGTAGCAATCATTAGTGGAAATTTGGATTACTTAAGGAGACAGCTCACCAAGAACTTGTTTATGTTGGACTTGAAGACAACCATATGGTAAACAGCTGGAAAGCAGATAAACGGAACAGAGTTCCACAGGCGTGCAGTTCTAAGAAAGCTTTGTTCAGGGAATCCACATCAAGGTTTAGACACAGATAAAGAGTGGGGAAATTATTGATAGTGGTTTCAGCTAAAAGTGTTTTTCATGAAAGTTTGATAAGGGAGGGTACCATAGATTGGAGCTCAGACGAACACTTGCCATGAAAATGATAAAGTCAATGTTCATGCGTTATAGAAATTGCTAACTCAGAATATTCAAATTAGTTTCAATAGGGATTAAATTTTTCAATGAATGTAAAGGCACCATTGAAATTTACCTTAAATTTAATTTGGGCATAGTGGGTTATCCACCCTATATACTGTCCATTTGGGTTCTATGTTTGTATATTAGTGGTACCATGTGACAGCTTGCAAGGAAAAAAAAATACAACCACCATGTATATTAATCAAACTTTTACTGAGGCAAGTAATGAATTTAATTTACACAAAACAAAATATGAAGAGGGTTCCATTATGACAGAAGTGCAGTTGTTGGCTCTTAGTTATTGAATGAAAGATTTACTTGCAATGATCTCTTGGACTAGTGTTGTAATGCAGTCGAATGTTAATAGACTTCAACTGTTAAAGTTGAAGTGGGGGGGGGGAGCAATCTTAAACATTTTAGTTAACTAGCATAACACTCAAGACAGCAGTAATCGAATATATATAAGAGCATATCTGAGAAAATAGACCACATACTGTCTGCACATCCCTCAGCTAACATCCACATCTGTGGTGACTTCAATGTCCATAACGTGGAATGGCTGACCCATTCAAATAAGACAGACGATGAGGAGAGGTTTTGTCATGATTTTGCCATTACTTATGACCTCCCTCAGATTGTTCGCGAACCCACCCATGTGCCCGATGCACCCGGTCAATATGCAAGCCTCCTAGACCTTTTTCTATCAATTTTCCCTGAGCTATATTCATGTTCCATTCATTCTCCTCTAGGATCCTCTGACCACTCCGTCGTATCAGTTAAGATAAAAACAAAATGTAAGAAGTCCCCAGACGGACCCCTCCACCGTACTGTATACTGATACTCTATGGCCGACTGGGATAGCTTCCGTACATTCATATCTGATTTACCTCTGCACTCCATGTTTAAAAAGGAAGTGTCCTCTATAGTATCAGATCTGACTGAATGGTTAATTGTAGGCATAGACCAATTCATACCATCTAAAAAATTCCAACAAAAACCTAACAGCCAGCCATGGTTCTCCCCAGAATGTGCTGCTGCTATCGCGCACAGAAATCACCTTTTCCATAGCTACCAACGTAATAGATGCACTAAGACTAAAGCTGCTTTCAGGACTGCCAGCAACCACTGTAAAAGAGTAATAAAAAATGCAAGAGAGCTATATGCCCAGTCTGTTAAATCCAAGGTAGCTGATCAGCGGCTTGGTTCCTACCAGTTTTGGCAAATAAATAGGATCCTGAACAGAAGTGTGCGTTCTATCCCAACCATGATCAATGGACCAGAGGTCATCTCGTCAGCATCAAACAAGGCCAAACTATTTGCGAAGAACTTTGCAGCTAATTCTACCCTATGCGACGAAGGCCATCAACTCCCCATATTTCCTCCTATAACACAGAACAAGCTAGGTAACATACAAATATCCGTGCATGAGGTCGCCAAGCTAATCAAGAACCTTGATTCCAGTAAAGCAACTGGCCCTGATGGCATCCCAATTATAGTGTTAAAAAAGCTTCAACCAGAACTTGCTCCCATACTTACGAAACTATTTAAGCGCTGCCTTAAGGAGAAGTGCTTTCCGACTCCCTGGAAGACCTCATCAGTTTGCTCTGTATTTAAGAATTCAGGTGATAAGTCATCTCCCTCAGTACAGACCAATAAGTCTCCTGTGTGTTATGAGTAAGTTGCTGGAATCCATATTAAATAGAGAAATTGTCAACCACCTCAGCAGAAACAACCTTCTTAGTAACACACAATATGGTTTCTGCTCTGCAAGATCCACTGCAGATGTGCTGACGGTTATATCCCACAGGATTAGTGAATGTTTACAAAGGCTTCCTTTCTAGGGCAATTGCTCTTGACATATCAAAGGCCTTCGACAAGGTATGGCATAAGGGTCTACTTCACAAGATTTCCAGCTACGGTATAACTGGAAATGTTTTCTAAATCATTAAATCATTTCTCTCCGATAGGCTCATAAGAGTAATGGTAGAGGGACAAAAATCGGAGGCCTGCAATATAAATGCTGGAGTCCCTCAGGGTCAATCCTGGGCCCAACTCTTCCTGATCTACATCAATGATCTCCCTAAACACATACTTAAATCATTCGTTGACATCTATGCTGATGATACGATCATCTACGGCAACACATCAAAGGCTGTAAATGACAAAGTTCTGATTCTCTCTCCTCCGATTTCGAGCGCGTGGTTCAGTGGGGGAAGATGTGGCTGGTTACCTTTAATGCATCTAAAACCAAACTCCTATCCTTACATCATCAACGCTCTGATCCCCATCTGGCATCAATGTTGATGGATGGCTCTCGTCTGGGTGAGGCCCCGTGTTTTGACAAACTTCTGGGTTTGACCTTTACTCCTGATCTGAAATGGAACACGTACATCAAGTCTGTTGCCAAGGTTGTTGGAAAGATGGTGGGATCCTTCTACTGCTCCAGAAGATCTCACTACTGATGCAATTCTCTATCTATATAAAAGCCAAGTATGTCCAAGGATGGAATACTGCTGCCATATTTGGGAAGGAGCTGCTAAAAACAGCCTTTCCTGCCTTGACAGAGTACAAAATAGACTTCGTGGCTTAGTGGGGGGATGCCCTTTTCTCTACCCTGCAACCTCTCCCACAGAAGAGACGTTGCAAGCATATCCTTGTTTTGTTATTTCCATGGCAGGTGCTCGTCTGAACTCCAATCTCTGCCCCCCCCCCTCGCCAATCTTTCACGAAAAACACCCGTCTAGCTGAATCCACTGTGAAAAATTTACCCCACTATATCTGTGCTTTAATCAAAACATGGATTCCATGAACAAAGCTTCTTTCTTAGAACTGCACGCCTGTGGAACTGTTCCGTCTGCCTGCTTCCCACCGGACTACACCTTGGATGTCTTCAAGTCCAACGTTAACAAATTCCTAATGGACCGCCCCCTTAAGTAAACACTTCATCAAATCTCCACACTAACGTAATGTACTTGTATGTAATAACGTACGTAATAACCGTTATCCCTGAGTGGCTTCCGAGCCTTGATAAGTGGTGATCACAAAAAAAAAAAAAAAAAAAAAAAAAAAAAAGTTGACCAATCCATGTGGTCAAAAAAGAGTTTGATTATTTTGGTTATCTTAGTGGCCTTCAGAAGTGGTCATGTTTAAAAAAAAAAAAAAAAAAAAAAAAAAAAAAAAAAAAAACCTTAAGGTTATTAAATGGCGAGTCCAGTAATTTTGGGAAAAGGTACTATTAAAGTTCTTTATATCAAATATTTATTCAGTGGGTTTGGTTTAGTTGTTTTGTAAAGGAAAATTGTTTTTTTTTACAGAACATAAAGGAAAAAATCATGTTTGGTGCATTTTAGTTTAGGAAGGGACAAGGGAGAGAATCCTGCTAACAAATGTACAAGTTATAAATCCCAATAGGTAGCATAAATAATTTAAAAGGTATGTTATGAGGTAGCAGGATTGGTTCATAGAACAGGGCCAAAGAAAACATGCAGTTGTGATAAAAGTGAATTTGAGAGAGAAAGTTAAATAGGAGATGGCTAAAGATTTGGCAATAGAGTTTTAAGAGCACTCCGTCTAACATGCCGGGATGTAATACAAATTGGATCAGTACCATAAATATGTTAAGGTATCAAAGATTCTGATAATTTGAAACAAGATACATGTTATTTCTAGTGAGGAAATCGGATATCTAAATTGAAAATAGCTTGAAAATTACTTTCTAGAAAAATTAAAATTGGGCAAGAGTTCATAATTCCCCTCCCATGAAAAAATAAAATCTTTATGGTGCATGTATCTGATAGAAAGTATTTAAAAAAAAAAAAAAAAAAAAAAAAAAAATCACGCGGATTAAGTTCTATTTTTATAAGAGAAAACTTAATTTTTATAGCTAATCAATGATCAGAAAACCATTTTTGCAAAATCAAAAGGAGATAATTTCAAATAATTCAAACTTTAAAGATTTTAGAAAGCCATTCTTAATAGAGGGAGGGGCATTAAAAAAAAAAAAAAAAAAATTTATCACTTAACTGCCTTAACACTCTTCAGAAATAGAGTTCAAAATTAGCCTTACACATAATCACTTTAAAATGATTTTCTTTATAAAATAAAACTTGATCAATTTACATAATTTTTGGTGTACAATATTAACTATGTCAGATACCAAGGTCTTACAGATTTCTTTATTCTATATGCCATTTGCATTCATCCCTCAAGTACAGTAGAACCTCAGGATACGGTGGCCCATAGTTATGTTATTTTCAGGTTATGTGTAATACAAGGTTTTTGCCCCCTGCCCAATTACAATATTTAGCCCACCTTACCTTATTTATATTATTTTTATTATATACATGTGCATTATATACTGTACTGTATTTTGTTACTGATTTTTAATGCCGTATCCTGGGGTTCTACTGTAGCTTCCTTTTCAAATGGAACTATAAAATAAAATAAAAATAAAGAAAAAAAGTTAACTATATGCATACTTTTGTATACTACATTGCTCATATGCAAAATACAATTAGATTTCAGAAGCAAGAAAATTCTACGGAGTAAGATATGAAAAGTTTGCTTATTGTCCAAATAGAAAAAAGATTTTAAAAGACGTGGACAACTTATACTAATAAGAAAAAGCCTAAAATAATCCTTTTTGAAATTAAATTTGACCTGAAGATAAAAATACAAAAGAACCAGATTAAAAATCCTAATATCAAATGAACTGATCTTTGACAAAAATAAAATATAAATAAAAAAATAAATAAATTAAATCCTAGATCTTGAAATCTGCTCACAGAAAATAGTCCTATTGATTAACCAGAAATGAGTAAGACTACTTATCCAGTTTGTAAACGCTACTGTAATAAGGTTTAGAAAGCTATTCTTAACATTGGAAGGGCTTTGTCAATTATTCTGTACTTTCACTTAACTTAAAAATCCTATCTAATAAATAAAATTGCATTGGTCCACAACTTCAAATTATCCACAATGGTGAGACATACCCAAGCTGTAATATCCATCGGCCTGTTGCCACGATTATGGAGCCAAAGTATTTGACTGGTTCAAATACCTTGGCTCCATAATCACAGCAACAGGCCAAGGTGAGGGAGATATCCTTAACTGCATCAACAACTCTTGTCTTCAACCGCCTTTACACCCATCTATGCACCCCACACGAAATCACTAAGAACGGATCAGGATCTACCATGCTGTTGGTCGTACCATTCTCCTGTATGGTTGTGAAGCGTGGCCTATGCGGGTCTCTGGTCAGCACAAACTTAAGTGTTTGATCAGTGTATGCCACATCCTCCAGGTTCGCTGGCAGCATTTTGTCTCCAACACTGATCCACACATGCTGCAGGATGTCTCCTCTCACAAAAAAAATCTTCATGAGGCATGTATGCTGGTTTGGCCATGCCCTTCATTGTCGGCCAGGCGATGTCATCTACGAGGCCGTCAACCCAGCACCGCAGCAAGGATTGAAGAGACATCATAGTGGACAACTGAAGACTTGGATCAAGATGGTCAAACAAGAGTTGATTCTGGGTCCTCACCTCTACGTTGCTGGAACCATGAATGGCTTATGCTCATGGCTGCTACGACATCGGGTTGTCAGGCATGGTCAGCCTCAATTAGAGATGACTAATGCAATGGGTGGAACCGACTCAACCGATCAATGGTAATAGCAGAAACGAGTACAAGTGTAGACCATTCAACAGCAGTGCCAACAGGAAGCGACTACAAATTTTAAGCCCTTTGTATTTTCTTGCAACCATATAAAAAGGTAAAGAATTTATTCAAAGAGAAAATAAAGACTTAACTACACTATCTCTGCCAACTAAAATCACATCTCAGCTAATCTTTATGCAAATAGCTGTACAAGAGGGTTTAATTGTACATCGAACGAACTTTAAAACTGCACATCTTGATAATATTAAACAAAATGGTAATAGAAAAAAAAAAAAAAAAAAAAAAAAAAAAGTAACTTGGATGCCATCAGCTAGAATCGAAACAGCTCTTTAGCCTCAAATTTTAAGTTAACTTTACAATATAAATGTATATTTACAGACTTAGACATTCTAATTTTGTCCCATGAGCAACTATTTTTTTACTGGCTAAAAACCAAATCAAATTTGTTCCACAGGATTATATTATATTATATTATATTATATAATATATGCATAAAAAAAAAAAGAGAAAAAAAAAAGTTCAAGTCTTTAGACAAAATTAAGTTTTGTTGTAGAAACCATTCCTCACAAGACTGACATGGTCACGTTTATATTAGAGTCATTCCAAACGTATAGCCTATTTTGTTTTTGGGAGGGGGAGGGTACCTCAAAAAGTTGAAGCAAGTGGTTTTATTAAAACAAGAGACCTTTTGTGCTCCAGAATTTATTTTTATACAGTAAATTCTCATTTGCAAGGAATTCAATCATGCAACTCCATCACAAAGGTTGCTTTCTTAGAACGTCACATCAATATCTAACAGATGAAACTTCCAGGTCATAAATACACAAGTCATAACAATTCAAAATCGGCTTCAATTTATTCAAATGGAATAAAAATAGGAGGCATTACTTTTGGAATGCTCTTTGTGCACTTGTATGATTACACATATCACTTCAATAATGCTAATGGAATAAGGAAACGGTCAGTATTCAAAAACTATGTGACAACTTTAATACTTATTTGGATCCAATTTTTTTTATGTCTGACAAGATAAATGTTAGATAATGCAAGAAGCAAATTTTCTAAAATTTGGTTATAAAAAGTAATAGAAGACAAGTCATAATATGAACGACAAAATTGTCACCTTAAAAAAAAAAAAAAAAAAAAAAAAAAAGAATAAATAAAATAAAAAAAATAAATAAATAAACTATATTCCATTGATGAAAACCGGTTTTCTTTTGTTGTAGACCATCTAATTGGCCAGTTGTGTACGAATCCTAAGAGTGAGAAACAGCCTTCTATCATGTCTGAAAGTGACAATGTTCAACGAGTGAGATGCGCCATTGTACAACTCATACTTTCTACCAATCCAAATTATGAAAACAAGACCATTACTAGAACCCTCCAAATGCATTGCCAGATAACGGACATGCCCAGAGTGATGAAAACGGTTTTCGGCCACAGTGAGGACCACATCATGCCACCTCACATCTTTGAAGTCTGCTTGAAAGTCAGCACCAAAGTGTACCTGGATATGCTGAAGAGCGTGGGGGGATCCCATTGTGCAATTAATTGGCTGCTAGCAGATCCTGGGTGTGGCAGCAGGACTCAGTGCAGGTTCACAAGTCCAAAGAGACCCAGGCTGGCTTCAGTAGTGCTGTGACTTTGTACCCTTCTTTCACTGGCATCCTCTCCTCCCCAGACTTGAACCTGCTGGACTACTTTGTTTGGTCCTTAGTCGAGAATATCAAAGCTAGCCTGATCGCCGCCATCGGCCAAGCTCCTGCCAGCACTTGTGGAAAGACATGCTCCCAGTTCATGACCTGTATCAAGGCAGTGATCAAGACTGAAGGTGGCTACATTTAATAGATGTTACTTGTTTGATTTTCTTTTTTTTTTTTTTTTCTCTCTCCAAACACGTTTTAAAAGTTGTTTTCTTTAGGAAAAGAACTTAATCATGCCACCCTGTATATAAACAAAAGTGCTATCAAATTAGCAAAGAAACTCTGGTAAATACTTAGCAGGTATGTCCAAAAAAGTAATTGATTTACTATATAAAAAAAAAAAAAAAAAATTTTAGTTCAAAATTACAAGAGTAACCAGTTGTTTGAGTAGCACAACCATCTTGTACAATCAAAAGAAATGATATAGAAAGAGAAAAATCAGCTTCCTCAAAGAGGGCAGCACTAGTCAGATACAACGGTAGACCCAATATGTTGTCAGCTTCGTCATACGAGCGGCAATAACCCCTCTGGAAGGGGAGACAATTGAAAGGATGGGCCCCAAGAATATTCTTACTACAGACAATTTTGCAAAGAGGCTAAAACAGTTCCTATGTGATCATAAAAAAATAAAAAATAAAAAAAAAAAGTTCAAGTTTACAAAGGCTTACTTAACTTGAAAATGATGAATAAAAATATACAAATGAATGTTAAACAAAAT
Source organism: Euprymna scolopes (assembly GCF_053919585.1). NCBI lineage: Eukaryota > Metazoa > Mollusca > Cephalopoda > Sepiida > Sepiolidae > Euprymna > Euprymna scolopes. Next base: position 65,043,675 of record NC_136511.1, read on the forward strand.
ACTCCTACCTAACTGGTTAAGTTTCATATTTTAATTGGTTTTAAAGTGTTTATTTAAAAGTAGTGAATCTAGAGTGAAAACAAAGAAAAATTGTTTTTAGTTTTTTTAAATCTTTAGATAATAGCTAAAAATCGCAGATAGTGCTCAACTTCCTGCATAGTACTCCTGCAACTTGCGTTCCCGGATCGTAGCCCTCCTACAATCAAAGTGGCACTGTGCCTTGTTTGGGGTGAAAATGGAATAAAAAAAAAATTACTAATCCTGTGAAAATGTAATATTCTACCAGTATTCTTTGATTTTCGAGCAATTATCAAAGGTCGACATGGATGTAACGAGTTATTTCTTTCCTTTCTCAGACTTGAAACTTTTCTTTCAAAGTTAAATGCTTTAAAATAAGTTAAGACAAAATTATCCAGGTAAGCAGCGCAGTAACTTCTCTTGCTTTTAGTATTTTTTCATCCACTTGTTTGGTTGGCTCTTGTTAAAAATGCCCTAGAGTAATAAAGTTTTATTTTGTTTGTTGTTTGGGATAATGAATAAAAATAAAAATTGAATTACATCACTCAACTATAATGAAACAAGTAAAAAAAGCTTAAAGAGAGCAGAGAACAATTAAAATTTTTCTTTCACTCTCAAATAAACAACTTTCAGGTTGAAGTCAGAACCGACGTTTTGTAACAATTTACTTCAACTTAAAATAGGTCAATTTCTACTTTAACTGCAACTTCACTTTTAAATTGGCAACTTGTACAGGCTTTTTTGGGGGCTGCTGGAGACATTCAAATTTGAGGCAGAGATTTGAGGCAGACAGATTTTGGATATTAAGACATTTTTGTCCCATGTATTACTTAATGTCAGTGGTGGTTACCATTCTTAACATAAGAGGGAGTTTTCTAACACGCGTGCATATTAGTACTTTCTCAATTGGAGAAAAAACATGGCATCCAATGAAAACAATGGATTACATTTGATAAAGGTATTAATATAAAAAAAAATAAAATACTTTTCTGCCTCAAATTTAAATGTGAAATTCGTTTTAGTATATCTGAATGTTAAATTGCAGCTAAAGATTAAAAACTATACAAGTTATTCGAGAGCAAGAAGAATAACACTGGTTTCCAGTTTCCAAATACAGCAGTCATGACGAAGTGGATATCTTGTATTTAACCATCTATAACAAAAAAATTACTTTTTGGCGATTCAGAAGTATAGGAGACAAAGTGCGATCGTAGATAGGCAAATTAACATGAAAATATTGAAACTTCAACATGTTTTCATTTTAATATTTTTAGATTTATTTGGAAAACAAAAGTCCGATTTGGTAATCGGAACATTTTCACATCAAGGCTGGGTTTTCACTCGATAGCATTTTATTCTCAGTTTAGAACTGGCAGAGATAATAGACATGACATTGAAAAGCACACTTACCTGGTTGATTAAGGCAGGTCATTTCATTGATTGCAAAATTATGTTGCATCATTTTGCTGCTCAGCCAAGCCTGGTAGTTAAAACTTTAAGTGGTAGGGGAAAAAATCTGAAGATCATTATTTCTTGGCTTTAGGCCCTCTTAATGTTCGAATAGAAGGCGGATAATTCTAAAAAGGTTATGAAGAAATTTTTCCAAAAAATTCGATGATTGCTCAGTCAAGAGAAGCAATGTGCACCTACCTTAGGTTGCGAAAGAATTGCCCCTTTCCGTGACATGACAGTTAACAAGTATCAAGCCAGCAAAACTGAGATAATAGAGTAGCTTCTGGCACCAGCCACCAATGCATTTATTTAAAAAACAAAAAACTCCCTCTTTCAACAGGAAAGTTCCTTTTAAAATCAAATGGTCATGTGATTAACTGTCATCTGACCTGGGGGGGGGGGACTTTAAAAACAGCTTAGAAGGCAATTTTTTTTTTTTGAGTAAGCAAGGTAAGGGCACATCACTGAGAAATCATTAAGTCTTTTTCACACTCCCCGGGAAAAGAAAATGAAAGAAAACAAAAATATAAAAGTATGCACTTACTCAAAGTCAACATGTTAGTTTAATTTTTTTTGTTTTGGTTCCTAATTATTCAGGGAGGAGGAGGCTAGGTCTACCTCACCGCTGTCTCTGGGGCGCACAACTCTGACAATGCCACTTCTGTCTGGCAGGAGGTGGAGCCTCAATTCCCACATCGGAAGTGATAAAAAATGTCCTGGTCACCCTGTAGAGAACCGCATACGGGACAAAATCAAATTACTTTATTGCATTGTCTTGAGCAGCCTTTATCGACCGAGTGGGGGAATGGGAGGCAAAAATCCTAATCATTCAGATCTAAAAGCAACCTAGAACTCTTAGGCCGCAAAAACATGCGAATTACTGCCTCTAACTCAGTCTCAACAGATTTGATAAGTCGGAAGACTTATATTGATAGCTCTTTGGATATCAGATATGATGGTAAGTAAGAGAAATAATCCATCTCATTTCTACCAATCACCTTGTAAAGAATTCTCAACTGTCTGGATACTCCTCTCCCAATCACCAACCCAGGCCAAGTATAATTTTTTTTTTTTTTTTTTTTTTTTTTTAATTAATTACATTTTCACCCCAAACAAGGCACATTGCCACTTTGGTGTAGGGGGCTGCTATCAGGGGCAACAACTACTGGGGTACTATGTAGGGATTTGGGCAGCAAGATGCCGGTTTACGTTGCACTTGAACTTCTGCACGTCAGTACAGTTGGGGAAGCAGGGACCTGGAATGGAATTCCAAAGTCTAGCGGTTCTGGGGAAGAAACTACTGGAGTAGAAAGATCTTTTACATCTAGGGATCTCTACAGTGTGGGGCAGAACTTGATATTCTTACAGGAGTCAAACTTCTGTTAGTAATCATGGCTTAACATCAACCTTTTAAATAACCGATCGCCTCCGAAAAGTCTTTACATCACTATAAAATGGCAGATGGGATGCCATACAGGTTTGTGAATTGCACCAATGCCTGCAGAAAAGCCAATACACTCTTGTACCCCACTTCGATGTGTAGCTCTGACACAGAGAGATTAAGATGAGTAGGTGCATTTTTACCTCCTTAAAATCTTCCCTAACCCAAAGGTAACTGATGAAATCCACTCCTGTATGTTTGAAGGGAACTTTCAATTCGACATGGGATGTAGGCAAGTTAGCTACACTGGGAGGCAACATCTGTCTGGCATTGTACCTTTGACAGAGCGCATGAAGCCAGAATAGTCTTCACCTCCTGTCTTCCTTTTGACACCCAGTACCCACAGCGTCTCAGTTCAGTTAAAGTGGACGCAATTCCTAAGTGCTGGCAACTAATATGTGCATCCGTTAGGAGGAGCTTGTAATTGTTGAATCTGGTGTTTAACCTTCATGCTAAAGTGAAGAAAAAAAAAAGGGGGGGGGGGTTGCTAAGTGGATCCTCATACGTGCTGTGGCTCTAGCATGAAACAGGTAATGCTAGAACCGAATTTAAGGCAAGGCTCTGGGTTCTCATCCGAGAATGACCCAAGTATAGAAACTGCCTCACCTCACCAAATAGAGTCCTGTTGGAGTAGTAAAACCTTGCTTGTACAAACAAGCATGGACCCAATTGGAGAGTGCCTAAGCGTTGAATAGAATCCAATTCTACAAAGTGGAATAAAGCTTGTCTCTCAAATTTACCTGCTAGGGGGCAATTATGTTGGAACCCATCTAAAAGAGTATTCAACTCAATGCATACCGATATATCCAGGTCTTCCTGTACATGTCTCCAAGTATGGTAGTTAGTTTGAGTTTGCAATCCAGTCCAATAGACGTTAAGAGATTAAGAGGTTCTAACACCTTACCCGACAGATAAGTCCAGCCACTGCCAGTATCCAACAGACAGTTGGGAGAAACCTGGTTACCATCTTTACCTAAAGTAACAAAATGGTGGGGGAGGCAAAAAAAGTTTCCACCCTGAGTGCAACAAGTGGAGTTAAGCTGAAGACTAGAATCCCTTCAAGAGGGACTGGGTCGTAACCCCCCCCCCCATAAACTAGTATTAAGGGGATGCCTGGGACTGCATCTCTCGTGACGTTTGAATCAATTCTCCCGATCTCTCTGGGGAATTTGTAAAAGAATCTTCCTAAGTCAAGTCCCCAAAGAATGGTTCTCATAGAAAGAACAGCCAAAGGAGGCTTCCAACTCCACCAAAAGTGAGGCTGCTTTGGTGATGAAGTTAGTCGTAAAGCCTCTATCCCGTTCATAGAAGTCCAGTATGTCCTGGAATATATGGTCTATGATCTTATCCTCATCAAGATATTCTTTCTTCAGGAGAGAAAGAGCTGCCTCATAATTTGTTACAAATCGTCAGATGATTAATGAGCAATAGAGGTAGACCAGAGAACATTTCAGGAAATTCAACGTTTTGGCATCGTTAGCCATGTGGACCACGCAATTTAAAAATTGGGATAAAAACTGAAACTTAGGAGGGTTGGATTGCATCTTCAACCCATCAAAAGTAGGCCCAGTAATCTGGAGCCGAGGTGGCTTCCTGGTAAATGAAGAACTTATAGACTGAGGTAACAGGAAACTTTTGACTCAAGCTACCCCCGTTCCCCCCCCCCTCCCTTCACGACAGTCAGTTAAATATCTTACCAGCAAAGCTTACGTAATCAAGTAGCTTCCCGACACCAGCCACCAAGGCACTAAAAACAAAAAAAAAACAAAAACCCTCTTCAACAGGAGAGAATCTCATTTTAAATAACCAAATGGTCATGTGGTTAACTGTCACCCGACCTGGGGTGGGAGCTTTAAAACAGCCAAGAAGACATTACTATTTATCTGTTAGTATAGATGGAAAGTGTGCACTTGCTCTTTGAGCAATCATTAATTCAATTTTTTTCACAAGGTAAAGCAAGCAAAAAAAAAAAAAAAATCATTCTTTGCCGATTAGAAAGAGGATATGTCAAGAAAGGAATACCTAACTTGGGTTAAATTGTCTCAAGGTAACATGACAATATTGCGTACCAAAGCCTTCAAATTGATATTAAAAATGAGTCACTCATGCATGAAAGATTTACTCTGACTAAAGTTTTCAGTTTAAACATGCCTGTACTTGTGGGTTAAAAAATTTAAATCAACCAAATGGAAAGGCTGTGATTAAAACTTAATCCAATCAACCAATGAAATGACACGATTTAAGTCATGTGATTTCTCACAAACATTTGCACTTAGTTGCTTATGCTTCTGAATTGCTTTATTTTTTAACTGAAATGAATACATTGAGTTTTATCAGAAATAAAGTTGACAATTATACTTGGTACTTAGTTATGCACTTATGTTCTCATGCTGAAATAGGTTAAGCCATTCTTAAGTGGAGGACGTTTTGTAATTCTGTACTTTCGCTTAATAAAAAGACATTGTAAAACTTAAATACTTGTTGCGGACCAGGATATAATAATACCCTAACTCGCTACAAGAAAATGAAACGAATGGAATTGAAGGAAACAAACACTCACTTGTTGGATAAGATAAATGTATCGTTTATTTACTGTTGAAAGAATGAATACTTTAGACATAACATGTGTTCATGTCCACGCGGGTGTAACCATCGTTCGTAGAGGACTGGTATTGTAGAAGGAAAAAGGAAATGTGTTTTCATCTCACGTTCGGGTCACTATTGTTTTTTCGCGCATGGGAAAAGAAGCAAGTGATGAAGTGGAAAATGGGAACGATAGTCCAGCGTGTAGACAAAGAGGAGAGTTGACATCAGTTAAACTGCGCGCTATGTTAGAAGTCAGCTACGCGGTGGTCTTCTCGGGGACAAGTAGTAGATAGAGAAAGATTGTGAATGTGTACGTACGGTCTGTTAGCTTTTTGCACCACATAGTAGCAAATGGTGAGAGGCACACAGTCGGTCCGTAGACAGACCAGCTCGAAAGCTGGGCCGAAAAGAAGGAGCCGCTTATTGCTCTTTCTTTTATACTCGTTTCCGGAGTGTCTTTTGCGCATGTGTGGATTTCCTTTGAAAGAGGAAGTGACGTTCATGTGCTAGTACATGTGTGTACGTTAGCGTGTGTGTATATATACACGTGAATGCGAGTATGTACGCGAACATGAATATATGTACGTGTGTGGACGTGGGCGCGTATGTGACAAGTAATATAGCTTGAAATGTGAACGTGTTTCTGTGAGAGACTAGGAAAGTCTCGCACATACTATTTAAAAATAGTACAATAACATAAGTGCATAAGTACCATAACTCCCTGTGGTAATGTTTTGTTCAGAGGAATAAGAAACAAATTGTGAATTCTTACAGTTTACATGGTAGTGCTCAATTGCGAGTAGAGCAGTACAAGTATTATTTAACAGAATAATGCTGGGCTACATAAGTGCATACCTGTTTCAGCTACAATTAGACTCGAGTGAAGTGCAAATTAAGTTGAGAATTTTAGAAGTTTTCGTGCATGTGTGGTGAAAGTTTGGGTACTTATGCAGAATACAGAAGGTGTTGAAATCGTTAAAGAAACCCATTCTTAACGGGGAGGGGGGCGTTTTGTAGGTACTTCAAACTCGCACTACAGAATAGTTACAAACACCGTTTTGTAACTATTCTGCACTTTCATAAGTTATTGTAAAATTTTAAATCTTAAATGTATTTATGGTATGAAAGACTAAGTGAAAACTTGTGATTAAAAAAACTGATTTAGGTATTCGTGACTGTTTCAAACGAATATCATATTTAAAATTGCCACAAGCATGTAGTTGTCATTAAAACCTACATTTTCCAATGTATCCCTTATAAATTAATTGGTCGCCTTTTTGAATATTGTTTACAAGTCAACACGGTTTAATTAATTTTGTTGGGGGGGGGGGAAGCTGTTGGAGAGTCCCATCCGTACAAGGGAAGTTTATTTTATTAATGTGACCATCGGAATACCCTGGTCAAATCATCGCTAAAAAAATTTGTCCGCATCCAAATTTAAAGATTGAACCAGAAACTAAAATTTTAGTTCAGTTACGCATTTACCAGAAAAAAATACATTTCCCCTGTTATTTGTCAGAAATTTCCATGTTTTAAGCTGCTTATGCAGCTTTCTTGTAGGCAGCCTGTGCTTGGTTAATTTGTATGGACCAAGATAATTACTTGGCGCCTTTTATGTAAACATGCATTTTGTTTTTCAGTCTATCAAAACCCCTGGCAAGAGAGAGACTCACTGAAAGTCAGCTCCGAGAAAAATGTCTTATCGAGAATGGAGCCGCAACAATGTCATGTTTGATGAAACAGGACTTGAAATCTCTACAAGCAAAGACACCTTTATATTGTGCCGAAGATATCCCAGTTAGGATGGCATCATTTGGACTTTCCAATTCAATTAGGGTCTCAATGAACTATTTACGCGGCACCAGAATTCTTGCCGAGGACACCATGAATTATCATGGACCTTTTCAAAGGAAAACCATACTACTACTCCAAAAGGAGTTAACTACTGGCTTCCAATTTGGGAAGCAAAACTGACCCGTTTTGCAAGGACTGTGCCCGGATTAATAACCTTTCTTTGATGTTATAACCGAATAAAATTTGAGTTTAAAAAGATATGGTTTTGTAATTGTGGGATTTTGCCTATGTCAGGGAGCATCGAGTTTGTGAGATTAAATTTCTCACATTTTAGTAAAAACTAATTGCACTAGTTGTCCAACCTACAAAAGATGTTTATTGCTAAATCCATTAACATGGTTGGTTGGTTGTGTTTTACGGCATATCAACCCTTTCCGGGTTATTTAATGCCGAATCCAAAGATTTTGAAAAAATTTTTTAATAGAATATATTTGTTGTTTTCACGTTGGTTTCTATTTAACCCATAGTTGGAACCCTAACAGGTACTACCACTCTGGGTGGTCAGAGTGGACTTGGGAGCAATGGTAATTAAAGGGTGGCTAGGCTCCACACTCACCAAAGCCCACAAGCTGGGGCCTCACCACTGGATATAGTTTAAGGTCATATCCAGGACCCCCATTACGGGACTTTTACCCTCTGCAGGAGGGGGGGGGCAGTCGGCGTATTCTAATGCCCTACCGACAGGGCCCCGTTAACATGGGAAAGTTGAAAAACGGCTTTCGGAATAAACACCCATTGTAGGTTGGACAACCACTAACCAGTGAGTGCACATTGACCAAAATAGTAATTGGTTCCTACTAGATAACAGGGGAAATACATCTTTTCTGGTAAATGCATACCTGAACTAATTGCTGCAAATAAATTGTTTCTTTTCGAGTTTCCGGTTCAGTCTTTAAGTTTGGACGCGGACGGAAGATTTTTTATTAATCTTTACGACTTGCCCTAGCGTATTATAAACACCCCAACCTCTCCATGTTAAAAACGGCTTTCAGAATAAACACCCTCCCCCCAAACCTCGAAAGCCGTTCTTAACATTGGGAGGGGGGTATTCCGAAAGCAGGTTTTAACAAAGGGGGGGGGGGTTGCAAGTCGTAAAAATTAACCAGATTTTTTTTTAGCGATGATTTAGCCAGTGCATTCCAATAGTCACATTTACCATTTACTTTTTATTGGAGGAAGGGGGCGGGTCTCGGGTGGAGTGATTTAAAGAAGACCGGGTTGACTTGTAAACAATATTCAGAATGGCGACCAGTGATTTAAGGAATACACCGGAAAATGTAGTTTTAAATATAGCTACTTACTGGCGACAATTTTACATGATATTCATTCGAACAAGACCCAAAACACTACCTAAAAAAAAAAAAAAAAAAAAAAAAAAAAGTACCTATGCAATGCATCTATGTTACTGCGCTAAAATAAAGTTTAGAAAGCCATTATTGCCATGAGGGTAAGGGAGTTTTGTAGCTTTTCTGTACTTTCATTTTAAAACAAAAATATCGTAAAAATTGAGTTTAACTCGAAGATACTATTTAAAAACAGCGCGGTAACAGATGCATAGACCCCCCCCCAAAAAAAAAAAAAATAAATAAAATAAAAAACATCAGGTCAGTATTCTGCACGTCCAGTACCCAAATATAAAGGGGAAAGGCTACAATTTCAACCCTTGAGAAAAACCTGAAGTTTGCTTTAAGCTGAGCACGAATTTTTTTCCTAAAAGGAGTGAAAAAGTTTTGTTATTGACATTTGACAACTGTCTGAGGAACAAGTTCCCAAGGCGCACTTATAAGTCTTAAAGTTATAACTATATATATATATATATATATATATATATATAATCACACAATGAGATATATATCGGAATAACTCAAATTTGTTTTATCTGAATGCCAAAATATGACATTGTTATCTATATAAATAAAATGGGGGGGGGGGCAGCGTAACCAACACCAGTTGCTAATATAGACAAGTTAGAAGTTATAAATAGCGCTTATACTCTAAGGTACAAAACAAAAAAGTAAATTTAATGTATTAAAGATAAAATTTTTAAATTAACATTTAAATTTCGCTTGAAAATGACGGAAACTTTAAGTCAAGTAAAAAACTTTCACTCGGTGTTAAAAAAAAAAAAAAAAAAGTTCGAATAACTAAGACCACGCACTATAAGCACGGGGGGGGGGAAATTCTACACAGACAACTTTGCAAATAAATACGTAAAAGGAAAATACTTTATTGAAAGTAAAATAAATCATCTTAAAGGGAACTTAAAAAAACAAAAAAAAACAGAAAACACTAAGTTTAAAGCAAATAACTAAATTAGTCAGACACGAAGTTACCACACTTAAAGAAAACGACATTTAAAAACTGACACTTAAGAATTCATATCCAAAAGAATAAAGTTAAGATTATTCAATTAAGTAAATAATTTTTTTTTCTTTCTTTTCAATTATCTTACCCATATCTATCTTGCCCGGATAGGCAAGTTGCCGGAGATCTTCTTCGGTAAATCCACCCCAGTCTGCCATCTTCTTGCATCCGCAGTTGTGCCACGTTGAAGATTCCGCTTTTTTAATACAACCACTAATCCCCCCCCCCTTCCCTCTTTCTTTCTTTCTTTTACAAATTCTTTCTTATGTAAAATCTTTAGAAGTATGTTTATGAGATTAAAAAAAAAAAAGTTTAAGTGATTAAAACAAAAACTGTCTCTTTATTAGTCGAAATATATTTTAGATAAAACTTAAAAAAAAAAAAAAATGATTTTCATTTTCGAATTTCAAATATCAAACAATAATTTATAGGATGCATTTTCGGGACCCTTAATAATAAATTAAACCGGGTCGCCAATTTATTGGCAGGATTACCAATTTACATCCTTAAATAAAGAAATAAAAATAAATTCAGGAAAAAACAGCACTCGATAAAGAACACGGAATCGCTGAGCAGAGTTCATATGATACTATGCCGAAATAATAAAGTTATTATTTTGAAAGCCATTTTAACATGGGGAGGGGAGGGTGTTTTGTAACTATTCTTTGCTTCCACCTAACAATTTAATAATACAAAAAAAAAAAAAATAATAATGATATCATGAAACTTGAATTTAACCTAAAAAAAAAACTATTTAAAAATAGCGCGGTACAAAAAATAACACCTAAATAACATTTATTTACGTAAAAGAAGTATTAAAATAAAGTGTCTCAACATAAGTGTTTTCTTGTGTTTGAACTTTTTAAATGAATGATTATTAGTGTGCAGATTTTGTGTATGGCGCAAGGTTTGAAAGTACTGATTTTTATGATAAGTGTGCCGAAGGAGGGCTTGGAGTCGATATGGTTTATTTCCTGAAGGAAACAATCCGTAATCCATATAAGTGAATGCATGTGTGTGTGTGTGTGTGTGTGTGTGTGTATGTATGCTCGTATTGTAAGGACAGTGGTTTGGAATACGAATGCTTGGAGAGAGGTTTGAGTTCTCGCTGGATGTGGTGAATTTCCACGATGAGTATTGTAGTTTATCTGCGGCCAGTGGTAAAACCATGACGAGTGTTTTAACGTCTCAGAAAGATGGAGTTTCCTCAAACACGTGCTGCAGTGCACTTGAGAATTTGAAGAGAAACTGTTTTGATTTTGGTGGGTAAATGCCTTTATAGTGCCTGCCTGCTGCTTCGGGACTGATCACCGTATTCAAGCATGAGAGAGCGTAATCATAGTTCCTTTGCTTTTATGTATGCATGTGGTCAGATCACAACACGTTTTTAATAACGCGTAGGCGTTTCAAAGCGGTGACCGCTGTGGAAATATTCCTGCCTGTCATTTATTCCGACTGGACATAGCGGGTCGCTACAACACTCCCTTCCTAGATGAGAAGTTGATGTAAGGGGAAAGAAATAGCGACAACTCACTGAGTATAAGGAGCAAATCGGAGTGGACACTTTATATTGTGGCTTTGCTGACCCTGTTCGAAGGCTATATCTTGGTTGATGCCAGTCGAAAAGAAAAGTGACGTCACCAACTTTTGTGTTGCGCGGTTGCCTGTTGAGATAAATGGTACAATTTCGAAGGAAATGAGCCGTCTGTGTTTGAGACGAACATTATGGACATTCGTGTCCATTTAGAGTATACCAAGGAGTTGAGTGATACGGCCGGAATCTATTCATTTCAGGAACAATTTGTATCGCCAAACACTCACACAAATCTGTATCTGTCTTCCTAGTATTTCGCATTCGTAAAGTTTTCTTTGTTAAATTATGTTGACATTAATAACGTCCTCAGTCTCAGAGGATTTCCTCATTCACTAGAAACTTCCAGCAATAAATTTACAATCAAGCAATATTCTTTTTCTACTTGAATGATGTTCCTGAATTTTTGTCTTATAAAAAATATACGTCTCACCACATCATTAATGGACCCCCAATCTTTTTAATTTCGCCCACATGGGGTGACAGTGCACATTCAAGAAGGACTGTGACTTGCACCTATAGCATACAAAAAACATGGTCCCTTTCTGGTTAATAAAAATTGTTACTTTAAATGTTTAAATATTTCTGAGTTGTCGCTATTTTCTGATGTATTTTGTGTTCTTTTTTCTTGCTAGAGAAAGTTGTTTCGACCCATGCTCTCGACTTCATTATGAATTTAGAGACTGGTTGATGTTGAAAGTAAGTATGATAACTCTTATAATGGACCCTTTTATGATTACCTCCCTTTTATGTTGTAATCCCATAATCCCTTTTTACTCCCCGCTTCCTCTCTCTGTCTCAATAATAAAATATACTTCTCTTTATACCCTTCAACTATTCGTTCCAGTTCCTTTTCTCTTTTCACTGAAATGCAACTCGCAACAGGTTACGTGCCCAGGAGAGATAATGGAAGCCGATGGAACAGACTTTTATTTGACGGAGATGAAACCAAATACAAAATTCGGGAGACAAAATTTTTATGTTATTTATGCAAATAACATAAAAATTTTAGGTATACACCTTAATAGAGACAGAAGTGACAGAGAGAGAAATGAAGATGCTTATACCGAACTTCTGGACGACAAAAGTTTATTCTTAATAATGACAAAAACTACAGATAATGGGGGAAAAGCTCTCAAAATATTATGCGAACACTACGCAAGCAAGGAAGACCAAGAGTAATCTCCTTGTACACCCAACTCACATCTCTTAGAAATAAAGGAGACGAAAGTGTTACAGAATAGGTTATAAGAACTGAGACAATTTTAACAGCTCTGAGAAATGCCGGACAAGCAGTTGACGATACCTTAATTATCGTCATGATATTAAAAGGACTACCAAGCTGCTACAACCCTTTTTCGATTCATGTGACACACAGCAACAAAGAAATAACATTCCTGGAATTTAAAACAGAACTCCATGGTTTCGACGAAACATTGAAACATAAAATCCAGTCGACCAGTGACGAAGTGATGAAATTGACATTGTCTTTTTCAGAGAATACGATGGAGAGCCAGCACCATCATGACAAAACCTCCAACCCGGACGAAGCTGGACAAGTTTAAAAAATTTTTATTCAGACCCTAAACTAACACTAATCTGCTCTCACATATCTTTGTTTTTGTAAAGAAAAAGAAAAAAAATGAAAAAAAATATGCTGAGAGTAAGGTGGGGTGTTGAAAGTAAGTACGATAATTCTTATCATGGACTCTTTTATGATTGCCTCCCTTTTACGTTGTAATGCCATAATCCTTTTTGCTCCCCGCTTCCTCTTCCTGTCTCAAAATAAAATATACTTCTCTTTATATCCGTCACACACGTGCTTGTGTCCTCCTTCAAATATTTGTTCCAGTTCCTTTTCTCTTTTCACTGAAATGCAACTTGTAACAGTTGATCCATCTTCTCTTTACAAGCTACTCCCAACATAAGTTTAATGGTGACATGCAACCTTGGCGCTCTGTACAAACTGGTGAACCCCAATTACAAACTGGTTATAGGAGAATGAGCTGAGTTTATCCAAGGGACCGTTCAAGGTAAATGATATGTCCTGTAGAGGACTAGGATATATATATATCCCAATCCTGTTACAAAAGAAAATAATGAAACGAATGGAATGAAGGAAACAAAAACTCAATTGCTGGATAAGATAAACGTGTTGTTTATTTACTGCCATTTTAAATTTCAGTGGTCTCATTTGCGCACTGTTCAGCAGGAAGAGAAAAGATATTTCGCCATGGGGCATCTCTGATAACTTCAAAATTTAGATGTTTATTTACTGTTGAAAGAATGAATGTTTTAGATATAACACGTGTTCATGTCCGCGTGGGTGTAACCATCGTTTGTTGCAGGACTGGTAGTATAGAAAGAAAAGGAAATGTGTGTTCATCTCACGTTCGGGTCACTATCGTTTGTTCGCGCATGGGAAGAGAAGTGAGTAATGTTGTGGAAATGGGAATGATAGTCCAGCGTGTAAACAAAGATAGAAGGTTGACATCAGTAAAGCTGTGCGCCATGTTAGTAGTCAGCTACGTGAAGGTATTCTCAGGCACAAGTTGTATATATATAGAGAGAAAGAGTGAGAATGTCAATCCAGTTCATGAAGAGAGAAAGCGTATAAAGTGTACGTACTGTTTGTAAGCTTTTTGTCCCACATGATAGCAAGTGGTGTGAGGCACGCGCGTGCACACGCACGCCTGCTGAAAAGGCACGCTGTTGGTCTGTAGACCGCCCAGCTCGGAAGCTGGTCTGAAAAGGGCTGGAAACAGCTTGTCTCTTGCTTTTATAGTTGTTTCCAGTGGTCTTTTGCGCATGTGTGGATTTCCTTTGAAAGGGAAGTGACGTTGTCCATGTGTGCGTTCATGTGCGTACGTTAGCGTGTGTGTGTATACACGTGAATGTGAGTGTATGTACGCGAACCGAAATATATGTGCATGTGTGGACGTGCGCGCGTATGTTTGTGTGCGCGCATGTATATGACAAGTAATATGGCTTGAGATGTGAACGCGTGTTTTTGTGTGAGACTAGAATAGGCTCACGCAGTCCTAAGGTGGCCTGTTATTCAGACAATCAAAAATAAAGTATTCCATGAAAGGAAAAAATAAATATGCACTGTGGTTTGAATACTGAAAGAGAAGTTTATTTACGTATTTACATAGAGACAAATACAGCGTGTTAATGTTCAGGGGGAAGTCTTTGTTTTACAAAGGTCCGGTAGAAACCGATGATTTAGTAGCAGGTGAGATTAAAAACAATTCTTTCTCAAATATTTTCTCAGGACTTGTTGCTACTTTTCAAAACCTATATGTTCTAGCAAGCATTTAGATTACTGTTTGGAGATTAAATACAAGAAAAAGTAATTTTTATCCACATGAGACATCACACAAATAAAAGATTATTTTTACTTCAAAAAACGTGCATTAGTTTATTTGTTACTCCGTTCAATAAGGTATTAGCTTGAACATTTAGTAGTCAAATTACTTTTTATTTGATACTTGGTATAATTTTGTAAAAGACATAACTGCACCTATCCAGCAGTTCCTGGAGTTGTGGCATGGTTCCTAACCTTGGTAGAGGCCATCTTGGAGTGTATTTGTGTATAGACAGAAACCACATGAACATTTAATATGAATTGGGGTAAAAAGTTTTTGTTTCAGCAAAGGAAGAAATTGGAGGAGATATATATATATATATATATATATTTACCTATCTCCACATCACAGTAAATTTAAGGAGATCACCGATTAATAGAAGGGTGTTATCAGATCACATCCTCACATACATAAAATAAAAATACAGAAATAACTCCGGAAAATACATAAAATAAAAATACAGAAAATAACTCCGGAAAATAATGACACCTGACAAAGAACTCGAAATTACTCTGTTAGTATGAAATAAACAACATTTTACTTACGTGTTAGGAATATTAGTTCAAATCGTTTTCTTGTAAGGAGTGTTCATTATGCAGGATTAACTAAATGAGGATTTCATGAAAATAGCATGGAGTTTAAAATTACTAATGTTTCTGTGTCGAGAATGTCATACATGGCTTTGAATTAATGTGATTATTTTTTGAAAAGGATAACAGTCCCTAATCATAAGAGTGTGCTTGTGTTCACCTTGTAAGAACAGCAGGTTGAAATAAAATTGTTTAAAAAGAAGAATTAAATTCTCATTCGATGTGGTAACTTTCCATGATGAGAATTAAGGTTTATGTGCATGACGTGCAAATCCAAGATGAGGGATTTTTAATGTCTCCCTTGTGACGGAGTTAATCTGTACATCCAGTTCTTGGGAAAACAAGAAAAAAACTGATTTGATTTTGTGCCATTATCGACAGAGTCTGATGTATGTAATGATCCTGAGCAGCAGTGATGGTTACTTGTAAAACTGCATCCTGGACTGTTTAAATTTTGGCAGTTAAATCCTGATATAGGGATGTTCTCAAAAGTTGTATCTCTAGACGCAGAAACATAACATGGTTCCTGAATTGCATGTGTGCAATTGGTTTGATCACAATGTTGTGTCTTTGCGCATTTTGATAGCGTGGATGTTGAAAATGGTGAATGCTATGATGAATGCCGTGGATCTGTTCCGACTGTATGTAACGGTCGCTACATGGTGACTCCAACTTCAGCAAAATAGCAACACGCAACCTCGGCATCCCTCTACAAACTGGTGACTCTTGACATCAGTAAAATGGCAACACGCAACCTCGGCGCTCCGTACAAAACCACTCACAATTCTCATGAAATGTCTTATGAGTTTTGTAAAAAAAAAACAAAAAAACGTGGGTCACTTCATTTTAAAAAAATTAATACTGGAATTAAAGACAATCTTACAAAAAAAGGAAGCGAACAGATGCTGAAAAGAAAAAAGCAAAACTAATCTTTCCTTTCCAGTCATCAAACAAAACAGTACAAACTGGCGACTGTGACTTCAGTAAAATGGCGACACATGCAACTACGTACCTCCCCTCTACAAACTGATGACTTAACAATGTCAGTAAATCAGCAACACACATCCACAAGCCTCCTTACAAACTAGGGACTCCGGTTTCAGTAAAGTAGCGATTCATGCCAATAATCACTTAAAAATCGAAAATTAAACAAAACATGGCCTTCCTACAAAGTGGAAGCCTTGATTTCAGCTAATTAGTGCCACACACAAACACAGTCTTCCTACCGATTAGCAGTCCAATTTCCAGCGCATTGGACAATTTGACCACCAGGATTTTACCTATATCATTGTCACCAGTGATTATCAACGCTTGTTTAACGCCGACATTCCTATTAAATTCATGATACAATGGAGACTGATGCTCTTTCATTAACCACGGCCATGAAGGCCATATTAAAGATCCCGCCCTTTTGAATGCAGAACTCAACACTGTGGTTTGTCCACATAAAAGCACAATTCTTAACACAGAATACATAGCGAGTTGACAAAGCTCCATCATATGATAGCCTCAGTAACGCATAAGTTTAACAGACATTGATAAAACCCGCAAGACTACTCTCCACTCCGGCACACTAACAAGTAGGACCGTCCCCGTCAACAAAACAACAGCTGCACAGGCCATTTTGGAGATAATGCCATTTTCGACACGTGCGGGAATGAGAAACTTCCCCCCATTATGGGCTAATTATGCACTACACCTTCAGAATGAGCTCATTACAAGCACATCGAATTCTGATACATTTTTATGCATGCATAAGGAAGCTTCTTACAAGTACATCATCTGACGCAATGCCGATACACAATGCGCACGCATATTGATGCCATTCAAGCCATCAATAATGCTGATGTACAACAGATCGCAGCAGACTAGAGGAATAACGAGGAATTATATAACCTATGAGATTCTGCGGTGCTAGTGCACTTACTGATCCGCGCTATTTTTTAAATTGTATTTTCACGTTTAAATAAAGTTTTATATGTTTTTTTATTCAATTGTAAGGTTAAAGTATAGAATAGGTACAAAACACCCTCCCCTCCCCATGTTAAGAATGGCTTTTTAAATAATAACGTTATTATTTCAGCATGGATCAATGAGTACCCATTCTGCTTATCTATCGCTCAGCTCTTAGGTATATTTCACATGGACACGAACGTCCATAATGTACCTCCCAAAATTGCACCATTTATCTTACCAGGCAACCATGCAACAAAAAAGTTAGTGATGTCACTTTTCTTTTGGACTGCCATAAACCAAGATATACCCTTCAAACAAGTACGGCAGAATCACGTTGACACAACGTTGAGCCTGGCCAGTACCAGATGGGTGACCATTTGGGAAGGCTCGGCTGTATGTACCTTCTGGGAAGGTTGGGCGTAGGGCCAGCACCCTCACCCTGTAAAAAGAACTCGCTACAAAAGCATCTACAAAAAGTTGTAGATGGCCTATGCCTCTCCAGGGGCTCAAGAGCTATGGATGGATGGGACCCTTCAAACAGGGTCAGCTAAGTCACACTTGATTTACTACCTATACCCAATAAAATACTTGCAGTATTTTTGTTTTTCTCCTTTTTATCAACATTCGTCCAGTGAGGAGTATATAGTGACCAGCTAAATTAAGCCACTCGTCACGTAAACAGAAGAATATATACGACCAGAATCTATTCATTTCAGGAACAATTTGATTGTGTCACCGAACACCCACACAAGAGGCGCAACTATAAGACGTCATTTTGATATACAAATCTATGGGACTATATTTTTATTTCTTTGCATATGAAGACAGTAAACAGGTTAGAACGTTCAAGAAAGCATGTACATAAACATTAATGTGCCCAAATTAAAACAGTCTAGACAGTGTTTCCGCAAGTCACTATGTTGATGCCCGTGATATTGCTCATGTCTAATGCCGTCCGATAGATGTAAAACTGTGCCAAAAAGAAAACAGTACTAGCAACGATCCCGCGATCTTCAGCCAGCTTTGTGCAGGCTGAATAATAGGCTCAAAATTACCACCATGGGGACTCAACTGCTTATACAAAAAAAGCGGCACAAATTAAAGTGTCATATGAAACTTGCAAATGGACGAAATACTCTATCTTTTACTAAGGAAGCTTACACAAGCAACAATGGATGTTCTATGCTTACAACCTTTTTCTTCCTAGTATTTCACATTTGTAAAGTTTTCTTCATTAAATTATGCTAAGTTTCGGAAGATTTCTTCAGTCATTAAAAACTTCCAGCAATAAATTCACAATTAAACAATATTCTCTTTCCACTGGAATGATGTTCCTGAATTTTTGTCTTATAAAAAATACACATTTCACCGTATCATTAATTGACCCCCCCCCCCAATCTTTTTACTTTCACCCACATAGGATCACAGTGCACTTTCAAGAAGGACTGTGACTTGCACCTATAGCACACACACACAAAAAAAAAAATGATCCTTTTTCTGGTTAATAAAAATTGTTATTTTAAATGTTTGTAATTGTCCTCGAGTTGTTGCTATTTGCTGATGTATTTTTTTCCTTGCTAGAGAAAGGTGTTTCGACCCACGCTCTCAACTTCATCATGAATTCAGAGACTAGTCGACCCATCTTCCCTCTACTAAAGAAATGATGAAAACTTCTACAGATTTTGAACCGAACCAAATCGACTTTTGCTGCACTAAACCTACAACGTAGATTAAGGTTATATTACGACAGTTTATTAAGTTAAAATAAAAAAAAAAAACAAATTAACAAAAGGACAACCAAAAAAGTTTGAGTTAAATTTTGTACAAATAGTTTCAGAATTTTAAAACTATGCAGGTTGGTAGAAAGTTAAATTTGAATACATTTGTAAAAGGTTATTGTTATATAATGTTTATTTTTCGATTTTTCGATATTTAACCATACTAATTTCTTTCTCTGGTATTTTAAAAGGCTTTATTGATTATTTAAAAATAAATATTTTCAAAATTTTAATATTAAAAAAGGAGATTTATTAAATATACTTAGGTAAAACTATCAAAAAGATCCAACTTAACTGTTAAACGTCATTAATCTTATGTTTTGTCTTTGCGTGCTTAGAATGCGAAGACAAAAAGCTACTTGTAAGTTAAATTAAAAATGAATAAGTATCGAAAATTTCATAAAAATCTGACCATTAGTTGATTTTCGCAAGATTTTTTAAACGTGAGTATTTTTAGTTTCAAAATGATCACTACATTGTTTTAAGGCGTCGATAATGTAAACACGATTTTAGTGTCGTATTTTCATTATTTTCGTATGCTGGAAATTAAAAAATATATATTAACAGTTTATTTGAAGCTTCTTCTTTTAAATGGTTCAGAAGTTAGGATGATAATATAAAATTATATTATAGTTATATCGTGGTACATATGAGGGGGGGGGGCATGTGGCGCGTTGGATGTACCTAGCGTCCTCCGACACATTATCTGAAAACAAATTCCTTTTCTCTTATACTGATTTTTAAAAAGTTTATTTTATTAATTATTTCATATTTAAAAATATATTTTAATATAAAAAAAATATATTTATTAAATAACGTTAGATTAAAAAGAAAATATTCAAATTACTCGTTAACTTTTGTTCATTGTGTAAGGTTGCGTCCAAGTTTTATAAAAAAGAGATTATTTTATTAATTGATTATTTAGAAATATACATATATATTTTTGTTTTTTAATATATAATTAGAAAAAAAAAAAAAACCCAAACTCGGAAACTTATTAAATATCTTCGGATATTAAAATAAAATTAATTTTTTTTTTTAATTACCCATGAGCCTTCATTCATTTTTAAAATCTTGTCTTTTTATTAGTACGCCATTTCCATTTTCTTGGTCCAAAAGCAATTTCCTTTCTCTGGTACTGACTTTTATTTTAATGTTTATTTTATTGATTGAGTGATTGTTTGTTACATAAATGTTTTAATATTAAAAAAAAAAAAAAAATGGCGATTTTATTAAATATCTGTAGTTAAAAAATTTTCAAAATTTAAATCAACCTGTCAACATTTAATTTGTGTAAATATTATCTTTGCGTTTCCACATATTTGATCTCAAATTAATGTCCTTCTGGTACCTTTTAAAACATTTATTTCATTAATTTATTGTTAATCAGATAAACATTTATTAAAACTTGTAACCTTTTCTTTCCTGTATAATTTGTTTTTGGATAGAAATAAAATTCATGGCGGTTTAATTACTGTGAAAAACAAAATTTATTTATAAAATAAATCGTATTTTCTAAGTTGTTTTCGTAAAAATGCAACATCTTTCCACCCTAAAAAAAATCGTTTAAAATAACCACTAGCTGAGGTTTAAAAATGTTTAAAACTCCAGGAAACAAGTAGTTTCCAAGATCTGAAGAAATTAGTTTAAAAAAGTAGGGGATCATTTTTCAATATTAATTTAGCGTAAAATGAGTACCCACTTTATGGCCATCTTTTTTTTTGGGGGGGGGGGTTATTTGGTAATTGTGGCCTGGTAGACCAACACAAAACCCGGCAAAACTTTACTTTAAGGTCAGTCTCACGTTCGTATAGAAAAATATTTGGTACTTCTGCAGTTTATCGCCGAAAATGAAAACATTTTTTTTTTCGGGCACCTGTCATTAGAATCAGAGGGAGAAATCAGTATTTTAAAATTTTAAACTATGGCCGAAGTAGGAAATAAATAACAAAAAAATTAAACTGGTTATTAATTACTTAGGTAAAGAACTATGAAAAAAAGTAAATAAAGAAAGTGAAAGAGAACACATATCGGTAATTGTTTAATTGGAAATATTTCGATTTAATTAATGAAAACGGGAAAGTTTTTCATGAAACACACACACACATATATATATACATATATTAAAAACAGAAATTGAAAATGACGTAATTGTTTAAACTGGGCGACGAGCACCATTTGAAAACCAAAACATTTATTGTATAAAAATGTATCAAAATATAATTGTAAAAAACATTTATTGAAAAGTCTGCGTAAAAAAAATATAATTTTAAAACTATTTTGTAATTTTTATTTTGTCATTTCCTACTTCGGTCATGGTTTAAAATACTGATTCCTCCCTCTGATTTTAACGGCAGGTGCCCGAAAGAAAATGGCGTCTCCATTTTCGGCGATAATGTAGAAATACCAAATATATATATTATATTTTTTTTGTATATTTCGGTGTGCTAAAAACGAATCTGCTAATCGTTTCTGTCACAGAGAAACAGTTTTCCTGATATGAAGAAATTACTTTGTCAAAAAGTGGGTGATCACTTTTCCATGTAAATTTAACTTAAAATGAGCATCCACTTTCTGGCCACCTAGTGAGGGGGGGCATTTTTTTTTTTTTTGTTTATTGGCTAAAAGATTTTTAAATTTTTTTGCTTTTATCCTAGAGAGATGTTGGGATGGTTGATAAAAGACATCCACTTTCGATGAAGAGTATCAGATTAAGTATATCTTTACCAACTTTGAGTACTCTCTGACTTGGTGATTGGTCCAAAGCACATTACCCTTTAATGGCATACTTTTCATTTCAAGCATAGTAAAAACACCTAATTCTTTGCATTACAGCAAGGCTAAAGAAATAACAGCTGAGTATGCTTTTGACTGTAGCAAGCTTTGGCTGTTCTGAAGATATGTCGAGGTGATGGCATGCAGTTGGTATTACTGAATGTTGCATATGTGACTGACAGTATCGATCCACTATGTCCTACCAAGAATGAATTGTGATGTGAATGATGCGCCTAGTATGTATGAGGTTAAGTCTTTTCTCATCAAAATCTGATTTTATTCTTTAAGCATCAGCTTATGGTTAAAATTAGATGTGATAGATATTACATTTCATAGAATTCAATGAAAGGTGAGTACAAGTTGCAAGCTTTTGCGTATGAAAAGGAGTTAGTGTTGATTTTTGCATGAGCCTGGAATCCAGCTCAAGGTAACCGCTTAGCAAATTAGGTACACTAGTACAACTTTTGGACCACGCCCAATTGATTTTTGCTGACACTTAATTACGTAACAAGCCAGAAAAAGGCTTCAATTTTTTGTTTTCTGTTGATGGAGGAGAAATCCTTCACGACTGAGGCAATTTTTTTGTTCCTTTTCTCCACGTTAAAAAAACGACCCTGGTGTCTAACTCTGTCCCGTGGAGAGGCATTGTAAATAGGAACAAGCCAGAAAAGACCAAATGAAAATTAATTGGTGTCAAAATCAACAACATTAAAAGCAAGGAAAACTTTCATAGTATGTTAATTTTTACAAAAGAATTTTTAACAAAAAAAAATTAAACAATTTCGATAATTTATTTATTTATTTTTAAAATTTTTTTTCAGTATTGGTTCAGCTTTTGAAACAGACAACAAAAAAAAATGAACCATTTTTTTATTTTTATTTTTTTTTAATCCTAAACTACTTTTATTACTTTTTGTAACCGTTATTTTTTTTTTATTTGTTTAATGTTTACCTTTCATTTCACTGTTAAAAATTCTTGACAATTTAAATTGATGTCTCTTCCAAGCAGAATAATATGATTTGGTCACATGATGGTTCCTCTCATCCTTTCAGTTAGAGGGAAAATTAGTTTATGTCCAGGTATCATGAATATGATGCATCAAGATGTCAGTTCTCAAGCTCATCGGATGAGTAAGACTTTGCAGATTTTTCCTTACATTTCAAATAACCAGTAAACTCTGAATATATTCCTCATACACTTGATAAGGATCCTAATTTATAAACAATTTTATTTCTGCATTATCACTGACCAAATTCAAGATATGTTTTAATTCTTATCCACAGATTATTTACTATTATAGAACAATTTTTACTTTTTTATACCATTTTTACATATATACCTTTTGTACCCTTTGTAGAAATATTAAACTATAAATGTTATTTACATATTTTTACATACTTGCTTTGTGCATGCATTCAATTAGACACCTGCTGTGTATATAAATGAATTGAATTACTGACTCTGTTGTCAAAACTTCCGGTTCTACAACTCAACACTCTGTTGTCAGAACTTCCAGTTCCACAACTTGACACTGTTGTCAAAACTTCAAACTCCAAAACTCGACACTCTTTCAAATTGACTTGCACATGCCGTCTTCCAGCTCATTTCTCTGTTCGCATCATGCACATTTTTATTCCCTGCCTCATTTGCATAGAAACGACATTGCTCGCTCGAACGTCAACCATAAAACTAACTTGGTGTTGTCATTTTAACCTTTCTTTCTTTTTTTTTGTTGTTGTTACACAACCGACCCTTTAAACACACACACACGTTTGTGAAGTAAGTTATGATGTTCTCTACAATTTAATGTCAATTTTACATGCTGGCAAAGTAATTTATCTATAACCAAGACTTTGTCTCTCTTTCTCTGAAGTCCAGGTTTTCCTTGGCTTTCTCTTATGAATGGAACATGCTATCTCAAGTGTTCTACATCTACTAGCACCAAACTGTCATCCATTATTTCAATGTGGCCATACTATCAAAGTCTCCTGTTCTTCACATACACATGACTCTCTATACTGTCCAGATTTAATCTTCCTCTTAGGTCATCAGCTTAAAGTCTGTTTTTAAGACTTGCGTTATAAATCTATCATATTCTCATATCATTTCTTTCCATGTAATGCATATTTTCAAGCCTCACTGACCATGTTTCACTTCCATACATCGTCAGACTGCATACACATACCTGATAACCTCTTCCTTTCGTTGACAATGGTAACTCTCTGCTGGTTAGTAATGCCAGGAGTTTCATGAACTTACTTCATCTATTGAAGTAAGTCCAGAGAATTTATATTAAAAAACGACAACAAAAAAACCTTTTTGTCATAATTCTAAAAATATGTTAATTAAGTAATAATTTCCATCTTTTGTTTTAATTCACAATTAATGTAATAAAAAAATACAACTGTTGTTGTGTCAATTTAAATAACTAAAAAATGATCAAACCAAGTATTATTTGGATTCTTCCGTTATTTTCATTTGGATTCTTATTTTCATAATGTTTCGGCTGATGTAACCTTTTTATGTTCTTTAGGTGCATCAGTTTTAACTACACCCATGATGTAATAGATAAATGTATTTAACAAGCAGTTCTAAGCGGCAGTCTTCTAGAGGTGGAATGTTCAATTCTTTCTACAGATGATAATAACTTAGAATAATATCATAATTAATACTTCCCGATCATGGCTGACAGAACGAGGACAATATGCCTTTGTGAATTAAATGAAAGGTTTAATTTGAAAATCTATATAGGTTTCAGAGTGTAATGTAACGATTACCAAGGTTGAAAAAAATCACTCGAAGAAGTTTGGATGTTACATAGTGTAACATAGCATGTTACATAATGTTATACATTATAAAAGTAACAACTAAGATGTAAGTAATGTTCTAAATAATTCAAATAATTAATCCTCATTTCAAAAATGACAAAATACCAATTTAAATAATTTTGAATAATTAAAAAAAAAAGAAAATTAGTTTGGAGCTCTACAATTTCAGAAATTTTAGTTATGAACCCATTGACTTTCCTGGAGACCAATTTAAAACCACACATCTAGAGACTCACTATAGCCAACTACAGGCAGCTGATTTATCATATCATGGCTCCTTAGTGCAGTTAGACATGATGAGTGTTTCAAGCTTATATCTGAAATCTGACTCCCTTACCAACACACTGTCTTCCTTGCCACAAAAGAAAATTATAAATTATTTTTATATTTGTTTGCATTATTGACTTCAATTTATGAAATGTAATGCTTTATGCTAAGTGGAAACCATTAACTGTTTAGCTAGAGAACTCATCACTCAAGCGGAGAGCATCTGTCTATCTGGTCGAGCTCCTTGTCCGGACCCATGTGATTCTCTCTTTCCAGATTTCCCTGTCCTCCATCTGCTGCCTCAGATCTTCAAGATCACAGTTGGTGTCATGTACAATTCCCTGGATATACATGGATCTAGGTCATCCTATGCTCATGCATCCATTCAGTATGACTCGGTGGAGAGCAGATGTGTATTTATTAAAGTTATATATCATATATAAAGATTTTGTCCGTCTGTCACATTTTCTTTTTTAAACATAATACATTGCAAAATATTGATGTTGGCAAATTGTAGATGTTCAGTGTAAATGGAGACGCTCTGATATTGTAGCTTTTTTTGTTAAAACTGCAAAAGTATTTATCTAAGTTAGCACTGACGCCCGGTAAAGCATGATATTTTAATTCTTGCAGATTTCATATATATTATTATAGAGTTAATGTTCTATCGATTTTTATATATTATAAAGTTGCGATTTCAAAAATAATAAAAATATATCCATATGATTTGGGTGCATTAGCTTGAATCAAAACTGAAATAATAACTTATGAAAAAATGTATGTGTGTGTATATATATATATATATATATATATATATATATATATATATATATATATAAACTTGAGTTCCTTTAGCCATAATTGAAATCCAAACCAAAACTTATGAAGAATTCTTAATAAAATTATTTATTAAAAAAAAATAGATTACTGGAGTGCCATCAGTTATAATCGAAACCGAAACCAAAACTTGTGAAGAATTCTTGGTAAAATTATTTATGACAAGAAATGGAAGTACATAAAAATTAAATGACCCGCATGGAAGTGTGACACAAGAAATAACACGCTATTGTATTAATAATAAATTACAAACAAATAAAGCAGGTGTCATGACCAGAAACTGAAACCTTGAGATCTTCAGTCTTAAGGTTCTACCAACTTGGACTGTTTTATAAATAGAGCTTAAAACATTACCTTAACAAAATAATTATAGCTTTGGCATAATATATAGATTTGATTTTCACTCATATTTCAAAACATGAATTCAAATCGCTAATAAAAAAAATGAATGGGTAAAGATTATCAATGTTAGAAATTATTTTAATATTCCAAAACAATTTATTTTGCTTCAAGTACATGTTGACAATTTAATATCTGATTTACTACCAAAAATATTAATTTTGGCATGGAAAAAGAAAAAGAAACTCAAATCCTTTCAAACGTAAAAATGATAGTAATCCTTGAAAATATTTAGTTGTGTGCCAACAGATATCTTGTTTTCTGGCCTGAATTTACTATCAGTAATATTCAGGCTTACATTCTCCATTTGGAAACTTTTTTTTGATACTTTGTGTTTTTCTTTCTTTTACCGTGTTTTTTTTTTTTTTTTTTTTTTTTTAACAAAAGAAATGCTTCTTTTAGTTTTCTGATAGGCCACCCATTTACTTAGAACTTAATGTTTTATATTTTCTTTTTTTTTTCAACAAGGTTTATCCTCGATTCACATTTTGTTTTCTTGACCTTGGCCACAGATCTCTAACTTAGATTTAGGAACAATAATTTGTAGATGTCTCCTCACATTTCCATAAGTTTTTAAAAATTTTTTTGTGGAGTAGGGGAGAAGACAGTGAGTCACTGTTGGGTACCATGGCAACAAATCAGCAGATATTGGCTATCAACCTGTAGGAGAATTAGGGAAAACAACACTGGTGGTAGATACATCGGTAGGTGGTTTCCCTTGGCTTGGTACGCAGAGAGCTGAAAAGGAAATCAAACAGCACGTTTTCCCGTCTGGTGGGTCAAAAGCTATGTAAGAGAAAGCATGCAATCTCATAGTGTAGAAAACGGTTGTTCTCCATGTTGATACACAAATCTTGCATTGGCAGAACATATCTATCCTATCTATGGTAGAGGTTTCCACCCAATTGGTGAGTTATGAACATTTGTATTTCTCTGTTATGTTGTGTTACTTGTCAGAATTGCATTTGTCAATGTGTTAATGAATGTCTATATTTGTACTTGGGTTCCATTTGGTTAGACTTTATACGTAATTTATGCTTGTTAACCATAACAACCAAGATGAGAAAGTCAGTCCGACAATCTCAATCAATGAAAACACCTCATCTCAAAAATACAGAGAATTACTAAGTATTTTCTATTTCAGGTTAATTAATTTAACTATGCAACAGCAATACATCGAACAGACCCTTTCCTTATAATATTTTTAATTATTAAACAGTTTAAACTAATTCCAAACATGTTTCTGAGATACTAAGCACGCAATACATTCATAATCCCGCCAATACTAAGTTTCTGATTATAAACAATACGTGCAGATACAAAGATGCTGATCAAAATCTGGACAGAAGTAAATTTTTTCATAAAAAAATGATTTATTGCAATGTATACAGAAAACCGCTAGACATGTTAGTTCTATTTTACCTTCCATTTTTTTTTCTTCACATTAGTGTTCAGATAATTAATTGGAATTGGGAATCTAAAAAAAAAAAAAAATAGCCTAATTTCCAATTCCAAAATCTATTCTTTTATTTATTTTTAATGAAGATTCAATTACCTATTGCTGGCACAAGTAAAGATGAAAATTTAACAATGAGTTTATCAAAATTTTGGCTATGATATATAAAGAGAAGAGTGGTCCGATTGATAACTCTGGTTTTCATAGTTACCTTTACTCTTAATGATCATGCCAGTGCATCACTCCTTGCATGAGAATCAATCTTCCCTTGTTAGGTTCATATTTGCTTGAATAGTTTGGTTTTCAATGTCACTGTAATTGCCATCTATGCTCCCACGCTTAACACTGACGATCAAGATAAATACTATTTACACAACAACTTGTAGTCTACTGTTGACCGTGTACCAGAGTGATATTCTAATTAGTGCAGGTGATTGGGATACCCATGCAGGCACAAATGATATCTGTAACAGCACCCCCTCGAAAGATTTGTGATTGGAAATCAATGTGCTAATGGTGAAAGACTTGCTAATTTTACGGCAGCAAATCAAATGACCATATCCAGCATGTTTTTTTTCAACATCTGCACCTACTTACTTGATACTCCAATGACAGTGTGGTAGTTAACCAAAGCAACTACTTTCTTGTTAAATCTTGCTGTTTTTTAGCATCCTTCATTGTTGAGTATTGTTTAAGAACTTGAAACCATGAACAACCGGTATATTTGGAGAGGATGACAGGCATCATTATAATGTGTGCTGGATTCAAATATTTTCAAATCTTAGCTGCAACTTAGTACTCCTCAAATAGTTTGAAAGCCATGAAATGTAGACTGGAGAATTGTGGCAGATGTAAAAGTAATTGGCTAACATGAAAGATCATAGCAGGCGTTTCGGCTATGTCTGCAAAATGAGTTTCTGTTAAAAAGCCCCCAAAAAAGATGGAGCAAGATTCAGGCAAGACACTGTCGATAATGAGAAAAAGGGGGTTCAGAATGGCAACTATGAAGAAAGTACTCAATCGAGGTCTTCCCGATTTCTCTTACAAGAATTGCAAGAGCCAACAACTTATCGTCAAGGTCCAAGAGAACTACCTTCTGGAATCCAAGAAACTCATCAACATCGTCAAACATCAGCAGTTGAACTTGAAATTTTTTTTCTTTAAGGGAAATCACTTCAGATAGGGCATGAAGCCACTTAATGTAGAGAGATAAAAAATACCATTTCGTGGTCCAAATCTAGCCAACTGATCTAGAAAATGGCAATTCTTACCCTTTTTTCAGAAAGCTCACTCATAGAATATGAGGACTGAAGGATAAAATAATGGAAGCGAAAATTATGAGGCTGCTTTTGTTGTTTTCAGGACCAGTTCCAAGTGAACCGCTTTCTAAAAGCCAAGAAACTCCCCAACATGGTCAAACACTCAGTTAAACTGAAGATGCTCTGGTTCTTCTCAGAACCAGTTGCACAATGCACAAAACAAAAGCTGGCTAGCCTTCAGTCCGCATGAAGTTCCACACATTATAAAGATCACATTTCTTCAGACAGTCATGGTCTTTAAGTGTGTTTCCAGTGAAGTCCATGTCATGTCGCCTAGCATCTTAAAAATGGACACAGATTCAAATCTGATGACTATATCGAGTTGCTATTCACTGTTTTAAAATGCTGGGTGTCTACAAAAAAGCTGTGAGTGTTGCAGCAGGACTCACTTCCATGTTAAACATCTGGAAGAGCCAGAAGTTGTTGTGTGAGAACTTTTATGACAATAATATCTGATCTCAACTCATCTGATTGTAACCACTGTTATGTGTGGATTGTAGTTGAGAAAATCACAACCTTATTACGTGCAACATCAATGATTAGCTGGTATTGATGAAATCTGTACCAGTTTATGGTCAAAGAATGAATAATATTTTTTCTTAAGTTGAGATATTATGTACCTGGGACAACACCAATCAAGAATATACCAGCTTTGTGAGTATTTGTCTTGTTGTTTTTGACTTTTAGCCAGACATATACACACATGCACACAGACCACTGCCCTTTGTATAATAGATTTCTTTTTAAATTATTTAAGCATAGACAAATATTTTTGTTAATTTCTGTTTTGTATATGTTAATTATTTGCTCGCTAATGGAAATTCTTGTTTTACAGTTTTTAATTGATTTTATCTGAATTTAAATAGCAAAGCATGCATTTGTTTTTTTTTTGTTTTTTCGTGGATTTTTTGTTTGTTTTTGTTTTTGGGACTATTTAGTTATAAAGTCTTAGAAAATACATGTTAGTCTTGAAGCTAATTTGCTTTGATGTATTAAAAACAGGTACATTCCAATAACGATTAAATATATTCTGTTTTAGATGTGTATTAGTTTGTACCTATCTGTATGATCTTTTACTTTTCTTTAAATTACATCCTATATATATATATATATATATATATAACTACTTCATTTACTTACATAAATTTAATATACGGAAGTATAGATTTATGCGTAAACTTTAAGTATTTACTTCAAAAGTGCTCAATACGTAGGCAGAGCTAGTTAGTAATTTATAAAATATACATGGCGATTAAGCTACACTGAATATTCTGCGTTTCATCCACTATAGGATTCGTCAGGCTTATGCGCGAATTCTGTGGTTGCTTCTTGTTTTTATATATGTTGAGGATTTCTAGTTAGCCAATTAGCTTTCTAGTATCCACTGCGCCCCTTCCTATCAGCCAATGGGCATGCATTTTATCGAACAAAGGATCTGTTTTAGAACTAGGTTAGTGGTTTAAGGTAGATCTTTTCCTTCCTTTTTTTATTTTTTTTTTTATATATATATATAAATAAATATACCTATGTGTACACACATACATGCACACACATATATATATATATATATATATATATATATATATATATATATATATATACATATATGTGTGATCGTTTATGTATATTCATGTTTGTTTAATTTATTTATTTGTTTGTTTTCTATTATTGTTAGTTTTAAAGCTATTTTGTATCGCTATCCTAGAGTAAGTTTTATTTTGTGAACACAGTTGTTTGCTATTTCTCGTCTACAGTTTAATATATTTTGAGGTTCTTTAAAGTACAGGATAGCAAATTTTTCATGGAGGCATAATTTACATGGATCGTCTAAATGTCTGCACGTGGTAGCTTGTCTCATTATTTTCCATTCGACTACCGGCGAATGTCCGCTTTCTTTGAGTTCCCAGTATTTATTCGCTAGTGTTGTTTTTATACGGTGTTTTTTATTTTTGAATGTACTTTTGTGGTCATAGTATCGGGTTTTGAAATCTAAGGAAGTCATGCCTATGTAATATTTCTTGTTATTCGGGATTTCTTTCGCAAATATTGTTGCTTGATAAACTACACTTTTTGTTAGACATTTATTTTGGACTGGGCAAAGTGTGCAGTGTCTACAATTGCATTTATCTTGTTCGTTATTAGTATTTTTATTTATGGTATGGTTGTTCTTGTCCGGGGTTGGTTTGTTATTATTATTATTATTATTGTTATCATTATTATTATTATTATTATTATTATTATTATTATTATTATTATTATTTCTGCTAGTGTTGGTTTTATTTCTGTCATGGTGTCTACTTTTTTATTGTTTATTTTGTTGTTGTTTACATTGTTTTCATTTAGTATTTTGTTATTATGTGCTTTAATTATCATCTCTAAATTTTCGCAACAACTGTAAGATAACTTCAAGGTATTTTTATTGAAGATTTTGTGTAAGGGGTTGGTTGCGGGAAAGTGTTTTTCAATAAGATCTAGAAATTTCTTGCCAAGTTTTGTTTTTAACATTTGATTGTATGGGGCCGTATACCAAATTATAGTTCTTTTTCTTCTATTTTTAATTTTATTATAGTTGTTGGTGTTTTGTTGCTTATATTTGATATCAATATTTTTGTATCCACTATTTTTTAGGGCTGTTTCATAAATATTGGTTGACCTGTTAAATGCATTTTCATCGCTTGAGTTATTACTGAGTCTACTTACGATCGAGTTAGGGATGTGTTTTATAATTTATGGTGGGTGGTTGGACTTAGGGTTTACGTAAATTGGAGTAGCGTTATCTTTTAAGTATGGTTCATATGTGTTTTTATCTAAAGTCAAGGGAGAAAACTTTAAGAAAATCATACACAAAGAAATGAAAAAATTAGGCCTAAAAGCGGACGTATCAGCTAACATAAAAATAACAAACTTCCTGGACGTCATGTTAAACTTAGTCGATTGGAAAATAATGAGACAAGCTACCACGTGCAGACATTTAGACGACCCATATAAATTATGCCTCCATGAAAAATTTGCTATCCTGTACTTTAAAGAACCTCAAAATATATTAAACTGTAGACGAGAAATAGCAAACAACTGTGTTCACAAAATAAAACTTACTCTAGGATAGCGATACAAAATAGCTTTAAAACTAACAATAACAATAGAAAACAAACAAATAAATAAATTAAACAAACATGAATATACATAAACGATCACACATATATGTATATATATATATATATATATATGTGTGCATGTATGTGTGTACACATAGGTATATTTATTTATATATATATATATATATATATATATATATATAAAAAGGAAGGAAAAGATCTACCTTAAACCACTAACCTAGTTCTAAAACAGATCCTTTGTTCGATAAAATGCATGCCCATTGGCTGATAGGAAGGGGTGCGGTGGATACTAGAAAGCTGATTGGCTAACTAGAAATCCTCAACATATATAAAAATAAGAAGCAACCACAGAATTCGCGCATAAGCCTGACGAATCCTATAGTGGATGAAACGCAGAATATTCAGTGTAGCTTAATCGCCATATATATTTTATAAATTACTATACATATATATATATATATATATATATATATATATATATATATAAAGAACACAATTTAAGACTGTAAATAATAATTTACAACAATTATTGTTCGACAGGATACTCAAAAAAAGAAATATTAAGATTCCCTTAATCCGTGGAGTTTCAAAGTATGCATTCTTCTCATCAGAAGAAAGATATTAGCAAATTAATATTATAGTGAAGCTATGAATTTGCTGGTATTAGGAAAAAATAAAACAGCATTATGTGAAAACTAGTCATATATCCAAAAAGTTAATGTAAAGAGTTCATGAAATGGAGAAAAAAAATGAAAAAAGTAAATTAAAAATTAAAGATTAAAAATCCAGATGAAAGGATATGCAGTGGTTAAGTATGTCTCAGGGCGAAATGATCATAAGAGTCAATGTTCTCATAAGAAATACTCGGATTTACAATGTTGACAAATAGATCCAAATTAAAAATCCAAAATGAGAATAATCCAAATCTCTGGGAAAATCCCATTTGCAAGCGGTCAAGGAAGAAAGATTATTTCAATGTGTTAAAGATTGTTATCAAAGATACAAAGAAGGTAAAAAAAAGTTATGACCCAGACTGATTGTCCTTGAAATAATTATGTTATGTGTCAAAAAGCGTTCATCTGAACAGATGCATAGGAGTAAAGGCTTTCAGTTGAATGAAAGTGAGATAGACAGTAAGTGATTTTGAAATAAAATGTGATTGAAAAATATTGGCGCTAATGTAAACATAATCTTAATAGTAATACTAATATATAAATATTAATATCTATATTCGCTTTAAGTTTACTGAAGCTTTTGACTTGTAAACTTAATTTTTACTTAATCTATAATATAAATCTCACCTGTCTGTTTTAATGTGTGTATGTATGTATGCATGTATGTATGTTTGCCTAGAACTTTTGACATAGGCGACGGATTTTTACAAGATTGGTATTGTTTTGAAGCTCGACCCTTTGGATGACAAATATCGAAAAATTGGCTAAAACCATTAATTTATTCACCCTCAACTGGGCACTTTTCTACAAGAAGGGGTCGCTTTTTTTCACCAATATTTATTTTTTTTTTTCACTAATATATATTTTTGAAAGGCATCCCATCTTTTTGATTGACTAGCCTTAAATTTAAATCTTTGCCACTTCTGGTTTGGCAATGGACGCAAAAGCAAAGACGTCACATTTTTTTTCACATTCTTTTTCTCCTTCGCGGTACGGGTTCAAGCATTCCTGCCTTCCTACTACCACTTTTTCTTTTTTTTTTATCCAACACACACTTCCAAACACCCGGGCAATGCTGGGCACCCAGACTAATTATATATATATTAATTTGTACAGTATTTCTGTATTGAGCATAGTTTAAGAATTTTTAATGGATCAATAATTATCAAATAGATTCTGTATTTAGATACAATTTTATTATTTACTTTCCATTGTTATATTTTTCATATATATTTAAGCTGGATCCAAAAATTCCGACCCTTTCTGAATCCTAGTTTTATGGATATTTTGTTGAGAACCAATGCTTTAGACTATATTAAAAAGATTTGACAGTTTCTTAAACTCAACTCTGAACTTTTTGAAAAACCATTTTAATTTTTCTTGAATTACATAAATTGACAGAATGAAAAGAAATAATGTAATTTCTAAATACATAAGCACAGTCACTTAATCACAGTTCAGCTGAGAAATAATTTTTTAGAATTATAGGAACAGTCTATTAGTGTAATGATGTAAATGTAACCTGGTTGATGAGAGTTGAGAACATGCATGGAGAGAAAATATTATGACTGTGATTTGAGTCTTAAAGGCAGGTTTAGATCTGGAGATCTCAAGAGGAAGATTAAATCTGGATAGTAAGGGAAGATGTGTGCAGAACAGGAGACTTTGATAGTATGGTCACATTGAAAGAATTGATGAAAGTTCTTGGATTAGTAGATGTATAACAATTGAGGTAGTAGGGTTAGTTTGCAGGGTAATGTTAAAACATGGAAGTGATAAGGATGGACTTGAAAGAGAAAGTTTTGTCCAGATGTAGGTTAGTTTGGAAGTCTATTTCTACAAACCGCCGAAAACGTGCTCGATATTATCTGAATATACTGATTATGATAATCTATATAAATAAAATGAACTCATTTTTTTCCGTCTGAGTTTGACCTTAACAGGATTAAAACTAAGACATTTCATGCAAATGTATTATTAAAGTGTCTACTTAAGGGGGCGGTTCATCAGAAATTTGTTTACGTTGGATTTGAAGACATCCAAGTTGTAGTCAGGTGGGAAACAGGCAGACTGGAACAGAGTTCCACTGGCGTGCTGTTCTAAGAAAGAAGCTTTGTTCATGGAATCTACGTTTTGATTTAGGCACAGATAGAGAGTGGGGAAAATTTTTTACAGTGGCTTCAGTTAGACGGATGTTTTTCGTAAAAGATTGGTGAGGGGGGACCAGAGATTGGAGCGCAGACGAGCACTTGCCATGGAAATAACGGTAAAACAAAGACAGGCTCGCAATGTCTCTTCTGTGGGAGAGAGGTTGCAGGGAAGAGAAAAGGGCATCCCCCACTAAAGTTTAGTTTTTAATGGTGAATTAAACAAATTTTAATTATGATTATTTTGTTTTACGTATACAAGCGGTACTCCCCTCTGTTTTATTTTCGTCTTTTTTTTACAATGTTTTCAGTAGATTATTATTGAATGAAAACTAATCTACCCAATTATCAAAAAACAAAAAAAATGCAAAATCAATATTCAAATATTTGTAGGAGATGCTCAGTTTCTAGTTAAGTGATAAAAACATTTTAAACTGGAAAGTTTATAAACGAAATAATGTGTCACCTGGTAGAAAAAAGACATGTAATTGAAAATAAAAATCAAATTCATTCAAAATTTGTGAATGCTTACCAACTTTAGCAAAAAGTTTTTTATATTCAAATAGGCGGGTAAAATACTTGATACTTTTCCAAACGTCACATTTTCTGTTAGAGTGATATCACTTGTTTTAAATAAAATTTATTTTTGTCTGCATCTCTTAACTCTTGTAAAGTTTCACACCCCTCATTTACGTAAGTTTACATTATTAAAAGTAATTTGATGTTCAAAATCTAAGGCATAACATTTTCATAAGCCAATAATTATGAACCACTAACCATAAATATGGGTGTCAAACGTCCTCTTAAAAAAAAAACTCCCTTAATCCTACCTCTAACCTTAGGTACGAGTTGCAAGCCTCCTCCTATAACCTCTTTTAGCCCTAACAATAATGCTAAGTCCAAGTGGCAAGCTCCCCCATCAAACAAAATTCCCTGGTAAGCTAAATATAACCATCTAAAAAAAAAAAAAAAAAAAAAAACGATCCTTCCTTAAAGAAAAGTGCACATGATTTACCTCTCATAAAAAATAAATTGGTTAACTGTCCTAAAACGCTAGTAATGTTGAATTATTTTACATTAAATTTTTGTGAAACCAATCCCAACTCTAAATTCTAAAATTGTTTTTGTTTTGTTTCTATCAATTCTTCAGGATGTTTACACATAATTTCCCTTAGCTCTATCATTAACCCAAAGTCAGATTGGCAACCTCTCCACCCTCCCATAATTGCACAAAGACCCTCTTAAAATAACACATAATTGTCTTTAGAAAGAAAAACACACACACACACACACAGGATTTATCTATCATAGAAAAAAAAAAATGGTTAACTGCCTTGAAACGCTGGAATGATTAAAAATGGGGAATCATTCTACATTAAATTCTAAAATAATTTTTGTTTATCTTTCATTAAAGTTTTGCAAGGTGTTCACATGTAATTACCTACAAAGGTAGAATCACATATTTTGGAGAGGTGGTCAGATGGGGGGGGGGAAGTAACAGAAGTTATTAATCTACAATAATACCAAAGAAATATTGCAATACATTCACTTTTAAACAGTCCTAGATTTAGATTTCAGTTTTTTGTACATAAAATGCATTACAATTCAGCTTCAAGTTCTCTAACTTTTCTTTTAATGGCTACATGGCATTTTTAAGGAATTGCAGCATATTTGTGCATTTACTGCAGATTATGTGGAAACGATTAATTTCTGGAGATTTTCAGTAGTATATTCTGATTCCTTGCACAAAAATTCACTTATATGGCAAATTTGATTAATTAATTTTCTGTTTTAACAAAGATATTTTTACAGAAAAAGTAGTGTAAAATATGACAAACACATGATCTTAGAGGGAAAAATATTCAAATGTGCCACAAAAATAGTCATAACTACCTTAATTTTAATCAGATTTTAAAAAATTAAAAAGATTCTTACATTATCAAGCTCTTTCTATGTATGCAATTATTGAAATATTTTAAGCCATTTCTATTTTTTTATGTGTATTGCTATTTCTTGTAGCAAATAATGAGGGACGTTTCAAAAAATAATGCCTCCTATTTTTTTTATTCAGCCTGAATGGATCAGAGGAAATTGCTAATTGCATTGTTATGATGATTCACTTATATGGCAAATGAACTTAGGCATTCATGACTTAAAAGTTCCATCTCTCTGTTGACGTGTGAGACTCTAAGAAAGCAATCTCTGTCATGGACGTGCATCAAAAGCGGAGATGTGTCATTGAATTCTTCCATGCGGAAAAAAGTGAACCAATAAACATTAACGTGCACCTGTTGAATGTTCATGAAGTTAGCACAGTTAGATGGGTTTGTTGATTTTTAGCATGATGACAATGATGTTAGTGATAAAGCACACTCTGGACTTTAATGACTGAGGCATCAAAAGAGTTTGGCAAAAGTGCATTGAGAATTGTTGTAATTATGCAGATAATTAATTCTGGAGCACAAAAGGTTATTTGTTTTAATAGTACTACTGTCTTTGTAGCTCTTCTTAGTTAAAAAAAAAAAAAAAAATAGGTCTTACTTTTGAAACAGCCCTTGACCAACATTTGATTTTGTGCAGCATGTGGGGTCCAGTTACAGGCAAAAAAAAAAAAAAAAAAAAAAAAAAAAGAATGATTGCCACATCTGATTATATGCTGGTGGGTCTTGTGAAGTAACGTGAAATCTTGTTACATATATGCAAATGAGATAGTACCGGCTTGGATAAAAAAATATATTTTTCAGAGACGTTGATAAATTTGGAATTGTGAGTTTGGATTGCAATGTGATGACTTTAATCACAAAAATTGTTGGATGAAAAGATCAGAATAGTTAACAATTTATTCTTTAGCCACACCGCATCCTTTTCCATGCTTACGCATCATGGGTGAAGGACTTTCATTGAGCAGCATTTCTTATATAAAATAAAAACAAAACTTTACAATGTTTTTAAAGTGTTTAAAGTTTGCTTTTAACTTTTTTTTTGTAGGGTATGGATGGCGATTTGATATGTAATTTTAAGAAATGCCGAAAAAGCTTAAGTAAATATGCTTGGGTAAGTATTTCTAATATTAATTAACTTCATATCCCACCAAAAATGACTCGATGTACGATGCTGTTGCTTGTCAGCATGAAAACCAAACAATAGAATTCAAAATCAATAGAAAGCAGTCCTTAATTAGAACATTTTCCATATAAATTAGACTTTCTATTCTAGCAGCCATTTTTTTTTTCTATCTTATAATGAAAGTTGTCATGGGTATGACTTTGAAATGGTGATGCTCCAGTTTAGGAGATTTAGAGGGGAGGTGGTGAAGTTACTCGTTTGTTACTATTAATTTCAAATCCATTTTGAACCAGATGGTAATATTTGTCAGATTCTCATCTACGGTTAAATTCTAAACTGCCTTGATCATCCTTGCACACAATATTTTTTTTAATATTCTTCCTATCCAATTTCCAAACCCTATTAACAACTGAGCCTCTCTATACCACTGTTCTGTATAGTACCTTTTGATTTTTAATTTCAGAAGACTTTCCAATGGAGAGCTAATCTGTATAAGTCTTGGAGATGAAAAAAAGTTTTTAATGGTTATCTGATCTCATTGAAGTTGGTCTTGAAAATTTTGTGGGCAGAGATCTTTCTCATGTGGACACAAAAAATTATATGCGAGAATTATAAAAGCTCCAATATTTTTATTGAACCATTATAGTTTCTGATTGGTTGCTAGTAGAACGTAGCTCAATTTGATTGGCCAATTTCTATCGCCAGTGCCTATGAGTAGAATTTTTCAATTTTCTATAATCATACCATCCCTTTATATAAAAAAATATTTTACCAGTACCTTAAAGTGCATTTGGTGATGAAACCTCAATTTTGGATCTTTAGGGAATGTGGAATCAGCCTTCAGTTAACATAACTACTCCCAGGTCCACTCTAACTTGGAGTGGTGGTAATACCTGTCAGGGTCTTATCTATGGATTAAATAGAATTCATTATTATAAACTATTTGACTCATTAAGTTCTACTGCCCTATAAATAGGACACTGAATAATTTCTTTTTAAAGTCTATAAGATAATATATGATAGTAGTGCTTACAGCATAATTGCTATGAAGGATAGATAAAATTCATCTACATCCATCAAGTTGTTGGAACTCTTAAAAATTCTTGTGAAACTTTGTAAAATTCTATGATGTATGAAATTATATAAATGAGTCTTACAATAGTAAGCTACTTATTTTCAAAAGTGCAATGTAACTTTTTGTGTTAACTGCTTTGCTCCTTACCATAATGTGTAAATTTTATCTTGAACTAGACTACCCGTGACCCGTTGGGTTAGTATGTTATATTAGCTATGGAATTCATGTATGAGCGTGACACTTGTGACGTAAAGAAAATAGTTTTTTTTTGACATAACAGAAACATTTCTATGAAAGTATATTAAAATGAAAAATCACGGATAGATCACTCAAACATGAAAAAAAAAATCCTCCCTATTTGTGTAATGTTACCTATTTTTCTGAATAATCGCTCAAAAATCGAAAATTAAACATAATTTTCCTACGAATCGAACGCCAACAAAGTCATTTAGCAGCAAAAACGCACATGAACCTACCGATGAGAAATATAAGAATGAAAAACCCATATTGGAATCCTTCAACCAAGTTATAGAAACTTAAAATCTAAAAAAAAAATAATTAATAAAACCTGAAGCAAAAAATAAAACCGAAATAAATAAAATAAAATAAAACTAATATTGAAACAGATTAGTAAATGTGTCAACAAATTTACCGTTCTCACACAACTATTTTGTATCTAGAAATGTAAACAAAAAATAAAAAAGGAAGGAAGGAAAAGGGACGGATAGAAAGTAGTAGTAGTAGTCTTGGCTTTACTACAATTGTTATGTTTGTCAACGGGTTAAACTTGTTTAGTTGTAAGAAAATAGCAACAGTATAGTTATAATAAAGAATAGTTGCAAAACACCCTCACTTTTCCCATGTTAAATAATAATTTCGGAATAATAACATTAATATTTCAGTGCGCAGGTCAAAATCTGCAAAAGAAGCGATTTGTGTTTATTTGTGTACATTGTTATGGGTTAATGTTTATGTACACATGCGCAACCGGATGTCATAAACTGGAAAATGGGTTACATCACTCGTTACAAGGTCATTTGAGTTTTATAATTATATAGATGTATATCCTCTTGCTTTCTAAATTATATATATATATATATATATATAAATATATATATATGTACTCATTGCCCTATTTATAGGAGAGCCAATATTTCACTTTCTAAATATATAAAATAATTTTTTCCTTTCAATTTGTTTATTCTAACCCATTTGTTAATCATTGCACAAAGTTTCAATTCAATAAGTATAAAAATCTTGATACCCTGAGACTTAATGTGTTAAAAAATATGTACCGCATCACCCTTAAAAAAATGAAAGCCCGTCAAAATCCAAACATTTGCTTGTATTTAATTTTTTACCCTTTTATTTTTAGATAAAAATTTATTTGAAAATAAGAAAAAAAAAAGAAAACATTTAATATAATACTTTTGGTTTTTGTCAAGTCTTCCCCCATTTAAAAAAAAAAAAAAAATCTATGATGTGCGTACCTCTGACAAAACGAAAATATATTCCAAAAATTATGTAAATTGAGTAAGTAGTTTTATTTTTATAAAAAAATAATTTTTAAATGATTTATGGGAATTTGTATGCATTACAACATGAATCGGTAATTGTACAATTTAATCAAGACATTAAAAAATAAAAATATTGAAAAAAGGTTATATTGTACGTATCCATTTTGGACTGAAGATCTCAAAACAAAAAAAATTTCACTTAATTTGATCAATTAGTTTATTTATTTTTCTTGTTTTTTTTTTTACAGCAAAAAAATGTTTTTATGGGAGCGCGCTAAAGGTAGCCATCTTTGAATTTTTTGAAGGAGATAACTCAGTTTAAAGCACTGACACTCTTCCCATCTTTAATATTAGCTTTTTTTTTCCTAAAAATAGAAGCATAACTACCTTTTGCTCGGTATCATAACAAATTGTTTTTTTGCTATAAAAAAAAAAAAGATCAAATTAAGTGAAGTTTTTTTCCGGAGGACTTCATTGCATAACGGATACATACAATATAACTTTTTTTTTCTCAATATTTTCATTTTTTA
Organism: Euprymna scolopes; assembly: GCF_053919585.1. Taxonomy (NCBI): domain Eukaryota; kingdom Metazoa; phylum Mollusca; class Cephalopoda; order Sepiida; family Sepiolidae; genus Euprymna; species Euprymna scolopes. The sequence goes on from NC_136511.1 coordinate 65,084,680, forward strand.
ATGTCCTGATTAAACTGTACAAGTACCCATAAATCTAGTAAGTATGAATTAAGTTATCTCCCTTTTTTTCTTGACATTTATTTCATAACTAGTGAGGGGTACCCGGCGTTGCCCGGGTGTTTGGAGGTGTCTGGGGGGGGGGGGGGTTAAAAAAAAAAGTATGTATGAAGATCGAACCCGAACCGTTGAGGCAAAGTTGTAAATTAGAGTGAAAAAAAAAAAAACGTGCGACGTTAACCATTGGCCCACCGCGAGATGCTAACGGAAACACGTTTGAATTTATTTAATTACTTGGATTTAGCAGGTGCCCGTTTTAATGAGTTAATGAGGTCAAGTTTGACTGCGGGATAGTATTCATTTACTGCTGAACGCTTTTTTTTTCCCCCAAGATGTTATAGGAAAAAGACTAACCCAGATGTGGCGAGCGACAAATATTGAATATTTATCTTCCCGAAATCGAGTAAATTAAATAGACAGGCGAGCTTTGTTGTTAACTGTAAGATATTACGATTTATATGTGATATAAAAAGTTTTAAAATGTTGTGAAGCGAGTGACCGCTTCTCTGAAAAAAGCCTTTTGTTGACATACAGAAAAAGCGAACACACATACATACATACATACATTTTCGCTTTTATATATATAGATGGTGAGGGGGTAAAATGGTCACTTCTTTGATACTCATAAAATTTGATTTTTTTTAATTAAAAATAAAACTACTTGATCAATTTATGTGATGTTTTTTTTCTTTGATTATGACATTGTTTCGTCACAAATACGTTCATTGTACAGATTTTTCATTATTTTTGTTTTTTAATATTGGAGGAATTCTAGACAAGAAGCATACTTCTTTATTGAATTATGCTGATTCATCATTACCATAAACGTGTTGCATACATTTTGACTTTTTCAGGTGACGTCATGTTCTCGTATCCTTTTTTTATGTCTGCTGAACAATGTTATGTAAATAAAAGAAAGAAAAAAGTGGAATGAAAGCAAATAAAAGTTCTGATTTATTTACCACCAGATGACAACATAAACACGGGAAAACTAAGAAACTTTAAAGTGTTTACTTAATGATGCTTTAGTTACAAATGTTGGTTCGTTTCAGTACACATTAATAATAATGTCCTTTAATAAATTCTGTTTTGTAAATCAACATTTTACAGCAAGTATCTGGAAATAAAGGTGGCAAAAAAAATGTGTTCAATCACCATTATATTGGGTTTAGTGTTGGTTTTACATGCAGCCAAGTGTCGAATGCATTTTAGAAATTGATTTCCAAACTAACTTATCTCTGCACGGGTCTTGATTTATCCCTCTTTCTTTCAAGTGCATCATTATCACTTCCATGTTTTCCTTGGCTGTCCCCCCCCCTATAAACTGAACCTGCTACCTCACAATTGTCTACTAACAGAAGAACTCTCATTCTTTCTTTTAATGTGACCAAACCAAAAACTTCTCCTGTTCTGAAAACATCTCCCTATGCTGTTCAAATTTAATCTTCCTCTGAGGTTATCAGATCTAAGCTTCTATTTAACTTCACGTTACACATCTATCTCATCGTTCTCAGATTATTTCTCTCCATACAATGTATCAACTCTTGCTAGTTTGGTGTTGCCAGATCAGGCTGTTTGAAGATACCTGATTCCTGACATAAAATGCACTAAACACTGATGTTATTGTTCTTTTTTTTTCTGCAAAACTCAATCATGTTCTGCAAAGTCAAAAACAAACATTTTTCTTTACAAAAGAATCAAGCTAAACACCATTAATGAATATTTGAAGATAAAGATTTATGCTTATAATTATCTCTTACTGAAATAACTGAATTTGGCATTAAATAACCTGAAAACGAAAACAAAACTACCAAACCAAACACCATGAATAAATATTTGAGGATATAAATAGCTTGAAGCATAAAAACTTTTACTAAAATAACTGGATTCAGCATTAAGTAACCTGAAAAGATTTGATATGCTGTAAAACCAAGCAATCAAATTAACCCTCACTGGCCAGATTCACTTCCATACATTACACTGCATACACATGGCTGATAGATTCTTCTCTTGGTCGACAGTGATGAAGGTGATCGTTCTTTGGCGGTGGTCAACATTGTAAATTTAGCAATTAACCAAATCTCAGAAGTCATCAATGAGTGATGATGTCAGTAAAATTCGTAAAATCTGAACTGCATAAAATGTTAACAGTTTTACTATTGATTTCAAGGCATCTATATGTAGTCTTGCAATAGTAAGTTACCTATTTGTGTAATATCTTGTATATAATAAAGGAGGTGCAATTTTTCACCTCTGGACCAAATTTACACTAACAGATGGTACATATAAATTCATTGTTTACGCTATTGGTCATTACGTTATATAACTATAGAACTCCATTACAGACACATTCTGTAATATTAAAACATGACATTTATTCATACGAGCGCCATGTTCATCATTGTCATAACGTACAGAGGAAGTAGCTCAAACTTTTACTCCCTATTCGATACTAGCGGAGGGGGGTACCCGGCGATGCCCGGGTGTTTTGAGGTGTGTGTGGTTTTGGGTAAATCAAAACTCCGGGGGTGGGTGGGGGTTAAAATAAAAAAAAAAGTTTTGATAGGTGAGTATGAGGATCAAACCTTCAGGCAAAACCACTGGGCCACGGCGACATACAATGGGATCGCGTTTGAATTTATTTATTTAAGTATTGACAGGTGGGCGCAATAAAAGTTAACTCTGCTGCTTCTATTTGACCTAATTAATGAGGTCAAATAGAAGTCACGCAGTTAACTTGGGTTTGTTTACCAAACTTTGACTGGTTTTTGTTGGGGAAGGAGAAACCAGCCCCCCCCCCATTGTCCAGATTGATTAGCAATTGTCTGATATAAGAGGAGTTTTTCTCCTCACATTGATCAAATCTGATTTCCTGGCACGATGATGTCCAGAATGTACCGTTTAAATTTAGTTTCACTTTATTTATACTAAAAAGCAGGACAAACAGGCGACAGAGAGAAATAGCGTGAATCTCATAAAAGTCGATGTAAATAAATGTAGAGGCGACCCACGTTCCCAAATCCTAGATATTATTATCTAGTATTATCTAGCGGGTATATAAATAGTTCTAAGTGATCATACCCCCCCCCCCCGGGAGTGTGTGCGAAAGAAGCCTTTGCGAGTCATACACGAAATGGTCACACACATTTTGCCTTTTATATATATATATAGAAGACTTCTTACACCCTCATTCTTCACCACATCCATTTATACCTTTTTTTTTTTTATCCTTTCCTGGGTCTACTCTGCCATTAAATAACTTGTGAATTCATACACATTGCCTACTGCTAATGTTTTAACCTTACACAAATAATGATTTCTCCTTCTTCCCGTCCCTCAAAATCTCATCGGTTGAGATCTACATATTTGTTCATTCCGGTATGAAAGAAACATTCAAAAATGAACATTCCACAGATTACAACAAACATGGACTCGCTGAGTAGAATCATTACGTGTTACATACCCCGATTACAAACTTCGGAATCTCGAAAAAGAAAAGAAAAATTATTTTGTCACACTTCATTTAAATTATTACCAGTACTATTTTCTGTTAATATCTTACTAACATAGGAAACAAATTAGTTGGTTTATTGGTTATTTGCCGTGTTATTTTACCAAATAAAAATTGGAGGTGCATATTTCCTTCATTTACAGTGACAAATAATTATTACTTATATTTTATTTCAGTTATGGATGCTTTAGAAAAACATTTAATCTCATTTTGTTTACAAGTTGCCGATTAGATTTTTTTAGTTTACAAGTTTGTTTATATTATAAATGCTTCACAAACTTTATATGGCTAAAATGAATTCACGTTATTATGTCACATGTTCAGATGGTTACTTATGTTAAATTAACATTTTACTCTAGTAATAAGGATACCGCAATAGTATTTTATCTTCTTTTTCTTTTTTTTCGTATATTACTATGGACGCACACATTATTTAAGATTCTTTCCACCTTCGACCAATCTTTTCAAATTAACCCTTTTATAGGTTTTGTGGCGTACTGTAAACATAGCTTTTGTTTACAATTCCGTCAAACATGTACTTTAAAATAGCTGAAGAAATGTTAATTTCAAATAAAAATTTCGAGGTGGGAGGATTGAACACGAAAATAACGTTAAAAATTCTGGCAAACAAGTACTGGCTTCCCTGAGTAAAATCATTACATATTAAATAATCTGATTACAAACTTTGGCATCTCAAAAAAAAAAAAAAGAAATTTTTGCTTCGCACTCTATTTAAATTATTACAAGTATTATGTTCCTTAATATCTTACTAACATTGCTAGGAAACCAATTAGTTGGTTTATTATTTGTCGTGTTATTTTACCATAATAATAGAAATTGGAGATTCATATTTTCCTTGCTGTTTACATTTACTTTCTTTACAGTGACAAATGTTTTATTTCAGTCATAAAGTTACAGTGACAAATCATTATTAATTATATTTTATTTTAGTAATAAACATGACGAGGCAGTAATTCGTTTTTACTCAATGGTTATTACAGACGCTTTAGAAAAATATTTCATTTTGTTTACAAATTGCCAATTAGATTTTTTAGTTTACAAGTTTGTTTATATTATAAATGCTTCACAAACTTTATATGGCTAAAATGAATTCACACTATTATTTCACATGTTCAGATGTGATTATTTACATTAAATTAACATTTTACTTTAGTAATAAAGATACCGCAATAGTATTTTTTTTCGTTGTTTTTTTTTTTAATATTACTACGGACGCACTTGTGGAGGACAGGATGGCGTGTTTATGTAATTGGGATCCCATTCTCCATGTTGTTTAATGGATTGAATGGTAGTGATTGAAAAGCAGAAGGTTGCATAATGATGACGAAAACATACCAATATATTAGTGAAAGAATGCAGATTTATTTACATAAATATACATGTGAGGAAAGATTAAGAGTTTGTTGAGAATAAGAGTACGTTGAGAAAGGACTAACGTTACTTGCATTTAGTTAGGAGAGCTTGTTGGATGACCATGCTAACCAGGAGCGTGCTCTGTCACATCTTGACTAGTCGAGAGTTCAGCAGAAAAGAGGGAGAGATATACAGAACAGGAAGCTGTGTCGTTCTCCGGTTACCAGTGTTAAAGGCCAACAACCGAGTTTCAATTTCAATTCCCACAATACTCCCTTCCTAGTTAGCTGGAAGTAGAGAAAAGAAAAGATAATTGGAGTAAAAAACATGCATATATATGTGTCGTGCATGTCCACTATATAGAGAATAAGAAAGAATTTTTATTTATTAAGTATCAAGGTGAAAAGGAGGAGTTGCGACGTGCAAGGATATCAGGCAAAAAGTGTTCAAAACTCATATAACTGTGAGATGGTCACAGGAACGATGTTGTGAGTTTGAGTGCGAGTGTTGCGGTCATAGATTGTATTGCCTCGGAGTCTATGAAGCGTGCACAAGGGTCAGCACGGTGGGTTGCAGTTGATTTGTGTTGGTTGTGAATGTTTTGACTACACGCTTACAGTCACAAATGGGTCTGCGAGGAAATTAGTCCGTCCGTAGAAAACTGTGTCAATGTTGTTCAGGTGATCAGCCGTCGGAGAAAAAATCTCGGTGTAGTCTACTCCCTTAGTTTAGTTGTACCCTTTTGCGACAAACCTGGCCTTGTATTTAGGGGATCCGTCGGCATTTGCTTTGGTTTTATACACCCATCTACCACTTACTGTCGTTTTGCCTTTGTGTAAGGGTGTTAAATGGTATACTTTGTTTTCCTTTAGGGAGTCAATTTCTTCCCACATCACTTGGATCCAATGGTGTGTCGCTGGGGAAATCACAGCTTCTCTGTAAGTGCAGGGTATGCCTTGTGCAGCCTTGTAGCCGTAGTCAGTGTCGATTACTGCATGGCTGCTCCCATCCTGAACTACTTTCGACAGTCTTCTAGGTAACTGGGTATTTTGTGCTCACGCGTCGGGTATCTTCGTGTACAGCTAGTTTCTACTATAGAGTTGGTTTGCTTGTCAGTATTGGACTGTTTAGGGTTTTCCCTTGACTTTAAATTTTTTATTAAGAAGGGAAAAATTTGCGTCATCATCGCTTGATGAGTGGGTTTGTGTTTGAGCGTGTTGGTCGTTGGTGTTGTTGGTGAATTTTACCAGTCCGTGTTTACACACTTTCCCGTTTTCTGGGTGGTAGATAAGATATGCCGGGATGTTTCTCTTGTATCCAATGAAAATTTCCCTCTGGCACCTTGGGTCTAGCTTTCTTTTTATGTTGGGAGTAGGCATAGCAACCCGAACCGAAAATGTGCATCCTTGATAAGTCCGGTTTTCTCCCGGTCATCTTGTAGGGCATCTGTTTTAGACAGTTATTGAAGCATCTGTTCCGTATAACTGCAGATGTCATAACTGCATAGTTCCATAGTGTTTTTGGTAATCCGCTTTCTATGATAAGACATCTTGCCATTTTGAATAGAGTTCGCCAGTTTCTTTTGCACATTCCATTTTGATGAGGTGAGTATGGTGCTGAGGTTTTGTGTTTTATGTTGTTACGGCGGAGTAGTTTTCCGAAGTCGTTTGACTTGAACTCCGAACTATTATCCGATCTCAGTATTTTTATTTTGCCATATGGGGAAATATCTGCGAGGAATTTTTTAGTGGCAAGTGTGGCGTCACTTTTGTTTTTAATAAAATATACAAATACGGCACCAGAAAAGTCATCAGTGAATGAGATGGTGTATTTGTTCCTGTTTAAGTCCGCTGGTTCTATGAGGCCGGCTAGGTCTAAATGTACTAAATGCAGAATATTTGTTGCTCTTTTGTTGGGAGATTTATTTCTTTTCTGGGAAAATTTTCCTTGGATGCAGACGTTGCAGTTTTTGTTGTTTTCCGTCTTATTTTTTATTTTCATCCCTTTGACCACATCGGGTAGTTTTGTTATGTCGTCATAATTGCAATGGCTGAGTATTTTATGGCACGTGTGGATATTGTGGCATTGATGACAACTGTCTTCTGCGTTTCCTTCCTCTATATTTTTTAGGTAGTATAGTCTGTTGCGTACATGTATTTTGAATTTGGTACTGTTTTTAGGTTTTAGTATATTCCCCTCTTCTTGGAAAATAACTGTCGCTCTGTTTTGGGATGCAGTTTTCACAGAAAATATATCTTGTGGATATGAAGGTATAAGTAGTGCCCCTTTTAGGGCAGTCGTAATGGAGTTTCCGTTAGTGTCTAAAAGGCAGATTTCAGTGTCTCTTCTTTTTAAGGCTAAGCCACTGGTTTTAGTTACATCTGCCAACTCTATGTAGTGGTTCTCAGAATGGAATGTTGGGTCAGAATCCTTAAATTTCTTTGCGTCTGTTATAATGTGCGTAGTGGCATCTGTGTCGACTAGTAGGTTCATATGCGGTATTAAGTTCCGGGTATAGTAGTAGTCCTCTGTTTTGAATGCGAAGTAGTTTTCTACGGTGTTGGCTGCCTTTTTCATTGTATCTTTTCGCTTATAACGGCAGAACTCCCTTTTATGGGTGTTACTTTTACAGTAACTACACCACTGTTTTTGCTGTTTGTGTTTGTTGTTGGGACATTCTTTCGATAAATGTCTTTTTCCGCCGCATGTAAAGCACAATATTTCACGTTCGTCATGGTGGTGACGGCTCTCCATCATATTCTCTTAAAGAAATGATGTCAATTTCATCACTTTGTCCCTGGTCGATTGGATTTTATGTTTCAGTGTTTCGTCGAAACCATGGAGTTCTGTTTTAAATTCCAGGAATGTTATTTCTTTGTTGCTGTGTGTTACATAAATCCAGAAAGGGTCGTAGCAGCTTGGTAGTCCTTTATTATCATGGCGATAATTATGGCATCGTCAACTGTTTGTCTGGCATTTCTCAGAGCTGTTAAAATTGTCTCAGTTCTTGTCACGTATTCTGTGACGCTTTCGTCTCCTTTCTTTTTGAGAGACGTGAGTTGGGTGTACAAGAAGATTACCCTTGGTTTTCCTTTGCTTGCATAGTGTGCGTGTAATATTTTGAGAGCTTTTCTCCCATTATCTGTAGCTTTTCTCATTATTAAGGATAAAAATTTTTCATCCAGAAAAGTTCAGCATAAGCATCTTCATTTCTCTCAGTGTCACTTCCATCCCTATTAAGGTGAAGACCTAAAATGGCGGCCTTTAGGCCAAGTGTGTGTATATGACATAAATATTTTATCTCCCAAATTTTGTATTTGGTTTCATCTCCGTCAAATAGAAGTCTGTTCCATCGGCTTCCATTATCTCTCCTGGGGACAGAACTTGCGAGTTGCATTTCAGTGAAAAGAGAAAAGGAACTGGAACAAATATTTGAAGGAGGACATGAACACGTGTGTGACGGGTATAAAGAGAAGTATATTTTATTATTGGTACAAGAGGAAGCAGGGAGTAAAAAAAAGGATTATGGGATTACAACGTAAAAGGGAAGTAATCATAAAAGAGTCCATGATAAGAGTTATCGTACTTTCAACGATGTATCTTACTGCAAGGTTGCTTTTTCTTAGTTATAAAATACAAACATTTAAATATTCATTCTTATTTATAAATGTAGTAATTAAATAACACAGTATTTAATACTTCTCAATTATTACTGTAATAGCTGTGTAAGAGACATAATATTGTATGGTAATGAGTGTTGTGCCTTCACCCAGGCCTCACTTGCTCAACTGCAAAGAAATGACAGGACAACGATTAGGTGGATATGCAATGGAAAGCCAGACCAGATCCATAAAATTAGTTCAGACATTCTACTTGAGAAATTGGTCATCTGAAAACTTTGTCTTAATATGAGTAAACTATCTTTGCTTGTTCAGCCATGTTAGAAGTAGCAAGGGGTATATAAGCATGTGCAGAGACAGCAATAAGAAAGTTGGGTGTCTTAAGAAGACATGGGAGAAAAACAGACATGAGCATAAACAATGGCAAAACTATACATTAAACCCTCACAATTGTGATCACAGGAAACTTGACAGAAGGACAGCTAGATAGTGTCAAAGTTGTTGAAAGAAACATAGATGATAAACTTAGATAATGAGTGAATGATATAGTAAAAATGTTATTAACCCTGTGTTAGTCTCATGGGGTGTTTTGCCACCTCAATTTTTTGTTTAAGTGCTCATAATTCTTAGTTGACAACTTATTTCTTTTCCTCCCTCTCAGTACTCTCCTGACTCATTGAGAGAGTACAGCACCCGTGGTATGGTGCAGTTGTATCTCAGTTTTCCTTGGAGGTAGACATTGTTTTATCCTGGGCTGTCCAATTACCCCAGCTGTCTAACACAGGTATGATTTTATGATATATATATATTTGAAAATTTGTAGATATAAGTGCATATGTATCATTAGTCCACCCTGTAATATTTAATATGGAATTAATATGTTTTAGTATTTTCTTTATCATAAGTTTTGATAAAATTATTTACAATTTATTACTCTTTCACTTTTGTAACTATGAGCTTAGCTTATGTGATATTTTCATTTTTCTTTAGTATCATTTTATATTAATAATCAATAAGATACAAGTGATTCAAACTGTTCAACAGGGAATGTAGATATATCCTGAACCAACAGGATTACATTTTACAAAATAATAACATTATTAACATTTTTGTATTGGGGTGTATAAACACCCCATGGGACTAACCATGTTTGGAATACCCAGGTGACTTATGCAGGATTAACAATATTTATATTTAGTTTGAGGTGGGAGCAGGATTATATTGGATTCTTCAATTTTCCTAGGCAATTCTAATGCGTGGGTCCTTTTAGTTAATAATAAAAAATGTACTTTTTGGTAATAATCCTAGCAATATTATTATTTTTTTTTACTCGTAATAAAATGCTGTTTATGTTCAATTTTGTATAAAATTGAAAAGAACATCTCTTGAAGAATTTTTTTGTTTTGATTTTTACTTTTTCTTTCTTCAGTTATTTTCTTTTAAGTTTTTAATCAGATATCTTTTGTGAAGAAGATGGTTCAAGGGAATTCAACAAGGCCTATACATGTCCTGCTTGTAAGTAATCTCTACTATTATATAAAACAACCTTTGCAAGTGTGTGAGTTTGTTCCCTGTAGACTCCGTAACGGTTGAGCTGATTTTTATGAAATTTTACACAAATATACTTTAGACACCTGGCAGTGATCTTAGATAGGTTTGTATTGGAATGTCTTTGATAAGTATTGATAATCCAAAAAATCCGATGAAAGAAGGAACTGGCGATTTTGACTAAAGTTAACACCTTATACAGCCTAACATCTAATGAGTGCATTTGAGAAGTTTTATTACCGCACAAACAGAAAGACCAGACATATAAAATCAACAGTAGGTTCTTTGATATGACAGGGGCATGTTCAAAATGAATGTTTCTGTTTAGAGTACAATTGAACCATGATACTTGAATTTTGCATTTTAAGCTTTAAATCAAGCTGTTATATATATAAAAATAATTTTATAGAGTCAACAGCAGGTTCTCTAGAATGCAATGTAGGCTACAATATATTGTGGACTGTCACTGCAGGGAGGCATATGAAGCTTCCTCCCAGTGCACCATGATGAGTCACTAATTAGTGCAAGCAATCAATCGATTTGATTGAAAAATGGGTGCTTTCACCAATTTTGATGACAATAAAAATATTGGAATGTGAGACATTTGTTGATCACCATTTAATCCCTGACAACTTTGGGTTTCCCTGTTTATTTACATATGTATACTTTGAGATTGTGGTGGAGGTACATGACAGATATTAATCTGTATACCTTGTGTGGAAAGAAAGAAAGCTTTTTTGCAATTTAGTTTGTATTGAAACTGTATAATGGTTTAGTTTGTATTCAAACTGTATAATTTGATGGTTGGAAGAGAGAGACACTGAAAATGAAAGATATTCTTCTGTAAGCTGAGGAAAATAAAAATGATGAGGAAGAACAAGAAAACATAAAATAGTATTTTCTTTCTAATGTTTAATCAATAATAATAAAGATTCAATTATGTGTTGTTTTATTGCTTAGGCCCGGGACTTATTGAGTGTTGTCTTATATTTATAAATAAATGTGTTTCCTTCCTATCATTCCATTATGCAAGTAAAAAAAATAAAAACTGCTGGATGAAACCATTTGACTTATTAGGGAAAATCAGAAAGTAAATAGCAAGTCAGACAACTCCTACCATCTGAAATGAATTTGGAAAAAAATCCTCAACTCAAAATGAAAAGTAGTGGTTGATGTTTTTCTTTCATCAGAAATAATAAATTATATATGAAACATTAAATCATTGATGTACTTTTATGATTTTGTATGAATATTAATTGGAATAGCAGTGAAGCATACCCCCCCCCCTTCCGTCATTTTTAATGGAGAGTGTGCACTTGTTTAAAGTATAAGATCTTTTATCAAAATAACTGAATTCAACATTAATTAACCTGAGAGTGTCGATATGTCATAAAACAAACTGAGCAAATGAGATTGATGTTGTTTTCTAGGTACGGGCAAAAATGGGCCGGCAAAAATAGGGGGACCTAGTTTTGAAAGTCGATTTATCATAATTTTTTTGTAGGTTTCCGACTACTTTTTGAAAAGGAAAAAAATATTTTTACACATGAAAAGAAAAGTTATGAAAAATGTTTTCATGACGAGCTAATCAATTCAGCTAAATTTTGAAGTTAAATAAATTTATTGTAAAAATCCTTTAAAAGATAAATATTAGTTTTCTGGGTCTATTTCAAAGATAATTAGTAAAGTCCTAAGATATTGAATTAAATAAAAAAAAACATCTGTTTATGCAAAAATAACTTAATTAGCCCTCAAAAAGCAAATAATTTACTGTTCGCCCAAAACGCAACAAACTAAAATTTTGTAAACACGATTATTAAGGAGGTCCAAAATTTCGGCTATTTCAACATGAAGTCATGATAGTAAAAAGGGGTAGGGGTGTCAGATTTCTTTCTCCCCTCACCTCCGACGTGCATCCATACATTCCTATTCTGAACGTTTGTATAAATTTTTATCATTTTTTTAATTTAATTATTTTTTATGTTCCTGTTTTTAAATTAATTTTTTTTAATTATTGTTCGGGATTATATAAAAATTATGTTACGCTGAAAGTTTCACATTCTTGCGAGAAAGGAAATTATTAAAATCTTGCATATAAAAATTATGCGAAATCTGTAATTTAAAAAAAAAATGGTAGAAATATTTTTGCTATTATAATTTTTTGTGTGTAAAAATATTAAATAAACAATGCTTAATTCAATGATAATATCGGTAGTTTGAGAAATTCATTTTTTTTGTTTCAAGTTATATCGAATTCATTAATACGGACTTTAGGGGCTTTTTTCGTAATGTTCCTGTAAAAATTATTTTTTTTTTTTTATTGTTACAAATTACGATGCATCATTTATATAAAAAAAGTAAAAATAAATTCTTGCGTTTTTATTTATTACTGAAAACCATAACTTTAATAAAGGTATTTTTTGTTCAAACAAAATAATACATTTTCACTCAGATTTAAATAAAAATAATTAGTTCATTATATTCCGCGATCATGATTTGATAAATACTGAAAATTTCATTAAAGTTGGTTAATTTCCTGATTTTTGGTGAATTTTTAAGTAAAGAGACGGGTCAAAATGTTTATACATTTTGAGCATCAGCATTCATTTTGCCCGTATTGTTTTCATTTTACTTTTAGGTGAAAGTAGTTTGTCTGGAACATTTGATATCATCCGGATCGACCTTCAACCTTCGGACCAATATAAATCTGTAAGTACATTCTTTTAAATATGATGATCCCTGTTATTATCGTATGTGATCGAACAACATATTCATGATCACCTTTAAACCAGGATGTGCTTTATACAAACAAAATAATTAGGTAACTAACCTGAACAACTTAGATAATTTGATCATAAACTATGAAGAAACATAGCAACCTCAGGTGTTTTGTTGACAGACAGAACTGAAATATAAATAAATCAAAGAAAAATAAAATGTCGGATTATAAAAAAGAGAGGAACTGATTAAATAAGGTGCAGAGGATTATGAAAATCTTGCGAATAAAAATTCCTGTTATTTAAATATGGCAATTATGACATTTCCAAGGGAAAATAACCGAATGTGAAAACTAATAAAGGTTATAAGGTTTTTTTTGTTTTTTTTTACATGGAGGTCACCACTTATCAAGGCCTGGAAACCACTCGGGGATAAGGATTATTGCGTGAACAGTAAACAATAGGATAGTATCCTAGTAATTGGTAGTATTGGAGATTTGATAAAATGTCTTACTTAAGGGGCTGATTCATCAGGAATTTGTTTATGTTGGACTTGAAGACATCCAAGTTGTAGTCAGGTGGGAAACAGGCAAACGGGAGAAAGTTCTGCAGACGTGCAGTTCGAAGAAAGAAGCTTTGTTCATGGAATCTACGTTTTGATTTAGGCACAGATAAAGAGTGAGGAAAATTACTGACAGTGGTTTCTGCTAGACGGGTGTTTTTCGTGAAAGATTGGTGAGGGGGGACCAGAGATTGGAGCTCAGGCGAGCACTTGCCATGGAAATAACGATAAAACAAAGACAGGCTTGCAACATCTCTTCTGCACCTGTATATCTAACATGTATTTGTAGATGTTAGTGTATTTATCTGTTTTGCAATAATCACTCTTTTTTTTATTTCTTCCTCTTTTTTATCCGTTTTCAATAAAAATTGTATTCATTTCTGTATCATGTTTACTTTTTATTTGTTCAAAATATCGTGCATAACAATGTCTGCATTTGCATGATAATTTTAAAGAAAACTTCCCATCGACTTGTTTGCTCTGTCTTTTTCACACTGCTTTCCCTTTTTCCCCAACTTTTTCTTACTCCTTCCTTATTCTGTGCATTATAAAATAGAACTAGTTTTCCCTCCATATCACACTAAATAATTTTTAAAATTTTAACTATAATTGGCAATTCATGAACAAATTTTGATTTATCGGCTTAAATGCTATTTGTGTCAGACTTTTAAAATTCTGCATGATAACTATGTACACTCATGAGCAAAAAAAAAAAAAATGGGCCAAGAGTGAAAGAAGAAAGAAATCGACTTTTCAATATTTTTCCATGAATTTTTGTTAATTTTAACTGAAAATTTCTATTTTGCAGATCATTATTATTATTATAGCATATAATAATAAGTGGAAAAATTAATCCTAAATATGGTAGGACCGCATCTTGGCAAGAATATAAAAAACCGAATTGCAGGATTAAGGCAGTCCAAAATGATTTACAAGCAGATTTTTGATATTTTAAGAAAAGAAAAAGTGAAAACATCTCTTTCTGTAATGAAGCGAATTGGTCAAAGGTTCGAAGTCAAATGCTTGGTTAAAGGGAAATTTGGATCTAGTCGCCCTAGAGCATTCACTTTGAAGGACGACCACAGGCTTAAGTTAACTGTTTTGAAGGATTGAAGGAAAACTTATGTTGACAAGAGCAAAGAATTCAAAACAGGGCTGGAAATTCTCTTTCTAGATATACAATATCTAGACAAATGAAAGAAATGGGATTTTCTTCTAAAAGGTGTGCAAAGAAGCCATTTTTATCTAAGAAGAACATCAATGATAGAAAGAGATTTTTCTCATATTATGGCAAGAAAGATATAAACTGGTTCAGGAATGTTTTCTGGTCAGATGAATCAAGATTTTGTCTTCTTATTGATGCTCCCAATGCTTCCGAATGGTGCAATCAAAAAACTGGAGAAAGATTTTCACAAAGTTGCATATTGCCAATGACTCTTTATCTGAAAGTACATCTTTTAAACTCCTCTGCCTAACGTTCACAGGAAACATGAGTTGAAACAATTACATTGAGAACATTGCCAGGACTGCTGCAAAGAAGGTGGGTTTTCTCTTCCGTGCTAGAAAGCTATTAACGCCCAAAAGTATCCCGTACCTCTATAAGGCCACCATTCGCCCATGTATGGAGTATTGTTGTCATATTTGGGCTGGTGTTTCTGCCACTAGTCTCTCGCTCCTAGACAAGTTTCAAAAGAGAGTCGTCAATCTGATAGGTCCTGAACTGTCATCTAAACTTCAGCCTCTGTCCCATCGACAAAATGTTGCATCCCTCTGCCTGTTCTACAAGTACTTTAACGGTCAATGCTCTGACGAACTGCAAGCACTTGTGTCCCCTCGACATAAATACCCCCGATAAACTCGACAAGCAGCAAAATCTCACCCCTTCACAGTTGAGATCCCTAGATGTAAGAGAGCCTTCTACTACAGTAATTTCTTCCCTAAAACCGCTAGACTTTGGAATTCCCTTCTGGGTCCCTGCTTACTCAACTGTACTGACATGCAGAAGTTCAAGTATAACGTGAACCGACATCTTGCTGCCCAACTCCCTACACAGTACCCCTGATGCTTATGTACCTGATAGTAGCCCCCTGCAACAAAGTGGCAATATGCCTTGTTTGGGGTGAAAATGCAATAAAAAAAGAAAAAAAAAAGTTACACACAGGAATGGAGGGATAATGGTATGGGGTACTTTTACTGCAGCAGGAGTTGGGGAACTTATTAGATGTGAGAAGTCAATGCAAAGGAATACATTTGAATATTAGAAAAGGACTGTTATCTAGTATCCGGAAGCTGGGAATATCTCAGAACATTATTTTTCAACACAATAATGCCCCTGCACACACTGCTAAAGTCACAAAAAATGGTTTTCTGATAATTCAATTAATGTGATATTTTAGCCAGGTCAAAGCCCTGATTTAAATCCAATCAAGAATATCTGGTCCATAATATCTCGTGCATTGGATGGAAGAACCTTTTCGATCAATGACAAACTGTGGGAAGCTGTGCAAAGCGAATGGAATAGCACCTCCTCTTCACAGTGTTCCACTTTGGTTGAGAGCATGTCTAAAAGGATTGATCTTTTAAAGAAATCAAAAGAGAATGCGATTCCATCCTAAGCATTTATTAAAGTAAATGTCTTGTTCTGTGTTATTAGTCTCGTTTAAGTTTATTTGTTCAATTGTTCTTTGTTCAATATAGATTTTAGTGCAATAAAATGTATAAAATTTGTTTGGCCCATTTTTTTTTTGCTCATGAGTGTATGTTAAGAAAATATTAGTAAAAAATGGAATATATTTCTGACATTATTTTAATGTACAAACCTTCCTTTTGTGGCACACATGTTTGCCTATGGCGAATACTGTTATTAAGTGGCACTCTTTATAATTATCTAAGTGGTTGGAAACAGAAATTTCACAAAGAGATCTGAGCAGAATTGAATCTGCAGGGCTCTACAGACAAACTTATCTTTGGTTGACCTTTGACAAATAAATATTTTCGTTTACTAGCCAAATAGTAAAGTTAGGAACCAAATCTATGTGATTTTTGGAATATGACAATTTTGTTTTGTGCCAAGTACATACATTATAGAGATTTTTCTGTATTTTTAAAAGAAAAATAAATGTAATCCTGAATATGCACCAAATTTTATGTTGAGACTTATTTGAATTTCTTCAGATGTTTTTTTTTAAACAGCCTCTGTCAAAAAAAAAAGTACATTGTTCTATTAAACTTTTATTATTTAATTTGACTTTGCTTGTTTTATTTAAAAACAAATAAAGGTTGAAAAGACATTTTTCACTCAGTAATAAACTTTGGAAGATTGTCGATGAAAAAAGCCCAATTGCCAAAAGATTAGCATTTTATTATTTTTAGTTGCCACTTTGAAAAATCACTTGCAAATTCGACTGTTTCACTCACAATGTAAAGCCTTGATCTGTCTAGATTACAGACCACTTTAAGCCATCGAAACCTAACTGTTCATTCATCAATTATTACATTAATTTGGTTGTTGAAACAATGCTTAGATAACTCAAATCTAAAGATTTGTGGACATTTTTTTTTTTTTTGTTCGTTTTTTTCTTGCATTTTTTATTACTCTTTTACAGTGGTTGCTGGCAGACCTGAAAGCAGTTTTAGTCTCAGTGCATCTATTACGTTGGTAGCTATGGAAAAAGTGATTTCTGTGCGCGATAGCAGCAGCACATTCTGGGGAGAACCATGGCTGGCTGTTAGGTTTTTGTTGGAATTTTTTAGATGGTATGAATTGGTCTATGCCTACAATTAACCATTTGGTCAAATCTGATACTATAGAGGACACTTCCTTTTTAAACATGGAGTGCAGAGGTAAATCAGATATGAATGTACGGAAGCTATCCCAGTCAGCCATAGAGTATCGGTATACAGTACGGTGGAGGGGTATGTCTGGGGGCTTCTTACATTTCGTTTTTATCTTAACTGATACGACGGAGTGGTCGGAGGATCCTAGAGGAGAATGAACGGAACATGAACATAGCTCAGGGGAAGTTAAGAGAAAAAGGTCTAAGAGGCTTGCATATTGACCGGGTGTATCGGGCACACGGGTGGGTTCGCGAACAATCTGAGTGAGGTCATAAGCAATGGCAAAATCATGACAAAACCTCCCCTCATCATCTATCTTATTTGAATGGGTCAGCCATTCCACGTTATGGACATGTTTTGTTTTTTACATTCACACTGATTATCAAAAAATTGAACAAATCAGTTTTATTTAAAAACTAAACATTTTCATAGGTCATGAAAATCTTGCGCATAAAAATTTATATTGTCTAAATATGGCAATTATGACTGTTCCAAGGGAAAATAACCGAATACGAAAAGTGATAAAGGTGATAAGCTGCACATTTATATCTAATATGTATTTGAAGATGTTAGTGTATTTGTTCTGCAATAATCACTCTTTTTTTTTCTTCTTCTTCTTCTTCTTTTAGAATTAATTTTCTTTGTTTCTCTCTCATTTCCTCAAAAATCATGCATAACAATGTCTGTATTTGCATAATAGTTTTAAAGAAAAATTCCCATCTACTTGTTTGTTTTTTTTTTACTTCTTTCTCTTGCATTCTCTTTTCTTCTTTTATCACTCCTTCCTTGTTTCTCTTTTGCTCTTTGTGAAAATATGCTAATTTTTAGCCACTTGAAACTGCCAATATAAATAAAAATTATTGTATTATTTGGTAACAGAATTTATTGAATTTATGATTACATTGAGTATTGACACTTATTGAGTTTTGCATTTGGTGAGACTGGCTCTGATATGCCTTCTGAAGTTTCAGATTTTCTATTTATTTAACTACTAGTTTGAGTGCCCAACATTTCCTGGGTGTTTGGAAGTGTGTGTTGAGCAAAAAAAAAAAAAAAAATTGTAGTAGGCAGGCAGGCTTGAATCTGTGATGTGAAGGCAGAAAAGAAAGTGGAGATGTGTGTAAGGGTGTGTGTTGAGCAAAAAAAAAAAAAAAAAATTGTAGTAGGCAGGCAGGCTTGAATCTGTGATGTGAAGGCAGAAAAGAAAGTGGAGATGTGTGTAAGGGTGTGTGTTGAGCAAAAAAAAAAAAAAAAATTGTAGTAGGCAGGCAGGCTTGAATCTGTGATGTGAAGGCAGAAAAGAAAGTGGAGATGTGTGTAAGGGTGTGTGTTGAGCAAAAAAAAAAAAAAAAATTGTAGTAGGCAGGCAGGCAGGCTTGAATCTGTGATGTGAAGGCAGAAAAGAAAGTGGAGATGTGTGTAAGGGTGTGTGTTGAGCAAAAAAAAAAAAAATTGTAGTAGGCAGGCAGGCTTGAATCTGTGATGTGAAGGCAGAAAAGAAAGTGGAGATGTGTGTAAGGGTGTGTGTTGAGCAAAAAAAAAAAAAAAAAATTGTAGTAGGCAGGCAGGCTTGAATCTGTGATGTGAAGGCAGAAAAGAAAGTGGAGATGTGTGTAAGGGTGTGTGTTGAGCAAAAAAAAAAAAAAAAATTGTAGTAGGCAGGCAGGCTTGAATCTGTGATGTGAAGGCAGAAAAGAAAGTGGAGATGTGTGTAAGGGTGTGTGTTGAGCAAAAAAAAAAAAAAAAAAAAAAAAGAAAGGTAAATTGCGACCGCAAATAAAAAGAAAAAATAGGAGTAGTAAGCTGACGTGAACCTGTAACGTGCCAAAGGAAAAAGAGGTGAAAGAAAACAAACTGTCTTACCGATGTGCCTACTGTGGTTGTGACATCACGGGTGGTCGAAATAACGCCTTTTAAGTGACATTGTGAACGCGAGGATTGAATGACTTGCAAAAAATGTCAGCGAAAAAATCGACCCTCCCTTTAGAAAACTGCCCAGTTGAGGGTGAAGGAATTACTGTTTTTGGCCAATTTTTCAATATTTGTTGTCCAAAGACAATGGGAAAGCAAGTAAATAGGATCTTTCTCTGTTGTTATATGCATTAACAACAAAAAAAGAATGATGCCGATCTTGTGAAAATCCATCGCCTCTGTCAAAAATTTTAGGCAGACATACAAACATACATACATTCATACATACATACATTTGAACAGATAGGTTAGATTTATATTATAGATGATTGAAAATGGCCTTCTTTACATGCGATAATCTGAAAATTTTATTGATTAATTATTGGTATCTATCTGGCATTTCCCTGGTGCTACCATATCAGGCTGTCTGAAGAGATCAACTTCCTGACTTAAATGCACCAAATATTGATTTTATTTTTTTCCTTTTACATTTGCAAAACTCAATCATGTTTTGCAAAGCCAAAAAACAAAAGCAACAATTTTTTTAATACAAAATCATCAAACTAAACCCCATGATTAAATATTTGAAGATATAAACAATTTGAGACATAAAAACATTTTCCAAAATTACTGGAGTCAGCATTTAATAACATGAAAAGGCTTGACATATCGTAAAACAAAACAACCAAACTAAACATTATAAATAAATATTTGAAGATATAAAAACCTTGAAGCATAAAAGCATTTTCCAAAATTATTTTAAATAATCCCCCAAAAAGAGTTATTTAATGCCATGCTATAAAAAAAAAAAAACATACCTAACCACTCCGACATTTTATTTACTTACTACTTTTGTGTGATGGGACTAATATTTATTTATACACAAATACATATTGGTCTTTATGATATGTGTGGTATAGATGGAAATCCAGTGCAAACTGTCAGCTCTGGGTGCAGGGATTGAGTTCTGTTGGGGCTACTATTAATTCATCTTCCTTATAGTAGGGTAGACTAGACTCTCAAGCTTAGTTGTGCAGTTAGTCTAGGAGAAAAATATACCATCAGTCTTCTGTTGTTTATCCTGGCATTGGTTCCAACTGTCCTGGACTTCTTGTCACCAGATTTAAGCAATGCTAATTCCTGAGTTTTGGAATTGTGCATCCTTTGCTACACCATAGACTATAAGCGTAGGCACTCTTTCAGTGGGTATCCATTGTCACTAGAGACTGAAAGGAAACCAAAAACTGGTTTTGGCATGAAAGAAGCACGTCAAAATCAGAAATAGGGGAGTAAAAATGGAACTGAGGAGAAGGAAGAGTGTTGATAAGAACAGAGAAAGTTTAATGCTCCGTTTCCTACCTTATGATTTAATAGAGAGGGCTTAACGAGGGCCTTGTGAATGAATGTAAATATTTAATATTTTTTGCAAATAAATAATACAAAGTGTAGCATCAGAACAGATACTACACTTTACTTTTTCTGTCATTGGTCATTGAAGAAGTCCTTTTAAACTGATGCAATTTTAGTTTTTGTCTCATTCCAGAGTGTCTTTTTTGGAGAGCTGAAATTTTCGCACATTAAAAATCGATCTTGTGTCTAACTTTGCTTTTATGGGGAAGCAAGTAAATAGAATCTTTCTCTGTTGTTATAGGCATTTAAAAAAAAAAAGAAGCTCTGTACCAAGATCAAACAACACATAAAATTTTACTAAGTATTTGGAATTTAGTTGTATTTTTTTTTTTTTTTATCATAATATTTTGGGCGTTCTATATTTGTGCAAGATAACGATAAACAGCCATGGTGACATTATATACTTTTCTATATTTTCTTTTTATATAAGTTAAAAATTAAAATAGAAAAAAAAATGGTAATAGCCAAGAGCAGGAGTACAGAGGAGTTCTCATTCATTGTGTGACAAAAATCGTTGCATTTTAAGTGCCATACTGCTGTATACTCAATATTAAAGCAAAGTCTCGTACTGTTCAAAGCAAAGATAATGTAAACAGAAAATCAAATTGTTGTGACAATGAAAGCAAATTGCTCAAATCTTTTGTGATGTAACATATTTTATACAAATTATGAGCATAGCAAATCTTTTGGTTATATTGAAACTGATATTGTATTAGCGTTACTAACTTTTTTTTTTCATGTAGTTTTCTCAGTGAAAAGGGTAACAGCTGTTGGAAACATCACAGCTGGTTATCATTGTATTTAAAAAAAAAAAAAAAAACTTTTGTCAACTTTAAACAAGGCATATTGTCACTGAAACATAAGGGGCTAGTATGATAGGGACCAGATTCATAAGAGGAAAGGGGCAACCTAAGTGGGAAGTTGAGCAGCAAGATGTTTTTTTTTTACATCACGGCCAAGCGAAATGAAGCAGAGAAAGAATTTTAAAGCCAAGCAGTCTGAGGAAAGAATTAGAAAATTTTTCTGTCATCTAGAGACTTTTACAGTGAAGGGGTAGTATTTTACTGCTATTCAGGCGGGTCAAAGTTATTATTATTAAAGGGGTCCAAGTGCCGTGAATTCATCGGAGTAGATTTCATGGTAGTACTTGTTAAACAAATGCAGGGATTTTACATTGCAGTGATGTGATAGACACAGAGAGTGCAAGACATATTAGATTAAAAACATTTTTATATCTTGTCCAAGAGGGAAAGGTTGGTGGTAGGTGCACCAGCCCTGATGTGGCAACAATGTTCTGCATATTTTTATTTTATTTTTTTTTTTACATAGGCAACACCACTTATCAAGGCCAATAGGCCACTCAAGGATAAGGGTTAAAGAGTGTACAGTAGTCAAAAGGACAATATAGTAATCGATAGTAATGGAAGTTTGGTAAATTTGTTAACTTAAGTGGAACGGCTCATCAGAAACTTGTTCACGTTGTATTTGAAGACAACCATATTATAGACGGCTGGAAAGCAGGAAAATGGAAGACAATTCCACAGGCGTGCAGTTCTAAGAAAGAAGCTTTAATCATGGAATCTATGTTTAGGTTTAGGCACAGATAAAGAGTTGGGGGAATTATTGATAGTGTTTTCAGCTAGACGAGTGTTTCTTGTGAAAGTTTGGTGAAGGGGGGACCATAGATTGAAGCTCAGTCGAACACTTTCCATGAAAATAACGATAAAGCAGAGACAAACTCGCAACATCTCTTCTGTGAGATAGAGGTTGCAGCAAAGAGAAAAGGACATCTCCCACCAGGCCACAAAGTCTATTTTGAACCCTATCAAGGCAGGACAAGTATTTTCTAGCAGCACCTGCCCATATGTGGCAACAGTATTCCATCCTTGGACGTATCTAGCTAGATAGAGAATTGCATCAGGAGTGAGATATCTACTGGATCGATAGAAGGATCCGACCATTTTTCCAGCGGCCTTGGCAACAGATTTGATGTACATATTCCATTTAAGATCAGGAGTAAAGGTCAAGCCCAGAAGCCTGTCAAAACTTGAGGCCTCCCCAAGACAAGAGCCATTCATTTTAACTGAAGCCAGATGGGGATCAGAGCGTTGATGATGTAAAGATAGAAGCTTGGTTTTAGATGCATTAAAAGTAACCAGCCACTCCTTTCCTCATTGTACAACGTGATCAAGATCAGAGGAGAGAGAATCGGAGAGAACTTGGTCGTTTACTGTCTTAGATGTGCTACCATAGATGGTAGTGTCGTCAGCAAAAATGTCTATGAATGATGTAAGGATGTGATTTGGAAGATCATTAATGTAGATCAGGAAAAGAGTTGGGCCCAGGATGGACCCCTGAGGGACTCCAGCATTAATACTGTGAGCTTCTGATTTTTGCCCATCAACTACTACTCTTATGAACCTATCAGAGAGAAATGATTTAATAATTGAGAAGACATTTCCAGCTATACCATAGCTGGAGATCTTGTGTTGTGTTTTTCTTCTCCTTTTGTCAGAAAAATCACTCATTAAAAAAAATGAGGACTGAGTGACAAAGAGAAGCGAGAGTAACGGGAACTGCCAACAACAATTCCAAAAAGCGTTCTCTACTCCCCTTAAAAAAAAAAAAAAAAGTATCTATTAAATATTGTACTTAATACTGGCGTGTTTTTTAAAGGGAAAGTATGGTGATAGATTCACCTCTCACGAATTAACAATGAATACAATTTCCTAATCTGTTCATGCAATCAACGTGGTAGATATAATAAACATTTATGACGAGAAAACGCTATCATTAAATAAAACAATCAGGAAATAAAAATATAAATTAAATACTGAAATAGAATGTAGTTATTAATATTTGAAATTAAACATAAAAATTAAAATACACTTATCTCAAACACGCTTCGTCTCCAGAGTGCAAACTGATTTGAAAAGACTTTTAGCTTTAACAATATTAGCGTTCCAAAAGACTTTTTTATTTATTTATTTTTTTTTTAATTAACCGTTAAAACAAAAACGTGATCACCTTCTGAATTTTTGCTAGTGACGTTTTAAGAAATTGAACAGAGAGGGGGGGGGGTTTCTGAAATTAAACTAATGCTGTTATAAGTAAATTCAACATAAAATGAAAAAACAAAAATTGATGATGGGGGGAGGGGGGTCTGAAAGAAAAATAAAATGGTTGAGTATGCTATCCTTAAGGTCAACTTGGTAGATATAATAAACATTTATGACGAGAAAATGCTATCATTAAATAAAACAATCAGGAAATAAAAATATAAATTAAGTAAGTGTATGGGCGAATGGTGGCTTTACAAAAATATAGGATATTCAGCAATGTTTTACAGTAGTTAACAAAAAAGAGGAGGGGATGAAAAACAAACATAAAATGTTACCAAAGGCAAGAAAAGTTAATTTTCTTACCTACCTGGATAAGTTTTTTTGTGATTCAAATAATATATATACATATATAATATAATATATACATACATATATATATATATATATATATATATATATATATATATATATATATATATAGTCTTAAGACGCTTTGAATAAAAAAAAATGTAAAAATAATAAATGCAGTTTAAATTCCCGGAAATAAAAGAAACTGACTTTAACCTATCCGACTTCTAAAACGTTTATAATTACAAAAGAGAATTCATTTATGTAAGGAGAGGAGAAGAAAAAAAAAGAAAAAGTAATTAAAATTGTTAAATAGAAATACGCATAGCACTTGCATAAGCCGATTTCTTAAAAATTTGAATTTATTAAAGAGAATTTAACTATGTAAGGATGAAAAAAGAACCCTTAACTGAAATTTAGTAAATAGAAAACGGTGACCCTCAGCTGCTTACCATGTAGCTGTTTTGGAGATTTAAAAACAGGACAGCTGTTAAATACAAGGCTCTCCAGTGGGTAATACCAATTCCCCAATAAGAAAATGTACAATAATACGGTTACTATTTATAGTAATATATAAAAAAATGATTGGGGGAAAAAAAATAAATAAAAATAAAAAAGGTAAACTATTACTAAGTAAGTTTAAGATTACAAGACATGTTAAGTAGGCATATAAATGACTGTGACATGTTAAGTAGGCATTTAAAAAATTTTTTTTTTTATTCAATTTTCACCCCAAACAAGGCACAGTGCCACTTTGAAGCAGGGGGCTACTATCAGGGACTTAATTAGCGGGGTCATTATGAAGGGAGATGAGTAGAAAGATGTTTGTTGACATTACACTTGAACTTCTGCATATCGTTGCAGTTGGGAAAGCAAAATCCCGGAAGGGGGTTCCAAAGACCCGCAGTTCTGGGGAAGAAACTATTGGAGTAAAAGGCTTTCTTGCACCTAGGGATCTCTACTGTAAAGGGATGAGACTTAGTAGCTTGTCGGGTTTGACGGGGGTAGTTACGTCGGGGAGGTACAAGTGTTTGCAGTTCGTCAGAGCATTCACCATTGAGGTATTTGTAGAACAGGCAGAGGGATGCAACATCTCGTTGATGGGACAGAGGCTGAAGCCTAGATGACAGTTCAGGACCTATCAGGTTGGCGACTCTCTTTTGAACCCTGTCCAGGAGCGAGAGACAAGAAGCAGATGCACCAGCCCAGATGTGACAACAGTACTCCATACATGGGCGAATGGTTGCCTTATAGAGGTATAGGATACTGTCAGGCGTAAGTAGTTTTCTAGCACGGTAGAGGGAGCCAACCTTCCTTGCAGCAGCCTTGGCAATGCTCTCAATGTATCTATTCCAGTTCATATTCCCTGTAAACGTTAGGCTGAGGAGTTTAAAAGAAGTACTTTCAGGTAATATGTTCTTGGCCATTGCTATTGGTGGTAGAGAAGGTTTCTTGTAGTTATTGAAGGAAACAAGCTTAGTCTTAGCAGCATTGAATGTGACCAACCATTTTTGTCCCCATTCCACTACGGATTGGAGGTCATCCTCTAGTGTTTCTGCCATTTCCTTGGATATGTGTTCATTTGTTTTCCCCTCATATCTGTTATAGAGAGTGGTGTCATCGGCAAATATACCCATCTCCGAAACAATTTTATCAGGGAGGTCGTTTATGAATATCAGGAATAATAAAGGTCCAAGGATAGACCCCTGAGGTACTCCCGCATTTATGTTGTATTGTTTGGATGTATGACCATCGAGGACAACTTTGATTTTTCTATTACTTAAGAAGGATTTAATTACATTATGAATTCTTCCAGTGATTCCATATGATCTAATTTTCCTTAGAAGACCATCGTCCCATACCCTGTCAAAAGCCTTAGATATATCGAGGGCCACCGCTCTACCCTCTCCTGTTTTATCCAATGAACGGTATATACGTTCAGAAACTACAGTTAAGATATCTGCTGTTGAACGGGCTTGCCTGAATCCATATTGTTTGTCAGTCAGGAGTTTAGCAGCTGTTAGGTGCTGGACTAGGGCTTGCTTAACTAAGGACTCAAATATTTTGGCGAAAAGCGGGAGGAGGCTAATGGGGCGATAATTTAGTGGGTCAGTTCTTTCACCAGAATTCTTGAAGGCATATAAATATTATGAGAATAAAAAAATATATATATATATATATCTCAATATAAAGTACTATTTTAAAACGTTTTTTAATTCAATCAAAAAGTATGGTCTAATATATTATTTTAGAAGGGTGGGGAGCAAATGGCTAACAAAAACTTTTAAGTGAAACCTCGATAATCTCCCCAAAATTGATAATTAAACAAAAATACAAGTAGAATATACAGTGCAGTTGAAAATTAAATTTTTGCATGATTCGTGACAGTTATTAGCTGTATTTTTGTTTAATTTTTAATTTTTGTGTGACTAGTTATTATGGAGGCTTCAATTTGGCAGTTTTACAAAACTCAGACGACAACAATAAAAATAAAAAATGTAAATAAAAGCACTTTAAAATAAAACAAAGAACTTAGCCATGTAAGAAGAAAAGTAACTTTTCTTGCCTTTGGTAACATTTCTTTCTTATTTGGTTTTGTTACCCTTTTTTTCTGTTAACCATTGTAAACCATTGCCAAATACTCTATTACTATAGAGATACAGGACACTCTATTACAATAAGCCTCAAGTTTTATTGCCCCCCCCCCCCGATTTGTCGGAGAAGGAACTATGTTTTCAGTGGCGTCCGTGTGTTCGGACTATTGCCAGATAACCGTCTATTAGTTTTTCCTGAAATTTTGCCACAAATTGTATTTCATTAAATAGATGTGCACGGTGAAAAAATTATTTTTACAAAAATTCCCGTTGTGCCCTCAGGGGCTCAAAAGAAGTCAAAAATTCCCCAAAATGGCGAAAAATGACATTTTGCCCCATAACTTTTGATCCATCCATTAGATTTTTTTTGAAACTTGGCCAAAATGTGAAGCCCATTGTTCTTAATATAAATCTAGTATAGGTGACCCTGGGAAAATTCTGGTTCGTGTCCCTGGGGACTTTAAGTGCTAAAAATGGCTCTTTTTTTCATATTTCTCAACAAAAACCTGATATATCTGACTATATAGTGATTTTTCACAGTGGTTAACTCAAATATATATGTGTTAAGGCCTGAAACTGCACCATTATCCATTTACACTGGGATTCGGCATCTCCAAGAGGTCAAAAATGCCCCAAAATGGCCAAGAATGACACTTTTTACCCCATAGCGTTTGATCCATCCATTAGATTTTCCTTAAACTTTGCCAAAATGTGGAGGCCATTGTTCTTAATATAAATTCAGTATGGGTGACCCTGGCAAAATTCTGGTTCGCACCCCCCTGGGACTTTTAGGGCTAAAAAACATGCCCTTTTGGAGCTCTTTTTTCATATTATTCAAAAACTTTATATGTATGTCTATGTAGTGGTTTTCCATGGTGTTGAATTCAAATGTACATGAATTAAGGCATGAAACTGCATCATTTGCCCATTTTTACTGTGATTTGTTGTTCCCAGGAGCTCAAAAGGGATCACAAATACCCACAAATTGCAAAAAATGACATTTTTTACCCCATAACTTTTACCTTATCCAATAGATTTTTCTGAAACTTGGCGAAAATATGAAGGCAACGTTGGCCCTTCACACTTCTCACATTCATTGTTTCTTCACTATTTTTGTGGTGTCATCTCACATGCAGCACAGAAGGGGGACCACGCATGCGCTGCTTATTTAAACTATCTTAGTCCATGAAAATTTCATGATTCATTAAAGGAAATAAGTCCTAATTTAATCATTTTATTTATTTATTACATAAACCTCTATATTAATAAAATTGTGTGACCACTTTTTATCTGTGCGTGTGTGGTGTGTGTCTAATGTTGAGGCGTCGTTGATAATTACACTCTGAATTATTATTCTTTTACTTACTACAAGCTGATTTCAATGGTTATCACAACCTAAAAACAAAAAGCAATAAAAAGGAGCCAACCTGTTTGAATTTCCCTCTGCAGAGCTGCATCAAGACATTTCAAAAGGGAATAAGAACAGGATGCATTTGCAATGTAAAAAACATGATGTTATATATACAATATTATGTGTCTTAGAAACTAATCATGCATAATCTGAATAAACACTCCTGTGGTTTACAGAGGGAGGACTGTTTGCAAGGAACAGAGATTGTCTCTAAGATTTTGAGATTGAATAACAAGTGAACACGACCTAAGATAATAAATGAGTCAATTCGGCTATTTTTAAAATTTTTTTTATGATAAACGGAAGCATATGTTTTATATTTATACTTGCATTAATAAAATTCTGTATTTATAAAAAATAAGTATCTTAAGACAAGAAAAAAAATCAATTATAATTAGGAAATTAAACTCTATCATCTATATATATAAAAAGCAAAATGTGTGTGTGTTTGTAAGTCTGCAAAAACTTCCGACAGACATGATGAACACTAACAAAATAGGCATCATTTGAAAGCTTGGACTCTCAGACTCGTCTAGCTAAAAACACTATCAATAATCTCCCCCCACTCTTTATCTGTGCCTAAACCTAAACATAGATTCCATAACAAAGCTTCTTTCTTAGAACTGCATACCTATGGAACTCCCTCCCGTTTTCCTGATTTCCAGCTGACTACAATATGGTTGTCTCCAAGTCCAACATAAACAAGTTCTTGATGAGCCGTTTCCCTTAAGTTATCCAATTTATCAAATTTACACTACTAACGATTACTATATTGTCCCATGGACTACTGTACACTCTTTAACCCCTTTCCTCGAGTGGCCTCTGGGTCTTGATAAGTGGTAACTTCTTTGTGAAAAAAAAAAAAAAATCTAAAAATTGGCCCAAAACATGAATTCTTTCACCATCAACTTTTACAAAGAGGGGTCACTTTTTTCGTCAACATTTTTGCAAAGTCATTCACGCCTTGCAATGACTAAGCTTAATTTGCATGATAGTGACGTCCATATGTCTTGAGGGCTTCGGTGACTAAAATGTTTGCTTTTTTTTTTCACTTCCTTTTTTTCTTAGTGTTACAGGTTCGAGCCTGCCTGCCTACTACTTTTGTTTTTTGTGCTCACACGGGTACTGGCTGCTATTTTCATTTTTTTTAGGGGGTTTTGAAGCATTTTCTTTGAGGATTCTGTTGATCAATACCCTTACCATAAAACCTCTCCACACCTGGGAAACATCAGGTAACCCTACTAGTCTTGAATAAAGTTAAGATATCATCCACACAAGAAAATTCATCATTTCTATGTTCTTGTTTTGATGATAATGCTTGTGTCCTGTTTTATGTAAAATAAAAAATATGTCTGCAACAGATGAAAAATAATACATTTATCCAGAATTGTTTTGAATAAATTTATGCTGAATCTCTTGAAGTGTAAATAAGTGCAACTAGAGAAAGAATCAATGAGAATTCTCTTGCTTTGTGATAGAATTTCATTTTTCACAGTATGTAGCATTAATTTGAGAGCGCAATTGTTTAAAAAAAACAAACACTAGTGCTGTGATTTTAAAATATGTGCTTGCTTCACAAATTCGGATGTGTGTCAGAACGTCTTAAATTTCTTTTCTCAACGGCTGTATCCTGTTGACCTCTCATACTTGATCATGAAAAAAATTGTATTCAATCATCAATCAAACATTTCATAAGTGAATATAAAATAAAAAATTTTGTATTATTCATATTGATAAATATTGACCATTTTGTAATTTTAATACAAATTTATTTATAATGGTATTTTTAAAATAAATATTAATTATTTTTTAAGCCTATAGACAGAACATGTCTATAGGCTTCAATATAGATGATGATTACTGCCAGTCGAATTGGAATCAAGGAAAGAAAGAAGAAATCAATTTTCCTGAAGGATGGAAGTTGGTTGGGAGGAGTTATTGGGACTTTGTTTTTTACTGACTATTTAAAAATGGATTGTAACTTCTTGAAAATTCTCCTAAAGTAAAAGCCAGAAAGGAGCATTTGAATACAAATGTCAAATATTTGTTTATAATTCTAGTTTGAAAGTTAGTTTCAATAAAATTATGGGATCTTTTCCACTTACGTTTTTTTCTAATTAACTTAATCCGTTGCACGTGTCTGTCTCCATAGTACGCCTTCTTCCAACTGAATCTCCCATTCCCTCTATGGCTTCTTTTTATGCACCTGGGATAGTTCATTTGCATAGAAACAGTAAGAATCTGCATTATAATCGTCACGCACAAAAGCAACTACGAGTTGCCATTTTCTTTTTCAAATGACAAAACCCTACAAAGCATACACACACATGCTATTCAGGAAAGTTAAGATTTTCCCTATATTTTCATACAAATTTATTTATAACGATATTTGACAAATAAATATTAATTATTTTTAAACCTACAGCCACGTTCTCTTCAGTGTAGGAGATAATTATTGCCAGTCATATTGGAATCAAAGGAAAGAAGGAAGAAATCAATTTTCCTGAATGATGGTAGCTGGGTGAGAAGGGTTATTGAGGCTTTGTTTTAAACTGACTATTTAAAAATGTATTGCAACTCATTGAAAATCACTCTAAAATAAAAGGCAGAAAGGAACATTTGGGTACAATATTTCAAAACAGAATTATTTAGTATATTAAAATCAATCATTCAGTTAAAAAAAACAATAACAAAGAAAAGTTAATTACAAAAAGATTTTTTGTAAAACCAATATGCAAATTAATTAACCATACAACTTTAAGTGCATATACATAAGCAATACATAAAAATGATAGACTGTTACTGTTGTGTAAGATTGAATTAACTTTAAATAGGGCATTTTAATCTCACTATTAGTGCAGGAAACGAACCCAATTTTTGCATTTATTTATATAAATTGATTATTTATGAAAATAAAAAAGTAATAATGTAAAGAAAAGAGTTTTATCCTATTAAAAAGAAAACAATAACAAATTAAGACCTAGAATGTATTTCAATTTAGTTGTAAGCAATAGGAGTTAACCTTAGAGTGGGTGTTGCTTTTGAGAGGAGTGTATAACTCAAAAATAAAAACTATTTAAAAAAAATAAGACAAAATGGAGGAACACTAAATAAAGCAATATTAAAAATAAAAAGACTCCCAAGCAACACTGAATTAATACAAATAGTATAGAAAAAAATCAAGTCAATCAATTGTTTGCTGATTTTGATCATTGATAGCTTATTCTACAAAATCAATGTTTGATTTTGGTTTTTAAGTGTTTTTGTTCAACATTGGTGCATGTTCTTAGCAAGAAAAAATGTAATTTAATTTAATTTATTTGAGGAATTGTTTGTTATATCACACAAAAAGAATGAGACAGAAAATGTAGACAATTATTTATTAGGTTATAGTCAGCTAACATACTTCCTTACTTCTGGCGTAGTGCTACAGGATGCAGTGACAAGGCAAATCAGTTCCTTCACTTTTACTGTTCTTTAGTATTTCTATTGTGAAGCGATTTATTGAAATAAAATATAAGAAAAGGACATTATTGAAAAGTATAGAATAAAAATGAACAAAATTATACAGATAAAAAAATGCAAGTAGTCTATTTGCACTTTTAATAACAAAAATTAAAAAAAAAATAAAAGTTTATATTTTATTTTAAATTTTATAAGAAATATATGTTTATGAAATTATAAAAATAAAATTTTTCTTTGGAATTTAAAAAATAAAAGTTTTTTTTTATTTCAATTTATTTAATAAGTATATGTTTATGAAAGTATAAAAATAAAATTATTGAAATCAAAATAAAATTTCAAACATCATAAAAAAAATTATCCGACGCATAATATTCCTAAAATAGTTTGAAAAGATTTTAAAGTGTTTTCAATAATTCTTTGAAAAAAATAAAACTAATTTCAATAATCTATAAATATAAAAGCGAAAATGCATGTATGTTTGTATGTGTGTTCGCTTTTTCTGTATGTCTACAAAAGGCTTTTTTCAGAGAAGTGGTCGCTCGCCTAACAACTTTTTAAAACTTTTTATATCACATATAAATCATAATATCTCACAGTTAACAACGAAGCTCGCCTGTCTATTTAATTTGCTCGACTTTGGGAAGATAAATATTCAACATTTGTCGCTTGCCACATGTGGGTTAGTCTTTTTTCTAAAACATCTTGGGAAGCGTTCTTGCAGTAAATGAAATACTATCCCGCAGTCAAACTTGACCTCATTAACTCATTAAAACGGGCACCTGCCAAATCCAAGTAATTAAGTAAATTCAAAGTGTTTCCGTTAGCATCTCACGGTGGGGCAATCGTTAACGTTGCACATTTTTTTTTCACGCTTTAATTTACAACTTTGCCTCAAGGGTTCGGGTTCGATCCTCATACTTACCTACCAAAACATTTTTTTTTAACCCCACCCCCACCCCCGGAGTTTCCACACACATCGCCAAACACCCGGGCATCGCCGGGTACCTCTCACTAGTTCTTAATTAAAATAAGACAAAAAATCTTTTCAATGATTATTAAATTAAAAAAGAACAATCGGAAAAATATTTATTTATTTGCGGACTGTTATCCTCATCTTCATAGTTCTTGTTTCATGACATTTCGGCCAACTATTCCTCTGGCCTTCTTCAGGTGGTTAATGAGGAGAACAGTTTGCAAATAAATAAATATACAAATTACTCATTTCAAAGGATTCTAATAAAAAATATGTAATTGGAAAAGTAATAAAAAATATGCACAAGGGAGATATAGGCATAAGAGAAAAAAGCGAAGGAACTGATTTACCTTGTCATTGCTTCCGGTAGCACTAGGCCAGAAGTTACGCAGTACACTAGCTCTCTATAACTCTTTATTAAGTAGTGAAAGAAGAAGATATATGTACAAATAGTAGGTGTTAGTTACAAATCCATATTAATGGAATACATACTCTCCTGCGTGCTCCACATACCTTCTTTTATATCTTTGGTTGACCGGAAGTCATTTGGTACGAGCCACGTCACAACATTATTGCATTTGAATGGAATAATTTAAAAAATAATGTATTAAATGAAATGGAAGTTACTTTATACTCATCAATACATTTCCTTTGGATTGATTGACTTTTTCCTTATTTAAAAAGGAAAGTAATTCTGTAATCACAAATACAGTGTTATTTCCCTTTTGGTCTAGTTCTTCACCTTTTTTTTGTATAGAGAACGCAAAATCTTTACATTTCAGTCACATATATTAATGAATGTAAAAATAATCCAGGCATCACCTGATAGAGAAAGCTAGTATTGCATAAATTGTTTTCTTTTAAACAATTCCTTTTATTTCATTTTGAACAAATTATATTTTATTGTTGTTTTAATATTGAAACAATTAATTCATTATTTATTCTTAAGTTTATTCTTGCGATTGTTAGGATATTGTTTTTGTTGTGGGATTTTGCAAAACTGCATCCAAATATGATAGCTAAGCGGCAAACATGCATTCTCTCAGATAATATTTACTCCTTCCTTTCTTAAAAACAAAGTTATAGCTCTATCATAAATATGTTTTCTTATATACATATGTACATATGCATATATTTGACTTTGTATTTCTGCACTCAGATGCTATAGTTGATGTGACACTGTTGAACCAGGTTGTTGTATTGTCTTGAGGTGCTGTAATGTTGAGTTTTTCAGTAGAATGTTGTTTCTCTGCTAATGAAGACTGTTGGTGTTGAACCATCTTTGCTAGTCATTTTTTTTTAACTCTTTCAATTTATATACACACACACACACACACACACACACACACACACACACACACACACACACACACACACACATAAATTTAAAACAAGATAAAATAAATATAGGTATACATGAATTTATTTGTCAGTTGAATTAGCCTATATATATATATATAGTTCATAATAGCCTATATCTTGTTTTAAATTTCATTTTGTTGTGCTCCACCCTCATATGAGCTTTGTATATTCTGATAAGTGTCTATACAAACCTATTTTTATATATATATATATATATATATATATATATATATATATATATATGTATATATATATATATATACACACACACACACACATTAACTAGCATGAAGACTTGTTGTTGCCTAGGATTGAATGAGAATCAACGAATGTTTCACACTCCCATATTTTTATTGTCATTAAAATCAATGAAATCGCCAATTTTTCAATCAAATCAATTGATTATCTTCTCTAATTTGGGACCCATAGTGGTACACTGGGAATAAACTTCATATGCCTTCCTGCAGTGACTTAGTCCATTATACATTGTAGTCTACATTGTACTGTAGAGAACCTACTGTTGATTTTATGAAATTATTTTTATATAATGGCTTGCATTAAAGTTTAAAATTGAAAAGTCAAGTATCATGGGTTAAGTATGCCCTAAACAGAAACATTAATTAACAGAATCTTACTATTGATTTTATATGTGGGACCTTCTGCTTGTGTGGTGATAAAACTTCTCAACTGCACTTGTGATATAAGGCTTTATAAGGTGTTAACTTTGTTTAAAACCAAATTGTTCTTTCTTTAGTTGTATTTTTCGATTAACGATTTTCAATACTTATCAGAGGCATTCTGATACAAACCTATCTAAGAACACTCTAAGACACATAAAGTATATTTGTGTGAAATTTCATAAAAATCAGCTTGGGCATTTCAGAGTCCATACGGAACTCAGACACACACATAAAGTGCCTTTTATCTATAATATAAAGCTGAACGTCTGTACATCTGTGTGTGTGTCTGGTCATGAATAGGCTTCTATATGGTTGACTATTTTAGAAAACTGATCGCATATAATGATAGAAGATGTATCGAGACACAGGAATGGGTATGTTTGATCTGGCATAACGATGATTCATTAAAATTTTGGGGTCTGCGTACGCGCCTGGTGCACAAAGTATGGAAATAAAAAATTTAAAAATTAAAAAAACGTTTACAAGTGTTTTTGATATAGATGTACATAATAATACTTTGATAAATATGTTTTAACTTTAATAGGGATGGTATAATAAAATTGTGAGGTCTGCGTTCGCGCCTGGCCGCCATAGAATGGAAATAGGCACAAACTTTAATAAAGACTTTTCATATCTATCTGCATAAGTATACTTTGATAATTATGTTTCAGTTTGAAGAAATATGGTATAATAAAATTATTGGGTGTTAGTTCGCGCCTGACCTCCATAGAATGGAAATATTTCACAAAGTTTAACAAGGTTTTTTAATATAGATCCACAGAATATTGTGATAAGTGTTTCAGTGTGAACAGGTATGATATAATAAATTATGGGGTTTTTCTATTTTATTTTTACTTTCATCATATTTTACTTTGGTTTTGATACCCCCAAATTCGAAGCTATCTCTTTACAACCCTTCCTTTTCATAACCTATCATACTTTCATAAATCAGAGTTCATTTTCTGTAGGCTGTTTTTGAACCCAGTCAATGACGGGTACTTTAGCTAGTATATATATATAAGCAGAGATGGAGATATAGGTCTAGTTGAAGACTATAGAGTTTTCACATTTTGTAATTTTCTCAATTATTTTCTCGACATAGGAAGCTTTTAGGTCTTTGGTTGTAATTGGTATAGTATGCCTCAGAGGCTTCATTTTTTGGCTATCTCAAGTGCTTTGGATCATCGCGATCATCATCTTGAGTTTTTTTTTTTTCTGAGTTGTGGTCATTTTTTATTTTTTATTACATACATATTACACCAATTACCACCCGAGGCCTGTAAGCTTACTTGACGTGTTGAGAAAATAATTAAGAAAATTACAAAATATGAAAACTCTACCGACTAACGAACAAAATAAGGGAAGCGAGAGTTAGGATGCTGCCAAAAATAAACCTATGGTTCACTTTCTATTCTCCTTATTGCCAGATTATTATAAATTAATTACATTTATCCTTTTTCTTATAAAAGGGTCCCATCAGATCCCAATTTCTGCTTTTTCCTTTAATTGTACTATGATTTAAATTACTTATTCTCACAATTGGAGCAGGTGTCATATTTTAAAGATCTTCTAGAGGCATACCTGTAACAATTAAACTGATCATTTCAAACATGCAAGCTATATTTTCACAATTAACATCATAGCAGCAAGTATTTGGATGGTTTTTGAAATTTAAAAAAAAAAAGGTGTGCCTTTCTATTTTCAGTCAGGATGATGCCATAACTAAAAGATGTTAAACTTCTGATTTGAATAAGTTAAAAAGCACAAAATTATCATTTTTTGTTATAACTATTTTAATGGAATGTTAAAAGTTAATCTGTCAGTTGTATCATTCTATAATCATGTATATTATGAGAGAATTAAAAATATCCGCATACCACCAACTTAATACAACAGCCAACACAGAAAACAGAAATTCTCCCCGCCTCTTTTTGTCAGTGATATGTCCCAGAAGGGTCTGGAGCATATCATATTGGTTTGACCTTTACTCTTGATCTAAAATCGAACACGCACATCAAATTCGTTGCCAAGGTTGCTGGAATCATTCTACCGCTCCAGTAAATATCTCACTGCGAAT
Source organism: Euprymna scolopes (assembly GCF_053919585.1). Classification (NCBI taxonomy): domain Eukaryota; kingdom Metazoa; phylum Mollusca; class Cephalopoda; order Sepiida; family Sepiolidae; genus Euprymna; species Euprymna scolopes. The sequence goes on from NC_136511.1 coordinate 65,121,199, forward strand.
GCAATTCTCTACCTGTATAAGAGCCAAAGTACATTCTAGGATAGAGTTCTGGTGCCACATCTGAGCAGGAGCTGCTTGAAGCACCCTATCTTGCCTTGACAGATTTCAAAATAGACTTTGTAATCTAGTGGGGAGATGCCCTTTTCTCTTCTGTGCAACCTCTTTCCCACAGAAGAAACATTGCGAGCCTGTCTCTGCTTTATCGCTATTTTCATGGCAAGTGCTTATCTGAACGCCAATCTATGCCGGTCCTGGATATGACCTTAAATTATATCCGATAGTGAGGCTCCAGCTTGCAGGCTTTGGGGAGTGTGGAGCCACCCTTTAATTGCCATTGATCCCAGGTCCACTCTGACCCGGAGTGGTACCTGTTAGGGTCCCAACTATGGGTTGAATAGAAACTGATTTGAAAAAAAAAAAATATTTTTCAAAATAACTGGATTTGGCATTAAATAACCTGAAAAGGGTTGATATGCCATAAAACAAAAACAACGAACGAACCAATCTATGGTCTCTCCTTGCCAAACTTTTACAAAAATACTTGTCTAACTGAAACCACTATCAATAATTTCCCTCACTCTTTATCTGTACCTAAACCTAGATTCCATGAACAAAACTTCTTTCTAAGAACTGCATGCCTGTGGAACTCGCTTCTATTTGCCTGCTTTCCAGCTGATTACAATATGGTTGTCTTCAACGTAAACAAGTTTGTGATCCAATTTACCAAATTTCCACTACTAACGATTACTATATTGTCCCATTGACTACTGTATATTCATTAACCCTTATCCTTGAATGATATCCGGGCCTTGATAAGTGGTAATTCCTTTGTAAAAAAACAAAAAAAAAAACATGGTGTATATTTGTTGCTGAGTGATCTTAGCTACAGTAAGTGAGTAATACAATCTAGTAAGTTAACTACAGTTGTTTGTGATTAAATTACCATACAAATAATGCAAATTATGTATTTATTACAACAGTTTAAGTCGAATGCAATTAATTTATGCCAATGCATTCAATTTTGAAACAATTCAATTTCAAATTAGTAAAGTTTAAATCTTGCCAATATAACCATGATGATTGTTTTTTTTTTTTTCTTGCTTATGTTTTCTTATAATATTAATCAAAGTAATTTTTTCAAGCATGCACAGCAATAAAAACATGCATAAAACAGTTTTGATGTTTGTGATGAGAAATTAGATATTTGGTTATTAAAGAGAACAAACACATGGATTTGTTATGTAGCATTTATACTACTTCTTGTCCGTAGTTGTAGCTAGTAATATGCTTAAGCTTTAGGATTTCAGCATATCTTTCAAGGTCCTACCCAGGCTGCTATACCCATCCTTATTTATGTTTTACACCAGCCTATCATATTCTTGTGATGTATTCATATTCCTTACATCAGTCAGAAACAGTGAGGATGTTGAAAGTAAACCCAGTGCACTTTCTACTCATGATGTGATTTTTTAATGTATTTAGAGTCCTGGCTATATAGTTATTAAAGAGTATGAGAGTGCCTTAATATTATAAACTCATCCTGAAATGAGTATTTCAACAATTATTTAATACAAAATATTTCTGATACTGCTTTTCTTTACGTTTTTTCTAAGATTTTCATACTATTGTGTCTATTTTATTACAGATGGTCCTTGCTGGTTTGAAGCCAGAAATTATAATGGAAATTTGTACTAGAGCCCTCTCATTCTGGACCTATCAGGTAAATGACTTTTATGTAAATCAAATTGAACGAACTGTTTTTGTGTGCATTTGCAAATGATTCTAATAAAAATTCTTAAATGAGGATTAATATGGTTTTGGTTGAGACTCTAGTGAGATTGAGATGTGATCCAACAAACATTAAAAAGGAAATGACTCTAATTGTTACTCTTTTTTGCTGTGCTTTGTTTGGATTCACTTTCCTCTTTACTTCCTAAAGCAAATTAGTTTTCACAGGAACATGTTAAATCAAAATATTTTCCAAGCAATAAAAATTGGTTTGAACTCCAAAAGTAACAAGTCTATGTCAAAGGAATAAATTGCTGTGAACTTGGAAACTTCTATAAAGCGAGGAAATAACCAAGAGAGACTTCACCATCTCTCTGTAATGAAAACCCAAGAACCTACGTGTGATTCTTGGCAATGCTCAAAGATGCTATCGTTGCCCAAAAATGATACTGCATTTACAATTCTTACTATTTTTGCAACATTCATATCTGTTGGGTGGCATGTTAAGAACATTAACTATGGAATTGGCTAAGTTCAAAATCAATTGGATCTATTCATTTATACTGTAAAATGATAATGACATCACAGCTAGTGATAAAATAACCACTTGTGTTTATTAAATCGTTTAGAATAGGTGTTTTAGCATTAAGATAATCCCATAAAAATTGATGTACCATAGAACAGACAAAACAAAGCAATTCATGTCAATAGTGTCCAGCATTTCTGTAGTATTCATCACTCTGATCATAACTAATGAATTGTGTCGATCTGCTGGCACCATTTTGTCTCCAAAAGTTGAGATGTGATTTAAGATCATCCCCACAACCAATTTCTTTTAAAGACAAAACTTTGCTTGTTCAGCTATGCTATATATTGCAATCCAGGAGAGTTCATCCAAAAAGCAATTGTTGGGATCATTCTTCGGTTCAGAAAATGTCTCACTCCCGACACAATCATCCATCTGTACAAGAGTCAAATATGTTCTAAGATGGGATAGAGTTTCGAAGAGTATCTTTTCCTGTCTTGACAAGGTACAAAACTATCTTTGAAATTTAGTGGGCGAGGACCTTTTCACTGCCCTACCTCATCTTTCTCAGAAAAGAGACATTGCAAATTTGTCTCTGCTCTATTGTTACTTTTATGGTAAGTGTTCGACTGAGCTCCAATCTATGCCAATCCCCTTAAATTTTTTGCAACAAATACTTATCTAGCTACAACAACCATCAACAATTTCCCTCACTCTCTATCTGCACCTAAAATTAAATGAAAATTCCATGAGAAGAGGTTCTTTCCTAGAACTGTCCATCTGTAGAACACAATATCATGCAGCTGCTTCTCAGCTGGTCATTTTCAAGTTTAATGCAATAAATACCTGTTGAGCCATCCTCTTAAATAATCAAGCCCTACCTAAGTTCCAAGATCCCCACCCATAATTCAAGTTTTCTGGCCTATGTGTGAAGAATTATATTGCCTGGAAGGCGTTATTATCAAATGTAACAAAATCCTGATATCTTGACAACATTGCATGGAGGTGTTGGAATCTCTTCACTCTGCACATCACAAGCCCCCACAAGAACAACCCTCTAAGGAAACAAAAAGGTCAAACAAATATCGGATTGTCTAGCCAGAATTATGAATAAGAAATAGAAGTTGGTGATACCCTCCACATGGAGATATACACACCCAGTCAACCCCCTATTTAAAGACAACCTTCATGTTGCAAAACAAAACCACCAAGAAACTTATCGGCACAAATGCGTGAAAAATCACAGAAGTTTTCTGGTGCCAGCAAAGATGACCACAATGATTCATCCTGTGGTCACGTGGGAGAGGAGCATGCATAGGTAAAAGTCATCTGCTCCTGATAACAGTAAGTAACCAGGGAGTGATCTCCCCTGCTAGCTATATATAGAGGAGAGATAGGCGCAACCATTTGCTTTTTGTGTGGATTTAAGCAACACACTGAAAGGTCAGTTTCCCATTTTAGAAAATGTGTCCTTTCAGGTTGTTGCTTAGGTCCATATATATATATATATATATATATATATATATATATATATATATATATATATATAGATATCCATTGTTTGTTGCCTAGATCCATATATATATATATATATATATATATATATATATATATATATATAGTGTTATAATGGAATAATTCCAGGAGGAAATCCGGGTATGAGAGCTCAATGTGGTAAACAGAGCAATAACATAAAAATTTGTTGTCCGAAATCTAAGTTGGGTCTACTTATTCCGAAGTACCTGTTTATCCAAATTACTTATAAATAAATGAGATAGCTTTAAAAATATAATTTTTCTCTGCAGATAATACATTAGTTATTAAACTGATTTAAGTCAAAAAGATCAAATACTACCACTAGACATTATTAGAATTAATATAAATTAACACAAAACTTTAAAATAATAACTATTTTATTTATTTCTTTATGCGTGCATGAAAGTACCTTTGTGTACGGAATGAATAAAAGTATATATTAACCGAAACTATATACGTTCTATGGAATTGAGGGCGAATAATAATGCAATTTTCTGCATCTTAATCAATTAGGAAGTGAAATATTAGTGAGCAAAATTACAACGACCGCTATAATCACCAATAAAATTAATTACATAAAAATATATAAAATATTAACTACATAAGACTCAATTTTTTGAATTCATAGTAATATATTACAAATACAAGATTTAAATGTATTATAAGATAATATTTATTTCTAACTAATTTTAACATGATAACATACAGATAGTTTTAAAACTTTGTATATAAAATTCTTTTTATTTTTTTATTTATCTTTTAATAGACTTACTTTCCATGACTCAATTAACTCTATGAGGCGCGTATAATCTCCATTTTCTTTCCCTTCTCTTTCTCAGAGATTCGAGACTAATGAAACTATATGACAAGCAGCGGATGGTCACTCTCTTCTTTTTTCTTTCTTCTTCTCTTTCCCTTACGCGCAGTTTATTTTATTTCCTTCTCTCTATATCCGTATATTTCTCCCTCTTCTTCCTAGGTTAGTAAATGCGTGTCAAGGCATTTACGTGTAAGAACGTGCATATTTAGGAGCGTGTGTGTGTATGTGTGTGTGTGTGTGTGTGTTGTTACGTCGAGCTACCGGACAGCCGTTTATAAGTGTCATAATGTTCTTGTTGTTGTTTTTTTAAAAAATCCCTCCCACCCTCTCTATAAAATGTATTAAGTGGATTGCTACTACCACCCCCTCTGGTTTTTTGACGGTCGAGGCCTGATTCTTTTTCTTTCTTTATTTCAGTATCAAAAATGTAATTGTCTAGTTTAGATGCTTGAAAATACCATAAGGTTGAAATAAATTATTGCATCGACAATTATGTAATTTCCGTGTTATATTTTATATATATATATACATATATATATATATGTATATATATATATATGTATATGTATATATATATATATATATATATATATATATATGAGAAAAAGTCTTTATTCCTAATTTCCAAATGTTCCATCTTACTGTTTATTTCTTTCAGCATGTTAAAATGTTCAATTCTTGACAGCACCTGTTTTGTAGTGCAGAATCACACACACACACACACACATATATATATATAATATGGCATAATCGTGTTGACATATGGTGAGCTACGATGTTCACTCTTTCGCTGCCGGAAATTCAAGTGCCCCGAGACGTTTTCTGCGCAAGCGGCTAGAGGCGCCCTTTTTCTTTTTACTGAATTGCTCTGGAGGTTCAATGTTTTGATTTTTTTTTTGACCAATCAGAGAGTTTTCCGGGCTGTCGAAAATTATGTGTCTGGGAGCCAGTGAAAATCTTTAAAAACCTCTGTATTTTCCAAAAAAAAGCGCAGTTAACAAAAATTCAGAGATAGTGTTGAAAGATATATATATCACTACTGTCTGCAGCTCAAAACTAACGCGACAACACTGTGAACGTAGCAGGCGAGTCGGCTGATAAAACAATGTGGGCGAACACACAGACACAGTAACTAACTTTTGTATTCCCCCTTCTACTATCGCATGCTCATTTTTAATTAATTTTATGTAAACAATTATTTTAAAACTTCCTTAATCTCAACTAATTCCCCCCTTTTGTTCACTCATAAATGAACTATTATTTTCATTGAAATATTTCCTAAAAAGTAATAAATCTTTTTTTATAAATTGAGAGTTAACTGTATTTGTTTTGTTGATATATTTTCTACGAAAGAACATCGTAAATTCGACTCTCTGTCTTGCTCTCTTTACTTCTTTTCCCCACAATAATAGTAAAATTAATTAATAAATAAAAAACAAATGTAAGAAACATTGGAATAGGCCAAAACTGGCGACCCACCGACGTGATTATTTTGAACACGCAAACATTTCTATAAAAAAAAAAAAAAGGCTATCTTCTGATGCTTCAAGTAACCAATCTTTTGATGTGAATTTCAATGAAACTAAACAAAATGAAAACCCAAGAAATAATTTCATTAGAAATTCACCATGGACCAACAAACAAAAAAAAAAACTGCCTTCTAATACTTCAAATAACCAACTTTTGATGTGAATTTCAACAAAAGTAAATAAAAACTCAAGAAACAATTTCACCAAGGTCGCGAAAAACTATGGAAATTCAACAAAAATAAAAAAATTTTTGTATGAAAACGATAAAACAAATCCTTCTGAATATAAAAATCTACTTTTCAAAAAAAAAAAAAAAAAAAAAAAAAAAAATTTTTTAACATAAAAAAACCTATCTTCATAACAAAATTATAAAAGACAACATACAGCAAAAGTGTGAATAACAAAAGGGAAAACTAAAATGGCAGAAAACGAAGTCGACATGGCAGCAGAACAAGATAAACCAGTGCAGTCAATTGCGATGAAAACTTCGGCATTTATTGATTCAAATGTACTAGCTTGGTTTTCAATAATGGAAGCCCAGTTCAGTATTATGAACATTAAGCAACCAAGACAAAAATTTTATCATATTCTCGCGTCACTACCAACGGATATAGTTGGAAAATTACAAAACAGCATACTGGAATCAAAAGACTTTGATAAGTTAAAAGATGCTGTGATTAATCAGTATGAAAAATCAAAGCCTGAAATGCTGGACAAACTAATGTCATCTTCAATCATGACAGGACGTCCTTCGATTTATTTGAACGAACTCATGTCGTTAGCAGGTAGAATTGGTGTTGGAGAAGACATTGTCCGACATAAGTTCATCCAAGCCCTACCTCATTCGATCAAACCCGTGGTAGCAGCACAAATTGATCTCGATCTGGAAAGACTAGGTAAAATGTCCGATGACCTGCTGTTATATTTTAATAGACAGGAAGCCACGCATATACAACAGATATCATGGAACCAAAACCATCGTAACCAGAGTGATGACGGATCTCAAAGAAAAAGTAATCCGTCACAAAAATCATATAATTGTCCAAATGGAGTTCGTCCTTTTAACAAGGATCAGAGACCCAAAATCTGCCGTTCACATCTATATTTTGCCGAACGTGCAAAATATTGCAAACCATGGTGTAAATAGCCAGACAAACGGAATGTGCAAATGCAACCCAGTTCTCGTCCTGCCTCCCCTGCTTTTAGTAAAACATCGGAAAACTAACCCGGCGAAGCGTGATAGCTTCCACATCTTCGCCGCTTCTTGAAGTAGCCGCACGGTTAGGAGCTATAAAATTGAATTTTGTTGTGGATACGGGAGCTGCAATATCTGTAATCCCAAGAAAATATATAAGCGGTATAGTTATATACCCAACAAACATCTCAATTGTGTCAGCTAACGGTCAGAACATTGAATGTTCCGGTCAAGCAGTATTAAACCTGGCACTTCATAACTTGAGGCGTGATTTCACTTGGACCTTTCTCATTGCAGAAACTACCAGACCTCTCCTAGGTTATGATTTTCTGAATCATTTTGGATTAATAGTTGATTGCACAAATAACAAATTGATTGATCAAACAACCAAAAGATATTCAAACGCACAGCCATCACCAATACTTATGAACATTGCTTTATGCTCGGATAACGTTGCCGACACAACAGTTCACACAATTTCGCAAAAATATCCCAACTTAATTTCTCCACATCGCGATTCCAATGCAACAAAACCTAAAGTGTTTCATAGAATTGAAACTGGCAGTAACCCTCCATCTTTCTCTAAAACGAGGCAGTTATCAGCCCAGAAATACAACATAGCAAAAGAGGAATTCAGGAAACTCCAGAATGCCGGAATTATATCCCCCTCTAAATCAGAGTGGAGTTCGGCCTTGCACATGGTGAATAAATCTGATGGGACTTATAGACCTGTAGGTGACTACAGGTTACTAAACACTATAACAAAACCAGATCGATACCAAGTGCCAAACATAAATTCCTTGTCATCAAAACTGCACGGTAAGAAAGTTTTTTCAAAAATTGATTTATCTTCTGCTTATCACCAAGTACCAGTCCATCCGGATGATGTATGCAAAACAGCCATCACAACACCCTTCGGTTTATATGAGTACAATTACATGCCTTTCGGTTTGCGGAACGCATCTAGTACTTTCCAAAGGATGATGGACAATATTTTCCGCGACATCGATTGTATTTTTATATACATCGATGATATTCTTATTTTCTCAAATAGTGAAGAAGAGCATTCCAAACACCTCGATACTGTTTTACAGAAACTCAGTGAGTACGACCTTAAAATTTCCCTTTCTAAATGTATTTTCAATGTTTTTCAACTTGAATTTTTGGGATTTCACATATCTGTTGATGGTCTTAAGCCAAGTGACAAGAAAATCCGCGAATTAAATGAATTTCCTCAACCAAACGATTCAAAATCACTGCGTCGATTCCTTGGCATGGCAAATTTTTACAGAAAATTAGTTCCAAATTTCAGTGAAATCAGTTTACCACTCACCGAGTGTATTCGGTTGAATCAAAAATCTAAGAAAATAGATTTTACAAAGGAGGAAGTTGAATCCTTTGAAAGGATAAAAACAAGTTTATCAGGTGTAACCGCTCTACCTTATCCCGATTCAAAAGCTACTAATTATCAGCTTGTTACGGACAGTTCCAGTTACGCTGTTGGAGCAGCACTTCATCAAATGATTGACAATCAACCAATTCCTATTGGATTCTTTTCAAAAAAGTTATCACAAACTCAACAAAAATATTCTACCTTTGACAGAGAATTGCTAGCTGCTTATTTAGCAGTCTTGTATTTTAAACATCAGGTGGAAGGCAGAAACTTGTTGTTATTAACAGATCATAAACCGCTCTGCAGCGCCTTTAAAAGCCAAACACCTTTAAAATCCGATAGACAACAGCGTCACCTTTGTTTCTTGAGTGAATATGTGACTGATATTTCACACATAAAAGGTTCACAGAACATTGTAGCTGATTGCTTATCGCGACCAGCGTATGCAATCACAATTGATATTTGTGACTTACAGGAGATGGCCAATCACCAAACCACTGATGAAGAAACAAAAACTCTATGTGATCAACTGAAGCCGTATCAGATTAATGAACATAATACAATCCTATGTGACGTGTCTTTACCTTTTCCACGACCTTTTGTCACACAAAAGCTCCGGAAACCTGTTTTTGACAGTTTACACAACTTGTCACACCCTGGAATTGCTGCTTCAACTAAAATGATAACTTCCAGATATTTTTGGCCCAAAATGGCCAAGTCAATAAAGGAATGGTGCAAGGAATGTCAGCATTGCCAACAAGCAAAGATAAACAAACACACAAAAAGTGACGTGCATCCATTTGAATTGCCATCCAGCAGATTTCAAACTGTACACATTGACATTGTTGGCCCTCTACCACCAGTCAAGAGCAAAACAGACCCGTATTTCTCTCCCTATCGTTATTTATTAACATGCATCGATAGAAATACGAGATGGGTAGAGGCTTGTCCATTGACCGAAATAATTGCAGCGTCAGTATCAACTGCTTTTGTTGATCTGTGGATATCGCGATTTGGTGTGCCCCTCCATGTCGTTACAGACAGAGGTAGCCAATTCGAGTCTGAGCTGTTCTCAGAACTGTCAAAAATTATAGGGTTTCACAGGCTGAGAACGACTTCGTACCATCCCCAAGCAAACGGAATGATCGAGCGAGCACACAGAACATTAAAGACAGCAATTATTGCCAGAAGAGAATCTTGGTTGTCTGCTCTTCCTATAGTTCTTCTAGGTATCAGGATTACACCCAACGATTCCAATTATTCACCATTTACTGCAGTTACGGGTGCTAATGCACAGATACCTAGATTGTTAATCGATGCGTACGAGGATGCAAACATTGATATAACAGATGCTCACATAAAAGCTCTAGCTGAGGAGATGCGGAGATTTGACACAGACGGATTATCCAGTGGACACCTCCATTCTTTACCTACTGTGTACATTCCTAAGGATCTTCAAATTTGTGACAGCGTCTGGTTGAGAACAGACAGAATTCGAAAATCTATGGAAGCTCCATATACAGGTCCATTCCAAGTAGTACATCGTCATGGCAAATATTTTACTATTAAAATGTCTGATGATGTACACAGTAACGTTTCCATAGATAGATTGAAGCCTGCATATTCTTCAACAACGTCAAAAGATTTTGTTCCACCCCTTCCAGTATCTGACACTTTTGTATCTTCCTCTGATACAGAGGTTGAAAAGAAACAAACTAAATCAAAGTCCGGGAGAACCATCAGGTGGAAAAAGGACAACACATATTTTTATTATTAAAAATAAAAATGATGTAAAAATTTTCTAAACAAAAAAAAATTTTTTTTTTTTTTTTCCAACCTACATTTACATGTAAATATACTACCAAACTTTCCTTCACAAAAAAAAACCCCAAAGCTATTTATCATGAACGATGAACCTTTAAACTCCGTTTACTGGGCGGAAAGTTATATGGTGAGCTACGATGTTCACTCTTTCGCTGCCGGAAATTCAAGTGCCCCGAAACGTTTTCTGCGCAAGCGGCTAGAGGCGCCCTTTTTCTTTTTACTTAATTGCTCTGGAGGTTCAATGTTTTGATTTTTTTTTGACCAATCAGAGAGTTTTCCAGGCTGTCGAAAATTATGTGTCTGGGAGCCGGTGAAAATCTTTAAAAACCTCTGTATTTTCCAAAAAAAAGCGCAGTTAACAAAAATTCAGAGATAGTGTTGAAAGATATATATATCACTACTGTCTGCAGCTCAAAACTAACGCGACAACACTGTGAACGTAGCAGGCGAGTCGGCTGATAAAACAATGTGGGCGAACACACAGACACAGTAACTAACTTTTGTATTCCCCCTTCTACTATCGCATGCTCATTTTTAATTAATTTTATGTAAACAATTATTTTAAAACTTCCTTAATCTCAAATAATTCCCCCCTTTTGTTCACTCATAAATGAACTATTATTTTCATTGAAATATTTCCTAAAAAGTAATAAATCTTTTTTTATAAATTGAGAGTTAACTGTATTTGTTTTGTTGATATATTTTCTACGAAAGAACATCGTAAATTCGACTCTCTGTCTTGCTCTCTTTACTTCTTTTCCCCACAATAATAGTAAAATTAATTAATAAATAATAAACAAATGTAAGAAACATTGGAAAAGGCCAAAGACACAGCATCATCAGATCACCAAAGTTAAGCAATGTTGAGCCTGGTTAGTACCAGATGGGCGACCATTTGGGAATTTTAGGCACTGTATGTGCTCTCCGCTTATCCTGGTGTAGTTGGAGATTGCACACCTCCTGCCACAAAAATTTCACGCGCAGGCACCCCTTTGGGGGTATCCATACTGTCAAAGACTGATGGAGCCCATATATATATATATATATATATATATATATATAGTAGAACCCCAGAATATGGTGGCCCTAGGATATTGTTTTTTCAAGTTATGATGTAGAATACAATGTTTTTCTGGCCTCTGGTTACAGTATTTGATCTGACTTTCGGTGTTATTTATAATGTTGTTTGATTATATAAATGTGTATTATATACTGTACTGCATTTTGTTACTAATTTTTAATGCCGTATCCTGGGGTTCTACTGTAGTTTGCTTTGTTGGGTTGCTATTACTTCAATTTCGCTACTTGAAACATTAATTTAAAATAATAAACATTTTATTCATGACTTTTTAAACCCAAAACATCTTTATTTATAAAGAAGATAAACAACATTTCGATAATTTAAATGTAAATTTATTTATCTTTGAAATTTTACTGTAAAAAAGGAAAAAAGAAATCAATTTGCCCTTTCACTTTCTTAAATTGAATAGATCACAATTTGTTGAAAATCAAGTCGGTTCCTTTAAAGAAAAGAACACAGTTGCTAAATATTTGTTGAGGAAATAAAACAGTATTACAAAACAGAACTACTTTTTATAATTAAACTCCAAAACGATCACTGAATTAAAAAACCATAACAAATTATAGTCTATATAATAAAACAGTAGGTGTATGTGTGTGTGTGTGTAAATATTTAACCGATACTCTTAAACTATTTGTCACATAACACTGAAATTAATAGGAAGTAGTAATCATACACCAAGGATATTTGTAATGGGAAAAATCTTGGATGAATAACACGTACAGAAATGTCAGCAAGTTGAAATGCAAACTGCTCATTTCAACTTGCTGACATATTTCTATTATTTTTGCGCATACGCAAATTCATTCATAGCTTAAAGTGGTTTCATTTTAAATATTTCTCATCTATTTGTCGATAGCTCAGTAATGGCCACCGATCATAAAAATGTTGTGGATATTACAAGGTTTCAAGGTAGTTCTATTAAAATAGTCATATTTTAAAAACCAAAACATTTTAAGTCTCCAAAATATAATTTTGTTCAGAAATAAATATCCTTTCACATGAATATTAACAATTAATAACCTACATGATATATTCGAAGAGTTTTTAGATTAGAAATGATTAAAATGTTAACACTATGAAACTGCCATTTTGTGTCAGGTCTTTTTTTTACTTCTGCTGTACTTAGAAGCTTGGTACCAGTCCCCTATGAGGAATTTCATCATTAAATTTGGAAAAAAATCAGAAAGAAACATATCTCAATTATTGTCACTGTATGAAATAAACTGGTCCATTTGTTTTTATTTTTGTTTTTTTTTAAATAAAACTTCAACATGAGATGTTTCGAACATGTTTTTTCTAAATATTTTTCATATCAAGTACTAAGTAAATTAATCTAATATATAAACGGCTATATGTCTGGCTGTCTGCATATTTTCAAACTTCATCTCCTTCGAAAATAAAAGTTGCAGAGTGGTGGTAGGAACCTTAAATGATTGGATTTTTTATGGGCAGTTCTTTTATGGGTCTTTAACCGGTTAAAATTATTTAAAATTTTATTTTTAATTTTTAATCGGTTTATATACGTGTCACGTTGGTACAGTGGTAATGCTACAGTTTTGGTTTCGATTCTAACTGATGGCAACTAAATACTTTTTTTTACTTTTTAAATCATGACTCTATAATATATATGAAATCTGGACAAATTAATATTTAAGTATATTTTATATCGTGTTGTGTATTTTATAGTGTTTTTATATTTTATGTGTTAAAATGATAATCCTATGTTAATTTATTCTTTGGTACCATCCATTTTTAAATAACCTTTACCCCCATAATTTCAAACACTTTTCAGTGAAAGTAAATAGTTTTCACTAATAACGCTAATAATTATAAGCTAGCCAGCAGCAGCTGCTGACTTAATTAGTTGAAATTAATGAGTTTTGTAAATTAAGTTTATTTTGAGGAGGGGAAAAAAAAAACGTTTTTGTTTGAAATTAATATGGTTTGTGATTCTTTTAAAAAAGTTCCTTCAAGAAATATTGGTTTTCAAATATACTTTCCAACTTTAATTGCAGTAATAAATGACTTTATAGCTACTAATTAAAAAAAAGGATTTTAATCTTTTAGGTGATTATGTGTGAATACTCTAAAAAAAAAAACTTGGTGGAAACAAAAAGCAAAAAATGACAACAAAAATAATTTATAGTAGAGTTGGAATGACTTTTGCATATAAATTGAATGTATAATGATCTCCCATTTCCCAACCATAATTGCCTTTTAGAGCAGTTAGTACTCAAAACTCTTTTGATATTTTTTCGATTTGAAAAGTTAATAGCATATATATATATTTATATGCTATCATTAAATTTAGATTCAAGTGACACGCCCACGTCCTAAAAGTGCCTCTCTTGAACCTTAAATTTGAGTGAAATCAAGTCCCTCCTCCAAAAATACCATTTAACTCTACTGCTAACCCTTAGCCTAAATGACACTCAGTTCAAAATAAAAACCCTTCCATAACCTTACCATTAACCCTAAGTCCGAGTGGCAAACCCCCTCTCCATCATGCAAACCATTCTTAAGACCACACATAATTATCTAAAAGACAAAGAAATGACCCTGCACCTCCTAAAAAAACGTACACCATTTTCTATTATAGAAAAATAAATTAACTGCTCTAAAACGCTGGTATGGCCTGGAAATGGTAGATTATTTTACATTAAATTTATGTGAAACTAATCCCCCATTCGAAAACTGTAATTTTTTTTTCTTTCTTACAAGTTTTAAGGGTGTTCATGCGTAATTATCCCAAGCTCTTCCACTACCCTGAAGTCCGAGTGGCAAGCCTTCTCCTCCTACAAAAACTTTATTAAAAACACGCATAATTGTTGAACCCCTCCCCCCCCCAAAAAAAAAACTCGGGGGATTTATTTCCCATAGAAAAAAATGGTTAACTGCCCTAAAATGTTAGAATGGCCTTAAAATACAACATTATTTTACATTAAATTTTTATATTAAATTTATATTTTTGTTGTTTATAGTCTAAAAAAGAAAGAATTACATATTTTGGGGAGGCAAGTGGGGTCAATTTAGTAGAAGGCATTAATCTCTATATTAATAAAGTAGCCGCAGAAATTCCCCTCTAGACAAAAGTATCGTAGGTTTGCAACAACAGATGCCACATACAAATTCAATGCAGCTATGCTAATAGCCACTATCTTATGTATCTTTCGAACACCATTTCAGACAATAATAAAATTCAGTCATGATAATAAAATACTACATTACACCCTACGAGCAATACCATCACAATCGCAACATCGTTAGAGGAAGGAGTCCTTATTTTTCTCTTTAAATATTTAGTCCTACCACTGCTATCAGTAGTCATGGGGAGGATTTCCACACATAACTGGCTCATACATACATAGATCTAACATAATCTTTCCACTTTCCGATTCATCTATAATATAAATCTCACCTGTCTGTTTAAATGTATGTATGTATGTATGTATGTATGTATGCCTGCCTAAAACTTTCTACAGAGGTAACGGGTTTTCAGGAGATTGGTATCTTTTTGAAGTTCAACCCTTCGGATGACAAATATCGAAAAATTGGCCAAAATCATTAATTCCGCCACCCTTAACTGGCCACTTTTCTACAGGGAGGGGTCGCTTTTTTCGTCGATATTTTCAAAGGTCATCCCCTCTTTTCAATTGTCTAGCCTTAATTTAAACCTACATCACTTCCAGTTGGGCGATGGGTGCAACAGCAGACATCAGGATTTTTTTCACATTCTTTGCCTTCTTCGTGGTATAGGTTCGAGCCTACCTGCCTACTACCACTTTTTTTTTGCTCAACACACACCTCCAGACACCCGGGCAACGCCGGGCATCCAGGCTAGTAAATAATAAAGCCTCCTTGCCAAAGTCCATCCATTTTAAAACTCGATTAAAAAAAAAGGTAGAGACGATGACCATTTGCAAATCTGAGATCTAGGAAGTATAAACCATTACAAAATACATCACATTTAGTTTTGTAAAATTTAAAAATTAACATTAAACTTTTGATTTAAGTTTTTGCAAATCCTGTTTTTAAATCTCTTTTATAATCGACCCTATGTAGATAGATTGGCACTTGTGGCAAGTATGAATATATAGAATTAGAATCGGGGGTTCATAGTTTTTTTTTGTTTTCAGTTAGAAAGTTAAGTTGAAAAAATCTGTTATGAGCACAGCTGCAGGTTGTTTTAGAAAAAGTATCACAGGTCACACTAGTGAGGTCAGTCAAACTGCCAAACACTAGTTGACATATGGCGTGATGTTGTTGGATGGTGACATTACAGGATCAGATGTGAGAAAGCAGGATTGGTGGGAGTTGTGACAAAATGGGTTAGTCTGGATCTGGGTGGCAGAAAGAGTGGATCCGAAAGTCAGTCTCTGGATCTCAGAAAAGATGGATTGGACAAAGTTCTTGTGGAGGCAACGTGACGCAGCACATGGCAGCTGAGATAATAGTAATATAAAGACCTCAGCCTCTCTCTAAGGTTGTGAATCGGTGATGCGAATTCAACCGTGGTATAATCAGTGATGCTTAATAAAACTCATTTGTTCAGAAAAACAGACTTGCGTCTGTTATTAGGTGCTGAGAAAGCTTTTGTTTCCGAAGGCGAGGAATAGCGAGGTGTAAGCAACCTAAGGACACGGCAATGAGACACAAGGACAAAGTCAAATGTATGCTCGATTTTATTGTGATGAGCACTACGTTCGGTTCAAAAACTGTACACGTCCTTTCTCATGTTAGAACATTTTTATAAACCCCAGAATTTTTTATTTTTTTTACACAGGCATCACCACATTATCAAGGTCAAGAGGCCACTCAAGGATAAGGGTTAAAGCGTGTACAGTAGAAATTGGAAAATATAGTAATCATTAGTAATGAAAATTCGGTAAATTTGTTAACTTATATGGAACGGCTCATCAAGAACTTTGTTGATGTACTGTAATTATGAACATTGAAGAAAATAAGTAACAAAATAATTTTTATCAAATAAATAAGAAACAACTATAATTCTGTGAACAACTAAAGAACGATAGAAGAAATTATAAACATTTTATTAACGAGTAAAAAAAGTTGTATGAACGATTGGATGTATTACGTAATAGTGGCGAAGTCTTTGATTATATTACGTGTGTGTTTATGTAAAGGTTTAACGAGTTATTAAAACTGAACTGAATGAAATGAAACAAATTAATGTATATGTTATTGATTTTTAGAATTCGATGAATCATGATTCGATCCTAAATCAATCTTTATGATAATTATTCTAAATTATTTTAATTTTATGTTTTTATATTTTATTTTATATTTTTATGTATATAACTTATTTTTATTTAATTTTATTGTATTTATTTACTTCCCCACCAAAGCAAATTAGGCACAAGGACGTTTTTAATGTGGGGTAAAAACCAGCTCCCCTAAAAGTAGGCAAAAAGGGGGCACTCTGGTTACCAAAAATAATAATTGTCCCAGTATAGAGGGTTTCCCCTCCATTGACTGGAACAAATTCTTGTTCAAAAACATTTAATGTTAAAAAAAAGAACCGGCTTTAAAAATGAAAGGGAAGCAACTAATAACAATGAACTAATAACAATATTCAGAATTGTCTCCCTTGTAATGGTTATTTAAACTTGAATTTATAGGATTACTAATAACTTGTTGGTTTGTTTACAATCAGTAATCTTCAAGTAGGAGACCCCCCCCCCTCCCGTATCTTATTTTATTTTTCTGTGTGTGTGAGAGGAGGTGGGAGGTCCTTATCACCGGTCTTGCATCAAGTGTCTAATAATGATAAGATAATTGTTATTCTGAAATATTTCTCTCTTTAATAATTTGGTTGAAAAATAGCTACTCATGTTTTTTTATTAAATTGAAAAAAAAGGAAGCATGTTCATTTTTTTTTTTTTTCAAGAAACTAACACCCTCAGATTCGACGTTTTTAGACAATTACGTGTGAACACCCTAAAAACTTGGAAAAAAATATTTTTAATTTATAGTGGGTGATCATTTTGGCATATAAATTTAACATAAAATTGTCCCACGTTTCTGGGCCATTGTAGTGCTTTAGACCAGTTAGCAAAATAAAAACAAACAAACTTTTGTTTGCTATTAGATATAGATTTAATGTTTAAAAAAAAAAATTTTTAGTGGGTGCGGGTCTACTATTTGATTCGTGTGGGTTTTATGATTTTGCGATTTGAACTTAGTCATAAACAAAGATTCTCCTTTTTGTTCCTCTTTAATTTTGACACCTTAAGGAAGATGATTCAATGAAGTTGTTTTAAATGTTAGAATGAAACTTTCTATTCTACACTCTTAATCCCATGATCACTCTGAATCGAAGTGGTAGTATTTGTCAGGATCTCATCTATGAGTTAACTAGAATATATCTTTTACACATTATGGCGAAAGTAATGAAAAACGTGGCTTGCACAAGCGATGGCACCTCTGTATATCCTGTCGCATAACGAAGCAAGAAAACGAAGAGGAAAGAAAAACTTTCGTCTATAGCCGGTTTATGGCAATAATTTGCATATGAGGACATATGGCAGTAATTTGCATATGAGGATAATAATTGCTGTGAAAAGGATTGCAAGGGGGAATTACAGGGCAGTCTTCTTTTTTGGACAGCTGAGAGAGAGAGAGAGAGAGAGAGAGAGAGAGAGAGAGAGAGAGAGCGATCAATGAAGATACGGTTGAAGTTGAGAGTTGGCAAGGAGGAGTTTGGACGAGTATTTATTATTATTATTATTTTTAACTCTTAGTATCATCAATTTCATTATTTACAAAATATTTGCCGGCAAAACAAGCTAATCTATAAATATTTTAAGATATTAATAAATTGAAGTTTTAAAAGTTTTATCAAAATGACTGAATTTGATATTAAATTTGCAAAATGAGATTGATATGCAACAAAACAACTAAATTCCTCTCCTCTCAGCAACACCATAAACATTATGAAAATAAACTATTAAGAAATAAGTTCATTTTCTGTAATACTGAATTCCTGTAATTATCTTACCTTACGCAAAGAGCAACTAAGTTTATGATGTTATGGCTGTTGAACTAAAATTAAAATAATGGATTCATTTTTCCATGTATCACATTTTTTCCCAGTTTTTTGAGAAAAACAATGAAACAAACATCATTATCCAAACTTTTGACTTTGAGTATATCTTGTGGGTTGAGTTGTATGAATGCAATGTCAATTTGTAGAAAATAATTGATTTACAGATGACAGGTTACTCGTGTCATTCGCTGAAATAATAAAGTTTATTTTAATTAATTCTCATTGTTTGTTTTTACATATTTTAATTTATTTATATATTCATGGGGAAATCTGTTTCTTCAATCATACTTCACTTTTTATTTATATCAATCCTTTAATTTATGAAGCTCAATGTAACTACAGAGCATATAAAATAACAAAAGTCTATATTCCAAATTTCAAGATGTTGAGCATCTCCTGGTAAGATGGTCAATATCTATAAATTTGGAAAATAGACTTTTGTCATTTATTTGTTAATTTAATTATATGTATTCTTTGGAATGTTTTGAGATAAAGATTAATAATTTAAAGTATTTCAATTCGTGTTCTGGTGATGTTTCAAAACTATGCATTACATATGTATTTATATATTAAAGAGTTTAGCTCACAAATATTTGCGATTTTTATCTGAAGATTTTTCCTATAAACATAAAAAAAAAATGGACAACGATGACGCCTTCATCAAAATATTAACAAAACGGAGTTCTTTTACCATTAAAGGCACTGCATGTACATTGGTGATGTTTCAAAATGACTCATTTCATATGTATTTATATATTGAAGAGTTCAGCTCCCAAATATTTGTGACTTTTATATTAAGATTTTACTAAAGCATTAAAAAAAATAAACAATATGACTAAATTGAAGAGGTTAGCTCCCAAACTAGGTTATTTGGAAGCTAAACTCTGCAATATATAAATATATATGAAATACGTTGGTACATTTATTTTGGCCACGACCGCCAGTGCCCACTATCATACACTAAGAACTGTAGTTTTTTTTTTTTTATATAGGTGGGGTGGGAGCATACTTCCACCGTGCAATGCTAGTACACGGGTCCTGCTATGAATGTAAAGTTGAGTTTTTCATCATGCTTTTTTTAATTTAAAACATTATTAAAATGAACTTCATATACTCAGTCTTGGATATGCTGGCTACTAAGTAAATGTTGACTAATTTGCATATTTTTATTTAAAAAAAATGAATTTTATCAGTTATTCATTTTTTATAATTCCTTATTGGATGATTGGATTCATTTAACTATTGTGCTCAGTTTTATTTATGCATATTTTTTACATTGTGCATAATTTCATAGCATTTAGCATTTAGGATAAAAAGAAATTCTGGCAAATGAAAACTCCTCTCTTAATTTTTGGTCTTTAGACTTGAAACTTGATATATAGAGGATTTGGGCCTGTGGAACAATTTTGATTTTGTTTTTAGCCTGTAAAAATAGCTGTAAAGGGTCAATTAAAAAAAATCAGTTCAACTTGGCAGGGCTAAATTGAATAAAGTTGTTATTTCTGTTGTTACTTTTGTGCATGGACAAAATTAAACATTTAAAGCTCAAAATTACTTAATTTTTAAACTTTTCATATCCATCTGTCGGTAGCTCAGATTGTAACGACACTTAAGCAATAAATAATGACTAGCTGAAGAGCTAGATGTTTTGGTTTTGATTCTAGCGAATGGTATTATTTAAATACCATTCGCTAGAATCAAAACCAAAACATCATATTTTTTATATAATTTTTTAAATCATTACTATATATTGGATAATAATCAATAGAAAATTGCCTCTATGATAAGAAATACAAAATCTACATGAATTTAAATATAATATTTATACATATCTTACGGTCGAGTAATATTGGGTGGCATGTTAATAGTATATATATAAGTGGCTATTCTGATGAATTAAGCATTTTTGTATTTGACTAGATGAGTTTTTGTAGACAAATATTTTCAGGATATTTATCACTAATTAATGTTAATATCTTGATTTTTTTAAGCAAAAAAAAAAAAAAAAATGGAAATCGTTGACAAGACTCTTAATCTGCAAAACTAGTCAAACTTTAAATCAGGATCAAAACTGAAACAAATCCATTCAGATTACAAAAGAAAAGAGATATGTATGCCCAGCCAGATTTTAAAATAATTTTGTCAACAATCTCATCTCTACATAATGAAATATTCACCTATCCTTGTTTCCTCTCTCCATTTCCATTTCTCTGAATTTAATACTATGCCTTCCACTCTCTTACCAGATTTTTTAAAACTTTATAAAATTGTATTCTTTTACTAATAAAGGCTCTTTTTCTACCACAGATTAATTCTGTTTCTACAACCAAAATATCTGTTGGTTTTAGTTAACTAACGGGGTCAAATTTCCTGCAACTTTCTTAAACCACCGATATCAATTGATGTCACTATAAATTTTCACTGTATAGTAATGGATACCTCTGTTCAGTCTCCTGTAAAGATAGTTGTGCATGTAATTGTGAGGCAAGAGTTGCACAATCTCCCACCACACCTCTCCTGAATGAGCACTGCTTGAGTTAGTAGCAAGAAGTTCAGGACGGCTGGAAACAATGCCAAGATAATTGGAGAACACATACAGCACCTGGAATTCCCAAATGGTCACCCATTTTAGTACTGATCAGGCTTAGCATTGCTTAACTTCAGTGATCTAATAGGAACCGGTGTGTCAACATGATTATGCTGTATTGTATATAAATGTTTTTTCTTTTTAAAATTTTCTATATGTCATTCATTTTTTCTTTTACTCTTCCTGCTGCAGTCCCACCAAGAAAGAATATATCAGGAATATGTTGCCACCAAAGTGAAAGAAAAAGCATCTCAATTAGAAAAATACTATGAAGAAATTGTTTCAAGAATTCAATCAGAATTGAATTGTATCCTTTTAAATTGTATTTGGTCTAAATTTCATGACAATCTTTTACAACATGATGCCCACAAATCTACCCTCAGATTTCTTTTTAACTTTTTGATAAATTTGTAGATTAAATTAACACCAACCTGCTCACCACCCAAAATGAGCTTCTACTGTTTTTAATCAATTATATGTGAACACTCTGAAAAACGTGACAAACAGAATTTTTTTTAGAATTTAGAATGGGGAATCAGAAATCATTTTATATTAAGTTTATATTTGAAACTGATTCCCTACTCTAAATTCTATTTTTCATTTATTAATTTTTTTTCACCAAATTTTTTTGAGTGTTGACACATAATTGCCTAAAAAAAAGAAGTAGAATCCCATTTTTTTTTTTTTTTGAAAGGATGATTTAACAGAGGGTGTTAATCCGCAATAATACTTTTTTTTTTCTAAAGAAAATCTTGGGATTACTAATGATCAAGCACTACATTTTTAGATTATAATATTCTTTGCTTTTTTAAAAAAAATTTCAGAGGGAGTTCAATTTGTTATATAAATCCAATGTTCAATGATCCCCCCAGGAATTCATCATCCTTTCAAATTTATTTTATTTTTATTTTAATTAATTTTTTTTTTTCTTTATTAAACCATGGCCATAAAACCATTCGCAGTAGACAGAGACTAATAAGCTAATAAGGGAATGCATAAAACTTATGAACATCACAATGCAGAACTCTGAAAATGTGACAGTGATACATGTTCATTCACACGATTCTGAGGCAGCACGTTCAGGACTACAGAACACAACATGAAAGGAGACATCTCTGGGAAACACCAGTATTCAAACATTGTGGTGAGCCAAGAACCATGAAATAATCTGTAGGCAACAGAAGCAACTGTTACATTCTGGTTGGTAGACAGCAGATCTAATCGAAGCAGATCATATACTTCAGAAGAAACAGGATCGTGGTAGGGAATATGTAGTATATATCTGACTAGGGGGGGATACCCGGCATTGCCCGGGTGTTTGTAGGTATGTGTATGTGAGAGGGAGGGTAAGTAATAACCCTGTTAAAAAAATTGGAAAAACCAAAACACAAAAAAAAGCGAAAAAAAAAAATCAGAAAAAAAAGTCCAATGTTGTGTGTGTGAGGGTGGGAGTAAACTAAAGAATAAATGAAAGAAAAAGCCCCGGTGTTTAGAGGTGTAAAAGAAGAAAAAAAAAAGTTTTGGTCGGAAGGTGGGCTTGAACCCGAAACCTCGAGGCTAAAGTGGAAAAAAAAGCTTGACACGTTACGCGTACGCCAAAGAGACAAACAACTAAGTATGGCCAAAATGAAACGTTTAAAAAACCAGCACATTAAACTAATCACCGAATAATCAAAACATAAGAATAAGCGAAGTAAAAAAAAAAAACACAAAAAGAACTAACGTAAGGCAAACGAACGATGTTAAATGTAAAAATCTAAAAGAAAAAAGAAAACAGAAAAACGAACGTTAAAACTTCTGAAAAATACCCCCCCCCCCCAAAAAAAAAATAAAAACATGTGAAAAATGGCTTAAATAAGCCTGTTTCAATATTAAAATTTAAAAAAACCGGTGGGTACCCGGGTGTTTTTGGGTGTGTGTGGTCGGTCGAGGTGGGGGGTGTTAATGAAAACCTAAAAATAAGCCAAGTAAAAAAAAACCCCAGAAAAATGAACATTACGTGAAAAATGGCTTAAATAACCCTGCTTCAATATTAAAATTTTAAAAAATCAAAAAAAAAAAAAAAAAAAAAAACCTCTCACACCACAATTCGAACCCAAAACCTTTAGATAATGACCCAATGCTCTAACCAACTGAGCTAAAACAACGCACATGAAATTGTGTCAGTTCTTCAAATATTTAAAATAAATCAGGTTATGACATCGTCTGATGCATGCGTAGAACCGATCTCGTCATGATAGGACAGTTTTTGCTGACCCCCCCCCTGTAGAAAACTAAAACTGTTGATTTTAGGGTGAAAAAATAAACGTTTTTGGCCAATTTTTTCTATATTTGTCGGGTGAAGGATGGGGCTTTCATATGAGACCAAGTTTGTGAATTTTTGTTCAGTCTGTCAAAAGTTTTTAGCATACACACAAACATACACACATACATACATTTTCGCTTTTATATATATAGATGACATGATGCTGAGGATGCTCAAGAGTATCAGAACCCTTTGCCAACTCCAGCGAACACTATAGACCCATATACCAAGTTAAAATATACTTTAGTACTGTAAAGGAGTACTAAGGTATAATTTAACATGAATTTTGTGTTATTAAAGTAAGTCAGTTTTTAATTTGGTGAAAATCCTGTTCTCCAAAAAGAGGCACTCAGGGTTGGGACAAAAATTAAAATTACCTCAGTCTAGAAGGATCTCTTCTTGTAATTGAGGACAGATCAGATGAAGTGTGGTATCAAAACCGATGCTACACTTTACTCCTCTGATTAATCATTGTAAACTTCACAAGCATATTACTGCTAAATAATATGTCACAATATTTGTATTATTATCACCATTATTGCCTCTATTCAGTCTTGAGAGACAATGGATATCTCTTGTAAGAGCCAGGTGTGCATGTAATTGTAAAACAAGGATTGTGCAATTCCCAATCACACCTCTCCTAAGTCGTCATTGCCTCTATTTCAGTAGCAAGGAGTAATGCAAGACAACTGGAAACAATGTCTAAATAAGCAAAGAGCACATACAGCACCTAATATTCCCAAATGATCACCCATTTTAGTACTGACCAGGCTCAATGTTGCTTAACTTTGGTGATTTAATGGGAACTGGTATGTCAACATGATTGCTGTATATTTTTATATACATGATAATACTTGAAATATTACTAATGCTATATGATGTGATATGATATTTTACATATATACATGATAATACTTGAAATATTACTAATGCTATATGATGTGATATGATATTTTACATATATACATGATAATACTTGAAATATTACTAATGCTATATGATGTGATATGATATTTTACATATATACATGATAATACTTGAAATATTACTAATGCTATATGATGTGATATGATATTTTACATATATACATGATAATACTGAAATATTACTAATGCTATATGATGTGATATGATATTTTACATATATACATGATAATACTTGAAATATTACTAATGCTATATGATGTGATATGATATTTTACATATATACATGATAATACTTGAAGTATTGCTTAACTATAATAATTTAAAAAATAATTCACTCATCTAGTTCTTAATTCACTGACTTTGTAAATCTAATAAGACCTTCAAGGTTATCAATCTTCTTATCATAAAATCCCAAGTACAACCGATTTTCCTTTCATGAACGCAGCTTTGAAATTGCAGCATACAAGTAAGTATTCTTTTTTTATATATGTAATATTCTTTTCAAAGTGAAAGAAATTTATAATTAGCCTAATGGATACTCGCACAGATTATGGAATAAACTTTTTTTATATATGTAATATTCTTTTCAAAGTGAAAGAAATTTATAATTAGCCTAATGGATACTCGCACAGATTATGGAATAAACTATGAAAAAAAAAGTAGGTGAAAGATAATTGATGAGTTGAATGGAAAAGAACAATTTTTAATGAAACATCTAAAGGTATATAACCTCAACCTCAGTCTACATTTGTGTTTAAGAAAATATTGAATTCATTCGAAATCCTATTTATATTGTATTAACTGATTTCTACAACTTCCACTTCTAATACGATGAATAGTTCCTGAGACGTATTATAAAAACTAATCAAGAATTCATCTTTTGCTTTTGTATTAATGTTGAATAAAACTTTTCTAAAGTTTTAGTGAGACTTTCATTACAAGGTATTCAACATTAATTATTATACGATACCTCAAGCTTGACTGTCTGGAAGTTGATACGTTGAACCATGGTTCCAATGACAAATGGCAACATTGGAGGGATATGTTCGACTGATTTCTTTCAAATTGCAGTCATGTTCTACTTTGGCATTGACAGACTTACAGAAATTAATCCTTGTATTAAACCATATTTTCAATCCTATTTATAGGTATTTGTCCGGGTGTTAAAATTACGATACTGTTATAAACACACTAGATGGAATGTTTATTAAGAAGAAAACTTCCATTTTTGCAAGATACTTACTTGCTACCTGGTATCAATAGCCTGAAGAAAATTTAGAGCTGTATTTTCAAAACCTGAAAATACTAAGTCATGACTACAATTTTAATGTCTTGACAGCAAGCCAAGCCAGAGATATCTCAATAAGAGATGCCTTCATCAGTGGAGTGTGATCTAATCAAATTAATCAAACAAAAAATGCTTGAGAACAAAAACTTGGACCTGTCTAATGCTTACGAACTAGCTTTTATGTTGGATATGGTCCAGAAAACAATCTAACTTCTATTTACAACTTGATTTTCAAGGGCTACTATTCCTGCACCTTCTCAGATCTCAAAAATCTATCTCAAATTCCCGAGATTGTGACACTCCCCTCTGGGATAACGATTCTTCAAAAATTAAGGAACAACCCATTACTATCACTTTAGCTGAGATTGAATGCTACTTTAGCAATTTTCGTAAACATGCTTGTTCGTCCTACCCAGCTGGAAACAAAAAAATGTCTTGAATGTTGCAAGCAGACACATGTTTTTCAAGGTTAATTGGTTGGCTCCTTTTCAGAAAAAAATGTTTAGCTGCCACCCTATCTCCATTTACTGTATCAACTATCTATCTTAAATCTTTTTTTCTAAAACAATTGTGATAGCCAAGGTGTGGACACTCTAAATTTGCATATTCTTATTAATATTGGAAGTTAAATGAAAAGGTTAATGCAAATATCGTGGACACCAACAAATGA
This sequence comes from Euprymna scolopes, assembly GCF_053919585.1. Taxonomy (NCBI): domain Eukaryota; kingdom Metazoa; phylum Mollusca; class Cephalopoda; order Sepiida; family Sepiolidae; genus Euprymna; species Euprymna scolopes. The sequence goes on from NC_136511.1 coordinate 65,147,676, forward strand.
AAAATCTTTTTCCTATTCTAGTCAAATTTTCCTGTTCTAGTCTACTGTGTAATTGGATACTGCATGGCTGACTTTGAGTTGAAAAAAAATTTCTATTCTAAATCAAATTGCTCGTAATGAGAAGTGTGTGTGTGAAGTAATTTTAATATATAATTTCTTTGATCAACATTCTCACTTTATGATTCTGTTTTGCAATACCAAACCAGCCCTGCAAATATATGAACTAATAACTGCAAAAGTCCGGTATCCATTTCTCTTCTCAAATCTAAACACTGACTGTAAACCAATAGCAGTAAAATGTAGATGCTATTTGTCCAAAGACAAGGAATTTATTGCAATAAAAGTATAGAGATTCTTAAAGAGATTATAGAACCCAGCAAATCGCAATGGAGAGCCCAGATCCTAATAACAACTAATAAAAATCATACAAAAAGAATGGATGCTGACTTATCCCAAACTATCAACAAATACACACAGCTTGATGAATATCACTTCTCCTGTATTGACGAAATGGCTTTTGATATCACTAAGTATCGTATTTTCAGCATGTTGGATTTTAGCAGTACTTACTATGAGATACCCATGAAGCAGGATGAATAACCTTACATGGCATTCAAAGCTTGCGGTCATCCATACCAATTCTGTAGGATTCCTTTTTGGGGTTACAAATGGGGTTGCAAGGTTTCAGAGAGTAATAGATGAAATCATTTCTAACAAGAAATTTATGGGTACTGTGGCATATATGGACAATGTCGATATTTGCAACTGTAGCGAGGAAGATCAAAAAGTAAGTTTTTACGGAAAACTGGGAGAAAGTACATCTTGAAGATTGCAAATACAGGGGAATACTTATCTCCCTTTTTGCTACTTTAATGGCTGACATACTGTTTTTAGACCATAGCGCAAGACTATTTTTTACTAAAAATACAATAGCAGTACTTGATGAATTTTCATAATTTTTGGATATGTTACTAATTCAAATTACTATTCAAAATTTTATCTATGCATGAATATATATGGTTATTAAAATTTGTATGCACTCTAATTGCAATCAGATTTTGTTGTGTAAATATTTGACATTTTCTTTATGCAGACAGCAAAAAAGAAATGGAAACATCAAAGAAAAAGTATGGTGAACTTACTGATAAATTGATGGAAAAGACGAGACAATGTCAAAAATTACAGGTTGGCTTTATTTTTTACTAGCAAGCATTGCCCTGTTCTTAAATATGCTTAAATATGATATTTTAATTTATGCAGATTTCATATTAATTATTAGAGAGTCAGTTCTCTATTGATTATTAGAAATTATATTGAATTGAATATATAGTAGTGATCTCAAAAGTGAAAAAAGAAAATGACTTTGATGCCATCAGCTAGAATCAAAACTAAAACCCAAACATATCGCGTTACAATCTTAGTCGTTACCATTTGAGCTATCGTCAATTAGATAAGAAATAGCTAAAAATGAACTAGCATTAACATGTAAATGAAAATATCTAGAAAAAAAACCTTAAATATTTTTTTTTTTTTACATGGAGGTCACCACTTATCAAGGCCCAGAAGCCACTCGGGGATAAGGGTTATTGTGTGTACAGTAATCAATGGGATAGTATCGTAGTAATAGTTAGTATTGGAGATTTGATAAAGTGTCATTACTTAAGGGGGCGGTTCATCAGGAATTTGTTTGTTGGACTTGAAGACATCCAAGTTGAAGTTGGGAGGGAAACAGGCAAGCGCCAGAGAGTTCCACAGGCGTGCAGTTCTAAGAAAGAAGCTTTGTTCATGGAATCTACGTTTTGATTTAGGCACGGATAAAGAGTGGGAAAAATTATTGACAGTGGTTTCAGCTAGTTGGGTGTTTTTCGTGAAAGATTGGTGAGGGGGGGACCAGAGAATGGAGCTCAGACGAGCATTTGCCATGGAAATAACGATAAAACAAAGACAGGCTCGCAACGTCTCTTCTGTGGGAGAGAGGTTGCAGGGAAGAGAAAAGGGCATCCCTCATCAAGCCACAAAGTCTATTTTGTACTCTGTCAAGGCAGGATAGGCTGTTTTTAGCAGCTCCTGCCCAGATCTAGCAGCAGTACTCCATCCTTGGTTGTACTTGGCTTTTATATAGATAGAGAATTGCATCATTAGTGAAATATCTTCTGGAGTGGTAGAAGGATCCCACCATTTTCCCAGCGACCTTGGCCACAGACTTGATGTACGTGTTCCATTTCAGATCAGGAGTAAAGGTCAAACCCAGAAGCTTATCAAAACATGGGGCCTCCCCTAGATGAGAGCCAGATGGGGATCAGAGCGTTTATTATGTAATGATAGGAGCTTGGTCTTAGATGCATTAATGGTAACCAGCCACCTCTTCCACCACTGTACCACGCGCTCAAGATCTGAGGAGAGAGAGTCAGAGAGAACATTGTCATTTACGGGCTTTGATGTGTTGCCATAGATAGTCGTGTCATCAGCATAGATGTCAACGAATGAGTTTAGTATGTGTTTTGGGAGATCATTGATGTAGATCAAGAAGAGAGTTGGGCCCAGGATGGACCCCTGAGGGACTCCAGCATTAATACTGTGGGCCTCTGATTTCTGCCCATCAACCACTACTCTTATGAGCTTATCAGAGAGAAATGATTTGATTGAGAAAACATTTCCAGTTATACTGTAGCTGGAAATCTTGTGAAGTAGGCCTTTATGCCATACCTTATCGAAGGCCTTTGATATGTCAAGAGCAATTGCCCTAGAAATGAAGCCTTTGTCGAGAGATTCGCTAATCCTATGAGATATAACCGTTAACACGTCTGCTGTAGATCTAATAGAACGGAAACCATATTGCATGTCACTAAGAAGATTATTTCTGCTGAGGTGGTTGACTACTTCTCTATTTAATATGAATTCCAGCAACTTACTCATAACACACAGGAGACTTATTGGTCTGTACTGAGAGGAAGATGACTTATCACCTGAATTCTTAAATACAGGGCATACTGATGAGGTTTTCCAGGGTGTTGGAAAGCACTTTTCCTTAAGGCAACGCTTAAACAGTTTTGTAAGTATGGGAGCAAGTTCTGGTTGTAGTTTTTTTGACACTATAATTAAATATTTACTGTTAACATTCAAATCTTCTTGTAAAAACAAAGATATGACCTAAAAGTTTAATCTGGTTTCTAGCCATACCCAATATCTATACACAGGGTTAATATTCAGTGTTAAAGGAGATCTGAGAAATATAAAGTTCTGATCAGTAAAGTCAGAGAGGGGGTGATGGTGGTGAAATAATAAAACAATCAGTGAGAAACAAAGCAAAGAGGTGCCTATGTGTAAGGCTCATCGTCTTGACCACTTGGAAAAAGGGAATAAGCAGTGTAAAGTTCTAGGAATTTATATATAAACCTACAAACCAGCTAATGATAATAGAATTTATATTTTAAATATTCTTCAGCATTTGTGGACATCAGTTCATTGAAAAGAAGACCTAACTAATCCCCTCTCTCTTTTGATTTGAAGTGAATGGTGCAATCATCATAATATTTTAAGGGTTGAAAATCATAATCAAAACTTCTCTACTGAATTATACAAATAATTTTTCATTAAAAGTTATTAATAAGAGTCAGAGTTCATTTGTTTTAATATTAGAAAGTTCAATGAGAAAGGTTAGAAATATTTTAATGAATAAAGTTTATAGATTGGTCTTAGATGAGCAGGTGATAATGAAAGAGTTAATGAGTTGTGTGTTAACGTTTGTTAATGTTTGCATGCGTATGCTCATGACAGTGTGTGAGTTGACATAGCAGCAACCTCAAGGTCTAACAAATGGAGTGAGGAATGTGAGCCGAAGCAACACAGCTTTAAGATCTGCCATGGGTTTCAGCTCAACTGGTCGTTTTAAGAAAATCTGGCCTTACATGGGGTTGATATGGCTCCCAAAAGATCATTTCAAACATATTCAGACACTCCTTTGATTAGTCCAAAATATGGTTGTTACAATATTTTGGAGTTATAATGGAGTATGATCCCACACAGTCAGGCGATTCTATTTATAAACGATGCTGCTAGGAACTGACAAATTGAATTAATTCACGTTCTGCTACCAACCAATCAGAAACCAAAATTGCTCCATAAATATTAAACCTTTTCTGTAGCAATTTCGCATGTTTTTTTCCATCTTGACACGGTAAGAATCTTTTGCTCTGTGGAACTGTCTACTGCAAGCCAGTTACCTCTCAAGACTTGTGTGGAACAACGAACCATCGGAAACTGTTCTGAAACTAAACATGGCTTACACTTCTAGAATGGTTATTTGTTTCTTTTTAATTCAGGTGGGTGTATGGGTAGACAGACTTGCATAGAAAAATATTCAAACATTTTCATTTTGTACGCCAAAGTGTAAACTTCGGTTGCCACAACTTCACCTACTGAGTCATGACTGACTGAATGAGAGCATGTTACTCTCATGGATTAAATAAATGTTTCCGTTCAAAATTTCATTCAGGTTCCTGAGTTTGAAGAGATACACCTACAGAAGATCGGAGATGACATCTGCCAAAACATGGGTAAAACTCAGGATAAGAACATTAGTTAAAATCATCCAAACAATATGAATTATCAATCCTCATCCCCGAAATCCAGAAACATAATATAGATTGAACTATTAAGGTCTATCTGAGGTATTGTTTTTTTCAATCCTGGCAGGTCCATCTTACCAGGCTTTGTCTTTTCTCTGAGAAGGATTTTTTGCTAATTGTCTCAGGAGCACCTTCTGTGGCATGCAGACTGGCTGCTCAGGTATTTTTTATCAACCAGATTGTTCTTCACCTAGTGTCCTGGCTTTTCAAACCCCCCACATCTGTGTCTAACCTCCTGTAAATGAGATAAATAATATGCTGTAATTACACAGATAGTGACATAAGTATTATTATATGTATATACTTGGACAATTTGTTGGTGGTAGTTAAACACATGCTATCATTGTTTCCTGTTGTGTTGCATGTGGATGGTTCAGGAAGCTGCTGTTAATCCTTACATCTAGGTACATTTCCTTTAACTGAAAAAAAATGAACAGAGAACGAAATTACAGAGCAAAATGGTAAGATAGAAATCTGTGATGCAAGGCACATTTAGTTAACTTCTCAAACTGTCAAAGCAGATCTACATTTTTCAAGGGCAATAACTCTCCTTTGTCTAGTCCAAGAGAAATAACTTTATTATTTTTAAGTTGTACCTTATAGAACCCAAAACATTTCTGATCTGAAACAGCTCCGTCATAATGATTGTGCCATGATTAGGTAGATGTAAGGTTGCAAATTGAAAGAAAACATCCCATCAATTGTGCTTTATCAGAAAATTAGTATTGGTGATATTACAGATGTTTTATGCACTCGGCAGCCCAGGTGGTTTGGTCATGTACAGCATGCCACTTCTTCAGTTGACTCCATGGCGTGTTTGGATATTCTACTGTTAAACAGTGTGGTAGACTAAGGAAGATGTTGTTCGAAATATGTAAGAAGCAATATAATTGTATACAACCTGACTGATAACAACCCTTTGGACTGGACTGCAGGTTTGATTCTCTTGAGCAGAGAACCATTCTTGTAATAGAAAAATAATCCCAAAAAGAGATGGCATAAAAAATAAGTCTATCGTAGAGAAAAGAAAATTATCAAATTGTGTCCATTAAATGTACACAAATTTACAAAATCAGCCAAAAAATTAACAAAATCAGTCCAGTCAGAGGAGCTTTGAATTGTAAAGAATTTCAGGTAAAGAATGGTAGTATTAATTCAGTCTGAACCAACAGTTGTCCTCATCTTGTATCAAGACGAAAAGCTATGACTGAAAAATTAATAGATTCAATACATTTTATACATTGATTCTGATGATTGGTTTGTTCTTATCACCCCTGGCTATAAATATAATCATCCAAATCTTTATGATCATGCCCAATATAATTATGCTAAGAATATTGCAAAAAATTCATTGTGTGAGGTTGCCCAACCCAGAATTCAAGACACTCTTAGCATAATAAAAATATATCAAAACTGAATGATGAAAAAGATTAATCCTAGTACAAGGTGGAACAATAAAAGTGTCATCCTAAAAAAATCAATACTACAGCTTTATTTTAAAACTTTTATTGAAAAAATCAATCCAGGTAACTTGATTATGTAGTAGAGCTGACATCTATTCAATATAGCTGCCTTCAGCCTCAATCACCGCCTTGATACGGGCCCAGAACTGGGAATATGCCTTTTCCACAAGCACTGGCAGGAGTTCGATGAATACTTGATGGATAGTGGCGATCAGACTGGCTTTGGTGTTGTGGGAGGTCATGTTGGTGATGTTCTCAACGTATGACCAAACAAAGTAGTAAAGCAAGTTTAGGTCGGGGGAGGAGGGCAGGGGCAGTGAGAAGAGAGTACAAAGTTGTAGCACTCCTTTGAAGACAAGTTTGCGTCTCTTTGGACTTGTGGGCTGTCACTGAGTCCTGCTGCCACACCTAGGATCTACTGGTGGCCACATAATTGCACCAAGGGATCACTGCACTCGTCAGTACATCCAGATACACTTCGGTGTTGACTTTCAAGCTGACTTTGAAGATGTGAGGTGGCATGATGTAGCCCTCACTTAAAACCACATTAAAGACCATAACTGTGGCCGAAAACTTTGTTTTCATCATCCTGGGCACATCCCTGATATTCCTGGCAATCCAGCAATGTATTTTGAGGGTGTTGGCAATGGTCCTGTTGTCATAACTTGGATTAAGAGCATGAATTGTACAGTGGCACATCTCCAATCTCACTCATTGAACATTGTGTTACTTTCAGACATGATAGGAGGCTTCTATCGCTTTTGGGATTTGTACACAACTAATCAACTAGTAGATGGTCTGCAGCAAAAAGACTGGTTTTCATCAAATGGAAATGGAATCATGTTGTCTTTTCTAGGGCGACAATTTTATTGTTCTACCCTGTATAATCCTCTGGTAATGAGTACTTATCTATAATAAATAGATTTTATTTTGTAATTTTAATTTCATCATTGATTTGTTTTTCAGAGTATGTATGATGCATTGCGAAGGAAATTGATTACGCCAATCAATTATGAAAAAGATGCTTATGAAAAATTTGATAACAACAACCATGGCATTAGAAGAGAGCAGTTTAATCTTCCCCTTTCAAGTGCAGACTGTAAGTTAAGTTTTGTTCATAATGTGCACGTACAAGATTTACTACTCTGTACAAATAATATCCTTACACACAATTTAGAAGTTACTATTCTAATGTTCTTTTAATGTGAAATGATAATGTGTATGTGTCAAGCAGAATGTACAGTGATGATCATATTTATTGGCACGGTAAAATAAAAGTTAAATTTTGTCTAATAAATTCTAAAAAAGAGATTAAATTAAAGAAAATAACAAAGTATATTATGTATTTTTAACTGGCCTTTCCGATGCAGCAATCGGATTTTAGAAAAAATAAATAACAAAGGAACAACAAACATAATTGCAAAAAACCCTTGTTCAAAATTATTGGCACGGCTTTGTTTTTCTTTTAGTATCAGTATAATATCAATCAATTTCCGGTTTACGTGCTTTCTGAACTTTTTTATAACCATATTATGCTTGTTTAATGCTAATTCAGTGAATAATTTTTTTCAGATAATTTTTAGATAGCAATTTATTTAAACTATTATAAGTGACTAAATTATAATTTTCAATCGCCATGGTTAAAACTAAGGAACACAGCGAAGACGTCAGGAAGCTTGTTGTAGCATGCCATACCAATGGGGAGGGCTATGATAAGATTTCAAAGAAGCTAAACCTTCCCAAATCCACTGTTAGAGCCATAATAAACAAGTTCAAATCGCAAGGCCATGTTATGAGTTTAGAGGGTAGAGGGAGAAAAAGGATTCTTTCCCCAAGAGATGAACGGAAAATTGTTCGACAAGTAAAACAAAACCCAAGGATCTCTGTTGGGGAGATTGTTGATGAACAGAGCACCTCTGGAGTGAATGTATCTCGACATACAGTTGGTAGAGTTTTGAAGAGAGCTGGTTTAAAAGCATGTCGTCCGAGAAAGACTCCCTTATTGAAGCCTATGCACCTGAAAGCAAGGCTAGCCTTTGCAAAACGTCATATTGATAAAGATGTTGCATTCTGGAAACGTGTTCTATGGACTGACGAAACGAAAATAGAGTTATTTGGCCATAATAAAGTGTCTTATATTTACAGAAAATCTGGCGAAGCTTTCCTGCCTAAGAACACCATACCCACAGTGAAGCACGGTGGAGGCAGTTTGATGTTTTGGGGATCCTTTGCTGCCTCTGGACCAGGGCGACTTGTTAAGGTCACAGGTAGCATAAAAAAGGAAGATTATGTTAAAATATTGGATGAAAACCTGAAAGACTCTGCTAAAGAGCTCTCACTTGGTCGTCGTTGGTGGTTCATGCAAGATAATGACCCAAAGCATTCGGCTAAACTGACTAAGAAATGGCTTGAGGACAATCATATTAATGTTTTGGAGTGGCCATCACAAAGCCCAGACCTTAATCCAATTGAAAATTTATGGAGAACATTAAAATTGAGGGTAATGCAAAGGAAGCCTAAGAATCTTATTCAATTGGAGGATTATTGTCAGGAAGAGTGGGCTAAAATTACTACTGAAGAGTGCAACAACTTGGTTGTAAACTATGAAAAGCGACTGAGGAAGGTAATCAAGGCCAAAGGCTATACAATTGATTATTAAATAAATCGTGCCAATAATTTTGAACAAGGGTTTTTTGCAATTATGTTTGTTGTTCCTTTGTTATTTATTTTTTCTAAAATCCGATTGCTGCATCGGAAAGGCCAGTTAAAAATACATAATATACTTTGTTATTTTCTTTAATTTAATCTCTTTTTTAGAATTTATTAGACAAAATTTAACTTTTATTTTACCGTGCCAATAAATATGATCATCACTGTATATACACAGTGTATGTGTGAAGCAGAATGTATATACACAGTGCTCTAAGAGCACCCTTTTTCTGCTGCCACTCTATAAAAACCAAATAATATTATCAAATTTGTTTGTGGTGCAATTCATCCAAGTTTCGGAGCCTATAAATGTTTGTATTTCTTTTTTTTTTTTTCACAAGAAGTTTTTCACATGTGTCATTACCAGTGTATGTTCACTGGTAAAAAGCAAGTCTGAGTGATAACTAGGGCTATGACAAGAAAATATTCTTTTTATTATTTTGACTCTCGAGTATATATCAGTTAATATGTTTTTAGATAGAGTGACGTGATTCCCGATCAATTAACTGTATCTGTGTCGGATATATATTCGAGAGTCAAAATAATGATAAGAATATTCTCTTGTCATAGCCCTAGTGATAACAAATCTTTCCAGCACTCTACTTTGTTTGATCACTATTGCGATTGACTTTATATTCTTGCACGAGCGACTTTATTGGTTCCTATTGATTTTCATTGACAGTAAAGCCTACTGTTCAGGATTCTAATACTGTCTTCCATTTGAGGTCTGGATGATTCTATCTATCCTTTTTTGCTCTATTCTCTCAAACCCATCGTGACCATTTTCTATAGTAGCAACCAATATTGGTAATTAAAAAAAAAAAAATAAGTGCGAAGGAAATTTTGGATGATGGGACTGTTTTTTTTTTGATAGAAATCTCTCTAAGCAAGGCATGAATTCACTTGACACTAAGAGCTAACGAGAACAAAAGCTGATTATCGCAAAGACAGAAGATGCCTGTTGACATTATTATTGATAAACTAAGGCTATAGGTAGGAGCAAAATAGTCAATTGGAAGAGAGTTTCACAAACCTGCTGTTCTTGGGAAGAAGTTACTGGAATTTGAGTGACAAAAGTTCAATACTATCCATACTTTTCCAGCTGAGGTCTAATTGGTGGCATCCCTTCTCATTTGGTTTTTCCATCTTCTCGGACTCTTCATGATCATTTTCTGGAGTAGCGACCAATAATGGGTCACTATGTTATTTAAAAAACGTTTGATTGCAAAAGCAGTATTGGTTGATAGAACTATGATTTAAAAAAAATATTTTTAATGAGACAAGGCATGAAGCTAATCAATGTAAGAAGTTAACAAGAACGAAAGATGATTATCTCAAAGATTGGAGATGTCTATTGACATCTTGAAAAAAAAAAAAAAAACAAGGCTATAAAACAGCCGGCAGGAAGAGAATTGCACAAGCCAGCAGTTCTTGAAAAAAGTTACTGGAATATGAAACTGTATTACAATGAGGTATCAAAACAGCAAATTGATGGAGACCACTAGACCAACGAGCTTGAACAAAGGAAGCAAGGAATAGATCAAACAATTCTGAAGAACACATACCATAATAGTATTTATAAAAAAACTGAGATTAGCAACATTATTTTCATGAAAGAGAGAGACAAAGATTGCAGAGAAGGAGAAAGGGTGAGGCCTGTTAAATAAAAGGTACGGATTATTGCTAGTCGTAGTATTTTCATTGTTACTCTCCTGTGATATATACAGCTTTCCAAGGATTTTTCATGTTATATTCAATACAATTCTTACCAATACTATTATTGTTTTTAGTATTAACAGTATTAATAACAATAGTATTATGAACATTTTATATTTATCATCTCAACAATGTTTCGCTTCAAATTTGGTGATGATTAGTTTTGGAGCCTATAAATGATAAAAAGACTAATAATACCTAATTATTTATTTTTTGTAGCCATCCTACGGAAACCACACACTTCACCAGATCCGATCAATACTAATTTTTCAGAAAGTAAGGAATGTTATTTGTCCATTTCCTTATCATTCAAGCACATTTAATCTTGTGAATTTTTAAAAGACATTTTAAATTGTTCCAAGTGATGCTTTGCTTATTTTTAAATAGTTATTTGATGTGTATGCCATAAAATTTTGCAGATTTGGAAATTTTGTGGAGAGAAATATTTCTGTTTTTCTGTTTTAGTTTTTAATAGTGTCATGGCTGATAAGTCTCAGACACAAACTAATAGATATATTTTCCAGATTCAACATCTTTTGCTCAGAGTATGATGATCAGCTAGGTCCCTATAAACATATTTCTACACAGTAGAATGGGATAACACCGTGAAGATAATTATTTGAAAAAAGACAATGAACACGCAGCTTTGATAAGGAATAATTTAATACAGCAAAATCGGCAAGTAGATTAAGAAAAAGAAGGAAAACAAACTTTTTCATAAGTATAAACGATACACTTTTGATCAAAAATTTAAGACCACTTTGAAAAGAAACCTTTTTTTTTAGGATAGATTTTAAACTCCTCCCACTTAAGGTTACCAATATCACAACCTAAAAGGTTATGGAAAAAAAAAAACTACATTCCAAACGTTTAATTCAGAAATTTACATTTTTATAAAATGAGGCACTTAACATTTGATCAAAATTATAACAACAGAGGTATAAATTCTACAAAATTGTACAAAAAGTGTATGAAAACATTCAGCAACCAAATTTAATGAGTTCTACCTCCACTGGTTTTGATGACTCTAAAAATTTTTTGGGGGCAACCTAGAAATAAGCATTTTCATTAAGGTGCAGGGAGTGGAGGGGTGCTCCAGCTTCTGAAAATGGCTTCACAAAGTTCGTTTTTTTTTGTCGAATATAGTTTGCCATTTCGATAAACATTGTTTGTTATCCATCTTCAAGATGGATCCCATTTTCTTGCAGAAAGGTCAAGGTCCACTGTGAAGTGTACAGTACAGCATTATTTCGTTGGAATAACTATGGATCCTCACACAAATGATAGCTCTCCATCCTCAACGATGCTTTTTATAGCATGTTAACATAACCAGCCACTGTCTGACGACCCTGCACCACCTGGAGCTCCATCATCCTTCTGTAAGAAAAGGCACCCCATACCATTAGGGACCCTCCACCACTATGATGTGTGGAGAAAATTTCAAGAGGCATGTTTTCATTATGCCAATATCATTGGAAGCCATCAAGATCATCTAGATTAAATTTTTTCTCATTAAAAACAGGGCTGCCTTCTACTTCTCAACGTCTATGTTTGGAATTCATGACCAAACCTTGTGGTCCACCTTGTGATGTTGAAGCAGGCGAGGAATTTGTTTACGCTTTTTATTTACCATGTCTTTTTGTCGTAAATGTCGTCTGATAGTTACTGGATTGCAATCAGCATATGTAACTGCCTTAGTTTGACTAGAAGTTCTCTGTCTTTCACAACAACTTGTCTTATTCTCCTACTCAATATATTTTTTTTTTGGGGGGGGGGCTACCAGTGCATTTTGCGTTTCCATAATTCTCACTGTTCTTTAGAAAGTTGCAAATCACAGTTTTACTGCAATTTACCTTAGCTGCGATTGCCCGCTGTGACAAACATTGCTTATGGAAATCTAGAAGTCAAGCATGCTCAACTTTGGTAAGTTTGCTTGGTGACACTTTTACACAGTGATTGCTGATCTGTAACTGAACGAAAAAACAATTTATATCCCTGGGCTTATAATTTTTATCAAGTAAGTGTAAAATGCCTCATTTTATAAAAATGTAAATTTCTGAATTAAATGTTTCGAATGTAACTTTTTTTTTTTTCCCACATAAACTTTAAGGTTGTAGTATTGGTAACCTTAAGTCAGAGGAGTTTAAAATCTACCCTTAAAAAAAGGTTTCTTTTTAAAGATTTTCAAGTGGTTGTTAATATTTTATGTAAACCAAGTATTGTTTAATATGTGTTCATGATTCAAAGTTATTCAGCTGATTTGAGTGGTAATACCATATTCTCTTGAAATTATGTCCTACATTCAATGATCTGTTGATGCATCAGGTTGTTGATAAATTCTTTTGAATTCACAAAAGTTCATATTGCGATATATCCATATTGATATTCATAAAATTGTATTGTGATAGGGTAGTAGTTATCTGGTTTCTTTTTATGCACCATTTATTTACTTATTTATTTACTTATTTATTTACTAGGGTGTCAATTGAGGATAAAAGTTAAATGAATGTCAAGTGGACGGTGAAACACCACCGTGATGGTTGGTAATGATGGTTGTGATTGAGAAGAATTTGATTATATAAGAAGTAGGCTCAACAAGAATTTGTTTACATTAGTCCTGAAAATGACCATATTGTAGTCAACTTGGAAATGGCCTTGCAGTATTATTTACAGATGGACAGTTCTAGGAAAGAAATTTTGCTTGTGGAAGTTTTGTTGTGTGTAGGAGAGAGAGATAGAGAGAGATTTGTTGTAAATGTTTTACAAGATGGGGGACCATCCAGAGCCTCACTACAAGGGTTCCCCAATTGCTTTTTTTTTTCAACTGTGTGATTTTTTTTTTTTTTTTTGGCTGCATGTGGCTGGGTTTGGTTTTGCCAAATTCTAAGACTAGCTGTTTCTGTTAACTTTTTTTTTTTTTTTTTTTTGAAAGCTACTGTTGTTGCTGCTGTAGATTTACCCTTTAGGATCGGCTGTTGTTGCTGCTTCCATAAACTGCTTATAGTTTTAGAAGAAGAAAAGAAAAAGATGGAGAAAAACAAATCGCTATGAATGGTTTTGCATATTATCTCATGGTTTATTTTTCGCTACTATTGCATCTCCATAGGCAAAAAGACAAATATTTTTTAACTAAAAAATAAAATAAGGCATTCATATACTAGAGAGTACATCGGCTGTCAGATTCTCTTGAGTTTCCCCTTATAGAAATAAGGTTCAATAGGCCTTAGGCACCAAAATCAGTTCCTTCTCTGTCAAGGATTTTGCTTGATTTCCTTTTTTTGCTGTCATTATTTTTTTGTGAATATAATATTCTGTCAGATATTTACCTTACCTTATATGTTTCTCAGTTTAGAATATTTCCACTTGATTTAGATCTTTTGTTATTTAGTGACATTTTCCCTTGTCATTTGATCACTCAACACTTTTGTGTTTTTCATTCTCTTTACCTTGACCACTGTTCAGTTTATTTTGCTGTCAACACACCTAATTTGTACTCTACTTTTCTGATCTGTACTTGGACACACGTTACTACTCTCACTGCACTATTAGTTTCACCACTTCTGTTAAAATTCATACTTGGCATTGGTAATATCGCTTGCTTCAATGATTTTGTGTTTCAAATCAACTTGCTACTAGTCAGGTTATTCACCAATATTACATGCTTGGCCTTACATGGGTAGTTTATTCACTATTTCAAATTCTATGAAAATTTAAAAGTCCCATTTTCAATCATAATTCTCGTTATCATTTTATTTTATTTTTCGGAAATCTATCTAAATTATATTTCTCTTAGTCTGTCAGTTTATTTGTCCATTTAACTTTTGTCTAGATCTTTGTTATGATGAGGTGCAGCGAATTAATTATTATGGTATTCGTTTGATGTACAGTTATAGATTAATAGAGATTAGTATTTAATGCAAAAATGAGCACAAATTTAATCACATTCAACTATCAATTTAGCATAAAGCCCTCATTCTAAGCCATAAATTTTGTCTATTTTTAACAACTAAAAAGTTTCAATATGCACTATCACTACTTTATTCACTTTTAAAAAAATAACAAAAAGTACTTAAGCCAAAGCATTTCTTTGTAAATAATGTGGTATTTTAATATTTTGTTATTAGTTGAAAAAAAAGTGATTTTGTGACATTTTGAACATTTACTGCAGTTTTGAAACGTTTTAACTGTAAAATAAAAAGTAATTTTAAACTAGCTTTAAATTCGTAGCCTCATATATTCTAAGTTTTGAAAGCGATTTACATTCAATAATTCTATAAATACAGAATCAATCCTAATTTATAACAAATTAAATTTCAAAATTGTATGTGAATGACGAAACTTACAATAATGTGAAAAATTAAGTATTTTTCAAATTATTGTTTTGCTTTTTTGTAACAAAAAACAAAATAACACAGCGCTCATGTACGGCGCTTATGCAAGGGAAATAACTCTCGTTGACTAAGATTTTTACAATTTTTTAGAAGAGAATTTGGGATGCAAGTTGGAGAAACTGTACGTTTGATTAAAATGTTGTAAATTCGACGATGGCTGAAAGGAAATTGGAAATCCGATTAAAAAAACTGTAACACTTATTTTTTTAAATGTTCATGAATGAATTTACTTACTACTTTGAAAAAGGAAATTAAAGTAAAAATTTAGTTAAATAATTAAATGACACAGCTGTGCTTGTTTTTTTTGTTTTTTTTTCATTTACAAAATTAACTATTTTATTTCTAGTGATTTTTCATTTGGGTGTTTTATATTTATACTATGAAACTTGCAATAACTTAGTGCTTTTACTGTTTAGTTTTTGAAAGACACTTTATTTTTTATTTACTTTTCTTTTTTTTTTTTGCAGGAGGGGAAGTATTCTATGTAAACATTAGTGTTGCATTTTAAATGAATTGTTTAGTTTTAGTTTTATTTTTTTTCTGTAAATTACAGAGATTAGGATCCCAGGTGATGGCAGGTAGCTCTACTAGTATTTAATATAAGTTTTATCTTTATATCAATTTTGTATTCTTCTTATCCAGTTGTAGACAATTTTTTAAGGGTTGTACAAGTCTGCCTTTTGGCGGCTGCTTGGATGCCTGTTCATTCTTACTTAGAACAGCCATAGTTTGTTTGAACCAAAAATGTTACAGCTGAATGCCCTCCAAAGGTACGAGTATTTTGTTGAGACACCATCTTGCCATAGTTCTTCGTCAACTGGTGCTTGTTCATTGTGTAGAATATGATGATTCACACAACCTGCTACTACACTTTTGTTGGATGTCACTGGAACTACTGCTACCCTGGAATAACAGGATTATTTAACGAGGTTTATTCTTAGATCATCGTGTTTTGTCTATGCTATTCACGTTAACAGGATTACCTCCTCACCATGCACGGCTGGGCATTCACTATGGATAGACTGCTGTAAACTGCAAAATGGTCTATTTTACATCTGGTATAATGATAGGGGCATGGAGACCAGTCAAGGATGCGATAGAAAATCATCTTGCAAAGGTATTATTCTTTTGCATGAACCCCTGAACCCCACTAATAGTGCAAATGTTCTGTGCAATGTTTTTTTAGATTGAATTGAGAAGATAGTTTAAAAGATTTTCAAAGAGGTTTAATGAAAGAGCATAAAAGAACGCAAAAGTAGAACACATAAATGTTTACAAGTACATTAAAATTTTCCAGAAGCATTCATGTAAGTATAAATAGATTCAAGTCGCATAAAAGTCAATTTATTTAGTCAAATAAAAGTCAATGCTGTATCATTCAAACACGGTAGTGTTATAATATATGGTTAAGTGGCAGTTTTAGTCATTTAGAACTGCTTTAAAGCTTCGCTGCTCGCTCATTTTTGGACCAAATTTCAAACAATTATTACAGTTTCACCTTTTCAGCTATATTGGGAAAAAATTTTCAATTTTCGTTCAGTAAAATAAAAATTATGATGAATTTTCTGGTGTTCAAAATCATAAAAATATGTAAGGAAGTGAGCGCTGTTTTTTATGACTGATTTCCATAGCAACCACGTCACTTCAGCAACTACTGTTGCTACTAATTCACTGCTGTGTGAAAAGAGAAGTAACAAGTGAAACAGAGAATGAAAGCATGAAAGAGAGATAACTGAGGAGATTTTATTGAAAGCAGACGAGTGCCATACATTGTTATTACATATGTGTTTATGGGGGCAAAAAAATAAGACTGAAATTAAACAAAGAACAAGTGAATTTATTGGAAGCTTGGAAAAATCATGGATTACAATAGAAAAATGTGAGTATGAAAAGTAATATGGTTAAGATTTAAACATCGAAAAGTAAAGGACTAGTTGTTAAAACTGGAAAAGAAAAGGACAAGATATTCTAGTAAAAAAATTTGTCACACACACACGCACACACACACATAGTACGAAATTTTATAATAGGATATCTTGTCCTTTTCTTTTCCTGTTTTAACAACTAGTCCTTTACTTTTCCATGTTTAAGCTTAACCGTATTACTTTTCATGTTCGCATTTTTCTATTGTAATGATAAATGTATAATCCTCTTCAAGGAAGATTACTCCTGCTCAACTATTCTTTTTCTATAATAATAGACGTTGTGTCTATTTTAATATCCCGATATAAATAGTTTTTTCTTTTGTGCATAACATTAAAGGAATTCAAATGAATGGTAGCAGCAGCTGATTATTATTTTTTGCAATGTAATCACAAGGGCTCGGGTTTTTGTTAAAGTGAATTTAATTCTAAAAGTTTTAAATAAGCCGACTCGAGAGCAATATTAATTAAGGGGTACCCCCCCTCCCGATTCAAAATTGGGGCCTCATCAACAAAGGGTAGTTTTCTGTCATATCCAAGTCAGATTCTATTGTAAATAGAACTTTCACAGGTTCTACTACTTTGTGCCATAGTGAAACTAGAAGTAATAGCTAAGAGGTGATTTATTGCTCTCCTAAGCTCTCAAAATAGTGGTATCATCACTCGATGTACTTTAAAAATCATATCCATCATCAAATGCCTTTAGTATGACAGTGGTATTACCATTAAATTTCAGGGTATTTTTTACTATTTAGTTGAAACTTTGTGTAATGACTAACAAATGGGTTAAAATATGCAAACGGAAAGGAAAAAATTATTTTATATAGAAAGTAAAATATTGACTCTTCTATGAATAAGGCAATATATTTTAGAAATTCAGAGGTTATACGTTCAAGATAAAATTTACGCTTTATAATAAGAAGCAAAGCAGTTCACACAAATACTTACATTGCACTTTTAGCAATAAGTTAATGGTTTACTATTGCAAGACTCGTTTATATAAGTTCATACACTATTGAACAAATACAATTGTAGCAAATTTCACAAGAGTTTTTAAGAGGGCTCCAAAAACTCCTGGAGAGAAGTTGAATATATGATGAATTTTATTCTTTCTCCAGAGTAATTCTGTGGTAAGCAATACTATTATATATTGTATAGATTTGAAAACAAATTGTTTGGTGTCTTGTTTATGAGTTAATAATGAGTTAATATTCTTTTAAATATAATCCTTTTTGGATTCAGTTTAACTTCTTTGTTTTTTGTCTTGAATAATCACTTTAACGCCGGTCTTTTTTGTCTGAATGACTTTTAGCAATTGACTCCAAAACTAAGCTATATCTGGCCAGGTCTTTATTTATCCTTCTTTTTCTCAAATCCATCTTTATCATTTTCATGCTTTCCACAACCTTCTTCTCTAAACTGAACCTGCTGCCTGAACATTTCTACATCAGCTTATCCAAGAACTCTCAAGATTCTTTCAACGTGGCTGTATCATCAAAACATCAAATCTTTCTCTAAAGTCATCAAATGTAAATCAGTTTTAACATTCACATTGCATATTGATATAATTTTTGTAAGTAATGTACATCGCTAGTAACATAGGTTGTCAAATGGTAATAATATTTATCGCAGATATATTTGAATATACTTTTTGTAGACATATTATGCTCACAAATCAAATGGTCCAAATTTTATTTAATCTGCAATATTATTGGGAAAGGTATGAACTCATCATTTACCCTCAGCTATGAATAAAATAGAAACTTGTGTACATAGTTATTTTTTAGTTCAGTTTGCTGCACTACAGAAAAATCTGCCAGAAACTATAGTTGGCCTCTCGACATCCACACGGTTGTGCTAGATGCATCATGGCTGCTAATTTTTGGATGACAACCTCTCACTTGAGCAGCAGAGGACCCGAGGTGATTTGGTTCTGGTATACAGCATCATCAACAGAAATTTAAATCCACCTGTCGATGAGTTTTTACCTCAGCACCAAGTAGTGGTTTCCATGGAAACCAGTGAAACATGTACCATTAGCCCCTTTCATTTCAGTAGAGGAAAGGCAGCATTCTCTGTCTGTACAAATGCTTATTGGTCCCTGATTTATCAGAGAGGGACCTATGTTTTCAGTGGCATTTGTTCGTCCGTTAGTCCGGACGATTACCAAATAACCATCCATTAGTTTTTCCTGAAATTTTGCCACAAATTTTATTTCTGTCGGTTTATTCGTCCATTTAACTTTTTATGAAAACTACTCTGGCAGAAATTTTGTCTAGATCTTTGTTATGATAAGGTGCAGCGAACTAACTATTATGGTATCCGTTTCATGTACAGTTAGAGATTAATAGAGATTAGTATTTAATGCAAAAATGAGCACAAATTTAATCACATTCAACTATCAATTTAGCATAAAGCCCTCATTCTAAGCCATAAATTTTGTCTATTTTTAATAACTAAAAAGTTTCAATATGCACTATCACTACTTTATTCACTTTTAAAAAAATAACAAAAAGTACTTAAGCCAAAGCATTTCTTTGTAAATAATGTGGTATTTTAATATTTTGTTATTAGTTGAAAAAAAAGTGATTTTGTGACATTTTGAACATAAAAATTGAACATTGAAACCAGTGAAACATGTACCATTTCAGTAGAGGAAAGGCAGCATTCTCTGTCTGTACAAGTGCTTATTGGTCCCCTGATTTATCAGAGAGGGACCTATGTTTTCAGTGGCTTTCGTGCGTCCGTTAGTCCGGACAATTGCCAAATAACCTTTTTCCTGAAATTTTGCCACAAATTGTCTTTCATTAAATAGATGTACACAGTAAAATTTTTTTTTTTGTGAAAATTCCCGTTGCATCCCCAAAATGGTCAAAATGACATGTTTTACTCCATAACTTTTGATCCATCCATTAGATTTTTCTGAAACTTGGCCAAAATGTGGAGCCCAATGTTCTTAATATAAATCCAGCATGGGTGACCCTGGCAAAATTCTAAAAACGCCTCTTTTTGTGGCTCTTTTTTCATATTTCTTAACAAAAATCTGATATATCTGACTATATAGTGGTTTTTCACGCTGGTCAACTCAAATATACATGTGTAAAGGCCTGAAACTGCACCGTTATCAATTTACACTGGGATTCGGCATCCCCAGGGGCTCAAAAGAGGCAAAAAATGCCTCAAAATGACCAAAAATGACACTTTTTGCCCCATAGCTTTTGATCCATCCATTAGATTTTCCTGAAACTTGGTCAAAATGTGGAGGCTATTGTTCTTAATATAAATTCAGTATGGGTGACCCTGGCAAAATTCTGGTTTGCACCCTCTGGGACTTTTAAGGCTAAAAAAAAACATGCCTTATTGGAGCTCTTTTTTCATATTACTCAACAACTTGATATGTCTATATAGTAGTTTTCCATGGTGCTGAATTAAAATATACATGTCTTAAGGCATGAAACTGCACCATTTGTCTATTTTCACTGGGATTGGGCATTTCCAGCAGCTCAAAAGGGGTCACAAGAAAAGTTTTGCATCGCAGAATTGAAGAAGCAGGTGTTCCTAATGTTGACGAGTCCAACAACGGGGAGGCGTATTGCTTGGGACAATTGAATTGTGGTTGGGAGAGTACCCCGAAAGCACCGTAATTTCATAGGATGCTCAGATACTATGATTGGCCCCAAAATAGCTAAAATGTGATAAGTTCAAATCAAATGACTCAATTTTTAACTATGACGGAAGTAATATTTGATTTTAGGACTAACTCAACCTTCACACTTCTCACATTCATCATTTCTTCACTATTTTTTGTGGCGTCATCTCACATGCAGCACTAGAGGGGGACCACGCATGCACAGCTTGTTAGAGCAGGTAGTGATGATGCCTATTATATCCAAGTTTGAAGTTGCTTTAGACAAACATTCAGACTGCATATACAGGGTGAACAATAAAAGAATCGCCCTAAAGAAAACAACACTACAGCTTTATTTTAAAATTTTTATTGAAAAAAATCAATTCAGGTAACTTGATTATGTAGTAGAGCTGAAATCTATTCAATGTAACCGCCTTCAGCCTCAATCATTGCGTCAATACGGGTCCAGAAGTGGGAGCATGTCTTTTCCACAAGTGAGCTTGGCAGATGACAGCGATCAGGCTGGCTTTGATGTTATGGGAGGTCATGTTGGTGATGTTTTTGATGTATGACCAAATGAACTAGTCCAGCGGGTTCATGGCAGGGGAGGAAGCGGCCAGTGAGAGAAGGATACAGAGTCGTAGCACTCCTTGTGAAGTCAACTCTGGATTCTCTTTAAATGTGGGCTGGCACTAAGTCCTGCTGCCACACCCAGAGTTTGCCAGTGGCCACCTGATTGCACCGTGGGATCATCACACTCTTCAGCACATCCAGCTACACTTTGGTATTGACTTTTAAACTGACTTTGAAGATGTTAGATGGTATGATGTGGCTCTCACTTGAAACCACAATAAAGACTATAATCATGGCTGGAAACTTTGTTTTCATCACTCTGGGCACTTCCCTATTATTCGTGGCAATCCAGCGATGCATTTTGAGGGCGCTGGCAATGGCCATGTTGTCATAACTTGGATTGGTAGAGAGCATGAATTGTACAGTGGCAGATCTCTGATTTTGCTCGTTCAACATTGTATCATGTTCAGACATGATAGACGACTCCGAGCACTCTTGGCATTTGTACACCGCTGGCCAACTAGTTGATGGTCTGCAAAAAGAAAACCAGTTTTCATCAAACGAAAATGAAATTATGTCGTCTCTTCTAGAGCGACAATTTTATCATTCTACCCTGTAAATTTATGCATCTTTCTTTTTACATCGTTTGTTGCACCTATTTTTGTTGTTGTTTTTTTTGTCAACAAATTTGATTTGACTTGGAATATTGTTCTGGCATTAAACAATGCAAAACATTGGATCAAACTTGAATTTTATTTTGGATTTTATTTTTAAAAAATTTAACACTTGAAAGCTCAGTTGAGATTGTTTTGTTTCTGGTGTTTACCTTGCAGGTTTGAATCCAAAATTATTTTTATTAATTAAACATTTTTATTAGTTATTGTTTAAAACACTGTAGGTAGGTAGTTAAGCAGTATTTGTGTGTGTGTATATATATATATATATATATATATATATATATATATATATATTTATTTATTTATTTTTACAGAAGGTTACAAAAATAATTGGTACTGCCAGTTTCAAATCCAGTACAGGGGAACCAGTTTATGTAAAAAAAAAAAATATTGGACTCTCTTAAGCCTCTGTTTTTTTATCTGTTCTTCCTGAAAATGGCAACTGCATGTTTCTATTTTTATCTTGCCAATTATTTATTTATAATTTTTTATGAACTTGTATATTTTTATCATTCTGTTGTAACTTCTGGTTTATGTGTTAGTAGATTAAGGCCAAATATTGTTTTCAAAAGTGTCTTTCACTGATTAAAATAAGTATTGATTCTTATATAATACTAAACTACCCATGACCTGTTGAGTCAGTATATGTTATAGCTAGCTTTGGAATAGTGACTATACAGAATTAATGTATAAAGCGCAAGTAACTATACAGAATTAATGTATAAACGCACAAAAATCGAATGCACGCACACACAAAAACAAACATGTGAAAAACAATATGAAATACATTGGATAATAAAGATCTTAATATTCTTTCCCTTAGATTAAATGAAAAATCCTTTGTATAAGAGGGGTGTAATTGGTGTAATTGAAAAAAGACGAAAAGATAAAAATGCAAGTTGTAAATTTTATTTTAACTAAATTACTATAACAGCCCTTCTTTCTTTTTCTTTCAGATTTTGTCCTTGAGCCAAATCATACGCCAGTTGCTGGTTCGTTTCACAATGGCGTAAAACAACGAGGAAAAATGCCTAAATGAACGCCACACTCGGCATTCAGTAAAACATTCATATTGAAAAGGAAAAAATATATATTTAGTATAATTCTTTTTAATGCAAACATTTTCGCTACAGATGTGTAGACATGTTTCAGTCACAGCCTTATTTTGACTAAGCTGAAAGCCATTCTTCATCTTTATCACGATCTGGCCTGAGGAAGCTTAGCTGTAATAAGGATGTAACAGTAAAATGTCTGCACATGTGAAGTCAAAATGTTTGTGTAAATAAAAAAAAGTTATACTAGCTGTAATTGTTATTTAGAACTTTTATGTAAAAAGAGTAAGGTTTTACGGGATTAAAGGTAAAATGGTTTCTGTTTTAATGGATGACGTCATCCCTATGTAAGATAAGAGATGTTCTCAGTGTTTTTAAACAATTAGTTATAGATGGATAACATCATCTGCACTATTTTAGAAAAGACTAACAATGTCCACAGTTTTAGTAGTAGTAGTAGTAGTAGTAGTAGTAATAGTATTATATATTTAGGCAGCATTCTTTCCTTTAAGCGTGTTTCATTAAATAACATAGGCAATTCCTGTTTACATAGTTTAGTTCTGATCCTTTCTAGTTTTTTAATGAGCTTTCATGTTTCTGGCAAGAACTGGCTGCTGTAACAGCCATAGTTGCCAGTGAAGGATAAAACATATACATAGGTTTATTTGACCCTCACAACTTTGTTGAGATTAACTGACAACAGTGTGATTGCTAAACACCTTACTAATCAACATTCTTGTCTCCAAACTTTGAAACCTTTCAATAGACAACACATCTATTTTGAACATACACTAACAAGCAAAAACTTTATATACTAGAAGCATTACTATTAAAGCAAAAAAAAAAAAGAAAATATTAGAAAAATAAATTACAATAACAATGATCATATCCTCTGACAATAACAAAGAACCTAGTAATATAGTTAATAACTAGTGATTTTCTTTATAGATAAAAAGTCATATAAATATCCTAGCACCTTTACTGATAACCATCCCTGAAGATGGATCTGGATGTACTTTGGTAAAAAGCGATTATGGCAATTTCATCAGCCAGTTCTTGCTAGTAACAATAAAACTGGAAAACTAGAAAGGATAAGAACTAAAGTATTAGACAGGAATCGTTTATATTATTTAATTATATATATAAGTGAGTGAGAGGGAGTTTGATGTTGGATTAAAAACTTTATAAACTCATAAGATCAATAACGATAACAGAAAAGAAAGGACCTTTTTAGGCCATGGCATTTTAAAACTAAATGCTTCTCATCAGAAGAGGAGAAAGAGCCAGAATTATAAATCTAGAGAAAAACTGGCTTAATGACATTAACTTAGAAATGAGAAAGATATATGCACACAGCAACAGGAAGTATAAAGTGTATGTAGAAATAAGATAGGAGAAAAGGGGTTATATATGAGAGGGTCAGGATACATCTGGAGGAGATAGCAGAAAAGTATTAAAAAATACATATATAATCACCAAAAAAAAAAAAAATATATAGTGGAATATGATAACTTTCAAAATTCCAAAATTGAAACCTACTATATTACACTAATATACGCTCTAAAAAGGCATTCACTGAGCTTGAACTTTATCAATTTTATATATAGGTGGAATGTTTTCTAATGGGGGAAAAAATAATGGGAGAACTTTATATATATATATATATATATAATAGAAAAATCTTATTGAAAAATTATTCAAATTTTTAAAACACATAAACCTATAAAGAAGGTATACAAAATTATAATTATCCGGCAGGGAGTACAAATAAACTTGAAAGACATTATTCTGCTGAGTTTCGAAAAATGCAATCCTTCTCATCAGAGGAAAGAGGTTTGTAAAATATACAATACATTTTGCAGGTTAATGCATTCAAAGAAATTAATCGTATTTGCATAAAAAGTTATTAAACAGTTAGTGAAAAATTATAGGGATTCAAAATGATTATAAAAGCAGGAAACGGGAAGAAAGATATGGTAAAAATCCATTGAATAAAAAGGTAAAATCCAGAAGATGATAAATCCCAAATAAGCCCATTGATAATCCATTGATAATCATTGTTTCTTTTTATTTTTGCATATTTATTTATTTTTTTTTATTTTTTTTTTTTTTCAACACTGATGTGCATGCATTCATCTCTATCTCTGATCCTTCAGTTACTGATCCGCAGAAATTTTGTTATGGATATCCAAGTTCCAGACTTCCCTTTAAGACGATTGTGAGGAATCCAAAGTGAAAATCTGGAACTTCGGTATCCATAAAAAAATTTTTGCGGATCAGTACTGAAGGATCAGAGATAGAGATGAATGCATGCACATCAGTGTTTAAAAAAAAAAAATAACTGCAAAAAGGAAAAAATGATGCATGTAAATTTCATCAAAATGACTCCAAGAAGCCTTGTGTACTCACAAAATGGAGCAAATGAACTTTTTTCAACTTCAAACTCTCACTTCTTATATTAATTGCTCCACATCTGTGTAAAGCTTGTATTATGATAGGTTTATTTGCTAAAAGATTAGTTGTCTTTATCTATTTTATTTATTACTTATGTAAAACAGCGTTACTCAACATTACCAGGTTTAGGGGGATGGCAATATAACATTATCTTCAACAGTATTGTAAAGGTGTAATTTTCTTTGTCTAAATTAATAAATATATATTTATTTTGACATCTAAGTGAACTCTTAATGAAAATAGTTTCATCTCACTGCTACAGTTGTTGAAATTAATGAAATGTAAAAGAGGGAAAAATACAAGCCATAACAAAATTATTAAAATTGTTAAAATTAAATTTTTTGTTCTCCAAATAAATTTTTATGACAATTTTTCTGTTTGTGCATTTATTTTTTTTTTTATTAATAAAACATTAAACAATTATTGAAGTGAATGAAGTAAACTCTGTTTTTTAATATTTGACAATATTTCTGCGATGAGCTCTTGTTATTTACATGTTTCTATTGTACTTGCCAGTTATTTTTTTTTCAAGTGCTTAGTGGTGTAGTTTGTGTTAAGCCAGAATTATCTCCCTTGAATTCATGTCTTACCAACATTGGAGAAAAACTCTCCTGTGCAAGTGTAATCTCATTCCACCCATGTGTAGAATTTAGGACAAAATCTTTTTTCTTTTTTACAAAGGAGTCACCACTGATCAAGACTACTCAAAGATAAAGGTTAATGAGTGTACAGTAGTCAATGGGACAATATTATAGTAATCGTTAGTAGCGGAAATTTGATAAATTTAATTACTTAAGGGGACGACTCATCAAGAACTTGTTCACATTGGACTTGTGTGTCTTTTAAAGCCATCAAATGTGTCACACTGGTTGTTCCTCTTTGCATGAACTTTGTTTTTTACTTCTGACTCACCAATAATTATCAAGGCCCGAAGGTTACTCAAGGATAAGGGTTAATGTATGTAAGGTGGTAGTGTAGTAATTATTAATCTTATAAGTTAGGTAGAATTTGATTATTTATGGGGATGGTTCAACAAGAACTTGTTCACACTGAATCTGAAGGTTATCATGTTGTATTCAACCAGGAAGCAGTACAACAGAACAGTTCTGGGGAAAGAAGCCTTGCTCATAGAATCTGTGTTCAGATTTGGGCACAGATAGAAAGTGGGGCAAATCATTTATAATGGTTGCAGCTAGTTGAGTGTTTTTTTGTGAAAGTTGGCAAGGGGGAACCATAGATCGGAGTTCTGATGAAGTAGCATAAACTCTAAAAATCAAATAACACAATGCAAGTAACATTTTTTTTTCATTTTTTTCTATCTTGACATGTTCTTTTTTTAATATATTTGTAACTTTAATGTATTCATTTCTTAGTGCGTAACTTGTGTTGTTTTCTCCATTGTATGTGTGAACTTGTTTCTGTCTTAGTTCACTGCACAGACTGTGATCATTCATTTGTTGTGTTTGGCTGTATTTGGTGCTTGATTCTGACACCTATAACAGTATCAGTCGTGTGATCTCTGTCACTGGTGTAGTAAAAGGATTCTCTCTCAAAAGAAGACCATAACTTTAAATAAAATTACGTTTTATTTTGAGAAATTACTTGTTTTTCTTCTACTGAATGGCAGGCCTGCAAATCAAGACCAACATATTTTCCAGGTCCTGATTATGACCTAAAAAGACCTCTAGTGGTGAGGCCCCTTTGGGGCCTGGAGGGAATGTGGTGTTTCCTCTTAGTAACTATTGCTCCTTGGTCCACTTTAGCCGAGAGTGATGATACCTGTTACACATCTGGTGCTACCAGATCAGGCTGTCTGAAGATAATGGTTTCCTGAGGAAAAAATGCACCAAACATTGATATTGTTTTTTTTTTTGTTTACCTGTCCCTTTACAAAACTCAATCATGTTCTGCAAAAAACAAAAATTTTCTACTACAAAATCAAACCAAAATCATGAATATTTAAAGATATAAAGCACTTTAAGCATAAAATTTTTTTTTCCAAAATTGCTGGCTTCAGCATTAAATAACACCGAAAAAGGGTTGATATTCTATAAAACAAAAACAACCAACCAAACCATCTTTTCCAACGAGACACAAACATTCTATTAGCTTAAAGCCCAGAAACCTGACTGCCTATCTACTGGAATATATATTAATACAATTGTCATTTAGAGTAGAGGAAACACACTTGAAAAGCTAAGCTGCTTATCTATGGGCATAGAAACTTGCTGCCTTGAATGCCGCATATGTGAAGGAACATTACTTTTTCTAAAACACCAGTGCTCACAATTAAAATATAGAACCTTGTATCCAAGAAAATATTACTATTTTCAAAACTTCGAGCCATTTCTTGTGTGGTCTCTCTTCTCTTAATTAAATATTTCTTTCATTTATAGACCTGTTGCCTGCATGCATTGCAATGCACTGATTTGGTTGTGATTGTCTCCCACATTGCACCAGGCCAAAGTTGCTCATTGATCTATCTGTGCAGTGCTGCATTGAAGAGTTTCCATTATAGAGTCTTTTGGCTGAAAGCTCTTAAGGACTCAGCCGCTCAAAGAGGCACACTGATCCAACTGCCTGCTCTCTAACATCCAACTCTCATTCCCACTCTAGTTCCTCCTCCGGAGTATCTTCATACCTTCCTGATTCTGGCCTTTTGTTGGTGGTCATTGTTTAGCTGCCCAGAGCAGACATTCATTGATGATAGCATCCAACTGGTCTCTGGACTTTCTCTCACAAAGCTGATGCCAGCGGGACTTTTCCATTAAATGAAACATTTACTTTTTCTAACAAAAAGAATATGTCTTGGGTGATCTGACTCTGGCGAGAGATATTTACAGCTCTCTGCACTCCCCTCTTCCTCTGGCCAAGCATCCAACAATTGCATGTCTCCCACACATGTACTAACAAAACCTGCTGCATAGAATATATTTATACAACTATGCAACCACTAAACATGCAGCACTGCATACATTTAACATGTATAAAACTACATGTTTTGTACCCCTTTTTATGATCGTCTTTTGACCAATTGTTTAGCTTTGAATAAATATGTACTGTAACTGTTTTTTTTAATGTTATACTTTTCTCTTTGTTCTGACACACGTGTTATTGCTGACAACACAATACATAAAAATGATGACCACTAAAAGCTGCTGCTGATAACTGTATCCTCCATTTAGCAGAATTCTAATTGTTCTTTGCAAAGTAAGGACACACATGAACAAACAAACAAAGTGTAAGCCTAGGGAGATAGACAAGTGTTTGTTATTTAGCAGTTCCAACATTTTACAGATTACTTAAATATTATCTTAATTCACCATTTGATTACCTAAAAAAATATTACTGTTTTAAGTTTGTGATATTAGATTGAAAGGGTTAATTTAATTTATCTGTGCCTAAATCAAAACGTGGGTTCCATGAACAAAGCTTCTTTCTTAGAACTGCACGCCTGTGGAACTCTGTTCCGTCTGCCTGCTTCCCACCTGACTACAACTTGGATGCCTTCAAGTCCAACGTTAACAAATTCCCAAGGAACCGCCCTCTTAAGTAAACACTTCATTAAATCTCCACACTAACGTACTGTACTTGCAATAACCCTTATCCCTGAGTGGCTTCCGGGCCTTGATAAGTGGTGACCACCGTGTGAAAAAAAACAAAAACAAAAAAAACCCCACATTTTTCTCAGGTAAAAAACAAAAAAAAGTCTGGGAATTGAGCTGTCTTTTATAACCACTGCAGGTCATTTAAGGTGAATGGACAGTGATGATTTATTGGCCATAATTTTGGAACGATTGAATAAATCCCATTTTGGAAAAGTGTATTTGTTCATGTGACTGTGGGTCTGAGAACATTGTCTAGTCGAGGTTATGGATAGGAAATTAATGAAGAAAGAAAGAAGGTTGAGATAAAATTCTATTGACCATTCCAAAGTCAGAAAGGCGGATCCCCAAAGATTGAAAATTGTAAATATTACCAAAAACTTGAGATGATAAAATAATTTGTTAATTAAATTATATTAAATTAAATTGTAAGCTTTTTTTTTTTTTTTTTTTTTTTTTTACCCACGAAAAATGTTTAGATTAATCCTTTCAGGCTAATATCATCACTAGGGCTATGACAACAGAATATTGTCTTCATTGTTTTGTCTCTTGCATATATATCCGACACAGTTAATCAACCAAGAACTACATGACTCTATATAAAAGCATATAAGATATCAATGGATACACACTCGAGAGTCAAAAAAATGAAAAGAATATGCTGTTGTCCTAGCCCTAATCATCACAAACTTAAAACAGTAACATTTTTCTTTTTAGATAATCAAATTAAGAGAGAGGCGAAGTCTTGCTTGTCTGATTCTCAATATAAGGTGAAAGATAAGCTTTAGAGATTCCTTTTAGTTGACTCTTCAAATCCATGTTATCAAGAAACAGACCCTGGAGATAGTGTTGATATCGCAAACCAAAATCACCCAAAACTTGATAATAGAGCCAGTCCAATGACACTAAATGTTTAAGTCCAATTTTGATTATCAACATTGAGTGATTTCTCTCTTATACAATGTTGGTAATTTGACAGACCTGGAGCCTTTGACATGTACTGTCCTCATCAGAGTAGCAACCTTTTTGCGAGAAGGTACTAAGTGACCAACCGAAACCCAAGAATGGTCAAGTTTGGTGACTTCACAAGGAGTAGGCGTACAAGTTTACTCAGAACGTTTCTCTCTTCATTGAGTTTCTTTTACCAGCTCGCCTCAAATAGCAATTGACAGGCATTTGTATTTAGCAGTCCAAATATTTCTTAAGCTAACATTACCTAAGAACTATCTTTACTCTCCATGTAATTACATAGACATTTAAAAAATTTTTTATTGCTTTTAAGTTTATTAAGAACGTTTTTACTTTAATTTCTACTCCCAACTTACTTGCTCGTACTCCTGAGAAAAGGAAACAATAGTTACCATTCTGCTATAAACAATTGTGGTTATTTGCAAGGTATTGTCAGCCGATTTCTTGTATCCAAGAATTTCAGTTTCTTCTTCCCTCAGTGTTTGGATTGCAGATGGCTTCTTAGGCGACTCTGAGCATAGAATTTGCGTGGGCAAAGAAAGCAAGCAATACTTGGCAGGGAGCGGGGTTGTTCAGCACGATTTTTTCTTGCCTGCGTCTTAATTTCCACCAGTCTTCTTTTTTCTGTTTCGTATCCTTTCGTATTGTGTATGATGGATTTGGCGCCACAGGAACCGATCCAGAGCGGAGAGTTTTATACCCTGCAAAGCAAGAACTTAGTGCTAAGTTCTTGCTTTGCCAAACCAAACATTTACAAACTCATTTTATATTTTTTTTGTGATGATTTTAACAACATTTGTGCTTTCATATGGTATTTAGAACATTAATGTATTCAGTACTTAACTGTGTTGTTCTCTCCTTGTATATTATACTGTGTGGGTGTGTATTGTGTATGAACTTGGTTTTATTTAAAACTAGCCTAGTGTTGCCCAGGTGTTTGGAGGTGTGTGTTGAGCAAAAATAAACCAAAAAAAGTGGTAGTAAGCAGGAAGGCTCGAACCTGCACCGAGAAGGAGGAAAAGAATGTGAAAAAAAAAAAAAAAAGTGACGCCTTTGCTGTTGCATCCATCGCCAAACCGGAAGTGACAAAAATTTAAATTAAGGCTAGTCAATTGAAAAGAGGTGATCACTTTCGAAAATATCAACGAAAAAAGTGACCCTCTCCCCTCCCTGTAGAAAAGTGCCCAGTTGAGTGTGAAGGAATTAATGTTTTCAGCCAATTTTTCGATATTTGGCATCTGAAGGGTCGAGCTTCAAAACAATACCGTGAAAATCCGTTATCTCTGTCAAAAGTTGTAGGCAGACATACAAATATACATACATACATTTAAACAGACAGGTAAGATTTATATTATAGATTGTTCTTGTCATTGGAAATCTAACATTGTTGTATCTCGAGGTAATTTATATCAACCAAATGTTGCTGGATGTATCCACTCCAGAGATAGACTTGATGGCATCCGCAGTTGATGAAAAGTTACTATCACAAACGTAGCAGTGAAGACATAGTCAGCAGAAGGGTAGGTAAAATTAATTTTCTTCTGTTTCCTTTTAATCCTGACTCGTACAATAAATTTCATCTTTTCTTTTTCAGTTGTGTCTCTTATCTGTGTATTTGTTCCTGTTACTTAATATGATAGCAAGAGAGAAGGAGAGGGAGAAAATGTAATGGATGAAAACTTAGCAAAGATCTCTCGGAAGCTAATGATCAAATTGAATATATAAAGTTTGAAAATCCTGGTGTTTACAGATCAGTTTGCAGAAACTAATTGTCATAAATAAAAAAAAAGCTGTTTTTATGAGCTTTTTTTTTTTTTTTTTTTTTTTTTTTTTTTTACACAGAGATCACCACTTATCAAGGCCCGGAAGCCACTCAGGGATAAGGGTTATTGCAAGTACATTACGTTAGTGAGGAGATTTGATGAAGTGTTTACTTAAGGGGGCGGTTCATTAGGAATTTGTTAACATTAGACTTGAAGACATCCAAGTTGTAGTCCGGAGGGAAGCAGGCAGACGGAACAGAGTTCCACAGGCGTGCAGTTCTAAGAAAGAAGCTTTGTTCATGAAATCCGCGTTTTGATTTAGGCACAGATATAGAGTGGGGGAAATTTTTCACAGTGGATTCAGCTAGACGGGTGTTTTTCGTGAAAGATTGGCGAGGGGGGACCAGGGATTGGAGTTCAGACGAGCACCTGCCATGAAAATAACGATAAAACAAGGATAGGCTTGCAACGTCTCTTCTGTGGGAGAGAGGTTGCAGGGTAGAGAAAAGGGCATCCCCCACTAAACCACGAAGTCTATTTTGTACTCTGTCAAGGCATGATAGGCTGTTTTTGGCAGCTCCTGCCCAGATATGGCAGCAGTATTCCATCCTTGGCCGTACTTGGCTTTTATATAGATAGAGAATTGCATCAGTAGTGAGATATCTTCTGGAGCGGTAGAAGGATCCCACCATCTTTCCAGCGACCTTAGCAACAGACTTGATGTACGTGTTCCATTTCAGATCAGGAGTAAAGGTCAAACCCAGAAGCTTGTCAAAACACGGGGCCTCACCCAGACGAGAGCCATCCATCACAATTGATGCCAGCTGGGGATCAGAGCGTTGATGATGTAAGGATAGGAGTTTGGTTTTGGATGCATTAAAGGTAACTAGCCACATCTTCCCCCACTGAACCACGCGCTCGAGATCAGAGGAGAGAGAATCAGATAGAACTTCGTCATTTACAGCCTTTGATGTGTTGCCATAGATGGTCGTGTCATCAGCATAGATGTCAACGAATGATTTAAGTATGTGTTTAGGGAGGTCATTGATGTAGATCAGGAAGAGAGTTGGGCCCAGGATTGACCCCTGAGGGACTCCAGCATTTATATTGCAGGCCTCCGATTTTTGACCATCTACCACTACTCTTATGAGCCTATCGGAGAGAAATGATTTAATGATTGAAAAAACATTTCCAGTTATACCGTAGCTGGAAATCTTGTGAAGTAGACCCTTATGCCATACTTTGTCGAAGGCCTTTGATATGTCAAGAGCAATTGCCCTAGAAAGGAAGCCTTTGTCAAGAGATTCACTAATCCTGTGGGATATAACCGTCAGCACATCTGCGGTAGATCTTGCAGAGCGGAAACCATATTGTGTGTCACTAAGAAGGTTATTCCTGCTGAGGTGGTTGACTATTTCTCTATTTAATATGGATTCCAGCAACTTACTCATAACACAGAGAAGACTTATTGGTCTGTACTGAGAGGGAGATGACTTATCACCTGAATTCTTAAATACAGGGCAAACTGATGAGGTCTTCCAGGGGGTCGGAAAGCACTTCTCCTTAAGGCAGCGCTTAAATAGTTTCGTAAGTATGGGAGCAAGTTCTGGTTGAAGCTTTTTTAACACTATAATTGGGATGCCATCAGGGCCAGTTGCTTTACTGGAATCTAGGTTTTTTATTAGCTTGGCGACCTCATGCACGGATATTTGTATGTTACCTAGCTTGTTCTGTGTTATAGGAGGAAATATGGGGAGTTGATGGCCTTCGTCGCATAGGGTAGAATTAGCTGCAAAGTTCTTTGCAAATAGTTTGGCCTTGTCTGACGCTGACGAGATGACCTCTGGTCCATTGATAATGGTTGGGATAGAACGCACACTTCTGTTCAGGATCCTATTTGTTATTTGCCAGAACTGGTGGGAACCAAGCCGCTGATCAGCTACCTTGGATTTAACAGACTGGGCATATAGCTCTCTTGCATTTTTTATTACTCTTTTACAGTGGTTGCTGGCAGTCCTGAAAGCAGCTTTAGTCTCAGTGCATCTATTACGTTGGTAGCTATGGAAAAAGTGATTTCTGTGCGCGATAGCAGCAGCACATTCTGGGGAGAACCATGGCTGGCTGTTAGGTTTTTGTTTCGGAAATGAAGATTATAGCTTGAGCATACGAGCACTTGGAAATGCTTCCGATTGTATTGGAAACTATTTATATTATTATACCTATTCAATTTATATTTACCAAATAGCCACAAAAACACCATTTGGATTTTAGCAGTGCTTCTTTATAATCACACTGTTATAGTTTTTGTTCTTGTCCAGAATTGCCTCTATATTAAAAAACGAAAATAAAGAAAAATCTGTATGATGTATGTACAAAAAATATCAGATTCCAAAAATTATATAAATTGATCAAATAGTTTTATTTATAAATTATAAAATCAAATTTTATAAGTCATTCGGGAGTGACTGTCTTATTTGCTATTTTCGAAACAATCTCAAGAAACAAAGGACAATAAAGTAACAATAATTTGTACTTGCTACATTTATATTGTCATCCTTATGAAATCCATTTAATTGTTTAAAAATGATTTTCTATGTAAACAAAACAGTAGTTGTGTGTGTGTATGAAAATATTTAACTGATGAACTATTAAACTACTGATCACATAATACTAAAATTAACAAAAAATATTAATCATACACCGAGGATATTTTATAATGAGAAAAATCTTTGTTTGAATGGATGAATATCACGCACAGAAATATGTCAACAAGTTTAAATGCAAAATGTTCATTTCAATTTGCTGACATATCTCTATTACATTTGCGTATGCTCAAATGCATTCATAGCTTAAAGTGGTTTAATTTTAAATCTTGATTATCTATCTGCAAATAGCTTAAACAGTAATGAACACAGCTGAAGCATTAAATGTTTTGGTTTTAGCTGATGGCACCAAAGTCATTTGTTGTTAAATTTTTAAAATCAGTCCTATATAAACTGTGTCAATCGCTTTATTGCAGATTAGTAAAAGATCAAGATTTCACTAAATATATGTCATACAAATATGAAAACTGTATCATCAAATGACTGTTTCAAGGTTAGTTATTTCTCAAAATTTTATTCAAATCCATGTGATATTCACAAAGTTATGACAAGTAATTTATGCTGTCCATCGCTTTATTGTAGGTCTTTTAAAATGCCTAAAAAGGGGCGATTAATGGTTATCGAAAAGGAAAGGATTGTTGCTGGACTCCCAGAAGAATTGTGCATCAAAGATTTAGCTATGGAGTCGGAAAGGAATCCAAGAACTTTGGTTTCATTCGTGAACAAACCCGACACCAAATCCAGAAAGGATAAGGGCACCAGGAGAAACATTTCACATTGTGATGTTTGGAAAATTTGTAGGGAAGTCAACCGAAACCAAAACAGCACCAATGTTTCCATTTTTGCAAGAGCTTGAATCGCTCCAAGATCCAGACAGGCTCGATGTAATGTGTTGAATGAGATGGCAAGGAACATTAAAACTATTCCAAGGCCTCCATTGAGCAAACAACATAAGAAAAAACAAAGGGCTTGGGCACAAAATTACATGAAAATGGATTTCCAACGTGTCCTATTTACAGATGAGACCCGTGCTACTCTTGACGGTTCGGATGGATGAGCCAAAGTTTGGAACTCGAACGGAACTCGAACCCCTTACAGAGTTCATCGCCAACAAGGAAGTGGAGTCATAATGTTTTGGGCGGGAATCATCAGGGAGAAGTTGGTTGGACGATTCTGAGTTCCAGAGGGTGTAAAACTTACCAGCAATGCATACATAACCTTTTTGGATAAACATTTGTCACCATGGCTAGATGACCTACCATTGTCGCTTTCAGATGATTTTTATACATAACAATGCACCATCCCATTCTGTTAGGGTGACTGCAGCCTTCTTTGAATCTATGGGGTTCTTTGGAGAAACTCTCCAGACCTTAACCCCATTGAATATCTCTGGTCAATATTAGAAAGGAGTTTATGAGGGAGGAGAGCAATTTACTTCAAAGGATGCCTTGTGGAGAACATAGTTGATATTGCTAGAGCCATAACTCCTTTTTGAGATCAAACAATTGACTTTCCCCAGGGAACAAAAGGTTGTTTTAAGTTATTTAAAAAATGGTGGATATGTCGATAAATAATTAATTTATTTAAGGCTTAGCATCTAGAATGTGCTTTTCTCACTATTCTTTGACAGAAAAAAAAAGTTTGCAAGATAAGACATTGTATTTTTGCCCTACTTGCCCTAAAACATTTTAAGAGACCTGCAATAAAGCGATGGACAGTGGAAATTCCTTGATAAAGAACAAAATGTCCTAACTTCGTGAATATCGCATGAATTTGAATAAAATTTTGAGAAATAACTAATGTTAAACCAGTCATTTGATGATATAATTTTCATTTTGTTGTGACGTATATTTAGTGAAATATTGATATTTTACTAATCTGCAATAAAATGATTGACACAGTATATATTGTTGAATAATATTAAACAGATTTAGCTCTGTAATAATAAATATGAAATCTATATGAATTAAAATATATTTAAGTGTATTTTATGACCTGGCAACTACTTATACTTAATTAATGAGATTTTTAGAATATAATATTTTTCTTTTATCATGGTACAGACATAATACAGATTTTTCTTTTTTGTTTAGGAAGAATTCTAAACAAGAACAAAAGTTTTGTTGTATTTTTGAAGCAGTTCAAGTTTTGATATTGACTCTCCAATTCTCATGAAGTGTTAATCTCAATGCATTTTGATTTAAAAAAAAAAAAAAAAGTATTTTTAAAATACAAATCTAAAATTTGATTGATTACATGATAAAATTACAGATTTTAGCCAGCATTTTTGCTTCTCTGTTAGATTACAACAGCATAAAAAAAAAAAAAATGGTCACGAACGTATATTTTGTTAAAATTGGCCTTTTCATGAACGTATATTTTGTTAAAATTGAGTTACTACATTTTATTTCCATAATTTGTTAAAATATAAATAATTTGTAAATAATCTTTTTCAACTTGCATTTCGTTTTATGGGCATTTCCTCATTCATTTTTAAATAATTATTGAAAACTGTTTCTCTAGGAGAGGATTTACTGTTTTAAGGTTAAAAATGAGTTAAGCAGAACTATTACTTTTCTTTTTAAATAAAATGACAGCATTATTATTAATAATAATAATATTGTTAATATCATTTTTAATATATTATTTTTAGCATTAATGTTATTATTAGTAGTATTCTTAATATTATTAATTTATTGTTGTTAATATTATTAAGACTACTAATATTATTATTAATATTAAACTACTAATAATATTATTAGTAGTAGATGTAATAATATTATTAGCTGTAGTAGTAATGCTGATATTATCAGTAATATCATTAATAATGATATTAATATTAATAATAGTAATAATATTATTGATATTATTATTAATAATAATATTATTTGCACTCACTAGTTTTAACACAAGCTATCATCAAAAACTTCAACAACCTGTGGTATTCCCTGGAGTCTGGATTTCCAGTAGTCTTCATCTCTTTCTACAATATTTTCAAATGAATTTGCATTATTGCAACAGCCATTTAACATTGATTTCTCACTGGCAATAGCTATTAGTTTTCACTGGAATTTAGGTGGCAATAAGCCTCCCAATGGTCCCAATACTCTCCGCACTTATCCTCCTTGACCCTTTACAACTATTTGGTGTGGTGCCAGTTGATGGCGACACTACACTTTTTTTTTGTGGAGGGGGGTGGTGCCTTACAATTATACCGTTTCAGTTTATTTGATTCTATGTGGTGTGCCTCTATCTTTTTATTTTACCTTGTTACAGTTTTTTCAAATTGTTGTTCCTAGTGTTATCTTGACTTTCTTCAGCTTTTGTATCCCTTTTAGCTGGTCAGTTCGGGGTATTTGCTTTTCTGTCTTTTGATATTCACCTTGTAATCTTGACAAAATCAATGATCTGACAAACTTTCCCTTCTTGTTAACTATTAAGACATCTGCTTTTCTTGTTTGGATGAGTTTATCTGTTTGTAAATTCATGTCCCATAAGATTCAGTGATTTCCGTTTTCAAGTATAGCTGCTGGTTTGTGTTTGTACCATTTCTCTGTATGTTCAAGATTCAGTTGTTTGCATAGTTCCCAGTGTACTGCCTTCCCCATTTGATAATGTTAATTCTTATATTCGTTTTGGTCTAGTTTGCTGCATTCACTAATTATGTTGTTTATCATTTCATTTCTTTGTGAGCAGGGTCTGCATTTAATAATAAAAATATATTAAATTATTATTAATAATAATAATAATAATAATGTTATTTTCACTCACTAGGAGTTCTCACACAGCAATCATCAGAGATTGCTCACTGACAACAACCAATGGTATTCCCTAGAGTCTGAGTGACAAGTCTCCTCAGATTACAAGTACTTTTTACCTTTTTTGATAACTGTTGCAAATGAATTTGCGTTATCGCAAGTCATCTGACATTGACCAGTAGTCTTCACTGGAACTTGAGTGGCTTCCCCTAGGTCCCAGCTTATTTCACGCCTATTCACTGGAGGTCTAGTTAGTGCTTTCATTCTTCAATCTTTTCATCTGCCTTGACCTTTCAATTATTTGAGGCTGGCACTACAATTTTTTTTTTTTGAGGTGTCAACTTTTAATTTTATAATTTTGCAGTAATTTTCTTCATTGTATTTTTGTTTTACTTCTGTTGCATTTTCTATATGACTGGTCATGTTGATTAAATTTCACATTCGAGGGTTTTTCTTAAAATTTCAGCTGTTTTCAACACTGTTGTCTATTGTATAGTCTGAGTCTTCCTCTTGATTCCTGTTTCTCCTAGTCTTTCTAATACTCCTGCAATTATTGGTATGATATTGATTTTATTCAGATTCCATATTCCTCTCAGTTTTCTGGCAAGTTCTGCATACTTGTTTCGTTTTTTTTTTGTCTCTTTGATTTTCACTCTACAGTGTGCTGGGATGGCAAAATCTACTATTTGACAGATTTTTTTCTTTTTGTTAGTTAATATGATGGCATGTCCATGTGTGTTAGATACATGCAGATCAAAAAGGTGCTTGAGATTGTTGTTGACAAGATGGCTATTAATCGTATGGGGTTTTACCAAATCGGCTGCTAGATATCGGAGCTTCAATTAATCCAAGCTCAGGAAACCAAAATGTTTAGACTATGGTAGGTGTCTGTTAGCTTTGTTGTACCTTTTTTTTTTTGTCAATGGTTGTTGGATGATCAATTTTCTGAGAAAGATAGAAATTGCATCATCGGTTTGAAACTTCTGTTTTTAATTAACATATGTTGTCTCATTCTTCAATGATACACACCTAGCTTTTGAGAAAAAAGATCTCTTCAATGATACACCTAGCTTTTGAGAAAAAAGAGCAGTGCTTGTCATGAAGAAGCCATCTGGTATTAAAAAACAAAAATAAAATAAAATAAAAATCTTTATGGTGTACATATTTATGATGGAAAGAAAATATTGTATTCCAAAAATCATGTAAATTGATCAGTTTTATTTTTATAAATAAATAATTTTAAAGTAAATGAGAACCTGTAGGCATTACAACAAAAATCTTGCAAATTAGAATTATGCCGAGTTATCTCCCTTGTTTCTTGAGACTTTTTTTTCAAAATAGTGTCGTAATACAGGCGCTCTTTGGTTAGTGATAAAATTTGATTTTCTCATTTAAAAATGAAACCGCTTGATAAATTTACAATATTTTCTTTCCATTAAAAGTATGTACATCATACAGATTTTTCTTTTTTGTTTTTAAAATATGGGAGGAATTCTTGACAAGCATTAAAAGGCCAATGGTACAACTTTGCTCCTCGTTCTGTAGGCTATGTGCTGGCTCTCTATGCACTGTCTGTTTTTAAATTGAAAATCATATTTTGGTTTGTGAGGAAGAAAAACAAAATGGTTACCTGTTTTTATTGCAGGAATGAAGAAAGCAAAAGATGGAATGATACAAATAGCAGAACCATGATTTGTTCTCTGGTTTATTACATCCAAACTTACATAAATAATGACAACAGGTTTATAAAAAAACACAAAAAGACATGAGTGATTTCTTGAATTGTTGTATTGTGTGTGTGTGTACAGGGTGTTCAAGAAGTCTGGAATGATAATTCTTTTAAAAGGCTGTTATATAGAGAATATGTGTAGATCAGTGCTTTGAGCTGGTGACCTTATGTCAGACTGGAAGAAGTCTTGTGTGTTCATTATCCAGTGACAGTATGAGGAGGTTGCGACAAACAGAAAATTTGACTTAGATGAACCAGCAGCAGCAGGCACAAAGAGGAAGGAAGGAAGGAATGTGATACACTTACATGGGAACCCCAAAAGAGTATTTTTTTTCCCTTCATACCAGCAATGAGGTTGGTTATGCATTGTAGTCACTACTGAGCACACCTGCTAAGAAGGGATCAACCCATTGACAGTAGGCAATAGAAAATTGAGAAGAAAAAGTTTTGTTTACAAATTATTGTGAAATTATTGTCGCATGGATTTTTGATAATAGCCGAGCAGCAGTATTTTAGCAGTGACCCCTGTTTCCAACAAAGCTTGAATCTGACATCACTTAACATTTGTTTAAGAAAAGGGGGGGGGGTATTTTGAGCATGTCATTACAAAAGATTAATAATTTTTTTTATTTTAGAAATTTTGATGTTTTTAAAGAACTAATGCCTTAGTAATTACAGTTTAATTTGATATTATGCAGATTTTTTTTGTGTAAAAAAGTAATATTTCAAATTTTCATGAAAACATATTTTTTTTGTTTATGTAAGAATATCAGATTTCATTATGTTAAAACAACTGTAAATGGCTATCATTTGGAATGTTTACGTGATATAAAGACAAATTTAAATGATAACCATCAGGAAAAGATAACTCAATCAAAAACCTAATGAGGAGTCTCCAAATTACGGCTAGCTCCGACCCGCTAGGAGCTTTTATAGAAAACGTAAAAATATTCATGAAAAAGTTTTCAATTGGAAATGTGTGAAAACAGTGGTTTCTCTTTTTGTTCAGAAAATGATTAAAAGAATGAAGTTTTGGAGAACGAGTTTCACTAAAAAGCAAAGCTAATTAGCAAAACAAAATAAAACATGTCCTGGTCAATTTTTTTTTTTTTTTCTGGCCTATGTAGTTTTAAAAAGTCAGCAATATGCCCCCCCCCCCCCCACCCACACCTGTTTGAAAACTTTGGAAATCTCCGAGCTAAATCATGATTTGTCCGAGTTATCTTCTCTTACAGTTTATTTTATTTTATTGTTTTTTTTTTGTCCCAATACAGAGTGCCTAGTTTTGGGGAGCTGGATTTTCTCCCCATTAAAAACTTACCCTTTACCTAACCCTGCCCCCCCTCCCCTCACCACCAATTAAATAGAGACGCTTTTGTTTCAAAATGAAACAAAAAAAAAAAAAAAGAAGCAAACTACTTTGTTTAAATGCAAACATTTTTCCTGCTTTATCTTGCCATAAAAACTTTAATATTATTTAAGTCAGTAATATGTAGTATTCTGAAATACTGTCAATATAGAGAGTGAAGGCACAACCACAACTAATTGTATGCCTCATTTATATTATTAGATTTTAAAATGTGTATAATAAATTAATGTTTGGCGTTATTCATCTGTAATTTTATTATTTTCATTTATCAAAGCGACTCACTGTTATCTAAATAGTACAACATTGTCTTTTGAAATATGGTATGAGTGGACAGGACAGCTATTTGTGTGTCTACTTGGTATAACTATTTTTAAACAGTTCATAATAAATTGATATTGGGTATTTTTCATTTGTAATGTTATTGTCTTAATTTTTTTATATATATATGTGGGCGTTTGTGTGTAATAGTTACACGGATATTAATAGAAAATAGGATTTAATGATAAAAATGATAAATTACCATAAGTTTTCTTAATTTTCAAATAATGTAATTCAAATAAAATCTATTGAAGAAATGAATCAAAAATAGAAAAAGGAAGACCTAAGTTGGGTAAAATTTGGATTATTAAAGGAGACAGTTTAACAGGAACTTGTTTACATTAAAATTGAAGGCTACCATACTGTAGTCGGCCAGGAAGCAGGCGAATGGAACAGTGTTCCACAGGCAGGCAATTCTAGGAAAGAAGCTGTGTTCGTGGAATCTGCGTTTAGATTTAGGCACAAATAGAGAGTGGGGGAAATTGTTGATAGTGGTTGCAACTAGTCGAGTGTTTTTTGTGAAAGTTTGGCAGGGGAAGGGAGAACCATCTGAAGTAAATAGCTGAAAATGGTACATGGTCAGGTATCATTTAAAAAAAAAAAATTCATATCGTCTGATTTATTTTTACCTTTTATTATGAAATAAATCTTATGTAAATTATACATTTAAAAAGAATACGCAGGGCTAGATTAAAAACTGCTAGGTGAAAGGTATTTTGTGTTTGTAGTTAAAATTGAAATATTTTTTCTACACAATAACAAAATTTGTATTGCATAAATCTCAGTAACGACTGAATACAATTTTAATGTAATGTCAAGAAGCACCAAAAATTCTTATAATTCTAGACTTCATGTTTCCCCTGTGTGTGTGTGTGTGTGTGTGTGTGTGTGTGTGTATGTGTGTACTGACGGATGTGCAATAACATGCAAATTGGAACGGCAATATGAGAATCACACGTATGAATAAATATGATCCTAGTTTATCAGCATTAGTTCAATGACTTAAAAGAAAAATTAAAAAAAAAAAACGTTTTTCAAAAGATAAATTACTTAAAAATAATTGCAGCTGTTTGATACCTCATTGTTTAGTCCGTACAAAAAATTTGCTTTTTCTGTACTGCCGAGCCTGTACAAATAAAAAAAAAAATAGTACAGCTGTATTACCTAATATATACAGAAATTTGCATTTGGAAAACGAGAACTATCTTTACATCATGCAAGTATTTGTACATGCTCAATGGTATTTCTGTACTAATTTGTACAGACATTAACATTTTTGTACTGTTCAGATTATGCAACAATTTGAATTTTTGTACTGTTGAATTAAGGAAATAGATAGCTTCATATTATTTTAAAAAATCTACATACGCTTTTTTATTTCTGTACTAATTTGTACAGAAAATTATATTATGTACACCTTAGTCTATATAGAAATTTGCATTTCTAGGTTCTTGTCCAGAATTCTTCCTATATAAAAGAAAAAATGATGTATGTATGAAAAGTCTGTATCATACACATGACAAAACAAAAAATATATTCCAAAAATTACGTAAATTGATCAAGTAGTTTTATTTTTAACTAAGAAAAATAAAATTTTATGAGTAAGTGAAAAGGGACTGTCATGCGTCTTGCTCTCGCAGAAACAAGGGCAGACAACTTCATAAATCAAACTTGCAAGATCAACCTTGTAATGCCTACAATTTTCCATTAATCTCTTAAAGCGTTTAAAAATTATTTTCTTAGTTAAAAATAAAACTATTTAATTAATTTACATGATTTTTGGTATATAATCTTTTCGTTCTGTCAAGGATTTTTCTGTATCTTTGTTTTTTAATATGGGGGGGAATTCTGGACAACCACCCATTTTTGCATGGCTGCATTTTGAAGAGAATAAATATCTGTACATCTTGCAAATTTCTGTACAAACTTCATGGTATTTCTGTACTGATTTTTACTAAAAATTGTTAATATATGAACATTTAGATTTCTGTACTGCTGAGAATGTACAGAAAATTGTAATAAAAAACAAAACAGAAATAGCTTTAAATGTTATTTATATATGTATATATATATAGTTTGTATATACTGATTGGTCTTTTAGTACTACCGGATGTGTACAGAAAATTGTATAGCTGCATCATGGAATAGAAAAATCTTTAAAATTCTTAAAACTGCTGAATGTCTTCCCATTAGGAGTGTGCAGAAATGTCCTTTTCTGTTTTGAATCTGTACACAAATTTGCATTTACTGTATGGGTGCATTTGCAATTAGGGAAAGAAAAACCAATGCAACTGCTAAGGGTGTTAACATTGAGTGAATATAGAAATTAATTTTCTGATGAGATCATGACATTCATTTGCATTTCTGCACTGCTTCTCGGAATGTGAAATAAAAATTGAGAAAAATACATTTTTTTGTCTTACATTAACAATTTTATCTTCCAGATTAAGGAAAGAAAAATTTACATCAAAATTAATCCTAAATTTTTTTTTGTTTTTCCAAAAGTAAATTCAACATTTTTTTTTTTAATTTATAAACAATGAAAAATGGAAGTTTATAAACAAATTGTCTTTATTGAGATTAAAATGATTTAAAATCAATTTGGTCCACCATTTTTTTGTGGCCAAATCAGAAAAAGTTTTGCTAGAGATGTTAGATTTGCGATTTTAATGTATTTATTTTTCTGCTTTTAACAACTTCCACATTGTTTTTTAATTACCACATTAAAATTATCTGCCAAATCCTATCTGACAGTGTTCATTTGAAAGTCATTTAGCACGTGTGTGTGTATGTGTATATATATATATATATATATACATACATACATACTATTAGTTATTCCAAAAACCAAAAGAGGGAATTAATTCATATTCATAATTTTTTTTATTATATATCTTTCTATGTGGACACCTGAAAATTCAGGCCCTTGCATTAGAAAAAAAATTAATAAAGATTTAGGAGTGTTAATTAATTCCCTTTTTTAATTATTGGAATAACAACTAATGGTATACGTTCTCTGAAGATGGAAGTTCACTTTCATTGAGTTTATTTGTTAGAATTCGAAATGTTGTGTAGAGTATATATACTTTCTTATAATCTTAAGTGTGTGTGTATATATATATATATATATATACACACATACGAATGTTAGATTTAAATTGTTCTAATATATTTATTAATGAATTTAAAAATGTGTCTATATTTTATAGAATATATATACTTTCTTATAATTTTATATTATTTAATAATAGATTACATAAGAATAATATATACTTTCTTATAATCTTAAGAATGTGTGTATATATATATATATATGTATACACACACACAAACATGAAGTTTAGATTTAATTGTT
Organism: Euprymna scolopes; assembly: GCF_053919585.1. Lineage (NCBI taxonomy): Eukaryota > Metazoa > Mollusca > Cephalopoda > Sepiida > Sepiolidae > Euprymna > Euprymna scolopes. Next base: position 65,192,358 of record NC_136511.1, read on the forward strand.
ATAATATATTTATTAATGGATTTAAAAATTTAAATGCATTTCATGGTGTTTATGTAAATTCTTTTATTTTGTCTAAACCCAGTTCAAATCCAGATGTATCTTTACATAATGCCATTGACAAAGGTATGAACTCCTATTTCCCTCCTGCTTTGAATAAAAGAATGGTTCAGCTTTAAGAAATTGATTACAATAATATTTTGGCATTGAATAATTTACAAAAGGATTGATATGCCAGACAACAGTCAAACCAAACTAGACTTATTTTGTCCAAGTGGAACTTTCTAAAAAGACAATCATGTTTATTGGATCATTAGTAGGAAAGATGTTAGAAGTTATATACATAAATAATAATGATTTTAAAGAAACGAAACAATAACAAAAGAGTAAAAATGTATTTTTATAGCAATATAGATTTAATGGAATGCAACGATTACTATCTGCAGATTTCTAGCTGTCTTTGAGATCTTAATTTCTGTGGATGTCAGACCAGAAGTTATCACTTGTTGTAAGAACAGCATGGAGGAATGTATGGAGTATCTTATTTAACCCCCAACAAGTCATCCTTACGAGGTCCCGCACTGTCAGCCAAACTCCAACCTCTGTCCCATTGCCGAAATGTGGCATCTCTGTGCCTTTTTTACAAGTACTTTAATGATAAGTGCTTAGACGAACTCTAAGCACGAGTACACCCTTGACATAAATACTCCCGACAAACCAGACAAGCAGCAAAATCGCACCTCTACACTGTAGAGATCCCTTCTATTCAAATAGCTTCTTCCCTTGAACTGCTAGATTTTGAAATTATCTCCCAAGCTCCTGCTTCCCTAACTGTACTGACATGCAGATGTTCAAGTGTAAACTGAACAGACATTTTGCTGCCTAACTCCCTACATCTGGTCTCAAATAGTAGCCCCTTATGACTTAGTGGCACTGTGTCTTGTTTGGGGTGAATAAACAGTAAAAAAAAAAAAAATCTCTACTCGTTGGATCATACCATTCACCATCAGCCAGAAAAGTTAATCTACAAATCAATCATCCCAGCTCCTCTAGTGGGTTGAAAAAAAAAAAGTGGACATTAGTATTTAAGAAGTTCACCATTGCAACAATGAGTGGCTAGAGATCACCCCATCCAACTTCAAATCGTTAGGCTTGACTGACCTTTAACCTTAGAGGGAAGCAGTGGCAAATAGAGATGGAGCCGACTCAATCTACTCTACTGAATGCTGTTTGAACTTTCAACAACAACTCGACTCTTTGAGATCTTAATCTTTGACTTTTAATATTAAAGTCTTTAATACTCTGACGAAAAGAATAAAATGATTGATATAAATTAAAAATTAATACTTCTCCAATAAACTAGATACATCGAATAGCTTTCTTAAAAAAAAAAAAATGTACATAGATATTAAGATACAGGTCACTTTCAGAGTTTCAGATTTGAATTAAAAAAATATTACTAACCAGGTTATCAGTTTTATATGTGGTTCTCTTTTTTTGAGCATCATAAACTCACATATTTAAATATTTTTTTTTTCTGCTTATGTAATTTTAAAACTTGAACGATAAAAGTATTGTACATTTAACATCTTGAATATTATTACAAAATAATTTATTTTCTGTTTAGAAATCTGTGCTAAAACTAAACTCTCTTTCTCTCAATAAAAACAGAAGACAAAACTAATCAATAGTATAGTGTTGATATGTAATTCTTTCCTTTCTATTGTAAGTCATTATTAAAATGAGGCCTTTCTTGCTTTGCTCAAAAAGTTTAACTTTGCATACATGATTATTCCTTCCTTTATTGTTATTATTATCAGTTATTATTAAGATTATGAATTTTTTTTAAGAATCTGAAATTTAATGTTTAATTGATAATAATCAGATTAGTCTTTTCAATGTTATTTTAGAGAGACTATATTACATATATTTGTTATTAGATTAAGCCCCCCCCCCTGTTTTGCTCATAAAATTTAACATTGCATTATTTCCCTTTTTTTATTATTATGAGATAAATGATAAAGCCTAATCTTTGCTTATAAAATTAAATTTGCATATATCGTCATTGTTTACTTTATTTTTTTTATTATTAGTTAAGAATTTTTTATATAATTTAATTTCACGCTTAATTCATAATAATCAAATTATTCTTTTGAATGTTATTTCATAGGGAACACGCCATGTCTGTTAAATTATGTTGTGTTTTATGCCATTCACTCCAGGCATGTTGAACTGGCTTCCTCCAAAGTAGGAAGTGTCAAGGGATTATTGAAATTCACAGGTGGTCCCCAGTCACCTGTTAAATTATGAAGTAATCATGTAAGTAAAACACGTTTCTTCATATTAGATTCATAATTTAACATTCATTAAAATTGCTACTTTATATTGCAAGATTAATTTATGCAAAGCAAATGTAATTTGAATAAAATTTATGAATTAATCACTTGTAATAGAATATGCATATAGAGAAAAATAAATGGATGACTGTCAGACGCAGAAGGCACATCCAATCAAATACTTCTTTATTTGACTGATATCTCATCCACTTTATTCAAGAAACTTCAAAGTAACAAAAAATAACATTTTTGATAACTTTTATACAGGAAACATGTAAATGTGATACTTTGATAAAGTTCTTTGAAAATAAAAGGATGAAATATTAAATTAAAAAAAAAAGGCGATTTGAATTTTATTGCCTATTGTATCTTGCAGTTATCGACTTTTCTATTTTTTTATAAGTTTTGTTAGATTTAAGCCATACATTTACAAGGAAGTTACCACTTATCAAGGCCCGATAGCCACTTGAGGATAAAGGTTAATGAATTCAAGGTGGTAGTGTAGTAATTGTTAATGGTGTAAGTTGAGTAGACTTAATTATTTAAGGGGATGTTATTCTACATATCTATATAAACATATCTATATAAATAAAACAGTAGATGTATGTGTGTAAATATTTAACTGATAAACTCTAACTACTGGTCAGATAACATTGAAATTATCAGGAAATAGTAATCATATATCAAGAATGGTTTACACCAAGTAAAATCTTTGTTTGGATGGATAAACAACATGTGCAGAAATATGTCGTCAACTTGAAATGCAAAATATTAATTTCAGCTTGCCAACATATTAGTTTTGCGCATGTGTAAATTCATTCACAGCTTGAAGTGGTTTAATTTTAAATCTTTCTTTTCTATGTATTGATAGCTCAAATGGTAGCGAATGCGGCTGAAGTGCTAAATGTTTTGGTTTCAATTCTAGCTGATGACACCCAAGTAATTTTTTTTTAATTTTTATTATTTTTAAAATCAGTACAATATAATATTTAATAGGGAATTGGCTCTGTAATAATAAATGTGCATAAATTGAAATATATATATTTTAAGTACATTTTACAACTGGGCAAGGCAACCCACTTCTAGTAGCAGAATATAATACTTGATATTGAATGCTTAGTTTCAATTGTAGTTGTTTTAAATTATACACATATATGTATATATATATATATATATATATATACATTCATGATTAATTCACTATTAAATGTTACTGTTTTATACAATCCAAAATTACTTTTTATATCTTATGTATGCTTTCAATGTAAAATCATTTGGAATTTTAAGTTTGTGCTAAAATCTGTTTTCCAAATTTTGTTTCCTACATATTTCATCAAACCTGTGGAGTTACCTGTATAATAATAATAATAAAAAAAAATAGATAAATAAAAAATGATAAAAAAAAAAATGATATGATAATGTATCTTGTTTCCTTATCACAAGAGTCCTTTTTAATACTGAGAATAATTGTTTTTGTATATTGAAAAAGGTTTCTTTAAATATGAAAGTCAATTAAAGATAACATTTTCCCCCTTTTTTCTTATATACGTAATGATCAGGAGATCTAATGAGAGAGTATGTCTACCATATTTTTACGGTATATGCATGAATTTATAGACATATATAAGGATAAATGTAAAATATTTAAATGTTTCAGTAATAAACCCTGTGAATTGGTATTTACAACTAATTAATGGATTCCGAATTCAAATTAGTATTTTGAAAAGCTGATAACATTCCAAAATATTCGTTTTCATTTTTTTTTAGATTATCTATAATTTTTTTTTTTTTAGATTATCTATAATTTTTTTTTTTTTAGATTATCTATAATTTTTTTTTTTTTTAGATTATCTATAATTTTTTTTTTTTTTAGATTATCTATAATTTTTTTTTTTTTTAGATTATCTATAATTTTTTTTTTTTTAGATTATCTATAATTTTTTTTAGATCATCTATAATATTTTTTAATTACCTATATGTCTTTTTTAATTGTCTATAATAGTTTTTAAAGATTATCTATATTTTTTTTAATTACCTATAAATTTTTTTTTATGATCCATAATATTTTTTTAATGATCCATAGTATTTTTTTAATAATCTATAAGATTTTTTTCATAATCTATATATATATATTTTTTTAATTATCTATAATATTAATATCAAATTTTTTTAGATGTATTGTTATTGGCATTATTTACAAGATTCGGACCGTTTTACTTATTGGTTGCTGCCATGTTGATAACACTGTTTCGAGTGTTAGACTTCTTCAGGTATAATGGAGAGTAAGATCGCTGAAACTTGAGCATAATAGCAACCAATATCTTTTTTTATTAACATCACTTTTTGCTTATTTGGGAGGTAAGACGTTTTCTGATATTTTGCAAGCTCATTCTCCAGTTTTCGTGGTTCAGCGACTCAACCGTCTCTAGATTCCACTCTGTATAGTCTTGTATAATTGCTCATTTTCAAATGAAGACAATAATCCAACACATGTGTATTGATTAGCTATGTTTCAAAAAAAGAAAAAAAACATGTGCCTATTTTGATATTGTATGAGTTCAACACATTGTATTATGAGTATGCAATAATTTGTATGTAAAGACGGCATATGTTAAAGAAACTAGATGAGATAGAGCACAACTGTGTGGAAATTTAAATTTACATCAAAATTAGTACAAAAACAAAAACATATTCACATGCTTCAAAGGAAACATGTTTTTTTTTTCATAAACCACTGTTATTCCTGTTAATATTATCCAGTAATATCCTTCATACAAGCACACAGTGACCATATATAAAAGTGAGTTTTTTTTTGTTTTTTTCATATGTGTGCATATGTTTGGCTTATGTGCAGATGTATATGTATCGTGTATATATATATGTGTGTGTGTGTGTGTGTGTGTGTGTGTGTGTCTAGTGTCTCTGTTTAATTATACTTATTATTGCCAGTTCGGACTGCAGTGTTGCAATTGTGTGTCGGCGACCAGTCACTACAATGCAGTCCGTTCGTCATACACGACTTCAGACTCGTTGTGGATGAGACAGTCTGTGTCGTTGGAGTAGCGGGGTAGGCGCTGGGGTAATGCATTATTTTTCATCACAGCAATCGCTGCTGCACTTTCGTTTCGCATGCGGTTCTTCTTCTTGGTGTCCACCTGAAAAATTAAATGCAGCAAAAATGTAAATAAGTGATTCAGATATGTTCTCTATCTTTATGATATGATATATATATACAGGGTGACCCAAAAAACAAAACAAAAGCAATATGCTGTAGAACAGAGAAAAAAAGGCCAAAAACTCTAGTGTTTTGATGTGATGTGTTGGATATAGTAAACTAATTATGAGCAAAGTTTCAATTCATTCGGACAAAACACTAAGAAACGGGGCCTAATTAGAGTTGGGGTCCGTTTTTTTGGGCCACCCTGTATATATATATATATATATATATATATATATATATATATATATCAAAGATGGTGGAAATATCAGAAAACACAATTGCAACTACTCTTCAGATTTCTTTCGGATTTATGTAGTCATGCCCATATTCTTTTTATTTTATTTTAAAGTTGATAAGTTCCTATTCTGATGAGTCAGGACAGAAAAGATTAAAAAATAGACATAATTATATGAATGATTCTGCGCTACGAAATAGATGCTGTCAAGAATTGAACATTTTAACATGCTTAAAGAAATAAATGGTAAGAAGGACAATATCTTGGGATTTTGAATATAGCATTTTTGTCATTTATTTATTTATTTATATATATATATATATAGAGAGAGAGAGAGAGAGGGAGAGAGAGAGAGCGCGAGAGAGAGAGAGAGAGAGAATGGGACACAGTTTAATTGGGAATTAAAAATAATAGTTACATTGGTTTTACGACTGTTACCCTATCCTGTTATCTCACCATGCATCTTTTAAAGTCTAGTTCAAGTTACAAACGTCTATAAAAGTATAACTCCCCTTCCTGCATTTAAGACATATACTAGTTAATAGCACTAAAATAATACATTATGAAACCAATTAAAAATACTCAAAGCTATCGACATCAAAACTCAACAACCTACAACTAATAAAATTGCTTATGAAACCAGCAATAGTATTTTAAAATGCTTAACATGATATACTTTTCTTACTTTTGTAAATATATTGGGAATTATTTTTTCAGTGAAGTACTTTTTGATGGAATACTGTAATTTGGACAGAGTTTAACAATAAGCTTATTAAATTACAGAATATGGTTGAATACTAACATCAATCATTTCTCTTATCGGATAGTGGATCTCGTAACCTGTAGTCATTAATATTCCTAACTTTCTTTTTGGCCAATATTGATTCTATAGTAGTTTGGTGTTTCACAGGAGGCTCGTAGTTGCTGTCACTTGTGTTCCGGGAGTGTCTTTCCTTGAATATTCGGCCCTGTCGGTGGGGCATTAGAATACGCCGACAGCCCTCCCCCCCCTGCAGAGGGTAAAAGTCCCTCAATGGGGGTCCTGGATATGACCTTAAACTATATCCAGTGGTGAGGCCCTAGCTTGTGGGCTTTGGGGAGTGTGGACCCACCCTTTAATTACCATTGCTCCCAGGTCCACTCTGACCCGGAGTGGTAGTACCTGTTAGGGTCCCAACTATGGGTTAAATAGAAACCGACGTGAAAACAACAAATATATTCTATTAAAAAAATTTTTCTTCAAAATCTTTGGATTCGGCATTAAATAACCCGAAAAGGGTTGATATGCCGTAAAACAAAAACAACCAACCAACCATGAATATTCATTTTGTTTTCTTTTCTGCAACTTTTGCTGCTTTTAGATGAACCTTTCTAAGATGACTTCACATTATTTGTTGTAAAATTTTTTTCTGATTTGCCACCCTTTGATGTGATGGTTTGACATTAACTTGCAGGCAACTGTCTTATTCTTGGGATTGACATCAAAATACGTCCAGCAGAAACTGGTTGCCATAATGGTTGAAGCTTGTTGTCAATATTTAGTTAATTTTTTACGTATTACGTAGTAGTTATGTCTGATATCTAATTACTAATTTATCTCAATAAAATATACATTATCTAAATTAGAAAAATAAAAATATAAATGTAATGTTAACAAGAGCCCCAAAGTAAGTAACAATGAGAAACTGATGAAGAATGCTGTATTTTTGGTTTGCATATTGTTGCAATTTACTGTACAATTCCTCAACATGAAAACTGAAAGATGGAAGTAATAATTTTATTTGACATTGATTTGAAGTACAAAATAATGTTAATTCGATAGGAAGAAAAATCAGGGAAATTTTCAATCTGCTTTCATCTATTTGCCTCAAATTCAGTTGTAAAAGTCTACATGTTAACAGCGCATGATGCCTGTTATTTGATAATATGGTGTAGACGATGCATGTCTCTTCGATAAATTTTCACTGGCAAGCAAAAAAGGGAGTTTAATGACAACAAAATTTGCTGATAAATTGGCATTAGAAAACCTATTAATCAGCCAATTTGCTAATTGGTACATCCTTATCAGTGAGTAAGCCACTGATTATGGCCTATGTAAGAATTCCTAGTAAGTAATAGTAATATTTACAGGATCTAACCGAATCCATATTCTTCACCTATCTGCTATATTACAATAATTTGAAAATCTAAATATAATTTGAAAATCTAAATATAATTTGAAAATCTAAATATAATTTGAAAATCTAAATATAATTTGAAAATTATTGCATAAATGAGTGCAAAACATCAAGATATCACTTTTTTTGTCAAGTTTTCGTTCATATAAACGAAAAATTAATTAATCTCACTTGCATTGTCAATCCTCAAATAATAAAGAATTTAATTTAATTTCTTAATGTGAATTTTTAAAGGATTCAAAATGTAATTAAGGTATCCCTTACCCTTGAGTAGACTTCTTCTGCTGTCAGCCGAGGACTGTCTTCTGGAGAAGGTGGACCAAACGTAATTGATCCAGAAGAATCTTCCTCAAATCCCAGATTTTGAATACCTACAAAAAAAAAAAAAAACAATAAATATCATTACTTTTAGAATCTTTGATTATTTTTTTTTTTACCAAATGCATCAGTTCATAATAAAATAATAGGGAAACAAACTTGATATGCCAAACTTTCACAAAAAAATACTTGACTAGCTACAACAACTATAAAGGATTTTCCCACTCTCTATCTGTGCTTAAATCTAAATGCAAATTCCATGAACAAATCTTCTCTCCAGAACTACCTGCCTGTGGAACATTGTTCTGCTGTCCTGCTTCTCGGTTGAGTACAACATGGTAGCCTTCAAATTCAATGTAAACAAGCTCTTGTTGAGCTGTCCCCGTAAATAATCAAATTCCATCCAATATACACCATTAATGATTACTACACTACCACCTTGCATTCATTAACCCTTATCCTCGAGTGGCCTTTGGGCCTTGATAAGTGGTGATTACCAAGTAAAAAAAAAAAAAGAAAGAAATGTGAAAAGTAGTAACAAATTAGAAGATAAAAACAAAAGGCAGAAAAAGGGATTGAGAGAGAGAGAGAGAGAAAGGAACAGAAAGTGAGAGAGGGGGAAAAATAAAGAATTGAAAATGAAACAAAGAGGACAGAGAAAAGGATTGGGAGAGTGTGTGAGAGGAAGGAATATATATATATATATATATATATATATATATATACACACACACACACACACACACACACACACACACACAAGCAGGCCACCCGGTAGTGACATTTGGGCAAATTGAACACACACATAATCAAGGCAATGGCTTGATTCTTAGAAAACAACTTCCAGTCTGTAGTTGAATGCGGCCAAAAATGGATGCTTCATTTAATACTACTAAGACAAAACTCCTTTCTTTTAACAATTATTAAAAGCCTTTCTAATCACCGATTACCATGATTAATAGCATACTTCCTGAGAGTCTAATGTTTCAACTCCTCAGCCTAACATTCATAGGTAACATGAATTTGAATAAATGCATAGAAGATATTGACAAGTCTGCTACAAATGAATATGGGCTCCCTCTATGAGGCTAGAAAACTTTCACACTTACCAACATCTTATATCTTTACAAAGGCACCAATTTCCGATGCATTGAGTATTGTTGCAACATATGGATTGGTGTACCAACTACTAGTCTCTCATCTCTTGGATGGGATGAGGGGATAGTTTCTAACCTAACAGGCTCCATCATTGAAATGTGGCGTCCTTGTGTATGTTTTACAGGTACTTCCACTGACTATGCTTAGATGAATGTACTGCGCTTATACCTTCTCAACATAAATGTTCCCAACCAACCAACCAACCAACCAGACTAGCAGCAAAATCACACCATTTCTACTGTAGATATGCCCGGATGCTGAAAACTGTTCTTCTCTACTAAGCATTTAGTATCTTATATCTTGACAAAGATACCAATTTCTGATGCATAGAGTATTGTTGCAACATATGGAATGTTTGTACAAAATTCGTTGATCCCAATTCAATCTCAGACTTCCTTGCTAGTTTAATATAATTAGATCCTGCTTAGCTAAAAAAAAATCTTTGTTGATTTTGATGGCTGTACATCTAAACATCTTATTAATGCAGGTGTGCCACAGGGATCAATACTAACATTCATAGGTAACATGAATTGGAATAAATGCATAGAAGATATTGCCAAGTCTGCTGCAAATGAATGTGGGCTCTCTCTATGAGGCTAGAAAACATCTTGACTTACATTTGAAATTCCCTCCCTATTCCCTATTTCTCCAACTATACCAACATGTAGAAATTTAAATTTAATTTGTGATGAATAAATGTCTTGCTGCACAACTTTCACTGAGGATTCCTTCCCAATTACAGTAGCCCCTTACATCTTGGTGATAATATGCCCTTTTGAGGTGAAAAATGTTTTTTTTAAAGAGATAATGATTTCAGAAAATGTATGTAAAATTAAAAAAAAAAAAAAAATTAAATCTTGTACTTACCAATATGTTTAACATTAAAAGAAGATTTCAATTCTTTCGGCCAAAATGTTGGATGGACATATCCAGGTGAGACTTTGTCTTGATTTTGGTCAATTTTTTGTATATCGCGATCATTTGAGGGACCATCTGAATTGTCCTAAAAGAAAAAAAAAATATACATATATCTATATATAACCATTTTAATCATATGCTAAGTGAATAGAGAAACTTGGTCACATTTTTGAGAACATTGTTTTGTAAGTTTAATTTGAAAATTTTAGAAAACCAAACAACGTTAGATAAGTTTTTTTTTTAAATCATTAAAATCATTTTTTTTTTTTTTTTTAATTTCGGGACTTTTGTTGTTAAAACAACATTTTACAAAAATACTTTTTTTTTCTGTTCATTTTGTTGGTGGTATTAACCACGATGGGCTGACCCTTCATAGAGAGGGAAAAGGTATGCATGTGATAATATTTACAGTTGTTGTAAAGTCTGAATTGATGTGCGTTGTGTGGTTGGTGGGATTTTTTTTTTTTTGTCTTTACAACAGAATTTCAGAAAAGAAAATTATTTTAATCATTTAATTAAAAACTATATAAAACTATATATGAACTATATAAAACTAGCAAGCCTACCGGTGTTGCTCGATCATAAAATATGCATCAATATTATATTTTAATTAATGCAGAATTCTCATTATAAACAGACATACTATAGATATTAAACATAGCCTTAAATTCCTTTTTTAAAAAAAAAAGTAAAAAAAAAAAAAAAAAAATGGAAACGTGCATGCGAGTATGATGTTTTTTGTAAACAGTTTACTTCTTGTAAGTAAAAAAAAAAAAAAAATACTCTAACTGAGATCGAAACCAAAACCTAACGACAGTGAGTCAAGTATGGTAACCAATAGGCCAGCTTGACACGATCTTTAAAATGTGTTTTAAATCTTACTTATTCTTAACATAATTAATCTGTCGTGTGAACCATTCACACATGCACATTCGTGAAACAGAATTCAAGGATCTCCACGTACCAATTTTACAATTTTGACCCCTTAGCAACCCTTTTTGTCCGAATAAAAACTGATTAAAACGTTTTCCACATGTCTGAATACCCTATATACCAAATTTCAAGTCTGCAGATCCAAAATTCATTGAGTATATAGGTTGAGAAGTTTCCTCACACATTCTCACTCTTATAGATATATAGATTATATAATATTTTTCAGTTTTCTAAATTTTCAAATTAATATGCAAAGTTTTTTCTCTCTTTCATCCACTCATGTGTGTGTCAGTTACAATTTAAAAAAAATAATGTGATACATACATTGCAAAATTAAATCTCATTTTGAAATATCAGATCTTAAATACATTTTTAGATCAGAAATACAGGGCTACAGCATTAAAATTTAGTAACAAAATGCAATACAGTATATAATACACATGTATATAATCAAATGACCTTATAAATAACGCTGTAAGGCAGGGCAAATACCATAACCAGAGGCTGGAAAAACATTGTATTCCACATCGTAACCTGAAAAATAAAATGTATCTTAGGGTCACCGTATCCTGGGGTTCTACTGTACCCAACAAATAAACTAGATGCTATGATTGGAAATCGAAACTGAAACGTTGCACTCTTCAATCTGATTTTCTACGAATTGAGCTATTTAAATTTTCTTATGATCTTAACAAAATGATTATAGCTTTGATGTGATGTCATAGATTTATAATTTGCATCATGTTTCCAAACATATATCTATAAAAATATATGTAGTGTGTGTCAACGTGTTGTTTTCAAATATATAATATTTATACAAATTATCTAATTCTAAACATAGAATGAGTGATTTATACCAAATTGATGGTTAAATATGGTAAAAGTTATGGCCATTTTTTGCATTAAATACTAATCCTTAACTGTGCACCGAATGGATAACATAATACTTAGTTTGCTGCACCTTATCATAACAAAAGTTCTTACAAAATTTCAGATAGATCAGTAGTTTCTAAGGAAAAGTGGAATGGACAGACAAAGAGAAATAAAGGTTCTTGTCCAGAATTCAACTTAAATAAAGATAAAGATTTTTCTGTATTTTTAATTATGTTTTTCATGTTCCTCCCTGCTTTTGCTCGCTATGATAATGTCATCAAGATATGCGATTGCAGTGTCCAAGCTGGACAGCATAGCATCCATTACTTGCTGGAATATTGCGGGTGCCACTTTGACACCAAACGCGAGTCTTTCATATCTGTACAAACCCCGATGAGTGTTAATACAGAGGAGGTTAGTGTTTTTGTCATTTACCGGAATCTGTAGGTAAGCGTCGCTTAGGTCTATCTTAGAAAAAAACTTGCCGCCATTTAATTTTGTGAACACTTCTTCTGGACTAGGTAATGGATAGTGAAAATCTTATAAGGACTCGTTGAGTCTGGTCGCGAAGTCGGCGCAGATGCAAATTTCCCCGGACCTTTTCTTTATGTAAACTGCCGGAGCAGCCCACTCACTATATTCAATTTTAGCCAGTACACCAATACTTTCTAATCTGTCTAGTTCCTGATTTATTTTGTTCAGGGAAGCGAACGGGACATTACGTTTCTTTTTAAACACCGGTTGTGTGCCAGGTTTCAACTTAAAATCTGCGGCCATTTTTGTACATCTCCCCAGGCCAGGAGGAAATACGTTTGTGAATTCTTTTTTAAAACAAGTTATAAGTTTCTTTGTTTCTGCTGGGTAGGTATCTATTTTCTTGCAGAATGTGGATATAGGAAGATCCCAGAGACGAAACTCCTCCATGCTGTCAGAACCGAACAAGTTCTCACTATCTTTTAGCACATACAATATTAGTTTTTTTGTTTTCCCCCGTAAAGTGACGTTTGTAATTAATTCACCTTCAAAATGAATTTTTGTACCATTAACGGCCGTCGCCGTTCTGTTAGTTTTTAACATAGTCAGCTTTCGTAATATTTTCCACGTTTTGAGATTTATTATTGAAAGATCCGATCAACTGCCTAATTGGAATTTAATAGCTTTGCCGAAAATGTTAACCATTACATATTTGCATAGATTTTCATCTACGACGTCCTTAGTTCTGTTTTGATGTACATGGCTTCTATACCGAGTTTTCCTACAGTGCAAACTTTTATGACCGATCTTATTGCATAAATGGCATCTTTTTGTTAAAAATGGGCAATCCCTTACCCAATGTATTCCACCACATCTGAAACAAGTGCTCGGTGCTTTTAGTTTTTCTGAGTTTTGGTGGTTAGTGTCTGTGTGCCATTTCGACGGTTTTTTCTTAGTTACTTTTTTATATTCGCAATGCCTGCTTTGATATTTCTTGCATCTTTTTTTATAATTTCTACTTTTTGACAACCCTCAAGTCACAATTTCCGCATCTCTAGTTATTTTACACTAGCCGTATTTATCCGGCGTTACCCAGATGGAGATCCTAAATAAAATAAATATAATAAGTTTCAAGACTTTTTTGTACAGGCATTTAAAATTGTCGTAGAGATTTGAAAATTCAATATAACATTGCTTTACATCTTATGAGATAACCTGCCAATTTTCATGATTTCAAGTTCAAATGAACAGCTACAGCAAGAATTGGAATACACCCTACTAAAGCCTGTTTTTCGGTTCATATTTAACATTTCGCTAACTGTTTTTGCAATTCCTTTTGCTGTTCCTCGGATTGTGACTGACGCTTTGCGGCATCGATATGCAACTTGGTCAAATGTTCCAACACTACTTTCTATTTGTCCATTTTGCTTTGTCAGCATTAGCAATTCCAAAACGTTCGCTGAATTTTACAAAACCGTTTTATTCTTTCTTATTTCTTCATCCAGACAATAAAACGAACAGAAAAAAATAAATATATAAAAAGTTCATTGTCTAAAGAAAAAAAAAAATAGTCAAGTGTATATTTTTCTCCAGAGAAAAAAAATAACACCCGATTTTAGCAGCGAAAACCACAAGTGACGAATTCTTTTTCCAAAAGTATAAAAATTTACCTTTCTAAGTCGCAATGAACCTTTTTCTTTTTGCAAAAAAGTACAGCGCTATCTTTGAAAGTTGTGACAAACTTTTTTCAACTCTTTTTTTTCCTGTAATTTAAGTCCGACATTGTTTTTTTCCCGATAACATTTGAGTCAGACGTCGTTAGAATTTTTAGAATACTATTTCAACGCGAGTATTTTTATTCAATGTCGTTACTGGTTTCAATCTTAGTATGCTCCTTGAATCCAATGTCATCAGTGTTTAGTTTTTTAGAACACTGTTTTTAAACGTGAGTACGTTCTCCGAATCCAATGTCGTCAGTGTTATGGCTTGCAATAAGCCACAAAGAAAACAGAACAATGGAATACAGTTTAAACAATGTATTACTGGAACAACAACGTAAAAAGGTTACAACTGAAAAGAGTAGTAGACGTTACCGAGCAGGCGAGGGTCGCTCTGGTGTTTAATCAACACCTAGGATCAAAAGGTCTATGGTTTATATAATGGATAGAACAGTCCATTTGGAGGGTGATTCCCCCACAACACAAAAAAAAACAAAAAAAAAAAACATGAATTTTACAGCCTTAAGTGAGCAGTTGAAAACACCAGCCGGAGTCCTCGACTTTTGTCAAGAAAAAAAAAATTACTGGCACGGACGAAAACTTGTGCGTCTTGTGGACACAGATGCAATCTTATTATAAGAGGAAAGGTAAGCGATGGCTATGCTTGGAGGTGTCAGGCTACCAAATGCCAAACCTTTACATCAATCTGGCCTGGTACCTTTTTTATTGCCAAGTCTAGGCTGACAATTGCCATCATACTTAAAATAATCAACTTGTGGGTGTTCGAGCGAGCAACACAGAAAGACCTCCAGCACAAATGCGGAATAGAATCTACACACACCATTAATAAAACAGCGGTCTCAGGAAACAACAACAATATCTGTTTTAATATGAAAAAAAAAACTATCCCACCCAGTTTTGTTTCAACTTTTCTAGTTTTCAGGTTTTTTCTTCCGGAAAAAAAAAACAAACAAACAAAAAAACACCCCCAAAAAACAAAACAAAAATTTTATTTCAATTTTTCTTGAAAAAAAAAAAAAAAAAATCCTTGAAAGTATTTATTTGACTTACCCTTGAACCTTTTCTCAAACAAAAAATAAATTTTTAACATTATATATTGAAATATATATATATATATATATATATATATATATCAAAAGAAAAATATTGTTATAACATTTTTCTTTACAGTTAATAAAACTTAAAATTTAAAGCAGGTTTTCTTTTCTTGTTATGCTTTCATTGGCTTACTCCGGCTGTTGACGTCAAGCCGGGCAGACTGAGTTATGTCTGGATCACTCTCTGCGTGAGTACCGACTATTCCTTATGTGAAGAGGGTAAACATTATCACTCTCTCATAATAGAATGATGTAACACAAGGGTCGGAAAGTGGGACCGAAGAGCCAGCTCCCCAAAAGAGTAGCACTCAGGTCATACAAAGAAAAAAAAAAAAATGCCTGGACAGCCGTGTTGTCTGTCATTCTCTGGTAGGCGATTAGCAATAAATTAACTTCTTCTCAAAGAGTGAAGTAAAAAACCTTGGAGGATCGACCTCCTAAAACTGCACAGGGTTAGCGACATCAAAGGAAAAAGCCATTTTAGAAATGACAGACTTTGCTGACTTTGTGGCTGAGAGAAAAAAAAGTCTCCCGGCGGCTGAGCTGAAAAATGTGATCAGTCAACATCAGGCCAGTGCCAAGAGAAGAGTATTTCAGATTAATAGGTAATTTTGTATGTTGTGTCCAGGAGTGCTTATTATTACGGAAAGTATTGTAAATTTTATTAACAATTGCATGGTGCCATTTTATGTTAGTGTGGCGGTGGGTGGGTGGTGTGTGTTTCACCTGTACATGGTGAAATAGACTATAGATGAATATATATTTGACAGTTTTGTGGTTGTAATGTTTTTTTAAACTTGGAATGATTCTTCATTTAATCATATTTATTTATAATATAAATTAATAATATTTAATTATATCAATTAACAATATTCAATAAGTATAATATAAATGAATAATATAAATTAATATTTAATAATAAAATTAATAATATTTAATAAAAATTAATATTTAATAATATAAATTAATAATAAAGACTAATATAAATTAATATTTATTTGATACAAATCAACAGCATTTAGCAATAAAAATAAATATTTAATAATATAAATATTAATGATAATATAAATAAATAATATTTAATAATAAAAAATTAATTATATTTATTAATGATATAATAAATAATAATTATCAATAATATAAATTAATTATATTTATTAATATAAATAATATTAAAAATATAAATAATATTTAATAATAAAAATTAATATTTATTCATGATATAAATAAATAATATTAATAATAGAATAGTAATATTTAATAAGGATAAAATTAATATTTAATAATAAAAATCAATATTTAGCTGGTACAAATAAATATTAATAAAAATAAAAATTAATATTTATTAATAAAAATAAGTCATTTATTTATGATGAAAATAAATCATATTTAATAATAATATAAATAAATAATATTTGATATGAATTAATTATAATTAATTACAGAAAGTATTGTAAATTTTATTAACAATTCCACGGTGCCATTTTGTGTTAGTGTGGCGGTGGGTTGATGGGGTTGTTTCACCTGTACATGGTGAAACAGAATGTAGATGAATATATATTTGACAGTTTTGTGGTTGTAACCTCTCAAACCCTAGCAGAATCCATTGGTCGGCATTTCCTGGTGGAAGCATCCCATAGAAAAATTAAAGTATTGTTGTTGTTGTTGTTGTTGCCCAACCCCCAACATCCTCATGGTAAGAATGGTTTTCGGAATGGTCACCCACAACATAGCTTTTGGAATAGACTCCGAAGTTTGTGAGTGGGGATGGCTGTCAAAATACTTGCCACAAATTTAACCTTGATAATTGCTGTCAGGATCCCCATGTACAAATACTATGAACAAATACTATGAACCAACAAAAAAATTTGGGGGTGCAGTGACGGTTGGATATAATTAGAATTATTCTTCGCCCATGCATACTAATCTGTGTTCCGTGATTTTAAGTGTATAATACAGGGCTTTATATCGCAAAAACTACTTGTGTTACATGATAAAGGGCTGTCCCCTTTTCATGTAAGTAAAAAATAGGGAATTAGTTAAATGTAAATATGAAATAGGATAGTCAAGGATTCGAACTTACGAAGCTAGATTTGGAATTGAAAATTCCAATTATAAGTTAAAATAAATACAGAATGTTATTGAAAATAAGGAATGTGGAATCGCAATTGTTTAGCTCACACAAAATAGTTCGATATCTGTTTATTGGAAAAGGAATGTAATGATGAAATTTGTTTCTGTGAAAATTAAAATAAGGAATTTAATCATCAATTGAAATTGTAAACATATTTTGTAAAGAGGTTATTTGAAAAATAGGTTACTGAACTCGGGGTCATGGCAAGTTTGGCAACGTAATGCATGTCATCCAACGTGCTTTATAAGCACATGTTAAATCATGCGATGATGTGACGAGTTCTCAATATAGGTAGAGTTTTAGATGCAGTCTGGGAGAAGAGGAGAAGAGTCGGGGAGAGGGAGCCGAGAGAGAAGGGTCAGAGACGGCTGCTGACGTGAAAGGTTAAAGAAGAAAAAGCCATGTAAAGAAACTTTGAATTCCTCAAGCGAAATCATGGACCGGTCATGAAATAAAGGACGTCATCATCTTTGTGTATCTGCGTCTTCGTGTTGTGATTCAGCAGAAAAGGTATTGTCCATTTATATTATAAGAACTTTGTGAAAATCATCATCTCAAAAATAGGTAAGAAATATATGTATCAATATTTATAGAAACACTCCCGTTCATACAGAACTGTCAAAAGTATAAATGTCAATCTCTTGGTCTATCTATCTATATATCAAATCTCCTCTCATTGTGTATTACAAGCCGTCGGCTCTCTTGTATTAACATGTACCACAAACAGGAACATCTTAAGACATATGAACACTCAACACATGAACACTCCTAAGACTGTCTCTAGATATCACTCTAAGACTCTAATCTCTCACTAAGACTCTCCTAAGACGAACAACAACAAATAACATCAGTCCTCTTCTAATAAGAATTACTTAACACTTGTATCTGCCAAATATAAATGAGATATAACAGATAAAATAAACAAAAATAAAAACAAGATATTTGTGACTTATTTGAGTTTTTATTATAGGTACATCTTCTTTGCATCCATAACTTGTGGCTTTTCTCACCTCGGGTGAAGTCAACTGGGTTTGTTGAAGACGGTTATGTCTGCAATAAAATTAAGAAAACAAAGAATATTCACAAAATCAGGATATGAACAAAGCATTTATTTTAAAAGAAGCAAGAGATATGGATATGGTGGTGGTGGGGGGGAAATAATAACTGAAACTGCAAAATTATAACTCACTCTCCAACAACAACAAAAAAAAAATGGTGGTGTCTGAATAAACTGATGCCACACCAAATAGTCGTGAAGGTTCAAGGAGGATGGAAAGACCCAAGAAAGAAAGCATTAACCAGACCTTCATTGGACGAGTGCAAAGACGGCAGGGACCTTGGGGAGACTTATTACCACAGAGAACCAAGAAAAACGAAACTTCAAAAGAAAAAAAAATGATGGCTTCAGATGAAAAGATGAGGAGGGAGAGCACTAACCAGACCTCCACATTGTGCAGAGAAAACTGGGGTGTTGAGGAGGCTTACCTCTCAAAACCTAGGGAATACCAATGGTCATCTGTGCTGGTTATCAAGAGAGGTGGAGAGCATTGGAAATCTGGAGAGAATTATTGTCACTCAGACTCAAGGGAAAACCATAGGTTATTGCCAGTGAGCAATCACTGGTGATAGCTTGTGTGAAAACTCTTAGTGAGTGAATAATAATAATAATAATATCCTACTCGTGGCACCTCATGAAAATTTCATGGGGTTTTTCAAGTTAATCTGTATAATTTACTGATAATAATTATATGTACTTGCAGGACCTGTGGAAATTCCACGGCGACATCTTTCATATGTAATATATTGCTGCTGAGCATTCTGTGGACGTTCAGCGTGGATAGAGATGCTGCAATATTATTGTAGTTATTTTGTTGAAGATATAAAATTATTTATCTAAGTAATCTGGTTAATGTAGTGTCAGAATATATCTGGTTATTACGGTTTATTTTTAGTATTCTTATAGGAAGACGTGACATATTTCTATTGTACGGATGCCCTGCGAAAATGGAAACCTCACGATATCATTGTATGATCTTTATAGAGAAGAAATACTACTCTTGGATCCTAATCAGAAGATCAAGAAAATATATTTTAGCTTCACCTATGGCCCAAAAGTGACTTCACCTTTTTTTATTATATTTATTTTTACATTGCGTTTTTAGTGATTGGGAAATCCTATTTATTAAAAAAAGGTGGATAGAAGGTGATAAGACATTACGGACATTAAATTAGCATTTCTATATACTAACTCGTACCTAGCATTGCCCGGTATTAAACATAACGTTAAATTCCTTTTAAAAAAATTGAGAAAAAAAACACTTCACTTCTTGTAAGTAAAAAAAAAAAAAAAAAAAAAAAAAATACCTGAGCTGAGATCGAAACCAAAACCTAAAAACAGTGAGTAAAGTATGATAACCATTAGACCAGCTTGCCACAATCTTTAAAAAGTGTTTTCAAACCTCATGAAACAGTTGATAGATAAAAATCTAATGACCCCCCCCAAGTTCAGTTTTGAAAGCAGCCCTTTTTTCCGGATGAAAACCAATTAAAAAGTTTTCCACATGTCTGAATACCCTATATACCAAATTTCAAGTCTGTAGATCAAAAATTTGTTGAGTATATAGGTTGAAAAGTGTCTTCTCACACATGCATTTTCACTTTTATTGATGTATAGATTTAATGTCCGTACCTCCTTTTTAATAAATAGGATCTCCCGACCAATTAATTCATGATCGTGACACACTTACGTATGTATGTTAAAAGGTAGCAGAGTATTAATATATAGATTCATTTGGAATCAACAAATGTCTGTGAGGTTCAATACTATCAAGAAATTACTTTTTCTTCTTTAAAATGAATATCATTATCAGCTAAATATTTAGAAGAAATAAAAAGAATGTTTTTTTTTCTTTATTTAAAATTTTAGGAAGTTAATTTTTATCAAAATAAATATTTCATGTCTTTTTTTTTTTTTTTTTTACATAGGTATCACCACTTATCAAGGCTCAGAGGCTACTCGAGGATAAGGGTTAAAGAGTGTACAGTAGTCAATCGGACAATATAGTAATTGATAGTAATGAAAATTCGGTAAATTTATTAAGTGGAACGACTCATCAAAAACTTGCCTACTTATTGTAAATATAATGACCAGCTATTTATTCTTCAACTAGCGGTGGTACCCAGCGTTGCCCGGGTGTTCGGGGGTGTAAAAGAAAAAAAAGGAGTTAGTAGTCAAAAAGGAAAAAAAGGAGTTAGTAGGCTCAAACTCGTGACGGGAAGGCGGAAAAGAAAGTAAAAAAAAACATGAGATCTTATCGCTATGCTATGAGGCCGTAAGAAGTGAAAAGCATTCAAATTTAGCGATGTCAATAAAAAAGTTGACTTGTTAGCGGGGGCAGAAACTAACGTTGGCTGAAGACCAGTTCAGTTTTCCGTTGTTTCATTTATTTGTTTCGCCACGATGTTTGAGGAAAGCAAGCTCCCCCGAAAAAGGGGGGAAACTCTCAAATGAATAGCAATTGTCTGATATGAAGGGTTTTCCCAATATTGATCAAAGCTAATTGCTTTCAAGATGTCCTGGCATGAAAGGCTGCGGATTAGTTTTGCTTTTCTATGAAAAAGCCAAACAAATACGCGACAGAACGGAATAGCATGAATTTTGTAAAAGTCGCTCAAATAAAAGATATATACGATCTCCGTTCACAAATCATATACTACAATCTAGGGAGTATATAAAAGTTCTACAATATAGTAATGGAAAAGCAGAATCCTGGAAGAGAGTTTCACAGTCTAGCAGTTCTGGGGAAGAAACTATTGGAGTAGAATGCCTTCTTACACCTAGGGATCTCTACTGTGAAGGGGTGGGATTTAGCTGCTTGTCGAGTTTGTCGGGGTATTCACATCTAGGGGCTACAAGTGCTTGTAGTTCGTCAGAGCATTCACCATTAAAGTATTTGTAGAACAGGCAGAGGGATGCAACATTTTGTTGATGGGACAGAGACTGAAGCCTAGATGACAGTTCAGGACCTATCAAGTTGGCGACACTGTTTTGAACCCTGTCCAGGAGTGAGAGACAAGTAGCAGATGCACCAGCCCAGAGGTGACAACAGTATTCCATACAGGGGCGAATGGTGGCCTTATAGAGGTGGCAGAGATATCTCCAGAGAAGACTCTAATTTATCTTATATGTGCTTCCGGGTTGCACTTGCTTACACCACCGCATTTATATTTGCCCTCTATCGCCCCCCCCCCCCACAACAGCGGAGTTACTATCTTTAAGAGTATATCGGAGAAAATTGACCACATACTGCGGCTAACATTCACATTTGCGGTGACTTCAATGTCCACAATGTGGAATGGCTGACCCACTCAAACAAGACTGATGATGAGGGGAGGTTCTGTCATGATTTTGCCATTGCCTATGACCTCACTCAGATTGTTCGCGAGCCCACCCGTGTGCCCGATACTACCGGTCAGTACGCACTCTCTCCACTTCCCCTGAGCTATACTCATGTGCCGTGCTATCTTCTCTGGGATCCTCCGACCACTCCGTTGTATCAGTTAAGATAAAAATGAAATATAATAAGTCTACAGACGTACCTCTCCACCGTACTGTATACAATACTTTATGGCTGACTGGGATAGCTTTCGTACATTCATATCTGATCTACCTCTCCATTCCAGGTTTAAAAAGGATGTGTCTTCTATAGTATCAGACCTGACTGAATGGTTACTTGTAGGCATAGACCAATTCATACCATCCAAAAAGTTCCAACAAGCCATGGTTCTCCCCTGAATGTGCTGCTACCATCGCACACAGAAATCACTTTTTCCATAGCTACCAACGTAATAGATGCACTGAGACTAAAGCTGGTTTCAGGACCGTCAGCAACCACTGTAAAAGAGTAATAAAAAATGCAAGAGAGCTATATGCTCAATCCGTTAAATCTAAAGTAACTGAGCAGCGGCTTGGTTCCCACCAGTTCTGGCAGAATAGCAAATAGGATCCTGAACAGAAGCGTGCGTTCTATCCCAACCATTATCAATGGTCCAGAGGTCATCTCGTCAGCATCCGACAAGGCCCAAACTATTTGCCAAGAACTTTGCAGCAAATTCTACCCTATGCGACAAAGGCCATCAACTCCCCGTATTTCTTCCTACAACACACAACACGCTAGATAACATACAAATAAGTTGTGCGTGAGGTCGCCAAGCTAATCAAGAACCTTGACTCCAGTAAAGCAATAGTATTCCAATTATAGTGTTAAAAAAGCTACAACCAGAACTTGCCCCCATACTTACCAAACTGTTTAAGCATTGCCTTAAGGAGAAGTGCTTTCCAACACCCTGGAAAACCTCATCAGTATGCCCTGTATTTAAGAATTCAGGTGATAAGTCATCTCTCTCTCAATACAGACCAATAAGTCTCCTGTGTGTCATGAGTAAGTTGCTGGAATCCATATTAAATAGAGAAGTAGTCAACCACCTCAGCAGAAATAATCTTAGTGACACGCAATATGGTTTCTGTTCTGCTAGATCTACAGCAGACGTACTAACAGTTATATCACATAGAATTAGCGAATCTCTCGACAAAGGCTTCATTTCTAGGGCAATTGCTCTTGACATATCAAAGGCCTACTTCCCTAGATTTCCACCTACGGTATAACTGGAAATGTTTTCTCTATCATTAAATCATTTCTCTCTGATAGGCTCATAAGAGTAGTGGTTGATGGACGGAAATCAGAGGCCCACAGTATTAATGCTGAAGTCCCCCAGGGGTCCATTCTGGGCCCAACTCTCTTCATCTACATCAATGATCTCCTTAAACACATACTAAAATCATTCGTTGACATCTATGCTGATGACACCACTATCTATGGCAACACATCAAAGGCCATAAATGACAATGTTCTCTCTGATTCTCTCTCCTCAGATATTGAGCACGTGGTTCAGTGGGGGATGAGGTGGCTGGTTTCCTTTTATGCATCTAAGAACAAGCTCCTATCATTACATCATAAACGCTCTGATCCCCATCTGGCATCAATTGAAATGAATGGCTCTCATCTAGGGGAGGCCCCATGTTTTGATAAGCTTCTGGGTTTGACCTTCACTCCTGATCTGAAATGGAACACATACATCAAGTCTGTGGCCAAGGTCGCTGGGAAAATTGTGGGATCCTTCTACCGCTCCAGAAGATATCTCACTGCTGATGCAATTCTCTATCTATATAAAAGCCAAGTACGTCCAAGGATGGAGTATTGCTGCCACATCTGGGCAGGAGCTGCTAAAAACAGCCTATCCTTCCTTGACAGAGTACAAAATAGACTTTGTGGCTTAGTGGGGGATGCCCTTTTCTCTTCCCTGCAAACTCTCTCCCACAGAAGAGATGTTGCGAGCCTGTCTGTGTTTTATTGTTATTTCCATGGCAAGTGCTCGTTTGAGCTCCATTCTCTGGTTCCCCCTCGCCAATCTTTCACAAAAAACACCAGACTAGCTGAAATCACTGTCAATAATTTTCCCCACTCTTTATCCGTGCCTAAATCAAAACGTAGATTCCATGAACAAAGCTTCTTTCTTAGAACTGCACGTCTGTGGAACTCTCTGCCGCTTGCCTGTCCCCCCCCCCCGAATTCAACTTGGATGTCTTCAAATCCAACACAAACAAATTCCTGATGAACCGCTCCCTTAAGTAATGATACTTTATCAAATCCCCAATACTAACTATTACTGCGATACTATCCCATTGATTACTGTACACACAATAATCCTTATCCCCGAGTGGCTCCTGGGCCTTGATAAGTGGTGACCCCCATGTAAAAAAAAAGAAAAAGAAAAGGACACTTTCAAGCATAAATAGTTTTCTAGCATGGTAGAGAGAGAGCCCACCTTCTTTGCAGCAGCCCTGGCAATGGTCTCAATGTATCTATTCCAGTTCATGTTTCCTGTAAACGTTAGGCTGAGGAGTTTAAAGGAAGTACTTTCAGGTAATGTGTTCTTGGCCATTGCTATTGGTGGTAAAGAAGGTTTCTTGTAATTATTGAAGGAAACAAGCTTAATTTTGGCAGCATTGAATGTGACCATCCATTTTTGTCCCCATTCCTTTACAGATTTGAGGTCATCCTCTTGTGTTTCTGCCATTTCCTTAGATATGTGTTCATTTGTTTTCCCCTCGTGTCTGTTATAGAGAGTGGTGTCATCAGCAAATATACTCATCTCCGAAACAATTTTATCAGAGAGGTCATTTATGAATATCAGGAATAATAAAGGTCCAAGGATAGACCCCTGAGGTTCTCCTGCATCTATATCATATTGTTTAGATGTATGACTGTCGAGGAAAACCTGAATTTTTTTCTTACTTAAGGATTTAATTACATTATGTATTCTTCCAGTGATACCATATGATCTCATTTTCCTTAGAAGACCATCGTGCCATACCCTGTCAAAAGTCTTAGATACATCGAGGACTACCGCTCTACCCTCCCGTTTTGTCTAGTGAACGGTATATACGTTCAGAGATTACAGTTAGGATATCTGCTGTGGAACAGGCTTGCCTGAATGCATATTGTTTGTCGGTCAGGAGTTTAGCAGCTGTAAGGTGATGGACTAGAGCTTGATTAATTAAGGACTCAAATATTTTAGTGAGAACCGGGAGAAGGCTAATGGGGCGATAATTGAAGGGGTTAGGTTCTTTCGCCAGAATTCTTGAAAACTGGTACCACAGAAACGGTTTTCCAGCAATCAGGAATCCAAATTGCGGTTCAGTCTCATGCAAGATCAGCATAAAAGTATAATACTACTAGCAGAGAGACCTGACGTTGCTTAGGATTGAACGATGATTAATAAGTATTTCACTCTCCCATATTTTTGTTGTCATCGAAATAACACATTTTTTAATAAAATCAATTGATTGCCTGCTCTAGTTTGGGACCCATCATGGTGCACTGAGAAGAAGCTTCACATGCCTCCCTGCAGTGATTTAGTCCACAATGCATTATAGTCTACATTGCACTGTAGAGAACCTACTGTTGATTTTCTAAAAATATTTTTATATATAGCGGCTTGAATTAAAGTTTAAAATACAAAAAAAGAAGTGCTATGATTCAATTGTGCTCTAAACAGAAACATTCGTTTCGAACGAGCCCCTATCATATCAAAGAACCTAATGTCGATTTTATATGTCTGGCCTTTCGTCTTGTGTGGTAATAAAACTTCTCAAATGCACTTGTGATGTTAGGCTGTATAAGATATCAACATTGGTCAATGTCGCCTGTTCTTTCTTGCATCATATTTTTCGATTACCAATACTTATCGAAGGCATTCTGATACAAAACCTATCCAAGAATACTGCCAGATACATAAAGTACATTTGTGAGAAATTTCATAAAAATCGGCCCAGTCATTTCGGAATCCATAGGGAAAGAACTCACACACAAAGTTTCTTTTATGTAATAAGTAGAGATAGAGATTATGGTGTGATGTTAACCAACCCCGTTTCCGGTCTGGATGGACTCTTTCAGAGACTATGAATAAAGTTACGACTAAGTGTGGTGGCAGTCATAGCCACAGTATCAGACGCAGACTTTCTGTACTTCTATGCATACATTTATAAATATACTAGCATGTTGTCTTAATTATTATTGTCCTTTCAAAGCGACAACAAATATTCATGGGCATTTGTTTTTGAAAATCATGCCTTATTTTAATTTCAAAAGGTCCTAACAACCTATAATTACTGTATAGCTCTCCTAAATACTAGCCAATTCTATTAATTTTGAATCAGCAGTAATGATTAGGGCCATGACAACAGTATATTCTTTTCATTGTTTTTACTCTCGAGTATATATCCGACACAATTAATCAACCGAGAACCACATCACTCTACATGAAAACATATAAGATATCAATGGATATATACCTGAGAATCAAAACAAGGAAAAGAATATGCTGTTGTCATAGCCCTTGTAATTATGGTATACATCTTACTAACATCTTTGATTTAAAAGAAAAAAAAAAAATCTGAGCATCTTATATAGTGATTTTTTTTTAAAACCAATTTTGCACTAAAATGTTTTTTTTTTTTAAGTGCAAAATATGTTTAGAAACAAAACAAGATAAACTTTAATGATTAAAAACAAATGATTAACAACCGTTTGTTTTTTTAGGTGAAGAATTCATTTTAAATATCGTTCTTTAGACACACACACACACACACACACACACACACACACACATATATATATATTATATATATATACGTTTGATTGAACATGACGGAGTTATTCCTTCTTCCGATATTGTTTGATATCTTTTCTATTTGCCAAGCGATATATGCCCGATAGAAGGTGCTTCAGAAAAATATGGCTGACCAACAACTTCTGGACGCCATTTTGCATAATGCGCCTGCCGAAATTAAAAAGACTGCTCGGCAAATAGAAAAGATATCCAACAAGATCAGAAAAAGTAATAACTCTTGTGTTCAATCAAACGTATCTAAATAATGACCTGCTGCCAAAATATACAAATATATATAGTCCAAATTGCATGTTATATCCACGTGTATTCCTTTTGACATATTTAAATATGTATGGATAAAAAATCGATACGAAAAATATATAGATATTTATATCTTATCCGTATTTATTTCCTTTGTGTTGATGTGTAGGAATACAAAACGTCTTTTGAAAAAAAAAACCCCAAAAAACGTAAATGCTTTTTTCAAAAGTACATAATTTTTTACAAATCCTTCGGTCTTCAGTGTGAATGAAAACCGAAGGACCGGTCGAAAATTATGTGCTTTTGAAAGAAACGTTTTCGTATTTTTTGAAAGACTTTCTGTATTCCTACACGTCAACATATAGAAAATAAATACAGAAAAGATATGAACATCTGTATATTTTTCGTATTGATTTTTATCCATACACACACAGACATATGTATATATATAATAAATAAAAAAGCAAACAAAACAAACCTCTTTGTTATTTTACGGATGCAAACATTTATATCCATGTCTGCAAGTATTGAACATGATGGTCATTATCTGTGTTTATTTTGAACACAGAAGTGCCACGTGACACTTCCCATTCCCTTCGCCTGATAAGGCCCCCCACCCCAACCCAAATACAACCTCAACATTTCCATTTATCATCTGGCCAGTAAAGTTATCAAATAAAAAAATGATTAGAGTAATCTAATGTTTACAGCCAAGATAAGCTATTTACTTTCGAGTATATAATTGGCATCTACTTAATAAACCTTGTGTTTTATGGAACACACTAAATGTTTTAACTTGTTAAAAATATGAAAAAGTTATAGCCTGTTGACTTAGAATGAGTGCTTTATGCTAAATTGATGGTTGAATATGGTTAAATTTGTGCTCAATTTTTCTAATTAAATAATAATCACTATTAATCCCTATCTGTGTATCAAATGGATACCATAATAACTAGTTCGTTACACCTCATTGTAAATTTCAGCCAAATTGGCCCAGTAGTTTCCGAAAAATCTTCTTGGGTAAATGTGGTATTGTGATGACTAGACCTTATTTATTTCTATTAATCTCTAACAGATACCATACTATTTAGTTTGCTGCACCTTATAACAAAGGCACATTCAAAATTTCAACCAGATTGTCCCAGTTGTTTCCGAGAAAAAGTGGGACCGACAGACAGACAATTTCTATTTCTTGTTCTAATTTGCCGAGTAAAACTGGTATGTTGTTTGGTCAAGCCATTTTTGCATGTGGAATGCACTTCTGCTCAAACCTTTTCCTACTCTTTTTCCAAAAGTCAGTAAAAAAAAAGATGTCAACATGCCAGGACATCATATTTCCTTTCTTGCCACAATCAGACTAGATGAGATAAAAGACGCAATATCTACTGACTCAATACAGTAGAACCCTGAGGTACGGCATTAAAAATTAGTAACGAAATGCAGTACAGTATATAATACACATGTATATAATCAAATAACATTATAAATAACACCATCAGGCAGGGCAAATACTGTAACCAGAGGCCGGAAAAAAACACTGTATTCCACATCGTAACCTGAAAAAACTGTATCCTAGGGCCACCGTATCACGGGGTTCTACTGTATATATATATTTTTAATTATTTTTATCCAACTTTTTCCTGAGCATGTCTGTTGCATTAAAGAAAGTGTATAAATAAAATTGATTTAAATTATAGAAGTTTGCCTTATAATACCTGTTTTTCATCCTCCTAAAAGATCAGCCAGAAGGATGGATACCTTTGTTGCAACCCTTTCTTTCATACAACATAACTCTTCTTCATTCCTTTCTACATTTTCTGGAAAGTCTGGGGCTCTTTAGTAATGTTCAGTATGGTTTTTGTGGTTTTCATTCCACAGCTGATCTATTAATTGTTGTAACTGAACAGATCTGTCGACTTATGGGTAATTCAGGTGGAATCTAAGACCATTGCACTTGAGAGTTGAAGGGATTCAACAGTTGCAGTCTGGTCTTCTTAAACTATGGGGCTATGGTATTGTTGGTAATCTTATCTTGGTAGGCTTATCTTTCTGATCAAAGTTTTTTTTTCTATCAATGCAAATGTTCCAACAGTTTTTTTCTCTATACCAATGATCTTCCACGGAATATTATTCAGAAAATTAACATCTACGCTGGTGATACTATCCTCTATTCTGATATTGTTTCTCACCCATCTTCCTCTAAATGGGTGAAATATGCAGCTAATCATTTGTTGAACACATTCAAACTATAGATTCAAACTCTGGATTTCTTGTGTACAAGGTGAGTACTCTGCCACTTGAGTAACTGCACCACATACAAGAAAGGTCGTGTTAGTTAATGACTTTCTTGTGTGGCGTAGTTGCTCAAGTGGCTGAGTACTCACCTCACACACAAGAGATTTATGTTTTGAATCCTGAGTTCAAATGTGTTCAACTAATGAGCCCAAATAAGGGTGAAACTAGAGTCTTGAACTTTTGGTTTGTTGGCTTTCATCATCTCTCACATTTTAAAAATTCTAATATATATATATATATAATAATTATTATAGTAAATAATTATGTCAGCCCCTTTTAAGAAACACGATTCTCATCGTTAAGCACTTTCAGTTGAATTAAAGTCGGTCAATTTAGCTCTTAGGCGCAGATCACCATATAATGATTAACGGTAGCCGAATGGATTAGGTCCTTGCTAATGAAGCCAGGGATCGAATCTATCGACTGGTGTTAATCATGACACCTGCACTGATGATTCCCAAAAGGATGAAACACTAGTGTCTGTATGTATTTAGTAACTATTATAGTAAATAATTATATATATATTATAGCTATATTTTATAGATAATACTGTTTGTTCATTTATTTATTTGAAATTGCTAGTTTTTTAGGGTGAGGCTGCAAGTAATCTTATACCGTAATAATATCACATTTACTTAAGATTTTTGGAAATTAATGGGCTGATATGGCTGAAATTTTGTATGAAGCCGCAGTAGTAAGGAGTGGGTTTTTAAAATTTGTTATAAATAGATTTTGTTTACCACATATTTTCAAAATTATATTGTATTTTTTTTTTTATTAATAATGCATTTAACTTTCATGTTAAATGATAACAAAAAGAGTGTGTCGTTTTGAAAACATTCATTTTAGTGTATTTAATA
This sequence comes from Euprymna scolopes, assembly GCF_053919585.1. Taxonomy (NCBI): domain Eukaryota; kingdom Metazoa; phylum Mollusca; class Cephalopoda; order Sepiida; family Sepiolidae; genus Euprymna; species Euprymna scolopes. The sequence continues at coordinate 65,222,614 of NC_136511.1, forward strand.
CTTGCGGATGTCTTTTGCTTCTCTTATTTACAAAAAAATTATATTTTTAAATCTTTGTACATTTCTTGGATTTTTTTTTTGATAATACTTTTAGATTCCATGTTAAATAATATTGCATACATATATAATATTATTATTATTAATAATTATGTTATTATATATATAAGATTATTAATAATAATAATAATATTATATATATTACTAGCCTGGGTGCCTGGCGTTGCCCGGGTGTTTGGAAGTGTGTGTTGAGCAAAAAAAAAAAATAAAGTGGTAGTAGGTAGGCAAGCTCGGACCTGTACTCCATGACGCGACCAGATGTCTAAAGCATTCAAATTTAACGCAGTCAATCAAAAACAAAAGACGACTTGCAGAAATGGCATTTCTTTTAAACCTCCCATGAAAGCAAATTAGGCACACGGTTTAATGTGTGTGTGTGTGTGTGTGTGTGTGTGAGGGAGGGGGAGAGACCAGCTTCCCCCCCAAAAGGAGACACTTTGGCAGTATCCAAATAAATAGTAATTGTCTCAGTATGGAGGGTTTCCTCTACAAGGACCAATTACAGAACAGATACTACCCAGCCCAAAGACCAGGCGTTTGTGTTTGAATAGTTTCGCTTTATTTATACAAAAAAGACAAATAGCTGAGACAACGGCATGGTGGGAATTTTGTTTAACTTGATCAAAAAAAAAAAAAAAATGGATATTATCCGTTTGCGAATGCGAGATATTACGATCTGGGAAGTATGCGAAAACTTCTCGTGGAATCTAACCGACGCGAGAAGCCCGATACGAAAAGCCTTTCATGGACATGCACAAATGCTCGTGCCCATTTTGCCCTTTATATGTTAGATTAATAATAATAATATTATATATATAATGTTATTAGTATTAATAATATAATATACATAATACTATTATTAATAATAATAATATATATATAATGTTATTAGTATTAATAATATAATATATATAATACTATTATTAATAATAATAATATATATATTATTATTATTAATAATATATATTATTATTATTTAACATGGGCTCTAAAAGCATTATTAATTATATTATATATATATATATATATATATATATATATATATATATATATATATATATACAGGGTGTCCACAAAGTCTGGCTACATTATGTAGCCAGACTTTGTGGAAGCATCCTGTAGATTATGTAGCCAGACTTTGTGGGCACCCTATATATATATATATATATATATATATATATATATATATATATATAGGGTGCCCACAAAGTCTGGCTACATAATGTAGCCAGACTTTGTGGACACCATATATATTATTAATAATAATATTATATATATGTTATTAATATTAATAATATAATATACATAATACTATTATTATTATTAATAATAATATATATACATATTATTAATAATATATTATCATTATTATTTAACATGGAATCTAAAAGCATTATTAATTATATATATATATATATATATATATATATATATATAGTGAAGGAATATCAATATACATTTTTAAAACCATTTATTTCAGTGTATTAATGCCTATTGATGAGTCTTGCCTTCCTTATTCGCAAAACATTTTTATTTTTAAACCTTTTTATCTGAGCCGTTTCCACTTGCTCAACAGAACTCAATACAGAGAAACAAAACAATAAGGAAGCGTAAACAATTGCTTTGAATTGAATGAGATTCATCAATAACAGTGGAAACATTTTGCCTTGGGATTGTTTTATTAATGTTATTGATTCTAGACATGAAAGAGTGGAAAGCACAGAGATAAAAATAAAATTTCTCAACATATACGGATATTAATGTTTACATGAAACATGTAAAACGACATAGATGATCTATGGTATAAAGGGCGGTTGTATGTGGCTATGTCCAAATAAAACTAAAAAACAATAAAACAAACATCCATAAAGTTGATATTTTCCTGATTGAATGGATTTGTTAGATTAGAATAAAAAAAAAAAAAAATTCATTCTTTGACCCTGAACTGGTGTAGATTTGTAAGGCGGCGGGGGGGGGGGGTGAGGGTGGTTGGGGGGGGGTCTGTTTTCTAGACACTAACTAAAATGAAGTAACTGATTGTTTATTTTATTTATTTATTTATTTTTTCAAGGAATTATTTCCTTTATTTCAACTCCTACCTCGAGGAATCTATAAAAGTGTGTGTGTGTGGTGAGATAGAGGAATGGGTTGGAGGAGAAGAGAGGGAAAGAAAAAACAGGGTGGAGAGAAAAAGAGAGAGATAGAAGTTTTAATAGAATTATGATACAGTTATGTCTCATGCAATACTGGATAGTAATTTAGAACAGCACACACGCGCACACACACACACACACAAAAGCAAAGTATAAAATATGAGATTTTTATGTTAAACTACGTTTTCATTTTGCTGTGTTAGTGTCCAAGAATCTATAAAAGTGTGTGTGTGTGTGTCCAGATAGAGGAATGGGTTGGCGGAGAAGAAAAAGAGGGAGAGAGAGAAAACAGGGATAGAGAGAAAGATAGAAGTTTTAATGGAAATGTGGTCTGGATAGTAACTTTTTTCTAAAAAAAAAAACAAAAAAAAAACACAAGATTTGTTAAACTTTGTTTCCATTTTGCATTTTCAGTGTCTACAAACAAATCTACCAAACTACTGATGCATAAGTACCAAACATTATGCAGGTATTTTATTTGATGTGGCCACTATAAGTATTCAAACCATGTTGACTATCACAGCCTCCAAATATGCCGACCCCCCAATCAACTACAAAATCTAGTGAGGGGTTGATCATTTCAGCCCCCTTTTCTCACAGAAAGATTGACAGATGGGAGGTCGTTGATCATTTCAGCCCTCTTTTCTCACAGAAAGATTGACAGATGGGAGACTTTATCTCTATAGTTACTGCCATAAAAGGAGCTCAGCTGATCTTCAATCTTTGATTCCCCCCTCCTATAAAACGTTCACAGCAAGAACTCATCTTTCTGCTATAACAGAAAAAAAAGACTTTCCCTTTTTTCTCCACATGCTTAATTTCAAGAGGAAATTCCATGGACAGAGCTTCTTTGCAACGACCTCTCATCTGTGGAACTCATTACCACAGAACTGCTTCTCTAGTGAATACAACTTGGTTGTCTTAAAATCCAATGTAAACAAGTATTTGTTGTGAATCGTCCCATAAGTAATCAAACTTAGCTCATGCCGTTGATCAAGCTTTGCACTCTCATAGTGTTCCTCATCTTTTGGCTGATGATCATTATCATTTCATTTACCCTTATCCTCGAGTAGCTCTTGGACTTGATAAGTGGTGACAAAAACGTCCCCTAAAAAATGTTCAAGTTCTGCTTAACTGTAACATTGTCTAGGAACCAACATGTTGTGGCCTCAGTCGCAAAGTAGACAAAGAATGGGGGAAAAAAAAACTTCAACTCGCTTTTTTGTTGTTGTGCGACATCATTTATTTCTTCATTCTCATTATAACTGTGATGTCCCAGACGTGATCATCTTCTTGAACGTCATCCATCTGTCCAACGTGATATCAAATGTTCTTTCCGATCTCCTTTCTAAAGTCTTTGTTTTTCCCTACCAGTGACGTCATTTATTTCTTCATTCTCATTATAACTGTGATGTCCCAGACGTGATCATCTTCTTGAACGTCATCCATCTGTCCAACGTGATATCAAATGTTCTTTCCGATCTCCTTTCTAAAGTCTTTGTTTTTCCCTACCAGTGACGTCATTTATTTCTTCATTCTCATTATAACTGTGATGTCCCAGACGTGATCATCTTCTTGAACGTCATCCATCTGTCCAACGTGATATCAAATGTTCTTTCCGATCTCCTTTCTAAAGTCTTTGTTTTTCCCTACCAGTGACGTCATTTATTTCTTCATTCTCATTATAACTGTGATGTCCCAGACGTGATCATCTTCTTGAACGTCATCCATCTGTCCAACGTGATATCAAATGTTCTTTCCGATCTCCTTTCTAAAGTCTTTGTTTTTCCCTACCAGTGACGTCATTTATTTCTTCATTCTCATTATAACTGTGATGTCCCAGACGTGATCATCTTCTTGAACGTCATCCATCTGTCCAACGTGATATCAAATGTTCTTTCCGATCTCCTTTCTAAAGTCTTTGTTTTTCCCTACCAGTGACGTCATTTATTTCTTCATTCTCATTATAACTGTGATGTCCCAGACGTGATCATCTTCTTGAACGTCATCCATCTGTCCAACGTGATATCAAATGTTCTTTCCGATCTCCTTTCTAAAGTCTTTGTTTTTCCCTACCAGTGACGTCATTTTGCATAATTTGTATATGCGCATCCGTGCTAGGTTACATATCTTTTTTTTTCATTTTATGTACTTAGTGTTTATTGACATATCTTTGAAACTACAAGTGCAGAAGTACTAAAAAACTTAGTGTGTGTATATGGACAGATTAGCCAGTGTGCAAAATTTGGGTTGGATATAACTACAAATGTTAAAGTTAAAGAAAAATGATTTCCAGGTTCAAATCCCACTAAGCATTCATATTAGTAACTACTTCTATTACTACTACTACTACTACTAATAATAATAATAATAATAAGTTAAAGTAGTTTACTTTAAACATTATCTACAAGGTGGAACGATAAAAGTGCCACCATAAAGAAATCACTACAGTTTTATTTTAAAACTTATTGAAAAAAATCAATTTAGGTAACTTGATTACATAGTAGAGCTGACATCTATTCAATGTAGCTGCCTTCAGCCTCAATCACTGCCTTTATATGGGTCTGGAACTGGGAGCATGCCTTTTCCACAAGCGCTGGCAGGAGCTTGGTGAATATACAGTGGATGGCAGAGATCAGGCTGGCTTTGGAGTTGTGGCACATTCATAACTGAAACAGTGGATATCTCAGCTATAGACTAAAGTTTATTTATGCAAAATATGGTTCAATTGCAGAAAGGATTGTGAATTTTATCAGCGATTCCATAAATTGGCATTTTTGTTTTTTTGGGGTCACCCATATTGAATTTAGTAGTCAGTGCTCAGCTGTCTAATCAGTTAAGCTTCATTAGAAAACTGAGATAGAAGCCTACAAAGTTGTTGGTGATGTTCTCGACGTATGACCAAACAAAGTAGTCCAGCAGGTTTAGGTCAGGGGAGGAGGTGGGTCCTGTGAGAGAAGGGTACAAAGTCGTAGCACTCCTTCTGAAACCAAATTTGGGTCTTTTGGACTTTGGGGCCAGTGCTGAGTCCTGCTACCACACCCAGAGTCTGTGAGCGGCCACCTGAGTGCACCAAGGGATCACCACACTCGTCAGCATATCCAGGTACACTTTGGTGTGACTTTTAAGTCGACTTTGAAGATGTGAGATGGCATGATGTGGCCCTCACTTGAAACCACACCAAAGACCGTAGCAGTGGCTGGAAACTTTTTCCATCACCCTGGCCATGTCTCTGTTATTCGTGGCAATTCAACAATTCATTTTGAGGATGCTGGCAATGGTTCTGTTGGCAGAACTTGAATCGATAGAGAGCAGGAGTTGTACAGTGGTGCATCTCCAATCTCACTCGTTGAACATTGTGTGACTTTCAACCATGATAGAAGACTCCTATCGCTCTTGGGGTTTGCACACACAAAAAAAAAAAAAAGAAATCTTTTTTCTCAAACGGAAATGGAATCGTGTTGTCTTTTCTAGGGCGATAATTTTATTGTTCCATCCGGTAGTGTATATATAGAGGAAATGTATTGAAGGTAATACAAGGCAGAGGTGTAACGAATCAATACATACAGAAGCAAATTAAGACGCATAACAATAGAAAGACTTTTGCAGATTCAACTTTTTTTTTATTAATTCAAGATATTTTTTATATCATAAAAAATATATCTTGAATTTATAAAAAAAGGTAGAAACTGCAAAATTATTCTATACATGGATTATTCAGACTACTGGTTTCATCTTCAATGTTATTTGTGCACAATGTTTTGGTTGATGTAACATCCGACCTTCTTCAGGTGTACCTTTTTGAATTCAGGGATCTGTTCATAGTTTTGAACAGAACACTTAACTTTATGCACAAGGATCCCTGCTGTAATGGATAAAGTACTAGGTAAAATTCATTTGAAAGTGACATTCTTTTGGAGGTTGAAAGTTCAACTGTCATGTGAGTAATACAAAGAATACAATAGCAAATTACTTAAGGTTTCCACCCAGTCACGACTGATGGAACGAGATCATATTACCTTCCAGGATTAAATAAATTCTGTGCAGATTCCCGAGTTTGACAGAAAGATTCCCATGTTCGACAAGGTACATATGAAGAAGATCGTAGGTTACATCAGCAGAAGCGTTGTGTGAATAACAATGAAGATGAAAACAGCAGTTCAAATAATCGAAATCCTTATCTCAAAAATCATTCCATATATATATATATTTTATTATAAAAAAATATATATTGTATTGATACAAAGGTAGAAACTGCAAAACTCCTGTATATATATATATATATATATATATATATATATATATATATATGCTATTCACGAGTATGTTTATAACTAACTAAAGACATCATTAGGCCATGTTGCTTTTACAAAAGTCCAGTTCTTAATGGATATTGGAGAAAGTTCACAGAAGTTATAGTCTGGAGAGCAATCACGATATTAAAAAATAAACCAAGCGGTGCGTGCATGATCCCCCTCTGGTGCTGCATGTGAGATGATGTCACAAAAAATAGCGAAGAAATGATGAATGTGAGAAGTATGAAGGACTAACCAACACTGCCTTCACATTTTCGCCAAGTTCCAGAAAATCCAATGGGTGGGGTAAAAAGTGTCATTGTTTTGCAATTTTGGGGCATTTGTGACTTCTTTTGAGCTCCTGGGAATACCGAATCCCAGTTAAAATGGACAAACGGTGCAGTTTCATGCCTTAAGACATGCATATTTGAATTCAGTAACATGGAAAACCACTATATAGACATACATATCAAGTTTTTGAGTAATATGAAAAAAGAACTCCAAAAAGGCATGTTTTTCTTTTTAGCCCTAAAAATCCCAGAGGGGTGCGAACCAGAATTTTGCCAGGGTCACCCATACTGAATTTATATTAAGAACAATGGCCTCCACATTTTGGCCAAGTTTCAGGAAAATCTAATGGTTGGATCAAATGCTATGGGGTAAAAAGTGTCATTTTGGGCCATTTTGGGGCATTTTTGACCTCTTTTGATCCCCTGAGGACACCGAATCCCAATGTAAATGGATAGCAGTGCAGTTTCAGGCCTTAATACATATATGTATGAGTTGACCACCATGAAAAACCACTATATAGTCAGACATATCAAGTTTTTGTTGAGAAATATGAAAAAAGAGCCACAAAAAGGGGCATTTTTAGCACTGAAAGTCCCCAGGGACGCAAACCAGAATTTTGCCAGGGTCAGCCATACTGGATTTATATTAAGTAGAATGAGTTCTTCATTTTGAACAAGTTTCAGAAAAATCTAATGAATGGATCAAAAGTTATGGGACAAAACATGTCATTTTTGACCTCTTTTGAGTCCCTGTGTACGCAACAGAAATTTTCACAAAAATTTTTTTTTTTACTGTGCACATCTATTTAATGAAATACAATTTGTGGCAAAATTTCAGGAAAAACTAATGAAGAATTATCTGGCAATCGTCCAAACTGACGGATGCACGGACGCCACTGAAAACATAGGTCCCTCTTGGGGGACCAATAAATTAAAAATTCAGATAACCCTGTTTAATTATCGAAGAAGAAATAATAAGACAATACATCGAAACAATAAACAAAACAACAACAAAAAACAAAACATAAAATCACAGAAATAAACCTTAAATGTCTAGCGGAGAGACAGAGGTAAGGACAAGAAAAAGGAGACAAATAAGAAGGGGAATTCTTATTTAGATTTTGTCTCGGCAGCTGTGTTAAACACATATCTTATTTTTCTTTTATTAATATTATTGGAATTTTTCCCCTTTTCCTTGTACATATTTGTGAATTATTTCATGTATTTCTGCCTTTTGGATTATTTTGGACCATCTTCCAATTATGTGATTTCCTGGGATTTTACTTGTGCGAATGGAAATTCAATTAACTTTCTTGGAGTTATATTTTTGGATTTTACTGTCATTGGATTATTTACCTTTCACCAGACTATCCATTCACGTGTAATCACCTTTTTCTTCACCATATTCCCTATGCTTCACTTTTTGTTATCAAGTAAGATCTTTGACTTAATTGTTGTTTCATCAAATACTTTTGTATGCAAAATCTGATCCCGCATTTTGCTAATTCCTACCCTCTGATGAGAAGGAAAGTATTTCTTCGAAACTCTGCAGATTAAGGACTATCCACTTATTAAGTGTTTCCTTTTCAGATTAAATATGTTTTTAACTCTTTTTCAAAGTGTTTTTTAACATGCTTTATTAACTGTTTGCTCCTATATATATATATATATATATATATATATATATATATATATATATATAATTGCATAAAAAATATATATTGTATTCATAAAGATGTAGAAACTGCGAAACTCATTCCAGATATATATTAAAATTATTATTACTCCACTTATGCAAATGAGCATTGTTTTGCATAAGAGAATTCTTGTTGAGATAAAAAAAGTACAAACTTTCTACACAGGGCAAAACTAAAGCTGACGTGATGGATGCTAAGCAAGAGAAAATGAAAGACTGAGTTTGTGTCGTTTATATCAGGCTATTCTGTTGATGAGATTTTTTTGTTTTGGAGAATGTTAATATAATTTGAGAGTCGGACGTTTTAATTTTTTAGTGTGCGTGTATGTGCGTTTCAACTTTCACATGAGAATGCTAGTTGTTGGCATTGGATTTTTAAATCTCTGAAGAATCAACAGACAGTAAGAATAAATACTAATTATAACTCAACTAGCAGGACCTGTGGAAATTCCACACGAGACTGATTCATATGTAATATATTGATGTTGGCATTCTGTAGATATTCAGTGTAAATGGAGACGCTCTGATATTATTGTAGCTCTTTTGTTAAAACTGCAAAAGTATTTATCCAAGCTAGCAGGGATGCCAGGCCGTAAAATATGCTTAAATATGATATTTTAATTCTTGTAGATTTCATATATATTATTTTAGAGTTAATGTTCTATCGATTTTTTTTATATTATAAAGTTGTGATTTCAAAAATAAAGAATATATCTATAAGACTTGTGTTCATCAGCTTAAATCGAAACCAAATCTTAAACTTAAAACTTTAATTCCTTCAGCCATAATCGAAACTGAAAACAAAACTTATGAAGAATTTTTGATAAAATTATTTATAAAAGAAATATATTACTAAGGTGCCATTAACTGAAACCAAGACTTATGAAGAATTCTTGTTAAATTATTTTTAAAAACTAGATTATTGAAGTGCCATTAGCTATAATCAAAATCGAAACCAAAACTTATGAAGAATTTTTGGTAAAATTGTTTATGACAAGAAATGGAAGTACACAACACGACCTAGATATAAGTGTGACACAGAAAATAACACACTCGCTATTGTATTAATATATAGGTACTTATACAGTATACATTAGACGAGTGATGTATTTACAGACAATAAAGGGGTTCAATTTATTTTGAAGTATTTATTTATGATGTGTCATAGCAACAGAAGTCTAACATGCGTTGGGCCTGTAGAATAAAATTGACATTCACCGGCATAAAACGGCTTTCAAGTATTTGACCGTAAAATTCTTGCTTGATTAAAGTAATATTTTTATCATAGATTGGCAGGGGACACTTAACCTTGCCTGGTTATAAAATACATTTCAATATATTTTAATGCATGCAGCTTTCATATTTATTATTACACATGAATATTATATTGTACCTAATATAAAGTATTGATTAAAAAAAAACAAAAAACAAATACTTAGGTACCATCAACTAAAATCGAAACCAAAACATTTAATGCTCCAGCTGCGTTCCCTACCATTGGAGCTATCGACAGATAGATAAGAAAGATTTAGAATTAAACCATTTTAAACTATGAATGAATTTGCGCATGCACAAAAGTAAGAAATATGTTGCTAAGTTGAAATTAATATTTTGCATTTCAACTTGCAGACATATTTCTGTATGCGTTATTCATCCAAGCAAACAAAGATTTTACTCATTATAATCCATCCTTGGCATATGGTTACTATTTGGTGTTAATTTCAGTGTTATGTGACCAGTAGTTGAAGAGTTGTTCAGTTAAATATTTACACACAGACACATGTACATACATATATCTAAAACAACTTACTAGGCTTCTATCTCAGTTTTCTAATGAAGCTTAACTGATTAGACAGTTGAGCACTGACTACTAAATTCAATATAGGTGACCAAAAAAAAAAATATGCTAATTTATGGAATTGCTGATAAAATTCACAACCTTTTCTGTAATCGAACCATTGTATAAATAAACTTTAGTCTACGGCTGACATATTCAATAAGTTTCAGTTATGAATGTCCAAGAGTTTTTTTTTTTTTTTTTTTTAAATCGCTGGTCAATGATAATCACTATCTATTTGGTTGGGCTCTTTCCGTGGACTAATGTGACTCTCTCTCTCTCTCTTCAGGTTTCCTTGTCTTCCATCAGCAGCCTCAGATCTTCAGGATCACAGTTGGGGTCATGTGCAATTTGTTGAATGTACGTGGATTTAGGTCGTCCTATGTTCGTGCGCCCATGCCGTGGATTCGCCAGCAATACATTTCTCACCAGCTTTTGCTTGTTCCTCTGCCAGTGACCGGCAAATCGTAGACATCGCCCCCTAATGGTTGTAGATATGGCAGGTACGTTGCCATAAAGTTGCTGCTTCATGGGATAATCTTACCAAGATATATTTAACACTTAACTATGATAATAACATGATATGATGTGCTAAATTGTTGATAACTCTGAGACACTCCTCCCTTGGCAATGCCCTGGTTTGGGTTGTGATAGTTCTTTTGAATCCAGCAATATTCATGTAATAAATTTATGGACTCGCAACAAGTCAGAATCCACAAAATAGACTTGGCTATCTACACATAATGGAAGGTCCTAAGCTACTTATAAACACACTTTTTAGGCTTTAATCTCAGTTTTCTAACGAAACTCGACTGGTAAGACATCAAGCACTAAATACAAAATTCAATATTACACTATAAACATAATTAAATAAATGCAACCAAATTTTTTTTTGGGGAAAAAAGGTATTGTTTTATTATGTACTTTATTATTTAAACAGCTTTTTTTTCTATGAAACCTCAGATTCCAAGTTCAAATCCTATCAAAGGTGTTGTGTTTACTAATACACAAGTACTGTACATGAAAAAGGTAAAAATTTAAATTTGACTTTCTTTTTGTAATTTAAAACTGTTCTTTATAGAAAAAGCAAAAATAGAAATAAATATTTCTTTTTTTAATAAAATCATAGCCTTGAAACTTTAAAAAAAAAAAAAAAAAAAAAAAAAAGGTAAAAAAAATATAAGGAAGATAAAATAAGAATTATCTCCCATGAATTTTAAGCCTTTTAAGGCATCTTGAGATCACAATCAAAATTATTTAAAAAAAATTAAAAGCAGGGGGACATAATTCTTAAATAGTAATAATCTTTCTTACACTTTGGGCCTTTTATGTTCATTATGTAAAATTGTCTGATTCAATTCGTCTTTGTAAGCAGTTTAGTATTCTCACCATTCTCAACACTCACATATCTCTGAATATTATCATTGTGTGAAAGATAAAAAATAAAGGTTACTTTCTTAATTTAAAATTTCCATGATTAGATAAAAAATTAAAATAAATAAGTAAATATTTTTAATAAGCTCACAGCCGCAAAATGATACAAAAAACAAAAAAATCAAAATGTAAGGGAGATAATTCGTATTTGCACATTTATGTCAAAACAGGAATGATCTTCTTTACTATTTGAGCTTTTGGGTCACTATATAAAATTGTTTTCATTATAACTAGCGGGACCTGTGGAAATTCTACAGCAGACTCTTTCATATAATATATTGATGTTGGCATTCTGTAGATGTTCAGCGTAAATAGAGATGCCGTGATTTTATTGTAGCTCTTTTTTTAAAACTGCAAAAGTATTTATCTAAATTAGCAGGGACCTCCGGCATAGCCTGGTCATAAAATATGCTTAAATATGATATTTTAATTTTTGCAGATTTTGTAAATATTATTATAGAGTCAATTTTCTATTGAGCCTTATATATTATTAAGTAGTGATTTAAAAAATATATATACATCCATATGACTTGGGTGCATTATGAAGAAAAACATTTATATATATATATATATATATATATATATATATATATATATATATATATATATATATACACATACAGGGTGACCAAAAAAAAAAAACAGAGGACATTCAATTGTTTTCTGAGCATTTTACAGTCAACGGAGAGAAAAAAAGGCCAAAGACCCTAGTGTTTTGATGTGATATTTTGAATATAATAAACTAGTTATGACCAAAGTTTCAGTTAATTCGAACAAAACACTAAAAAACAGGGCCTAATTAGAGTTGGGGACCGTTTTTTTAGGGTTACCCTGTATACACACACACACACACACACATATATATATATATACATACACACACACAACTTGAGTGCCGTCAGCTATAATTGAAACTAAAACCAAAACTTATGAAGAATTCTTGGTAAAATTATTTATTACAAGAAATAGGTCATAACAATTAAACGACAGTCATTCAGAAGTAAAAAGATGTCAGTGCAACACACAAAATAACACACGCGCTATCATATCAATATATAGATAATCTTCCTTGTTGGTATAATAATTTTTGTGCATTTTTTAATGTAACCTAGATGCTCAATATAAAAAAAATGAAGAACTTATCAGTCAGAATAAAATATCCATTATTCAGATAAATTGCTATATGGGTGTAACATAGAAAATCTGACAAGATAACTTTATATATCAGAAAACAAAATAAACTTAGTTTAACGATGGCTTAGTAACTCTCCTCTTTGTATGCTCAAAATTGCTAACACCCACATCCTTCTGGATATTATCATAGATTGTGTATCATAAATCAATTAATCAATAAACCTTTTCTATTCCTGCTTTAAATAATTGTTCCCTATAAGAATATATGCTTAACGAGTGACAGAAAGCTGAAAAGAGAATTGCAAAACTTGTGCTATATATTCTGTTTCTTGCATCTCATTAATATATAAATATATGTCGTTTTGAAGTGACTGAGTTCGGAAGATTTCCAGGGTCAGCATTTTAATCAATAGAATTAAGAATCAATGATCAGATGGATGGTTTATCTTGTCTCAAATTTTGAAAGACAAATTGGAGGTAAAGAATATTTGTGGATGGTTAGAACCCTGTTAGTGTGAATAAAATGATAATGGATAATGAAACACACAAGCACACACACACATATATATACACGTTTTATCAACTATTTGCTCTTATTATAAGCTCTATCTCCTATTTGGTTTTATCGAGCTTTTACATCTGGTTGAGATTACTTTATAAATATTAATTCTTTAATATTTATAATATACTTTAGTTTTACCATCTTGGATCATTTTGGTAAATTTAATTGTAAATTTTATTTCATTATATATATATATATATATATATATATATATATATATATATATATTATTTTAATTAAATAATAATTATTTATTCATAATTACAGACACTAGTGTTTCATGCTTACGCAATCATCAGTGTAGGAGTAACAATTCCTGACGGTCATGAGATTCAAACCCAACCACGGAGCCACCTTTTGCTCCATTTGCTAAGCCTCTACCCCAGGGCTACTAAACAATTGCCATGGGAATGAAGAAAATTAAAAACTATTAAATGCCGAATTCAGGCGAATACATTTTGACAATCTAAAGTGTTTGCATAAGCGAAAGTCATGAACATTGCATAGACGATAGTTAACTGCTTTAGTTATGAATCCGTAGACAGTAAGAGGCTTAATAATTATAAAATTTTATATAATAATTTGACTGCTGAAATTCCCCTATGTAACAAAGTATTGTAGGTTCGCAACACCAGATGCCGCATACAAATTTAATACAGCCTAATAGCCACTATCTTATGTAACTTTTGACCACCATTACAAACACATTCAGCCGTGATTTTAAAATGCTACATATTTAGTCCTACCACTACTACCAGTTGTCACCGGGTCCTATTTTACCTTTTTCAACTATAGTGTGATTACACCCTCCGTAACTGGCTAAGACAAATATAGACATAACATATTCTTTCCGAATATTAAATAATAACAACTCCCTAGCAATGTTCCACCCTTTCTTATTGGCTGAGACCAGACATTCTCATATTCTAGAATGAAACTAATTCCTAGATAAAAGTTTACAAAAAATGGCATCACTCTCCACATGAGGCACTAGCACTTAAATAAAGAAAAAAGAAATGCAAACATTTCACTGACACGACACTACCCCCCCCCCCCAAAAAAAAGAAACAACCTGCACTGAAAAAAAATCCATGTTTTCCAGGTTTTAAATGTGTATGACTAAAAATTATGTAGGATCAATGTATGACTAATTGCCGCTGCTGCTGATTAAAGCAATTTCGACAAATATGATCGACTGGGTCTGTCAGTGTAACAAAACAATAAAATAAATTTAATCAGAAGTTTCGAGAGGTTATTTTTGGCGACTATCTTTATAAGTCCATACCTAAACGGATATTTACTAAAGAAAACTCCCGATTTTTATTAGATATTCCCTCTTACATGAGCGATCTACTAAGTCCGTTAGCGTAAAAAATGTTGTTATAAAAATAAACAATAACACTTTAGTCACAATTTGCGATTATTTTTGGCAAATTATTAAAGACTGAGACTTTTATTTACAACCCTGTGTGCCACTTTTTAAAACTTTTTTATCTTTGCAAAGAATAAATAAATCACAGTCACCATTTTCATCCAAAAGATTTTTTTGCAAATTAAACTATACACATGACCTCTTTTTAAAATTTGAATTTTGTAATTACATAACGTAATGCTATAAAATATTTTTAACAGTTTTCATCCAAAATTAACAAGCTTTATTTATATATATATATATATATATTTTTTTTTTTAGATTAGGGCATTTTTTTTTATAATTCGAGTCAAAAAAGGAAAAAGTTCTCTTAAGTTAAAAGAAAAAAATACTTGATTACTTTTTTTAAATAATAATTGTTATTTTTTATAACAAAAGTGTTTGTGTGTGTGTTTTCAAGTTTATAAATTTTGAGAGTTTATTTTTGAGGTTTTGCCAAAATGAAACTCGATTTCGTATCATCTTAATAGTTAAATAGTGCCAAACATCAATTATAATAATAAAAAGGATAGTTATTTACTGACACAGGACAGAGTTAGACACAAGGTCTATTTTAGATATGGGGAAAATCCAGTTCTCCCAGAAGAGGCACACTGGATTGGGAAAAATGTTTGTCTAAGAATTCCTAAATATATAAATAGTTGCATTTCTATTTATTTTGTTTACTTCCTGACTTAAGAGAAAAAAAAAAAGTCTATTTTTTGGAAATATCTTTAGGCATAAAGCTAAAAAGATATTTACCAAAAATAACCTTGACTAAAACTTGAGTAAATTCGTTTTATTGTTTATTTTTATAATAATTATAGTAAACCCCCTATATATATGATCAAAATCCAGCACGACTAAATGTCCGATTCAAGCAACTTTAACACATTGTTTCTATATGACAAACAGCAGGAGCAGTCAGCCGTACATTAATTGGGAACAATTTTGGTCATACATATTTAGTAAAATTGATGTTTTCCTCTGCTTTTTTTTTTTTATAAAAAAAAAAACAAACTTTTTTTGGAGGGGGGGGGGTAATTTTTACATTAGGTCCACCTCCGCAATTTTCTTTAGAATGATGACCTACTTAGGTTTTCGACTATGCTGATTAAGAAAATCCCATTCTAATTTTGCAGAGACAAATACTTTTAGTGATCACTGGCTGCCAGGTTTGTACACATGCATGATAAACAAATCTACTTGTCTCCTACCAACACTGCCATCCTCAATTTTTTTGTTTTTGCAATTGTGGGTGGGTATGATGACAACGATTATCATGGTTAAATTTGGGGAAATTATTTTTCACCTCCTCCAAAAAACAACATGGGGATGTTGGGGGGGTGTCTATTCCGAACGCCGTTCTTAACATAGGCAGGGTTCGTACAGACTTGAAAAGTTCTCGAGTTTTTACCTTTTCCTTGAAACTAGTGAGGGGTACCCGGCGTTGCCCGGGTGTTTGTAGGTGTGTGTAGAAACTCTGGGAGTGGGGGTGGGGGATTAAAAAAAATGTTTTGGTAAGTAAGTATGAGGATCGAACCCAAACCCTTGAGACAAAGTTGTAAATTAAAGTGTGAAAAAAAAAAATGTGCGATGTTAACGATTGCCCCACCGCGAGATGCTAACGGAAACACGTTTGCATTTATTTAATTACTTGGATTTGGCAGGTGCTCGTTTTAATGACTTAATGAGGTCAAGTTTGACTGCAGGATTTTTATTTTCCCAAGATGTTATAGGAAAAAGATTAACCCACATGCGGTGAGCGACAAATATTGAATATTTATCTTCCCGAAATCGAGCAAATTAAATAGACAGGCGAGCTTCGTTGTTAACTGTGAGATATTACGATTTATATGTGATATAAAAAGTTTTAAAAAGTTGTGAAGCGACCGACCACTTCTCTGAAAAAAGCCTTTTTATAGACATACAGAAAAAGCGAACACACATACATACATACATTTTCGCTTTTATATTATAGAAGGCCTTATTTCTATTACTACCTTAAAAAATCCTTGAAAATATAGAAAATGTCTTGAAAATTTCTTGAAAAAGCCTTCAAAATTGTATTCTTTATGTCCAGTAAAATTTGTGTCGAAATATTAAAAATAAAATCAAAAATAAATACTATTAAATTCTTGTAAGTATTAATAAAAATACCATTAAAATATTTTTTAAATATTGAAAATAAAATCGAAATACATTGTTCGGAAATTACATTGTATTGTGGATACAAGAGTTATGTCCCTTTACCACAAAACTATCTCGAGTAGTTTTGTGATAAAGATTCAAATCCCCACCTATTTTTGTTCTCATATATAATTTAATTTGGGGGTGGGAGGCAAAGGGGAGAGTAGTGGTGGCTGCCATAAATAAAAAATAAAATACTTTCCTTGTGTGTACGGGATTCTTTAATGGTAAACGAAAAGCATTTAAAACTACTTAAAAACACCAAAAAATGTTGCAGATAGGTTGCAAACTGTTTATGGTAACATTTATTTATTATATATTTGATTTTGTGACACTTCTTCAAATTGCTGTGGATTGTAAGACAAATCCCAAATTTTGTTTTGAAAACTTGAATTTTGTTTGGAGAAGGCCTTGAAAAAATTTGGAAATCCTTGAAAATCTTTGAAAATAGACATTGATAATCTGTACGAATCCTGATAGGGAGGTTGGTGATGTCTATTCTGAAAGCTGCTCTTAACATGGGGAGTTTGGGATGCCTATTTCAAACGCTATTCTTAACATGACAAGACTCAAAGAAGTGAAATGAAAAAAGTTGTAATTGTTTTTTTTTTTTTTTTTTTACACATTAAAAAAGACAACATAAAAGTGGAATTTAATTTAATACTATTGGTGGAAAATTTGAAAAGAGGAAGACTTGAACAACAAACGGAAACAGCTAAGACTGCTTCCACTGATTTCAATTACTCAAAACAGTTCATACACAGTGAGAATCTAAAACTTCTGTTATTAATAATAATGGATCGTTTTTTGTAATTTTATTAATTCTTACTGATTTACACATTCCCTTAATGGCTTTTCTTAGATTCAAACAGTATCTGCAAGTTATTGCTCCAAACCAGCACTAATTGCCAGTGAAAGCTAGATTATTTCATTTCAGCCACGGCCACCAGTGTCTGCAATTTTTCAGTGATGGCAATGGTCACCAACAACTTCTAGAAATTCATTTAGATTTTTGAGGAGTCAGTCAGAGAGTTTTAAGCTAAGGAGTTGGAGTGAGAAGATGGGACAGGCAAATTCTTGTATGGGAGAGAGTTATTCAGCTATGGAAGAATTCGGGTGGAAAGACAGTAATATGTAATCCCCGAAAAAAAAAAAGGAACGGCATTCAACCCCAGAAATAAATGTAAATGTGAAAAAATAATTTGGGTGTCTGAGTTTTTTGGATAGAAAATGATTTACATTTTCAGAAGTGCATCTGGAACAATACAGCGATGGTTGCAACCAAAAAGGTATGCCCTTCCAAGCAGACAAAGATGTTGTTTCTCCGGTTTGTTGAACTATTGTTGAATGTATCTATATCTGTTTATTATACGTGTTAAAAACGTACACACACCCACAACGAATATTACATAGATGATCACAAACATTAGAAACGACAACAGACACACACACACGTGTGTGTGAGTATATATATATATATATATCATTATTTGTTTTTACATAAGCAGTAATGTATTGCGACACAGTCATGAGCATGTTTCGGTCAGCTAGTTTTTAGTAACTACAGACCTTATATGAAAGCAAACTTTGCAATCTAAATTACAAAGTTTGCTTTCATATAAGCTAGACCGCCTGATGAGGTTTCTAGTTACTAAAAACTAGCTGACCGAAACATACTCATGACTGTGTAGTAATATATTGTTGCTTATGTAAAAACAAATAATATACCTTGCTCTATTTTGGTATTGAGCACTCTTGTATTGACTAACCTTGTTATATTTCACTGGTTATCTTACTTCTGAAAAATAACCTCAAAATTATAATATATATATATATATATATATAAGAGCAAATAAAAGAAACACTTTGAAAAAGAGTGAAAAAACATATTTAATTTGAAAAGGAAACACTAAATAAGTGGATAGTCCTTAATCCGCGGAGTTTCGAAGACATACTTTCCTTCTCATCAGAGGATAGGAATTAGCAAAATGCAGGCTCGGATTTTGCATGCAAAAGTATTTGATGAGACTGCAAGTAATTCAAAGATCTTACTTGATAACAAAAAGTGAAACATAGGGAATAGGGTGAAGAATTCAAATTTATTGGCACCAATGATTTTTATCATAGAATTCACGATATTTTCTGCAAAATAATACTTGTTTATTATGATTTGGGTATTGCATCATCTTCTAGAACGTTCCAAAGCCTTCTATAAATAACGTGTATTAATCAATCCTTCATTTTATCAATAACACCAGACTGCAAAGATGGCTAAAATTAAGGAACAGTTTCGATGTTAGACAGAAAATATTGGATGCACACATGAAAGGTAGTGGATACAAATCCATTTCGAAGCGTTTTGAAGTTCCTGTGTCAATGGTGAGAAACATTATCAAGAAGTATGGCGTTTTCAATACGATTCCAAACTTGACGGGTCGAGGCCGTAAAAAGAAACTTTCTCCCAGAACTGTACGACAAGTCATTTGAGAAGTGGAAAAGGACCCGAAAACTACTGGTAAGAATGTAGTCCAACAATTGAGTGATTAAGGTATTGAAATTTCTGTTTTGACATTGAGGAAGGCACTGAAGTCACATGGGATTCAGGGGTACCGACCAAGGAAGACTCCTCCTCTCCAAGAAACATGTTAAAGCCCGCTTAGAGTTTGCACGGGAGTTTATTAACAAGGATTCAACTTTTTGGGGTTCAGTTTTATGGTCAGATGAGACTAAAATTGAACTTTTTGGTAGTAGAGATGTGTCGTTTGTTTTGCGAAAGAAAGGAGAAGCCTTCAACCCAAAGAATACAGTTCCTACAGTGGAGGAAACTGTATTCTTTGGGGTTGCTTTTCGGCCAATGGTACTGGAAAACTTGTCACTGTGGATGGCATCATGAGGCAAGATCAATACGTTAAAATAATGATTGAAAATCTGAAACCTTCTGCAGAAGCCCTTAGTCTTGCAACCAACTGGGTCTTCCAACAGGACAATGATCCAAAACATACGGCAAAATCGGTGAAGAAATGGCTTTTGGATAATGAAATAAACGTTCTGAAGTGGCCATGTCAAAGTCCGGACTTTAATCCAATGGAAAACTTGTGGGCTGTGGTGAAAGGGAACATGAAAAGAAGGAAACCAAGGAACCTGAGGGAATTAGAAGATATCACCAAGGAAGAATGGTTTAATATTCCTGTTGATGTGTGTAGGAATTAAGTAATGTTGTATAGAAAACGTCCGGAAGCTGTTATTAAAAACAAAAAATTTGCAAGTGGCTATTGATACAGGGTGCCAATAAATTTGAATTTGTCTGTTTTTTGTTATCATTAATAATATTTATTTTGAATATTTTATAATAAACAAAAAGTGTTTCAGGAGATCTGTAGATGGTCGATATAAATGTTCATCAACACTTTAATAAAAATTAGTGAAAAAATGTTTTTTTCTAAAAAAAAAAAAATAAAAAAAAAACGTAAAAATTGAAAGGGTGTCAATAATTTTGGCTTTATATATAAACACGTCAGTGTGCTAGACCGTTTTCATTTATATATAAACAAGTCAGTGTGCTAGACCGTTTTCATCTTAAATTCTACACAATTATGCACAATGTAGAAACTATGCATAAAAAGAATTCAGCGTAATAGTTAAATGAAACCAATCATCTAATAAGAAACCATAAAAAATGAATAATTAATGAATGCTTGTTTTTCAAAGGAATATGCAAATTAGTTAACATTCATGAAGTTGCTCGCATATTGATGACTGAGTATATGAAAAAGTTTGTTTTAATAATTTTTAAAAAGAAAAAGTAAACTTGTAATGTCAATGTCATGGCAAGAAAAACTCAACTTTATATAGATATTCTGTTTAAAATTTTTAAAAGATATATATATATATATATATATATATATATATATTATATATATATATATATATATATATATATATTCTTACTAGCTGCATATATCTGGCCTTGCTCAATTGAAACATATTGCTGGACAGAAAGATTAGTCACGTGCTATTTAAGATACACTGAATATGTTAACTTGTTATGAAAAGTGACCACTTGTGTTTAAAGAAAGCATAAAACACGTCCATCTTGATCTATGAAAATCAAATGCGAACCAACTTTCATAGCTTAAATAAATAAGCTTACTTTCTGTTTTTAACACAACCGTTGCCAGTTAATAATAATTGAAAATAAATTAAATTAAATATAATTTAAGTAAATTAACTTTAACTAATATTTCTAAAATAGAACAATTAAAACGATTGTATTACAACAAACAATTAATAAAATCGATTAATTCTTAAATTAAAAAGATTTTCTTTAATGTAATATAAAAATGAGGGTATTCACTGGATGTAGATTTCTTTCCAATACATTTTATTTTATTTATTTATTTTTTAATTCCATGTTCTCCCCAAACAAGGCACAGTTGTCACTTTGATGTAGGAGCTACTATCAAGGACATAAGTTGCATGGATACTATGTAAAGACTCGAGCAGGTAGATGTTTGTTCACATTACATTTGAACTTTTGCACGTCGGAAGGGAGTTCCAAAGTCTAGCAATTCTGGGGAAGAAACTATCGTAGTAAAAGGCTTTCTTATATCTAGGGATCTCTACTGTGTAGGGGTGGGATTTGTTGCTTGTCGGGTTTTTCGGGGGTATTTACATCGAGGGGGTACAAGGGCTTGTAGTTCGTTGGAGCATGCACCACTAAAATACTTGTAGAACAGGCAGAGGGATGCAACATTTTGTCGATGAGACAGAGGTTGAAGCTTAGATGACAGTTCAGGACCTATCAGGTTGGCGACTCTCTTTTGAACCTTGTCAAGGAGTAAGAAGCTAGCAGCAGATGTACCAGCCCAAATGCGATAACAATACTCCATACATGGGCGAAGAGTGGCCTTATAGAGGTACAGGACACTTAGGTGTAATTAACTTTCTAGCATGGTGGAGAGAGAGCCCGCCTTCCTCGCAACAGCCTTGGAAATGCCTTCAATGTATAAAAATTATGCTGGATTAAAAGTGTAGACAAGTCCGTTTTCAGTATTTGTTAAACGGTGTACCTTTTGTACATATTAAATATTAAATTGAAAACAAATAAACAGACAAGAATACAACTTTATTATCATACAAGATTCAAGCAAGCAAGGACGGTCCACAGACTTTTATAATTATTCAGGTTAATTTCAAACAAGGTGTGTTACCCCTTGGACATAATGGGCTACTATTTGGGACCATGTCTATAGTGGCACTATGTAGGAAGTTGAAGGACACAATAAAGGCTCGGTTCGCTTACAATTTTTTAAATTTTTTTTATAAAATAACTTTGGATTTAGACAAACATAAAAACTGCTTCAGTCTAGAAGATTTCTCCTTCATTGACCAAAGATATAATATTAAGTATAGCATCAAAACAGATACTACACTTTATTTCTAGCCCAAAAGATGACAACCATATCTGTTGAGTCATCCTCTTAAGTCATCAAATTCTACCTATCTGATCCCTCGTTCCCAATCCTATCACACTACCTTTCATCATCCAACCGACAATATCATTAGTTATTATCCCTGAGTGGCCATTGGCCTTGATAAGTGGTGACAGCAGTATATAAAAAAAGTTTATAAGTTGCAGCTAATTAAAACAATTAAAACACAATCTTTTTTTTTTCAAACATAACTCAATCCCAGAACTAAATAATATTTTAATATTGTTTGGTGATATCTTTTATCACTAGTGAAAAAATAAAAATCGGCAGGAAAGTGCAGAATAACGACTTTGTTAATAATCTATTTCACCAATGTTAAGTGCTCGACTGAATTCAAACATCTATCCTCCCCACCCCCAAACCCCACCATAAACATTTACAGTAAAACTCATCTAGCTGCAACCATTGCACAGAACTTTCCTTTCTTTCCCCTGTGGTCCTAAAACCGAATGGAACTTCTATGAACAGATGTTCTTTCCAAAGTCTTCCCATATGTGAAACAATACCGCACAACTGTCTTCCAGCTGACTTCAACATGGCCGCTTTCAAGTCCAATGTCAACAAGTACCTGTCGAGCCGTCCTCTAAACCAATCAAATTCTGCTTATCCTACCCACCGTTTCCAATCCTTGCATAACATTGTTCGTTGTCCTACTGACAATCTCATAAAACTTTATCCTCGAGTGGATTTTGGCCTTGGTAAGTGATGACTCTTTCGTATTAATAACAAATCGATATGTATTTTTTTTTATGGAAATCGCTCCAGACAAGGCATAAAGCCACTTGATGTAAGGAGCTAAAAAAAAAAAATAATCTGAAAAACTTGACAATAAAAAGTGTTAGATGGAATAGATTCTAGCCTAGAAAATAGACATTCTTCAGAAACATCACTCATGGAATGTGAGGACTAAAGAACAAAATAAAGGAAGTGAGAGTTACGTGGTTGCTGAAAATCTCACATAGGTTGATCAGGACTCTCAGACAACTGTCATCGTTATTTACTTCTGTTATTTCTGTGTACATATCTATAGTAATAAAAGAGACGTGTATCTGCCTGACTTTTTGTTGTGTATATATTCATGCCTTTTGACTTGTTAGAACTGGGTTGGTTGGTTGTTTTTGTTTTACGGCATATCAACCCTTTCCAGGTTATTTAATGCTGAATCCAAAGATTTTTAAGAAAATTTTTTTATATAATTTATTTGTTGCTTTCAAATCGGTTTCTATTCAACCCATAGTTGGGATCCTAACAGGTACTACCACTCTGGGTCAGAGTGGACCTGGGAGCAATGGCAATTAAAGAGTGGCTCCACACTCCTCAAAGCCTGCAAGCTGGGGCCTCACCACTGGATATAGTCTAAGGTCATATCCAGGACCTATTAGATCTGGGAATATGAAGTTTGAAAAGAATATTGCCGATGCATACAGATTGTTACAAGTAGTTACCATTTTCTTTTTATAAAAAGCGTTTGTTTCAAAGGAGCATAAAACCCGATTACTAATTATTTTCTGCAGATTAAAAAAATTTTCTTTTTTACTCTAATTGAATTCTGCTCATTCCACCCATCATCCAACCGATAATCTTATCTCTAACCCTCGAGTGGCTTTTACTTTGATAAGTAGTGAATCACTAGTAGGAAAAGAAAAGTTCATTGCATGGGCAGTTCGTATTGGAAGGATAGTTCTCTTTCTTTCTGGCTGGATATTTTGTCTCATTAATCAACCTTATCCCTTACTCTCGAGTGGTTTTTGGCCTTCATGAGTAGTACCTCATTAGTAGGCAAAGAGAAGACATGTAGGGTTCATTGTATGGGCAGTCGGTATTTAAAAAAAAAAAAAAGAAAAAAAAAGGCGAGCTCTCTTTCTGCCTGGCTGCACAATTTTTGTCTCTACTTTATCAGTCATTGCCTTTGGAATTGCACAAACCCAGTCTAGAATTAACTGTTACAAAATGGCTTCTTAATAGTGAAGCCATTTATCAATGTTGTTCCAAGAATTGTTCCGTTGAAAACCCCCTTCTCTCTCTCTCTGTCTCTTCGATACAGATAACACTTGAAAAACGTGACAATTAGATTAACTTTCACTTACCCAAGAAAATATATGCCGGGTTGCTTCTTGGCAAGATGGGGGAGAAGAGAAAGAAACAGATCTATATGGAGGTAACTCGCCTCCATTTGGTCAGCCTAGCAACACAAGTATAGCTAACAGAAGATGAAGATGAATTTCACTGGTCTTACTTCCAAAACACGTTTGCAAACTTTTATAGATAACTATTACATGGAAAAGATAAGAAAAAAATCGCTTTTATTACTTACTAGCAGTTCAGCCAGGCTTTGCTCGGCCCCTTTGTACTGTTCATAACTTTATGTGCATATGCATTAAAAAGTTTGACTCTTGTCCAGGTAACCTACATCTAAAATTTCAAGTATTTAGACCCAAAATTGGCAGAAGAGTTTGGTAGAGCCTTCAAAGGTCAACTCTTTCAACTTTGACCTCTTGGTAACCAAATTTTCACCCCAAACCTGATTAAAATGCTTGCTGCATGTCTGAATACCCTTCATGTAAAATTTCAAATGTTTAAACCAAAAATTGACTAAGTAGTTTGCTAGAGACTGTAAAGGTCAAATTTTTTTAACTTTGACTCCTTGGCAAATAAAATTTTCGACCCAAAACGATTAAAAAGTTTGTCCTATCTCTGAATACTCTTTATGTAAAATTTCAAATGTTTAGACCAGAAATTGGCTGAGTAATTTGATAGAGACCGCAGAGGTCAAATATTTTTAAAACGTTTACTTCAATTAACATGTATTGTTTTGAGCTTAAATTAAATTAAAATGTTTGACCCATGTCCAAGTAACCTACATTTAAAATTTCAAGTGTTTAGACTCAAAATTGGCAAAGGAGTTTAATAGAGTTTTCAAAGGTCAAATCGTTGAACTTTGACCCTTTGACAGCCAAATTTTTGATCAAAAACCGATTAAAGCGATTTTCCCAAATCTCAATACCCCTTATGTTAAATCTCGAGTCTGTAGACTGAAAATTGACAGAGTAGTTTGGTAGGAAAATGTACACATACATACACACACAGACACTTACACTTTTATAGATATATAGATAGATATACAGGAAATCTGACGTTGCTCGGGATTGAATGATAATCAATAAATGTTTAACATACTTACATTTTTATTGTCATCAAAATCGATGAAATCGCCCATTTTTCAATCAAATCGATTGATTATCTGATCTAGTTGGGGGCCAATCGCTGTGCACCAGGAGAAAGCTTCACATGCCTCCCTAGAGTGATTTAGTCCACAATACATTGTAGTCTACATTGCACTGTAGAGAACCTACTGTTGATTTTATGAAATTATTTTTAATATACAATGGCTTGAATTAAAAGTTAAAACGCAAAAGTCAAGTATCATAGTTTAATTGTGCTCTAAATAGAAACATTCATTTTAAACAAACCTGTCATATCAAAAAATGTACTATTGATTTTATATGCCTGGACTTTCTGCTTGTGCGGTGATAATAGCTTGAATTTAAGTTTAATATGAAAAAAGCACGTACCATGATTCAATTGTACTTTAAGCCGTCATATCAAAGAACCTACTGTTGATTTTATATGCTGGGCTTTTCTGCTTGTGTGGTAATAAAACTTCTCAAATGCACTTGTGATTTTAGGCTGTATAAGGTGTTGATTTTAGTCAAAATCGCCTGTTCCTTCTTTCATTGGATTTTTTTTTTTGATTATTGATATTTATCGAAGACATTCCAATACAAAACCTATCTAAGAACACTGCCAGATATATAACGTGCATTTTTGTGAAAATTCATAAAAATCAGCCCAACCGTTTGGAGTAGATAGGGAACAAACGCACTCATAAAGTTCCTTTTATATAATAGTAGATATAGTGATAGAAATAAAAAATTTCCAATTTTTGTATTTAAATATAGATATTAACACAAAGTTCATTTAAATAGCTCGATAGTGTAATATCAGAACTATAAATACTTTTATAAAAAAACCCGCTTCGCTGGGAACAGACACTGAGTTTTATACTATTCATATATATATATATATATATATATATGAAATAAAATGGAGGTGGAAGGACCTGGGTACTCAACTTTTCACCCGATTTATGCGGGCTTCTTCAAGAGGGATGGTCATTGAAGAAGCCCACATAAATCGGGCGAAACGTTGAGTATCCAGGTCCTTCCACCTCCATTTTATTTCATATCGTCGGATTTAATCCAGCTCAACAATCATATATATATATATTATATATATATATATATAAGTAACTTTGTTTGTCTTTCTGTCTGTGTGAAGAACGGTCTTTACCAAATTACTCTATCAATTTATAATCTACAAACTTGAAACATAATTGATATATACATATATGTATGGGATTTGGATCTATGGAACAAATTTGATGTGGTTTTAGCCAGTAAAAATAGCTGCTAAGGGGTAAACATTAAAAAATATTTGAACTTGATTGACGTAAGTCGATTAAACAAGTTATTTCCAAGCATGCGCAAATATAGATTTATATGTTTTAGTCTATCATAAGTCAAGGTCATTAGTTACTTGACTAGGGTATTAAGACCATATGCTAAGGTTTTGATCCTCTTCTGTCAGAGTTTCAAGTAGCACTAGTAATTCACATGAAAAGTATGAGTGTAGGGTCACTGGCTCAGTAGGTAAACTGGCACTGGTATAGGTCTTTGTGGTTCTTCCATTCTGCAGCCAGGCATGACTTGAAAGCATTTACTGAGGAGGCATTGATAGTGTGGGAACTTAGCCGGTTCCAAACAGGAACCACTCTACTAGAGAAGAAGTAGCCACAGGAACCAGGATGATGCTGGATCTGCATCTTCAGATTGTGTCCCTTGGTGGATGGGGTGAGAGCTGGAACAAACACGCTGTTGCCACAGTTGGGCCAAGTTTTGTTATAGCAGACAATGTCAAATCCTTTGTTATTTTGTAGGCCTATAATATATCGGCACGCTGTCTGCGGAATTCTAGAGTAAGAAGGTTGAGACGGGTGATGTGTTTGGAGTAAGGCAAATCGGAGATACCTTGTATAAGTTTTGTTGCTCTATGCTGGACCCTTTTCAGAGTGTTCTTTCCCATTTTTTTTTTTTTACTTCAGATACTAGATAAGAGGCATATTCCAAGTGTGGGTGGATTAGGGGCTTGTAAAGAAGCAGGAACGATGTTGTATCCGGAGTTGTAAATGTGTGTTTGATGGCTCCGAGAATCCAGTTAACTTGCCAGAAGTAAATCCATGTTGTTTTTCTTGAGGTGGTCAGTAATGTCCTTGAATATTAGCCATTCCAAGATCTTGCAAACAACTGAGGTGAAGAAGACTGGTCTATAATTAAATGGGTTGGACTTGTCGCCTTTTTTTTTTTTTTTTTTTTTTTTTTACATGGGTGTCACCACTTATCAAGGCCCAGAGGTCACTCAAGGATAAGGGTTAATAGGTATACATTAGTCATTGTGATTTTAGCATAGTAAACAGTGGGAATTTTGTAACTTGGATTACTTAGGGGGACGATTCAATTAGAACTTGTTAACATTGGACTATTTCTTTTTTTTTCATAGGTATCACCACATTATCAAGGCCCAGAGGCCACTCAAGGATAAGGGTTAAAGAGTGTACAGTAGAAATTGGACAATATAATAATCATTAGTAATGAAAATTTGTAAAATTTGATAACTTATATGGAACGGCTCATCAAGAACTTATTTACGTTAGACTTGAAGACAACCATATTGTAGTCAGCCGGAAAGCAGGAAAACGGAAGACAATTCCACAGGCATGCAGTTCTAATAAAAAAGCTTTGTTCATGGAATCTACGTTTAGGTTTAGGCACAGATAAAGAGTGGGGGGAATTATTGATAGTGTTTACAGCTAGACGAGTGTTTCTTGTGAAAGTTTTGCGAGGGGGGACCATAGATTGAAGCTCAGTCGAACACTTTCCATGAAAATAACGATACATCAGAGACAAACTCGCAACATCTCTTCTGTGAGATAGAGGTTGCAAGGAAGAGAAAAGGACATCTCCTACGAGGCTACGAAGTCTATTTTGAACTCTATCAAGGCAGGACAAGTCCTTTCTAGCAGCTCCTGCCCAGATGTGGCAACAGTATTCCATCCTTGGACGTACCTGGCTCTTATATAAATAGAGAATTGCATCAGCAGTGAGATATCTATTGGATCGATAGAAAGATCCCACCATTTTTCCAGCGGCCTTGGCAACAGATTTGATGTACGTGTTCCATTTAAGATCAGGAGTAATGGTCAAGCCCAGAAGCTTGTCAAAACTTGAGGCCTCCTGAAGACGAGAGCCATTCATTTCAATTGATGCCAGATGAGGATCAGAATGTTGATGATGTAAAGAGAGAAGCTTGGTTTTAGATGCATTAAAAGTAACCAGCCACTCCTTTCCCCATTGTACTACATGCTCAAGATCAGAGGAGAGAGAATTTGAGAGAACTTGGTCGTTTACTGTCTTAGATGTGCTACCATAAATGGTAGTGTCGTCAGCATAAATGTCTACAAATGATGTAAGGATGTGATTTGGAAGATCATTAATGTAGATCAGGAAAAGAGTTGGGCCCAGGATGGACCCCTGAGGGACACCGGCATTAATACTGTGGGCTTCTGATTTTTGCCCCTCAACTACTACTCTTATGAACCTATCAGAAAGAAATGATTTAATAATTGAGAAGACATTTCTAGCTATACCATAGCTAGAGATCTTATGAAGTAAACCTTTATGCCATACCCTATCAAAGGCCTTAGATATGTCAAGAGCAATTGCCCTAGAAAGGTTGCCTCCGTCGAGAGATTTGCTAATCCTATGATATATAACTGTAAGAACATCTGCTGTAGATCTAGCAGAACGGAACGCCTTTCTTAAAATAGGGGTTACTAAGATCATTTTAAAAAACTTTTTATATGGACAGACTTTGATAGATGCATGTTATCTATAAATATAAAAGCGAAAATGTATGTATGTATGTATGTGTGTTTGCTTTTTCTGTGTGTCTACAAAAGGCTTTTTTCAGAGAAGCGGCCAGTCGCTTCACAACTTTTTAAAACTTTTTATATCACATATAAATCGTAATATCTCACAGTTAACAACGAAGCTCGCCTGTCTATTTAATTTGCTCGATTTCGGGAAGATAAATATTCAACATTTATCGCTCGACAGATGTGGGTTAATCTTTTTCCTATAACATCTTGGGAGGGGGAAAAAAAAGCATTCAGCAATAAATGAAATCCCGCAGTCAAACTTGACCTCATTAATTCATTAAAACGGGCGCCTGCTAAATCCAAGTAATTAAATAAATTCAAACGTGTTTCCGTTAGCATGTCGCGGTGGAGCAATGGTTAATGTTGCATGTTTTATTTTTTCACACTTTAATTTACAACTTTGCCCCAAGGGTTCGGGGTTCAATCCTCATACTTACTTTTTTGTAACCCCCCCCCCGCCTCTGGAGTTTCCACACACACCTCCAAACACCCAGGCAACGCCGGGTACCCCTCGCTAGTGAAGGAATAAATTAAGTTTATTGGTAAAATAAAAGAAACAAGGAGCAAAATTAAATGTCATAACACATATGGAATAGACAGAAAGTCTGCAATAAAATGGATGACCCTAATGATAATAAGAAATGACCTTAGGACACGGATTGGCCACTTTAGATCAAAGTGAAGATACTTACATCTTAAACTATAGCATACCCCCTCCCCCACCCGCTGAAATGCTCTGGACAGCCTTGAACATATTTCTCCTTCCCCATTTCCACCACGCCGCATTCCTTTCTTTCCCACATCTCCACTCCTTCACCCCACCTATCCGTCTTCACAAACTACACCCCTTCCTTTCCAGGGTTTAAGTCACAGCTACATCTTTTATATACAAAATCAGTGAATCTTGATTTTGGGTTCAATATTACTCCTTTCTTCGGTCTGATGAGGTGATCTCCCAGAATCGAGATTCCACTGAAACATGTATGCACAGATGTAACCAATAATGCTCGTATAATAAAAATACCATATATGATTGCAACGTCTTGTCAGATGAATGCCACTCCCTCAGACACTGAAAGTCCATGAGCCGAAAATGACTTTAGTCCTGCCGGCGAATTCACACGCTCAAGCAGACATGACACTGAAGACGGTCACTGGTATACATACATATATACACATATCTGTAAAATACACACATATATACAAATACAATGCAAAATACGCATATACATACAGACTCGAAATGTGATATACAGGGTACTGAGATTTGGGAAAATCTATGTGATCAGTTTTCGGCCAGAAATTTGGCTGCTAAGGCGTCAAAGTTGAACGATTTGACCTTTGAGAACTCTATCAAACTCCTCCGATAATTTGGGGTCTAAACACTTGAAATTTTAGATATAGGTTCCTTGGACATGGATTTAACTTAACTTGATTTGAGCCCAAAAGAGTAAATGTTAAGGGGTCATAATAGGGTTCAAAGTAAAAAAAAAATTGAGTTTTTTTTTTTTTTCTCAGCATACACCTCCAAACACCAGGGCCACGTCAGGCACCCATGCTAGTATATATATTAGAGACAGAGAAAACGTAGAGGGCAAGGTAGACAACATTTGTTACAAGATTACTTTCTAAAAAAAACAAAAAAACAAACAAAAAAACGGTATCATTTTTTGACTTAAATCCTGCCCAGCCAGGTTTTATATTCATGCATCATCACACTTCATACATGCGCTAAAATAAGAAACAGGTGTTTCAGATCATTTTTTCTTTACAAAATTAATAGATTACAGTTACAGAGGAAAATACAAAAAATAGGATTAATTGCTTTAGAATGAAAAGTAATCGGAGATTTTCAAAATAATGACATTTCTAATTATTGTCAACATTTTTTCTGTTAATATTTTCTATTGATTTGAAAAGTTATTGTCAATCCTAATTTAGATGTAGATGACTACAAGTTAGAATGGGAAATTTCCACATAAGGTTAGAATTAAGTGAAGTTGAAATTTCCATTCAAAGTCAAGTAAGACATACGTGTCCAATAGTTACATCACAGATAAAAAGTCACTAGTGTGATGTGGTGGGTGAGCAGAACAGGTCTTTCCCTTTTCAGAGGAGAGAAGATGAATTACTGTTGTGTGTTGTCTCCCAATGAAACTCAAGCTGTCATCCAGATAATCTATAAAACCAAAACACTGTCCACCATATGTGCAGTCATTTTTTTTTTGTGAACTTTTATCCTCATCTTCATAGTTGTTGTTGCTTCACTATGTTTCGGCCAACTCATCCTCTGGTTTCCTTCAGGTGATAGAGGCGTTGAGTCTTCACAGTTCCAGGTGAGAATTGTCTGAAGATAGCGGTTTCAATCCTACCCAAAGCCGGCCAGAGGATTAGTTGGCCAAAACATGGTGAGATAACAACTATGGAAGGCAGTAATTACTGAGGATACAGTTACAAGACTCAGCATTCCTATCCATTATAGTTAATCACCTGAAGAAGGCCAGAGGATGAGTTGATCGAAACGTGGTAAAATAACAACTATGGAGATGAGGATAACAGTCCACAAAAAGAATGGATGCACGAATTATGAAGCCTCATCTCAAAAGGATTCCAAAAAGAAAATATAAGAAACAATAATATAGTAGAACTTCGGCATACGGCATTAAAAATTACTAACAAAATAAAGTACAGTATATAATACACATGTATATAATCAAATAACATTATAAATAACACCATAATGCTGAGCAAATACCATAACCAGTTAGCCAGAAAAACATTGTATTCCACATCGTAACCTGAAAAAAAACAAAAAAAACCGTATCCTTGGACCATCGTATCCCAGGGTTCTACTGTTACTATTCATCATAGCGCAACATCAAGGTAGATTTTGAAAATCAGATCTATTAATCAACTGAGTCGTTTTTTTTTGTTTGCGAATATATTTTTGGAACAATTTTTTTTTTTTTTTTACACAGTGATCACCACTTATCAAGGCCCGGAAGCCACTCAGGGATAAGGGTTATTGCAAGTACATTACGTTAGTGTGGAGATTTGATGAAGTGTTTAATTAAGGAGGCGGTTCATTAGGAATTTGTTAACATTGGCCTTGAAGACATCCAAGTTGTAGTCCGGAGGGAAGCCGGCAGACGGAACAGAGTTCCACAGGCGTGCAGTTCTAAGAAAGAAGCTTTGTTCATGGAATCCGCGTTTTGATTTAGGCACAGATATAGAGTGGGGGAAATTTTTCACAGTGGATTCAGCTAGACGGGTGTTTTTCGTGAAAGATTGGCGAGAGGGGACCAGAGATTGGAGTTCAGATGAGCCATGGAAATAACGATAAAACAAGGATAGGCTCGCAACGTCTCTTCTGTGGGAAAGAGGTTGCAGGGTAGAGAAAAGGGCATCGCCCACTAAGCCACGAAGTCTATTTTGTACTCTGTCAAGGCAGGATAGGCTGTTTTTAGCAGCTCCTGCCCAGATATGGCAACAGTATTCCATCCTTGGACGTACTTGGCTTTTATATAGATAGAGAATTGCATCAGTAGTGAGATATCTTCTGGAGCGGTAGAAGGATCCCACCATCTTTCCAGCGACCTTGGCAACAGACTTGATGTACGTATTCCATTTCAGATCAGGAGCAAAGGTCAAGCCCAGAAGCTTGTTAAAACATGGGGCTTCTCCTAGACGAGAGCTATCCATTTCAATTGATGCCAGATAGGGATCAGAGCGTTGACGATGTAAAGATAGGAGTTTCGTTTTAGATGCATTAAAGGTGACCGGCCACGTCTTCCCTCACTGAACCAGGCGCTCGAGATCAGAGGAGAGAGAATCAGAGAGAACTTTGTCATTTACAGAGATTGGAGTTCAGATTCCTGATAATGACCTTCATTAACCATCCTTATTTGATCTGTTTCTGAATCACTTTTTATTTCCCATTCTCTTCCATTGGGTTCTTCTGATCATGCTGTCACTGATGTTGGATTTATTTTTCTGTGAAGCTTTCAATTGACTGTCAATTGACTGTCCCTTCTATAGGATGACCTTGGCAACAGACTTGATGTATGTGTTCCATTTCAGATCAGGAGTAAAATTTTTTGATATTAAGAAGAATGCTAGTGCAGCACATTTAAATGAAAGCATGTTAAAAAACAAAAAAAATAGGGCGAGTAAATCCACTAGTATATAAATTGGTTAGTTGAAAATAACAGGAAATAAAAGTTCAGTTTGGGTCAACTTACTGAACTAGGAGTTAAGATTACTAGACTTTGGAAATCCATAGAAATGGATACATCACATCACATGGCTCAAAGAGAGAGTGAGACAAAATGTCTATCTCTCCACTGCACTTTATCTGTCTCTAATTTTTTCTCTCTTCTTCCCTATCCCGTTTTCTGTTTGTCTCTGCCCAAACCTCTTTTTCACCTCCACCCAGCCCATTCCTCTCTGGACACACACAGACAATTTTCCTTCGTGTAATATATTCTGTGAAGAATAAGGCAACCTTTTTTTTTCTTATTCCACTTAGTCTATAAAAAATTAATGTGTATTTTTTTAACGATAAATACACTTTAGAAACTTGCTTGAACTTAAGGAGAATGTCTTTAGAGGTCAAGGTAATGTATTGATTTTATTTTCCTAAGAGACTTTACAAAAACCGTTTTCTAATATTCTTAAAATTTTTAAATGATTTGAAAATTGGTTTGTTGATGAGAAGAAAAACAAGTTCAATTAGAGCTACGCAAATATTCTGCCCGGATAAATGACTTCATTAAATCGGTCTTTGAGCAAAGAAATGCCAAGTAAGAATGCTGTCAGTTCCATAATTGGTCTTGGAGGAATCAGAAGATATTTTTATGACAAAGCCTATAAAAACAAAACAAGGAATGGATATTCCTAAGATACGTCCATTCAACTTGCATGCTTAGCCGCAAAAATTCTATTTCAAACCTAAGCGTGACAGACCTATGAAAATGCTATTTTAAAACCCTAAAGGATGTCAGTTTGACCCTCAGCCTGACAGATTAACGAAAATACTATTTTGTACTTAAGCGTACAGATAAAAAAAAGTATTATTTCAAATTTAAGCATAACAGAGCAATGAAAATGCAATTTTAAAATTAAGCGTTGATTACTAATGAAAATTTTGTGCTTAAATGTGACAGAGCAACAAAAATGCTATTTCAAACTTAAGTGTAACAGACTAATAAAAATACTATTTCGTACTTAAGCCTGACAGACCAACGAAAATGCTATTTCAGACTTAAGCTTGACAGACCAATGAAAAGAATATTTCATACTTAAGTGTGACGGAGCAGCAAAAATGTTATTTCAAACTTAAACATGATAAACCTGGGAAAATAGTATTTTAAACATGTTAATTTAAATTTAAGCTTGACAGACCAAAGAAAATGTTATTTCAAAATTAAGTGTGACAGATCAACAAAAATGTTATTTCAAACTTAAGCGTAAAAAAGTAATGAAAATACTATTTTGTACTTAAGCCTGACCAAACAACAAAAGTTTTATTTCAAACTTAAGTGTGACAGAGTGACAAAATTGCAATTTCAAACTTAAGCATGACAGACTAATGAAAATGCTATTTCAAACTTAAGTGTGACGGACTAATCAAAGTACTATTTCATTCCTAAGCGCGACAGACCAACGAAAATACTGTTTCAAACTTAAGCATGACAGACTAATGAAAATACTACATCGTTCTTAAATATGACAGACCAACAAAAATGTTGTTTAAAACGTAAGTGTGATAGACCAACCAAAATAATATACGATGATCTTATAAGAATGTTTGAACACATCTAAAAATGAAACCGGAAGTAATGTACACTAATCTTGTGAGGGAAATGAGTTTTTCACTGGTGAACCTCATTGGCGTTCACAGATTTTTCTAGCATTGTTTTAGGAATAGGTTAGCCAGGTGTGCTTATAATCTTAAACACAGACAACAATATGTGTCAAAAATCCAGTATCCTTTTTTTTTTTTTTACTTAGGCGTCACCACTTATCAAGGTCCAAAGGTCACTCGAGGATAATGGTTAGTGAATGTTAGATGGTAGTGTAGTAATCGTTAATGGTTTAAATTGGGTAGAATTTGATTATTTATGGAGACTGCTTAACAAGAACTTATTAACATTGGTTTTGAAGTCTACCATGTTGTATTAAACTGGGAAGCGGATCAGCAGAACAGTGTTCTACAGGCAGACAGTTCTGGGAAAGAAGCTTTGTTCATGGAATCTGTGTTTAGATTTAGTTAGAGAGTGGAAGAAATCGTATATAGTGGTTGAAGTTAGTGAAGTGTTTTTTGTGAAAGTTTGGCAAGGGGAAACCATAGATTGGAGTTCAGTCGAGCACTTGCCATGAAAATAATGACAGAGCAGAAACAAGCTTGCAATGTCTCTTCTGTGTGGGGAAAGGTTGCAGGGAATAAAAAAGGGCATCGCCTACTAGTTTTGAACTATCAAGGGTGCGCCGAGCAACTCCTGCTCAGAAAAAATGCCAAATTACTTTAATGGTGTTATCTGTGGAATAGTTTTGATGCAGAAACGTTTCTTTTGGAATTGCTTTTGTTCATCTGTGGATTATTGGAATTCCCTTCCTGCTTTCTGTTTCCTCAACGGTACCTACGTGCAGAAATTTACATATAATGCGAACAAACATCTTCCTATTCAACTCCCCACTTAGGATCCAACATTCCACATTCGCATAAATCTGGTTCTCATCACAGTAGCTCCTTACACCCCAGTGGAAATGTGCCTTATTACCTATTAATAACGATAGCATATTCTCTCCAAAGAGCTTCACGACATGATTGAGAACAGAATTTCTTTAGGGCTGTATTTTTTCTTGCAGTAAGATTTAGCTGTTTTACCATATACAGCACCTGTTATTTATAAGTGGCCACTCCTCTGGTACTGGCCGGGCTAAAGGTCACTTAACGTTGGTGATCTTATAAGAACCAGTGTGTCCAAGTGATTATGCCATATTATAAACGATTCATTGTACATGATTAATTAAACACAAGTTGCTATTTTACCTGTTGGGTTCGCCTTTTTCTAATACATGTATTGATAAGATAGTGAACAATTGATTGATTTAGTCATATGATCAGAAATATAAAAGGTGTCACTCAGAAGTTCACTTCCTCTTTTCCCCCCTTTCAGTTTGTTAATATCATTTATCCACTGCTCATATTCGTAAAAAACAGTTCTGTGACCTACAATTAGTTTTCTCTCTATCCAAACCAGTTCTGTCAATCTGTTTTTTGGAGTATTTGCTAGAGTCTGTCCTTCGTTATATCCACTTATTAGGAAGTTTAATGTGCGTGTGTATTGTTGGTTGATTACTTTTGAGCACAAATAAATCCTACTACGTTTTTATGAGTACGGTTTTCCATTCTCTTTTGTAAAAGTTTATAAGTGGTGACTAAGGCTATGACAACAGCATATTCTTTCCCTTGTTTTGATTCTCAGGTATATATCCATTGATATCTTTTATGCTTTTTGTGTAGAGTGATGTGGTTCTCGGTTGATTAATTGTGTCTAACTGTATCGGATATCTACTCGAGAGTAAAAACAATGAAAAGAATATGCTGTTGTCCTAGCCCTAGTGATGACTTCGACGTAACCAGCTGAAGGAAGTATCTGGTTGAATTTTTTTGTTTTTTATATAAAAACTAGCGAGGGATACCCAGAGTTGCCCGGGTGTTTGGAGGTGTGTGTGGTTTTGGGTACATCAAAACTCCGGGGGGGGGTTTAAAATAAAAAAAATGTTTTGGTAGGTAAGTATGAGGATCGAACCCGAACCCTTGAGGCAAAGTTGGAAATTAAAGTGTGAAAAAAAAAAAAAGAGTGCAATGTTACCCATTGGGCCACCGCGAGATGCTAACGGAAACACGTTTGAATTTATTTAATTACTTAAATTAGAAGGTGCACGTTTTAATGACTTAATGAGGTCAACTTTTGACTGCGGGGTAGCATTTCATTTAGTGCGGGAACGATTTTTTTTTTTTTTCACATTGTGCTTTCGGACATTTCCGGCGATTGAGACCGGAAAAATACCTAGACAGTTAGCGTCACTTTTATTATAGGAAAAGGCCTAACCCACATGCGGCGAGTGAAAACTGTTGAATATTTATCTTCCCGAAGTCGAGCAAATTAAATAGACAGGCGAGCTCCGTTGTTAACTCTGAGATATTACGATTTACATGTGATATAAAAAGTTTTAAAAAGTTGTTAGGCAACCGACCACTCCTCTGAAAAAAGCCTTTTGTA
Source organism: Euprymna scolopes (assembly GCF_053919585.1). NCBI lineage: Eukaryota > Metazoa > Mollusca > Cephalopoda > Sepiida > Sepiolidae > Euprymna > Euprymna scolopes. The sequence continues at coordinate 65,260,510 of NC_136511.1, forward strand.
GACATACAGAAAAAGCGAACACACATACACACATACATTTTCGCTTTTATATATATACTAGCGAGGGGTACCCGGCGTTGCCCGGGTGTTTGTAGGGGTGAGTGGTGTTAAATAAAAAAGAAGCCGGGGGGGGGGGAGTAGGATCGAAGCCGAACCCCTGAGGCGAAGTTTGAAAATAAAATCGGCCAGCCAGAAGTGAAAGATGTTTGAAAGTCGTCAAGCGTTACGACAACGATGATGACAATGTAAGCATTGTTATAAGTGAAGTAAGAAAAGAAAACAACGTTTTAATTAAGCGGGGGGGGGGGTAAAACACAAAAAAAATAACGTAAGGCAAACGAACGAACTTTAAGTGAAAAATGGCTTAAATAATACAGGGTTCAATATTTAAATTTAAAAAATCGAAAAGAAAAACCAAAAACATCTCACACCACGATTCGAACCCAAAACGTTTAGATAATGAACCAAGGCCTTAACTACCTGCGCTAAAGCGGCGTATATAAAGTTTGTTCGGTTTATCAACTATTTAAAGTAAATCAGGTCATGACGTCATCTGACGCATGCGTTGTTGACCCTCCCTCCTGTCGAATCTCTCTCTCTCTCTCACTTCGTCTGCCTTACTCTAAAGACTGGAAAATGGCGTCTGGCTGTTTTTATTTAAAAAAAAAAAACTTTGATCGTTAATATTTTTTGTAAGCGTGTTTTTTTTTTTACTTTATTTTTCGTTTAACTATCGTATCTACCTATTTTGAATGTGGTAATAACTTTGGTAATGTTGCCATAGCGTAGAAGTTCATAGTTTAGCTTTAATCAAATTTTTTTTTTACCGATAACAACATTTTTAAATTGTAAATTCAGACGCCCATTAGAGGTTGCTGGCGTCAAGATCATGTGACATGACTCAGCGGGTTTTAAATACAAGTTGACCCAAAATAAATGGCCACGTGTATACTTTATGTAGAAGAGTTTGCGGCCGTATTTTTGGGGCAGTTATAAATCGATTTAAAAATATGTAATGTTTAACATTAAAATGTCACTTTTTTGCCCCCCCCCTGCAGAAAATCGATCAGTTGACGCACTTCTGATGGTCACTTTGGGCCAATTTTTCGATATTTGTCGTCCGGAAGGTGGGGCTTTCATATGAGACCAAGTTTGTGAATTTTTGTTGTGTCTGTCGAAAGTTTTTAGCAGACACACAAACATACATACATACATTTTCGCTTTTATATATATATATAGATATAGATTGTCACTACTTATCTTTACTTATATATAAAGGGCATTCTTAATTTATATCAATACTATTTATATTTTTAAATATATAAGTGGGTAAGTTGGATTATTTGGACTACTGTTCTCATTTTGAGTGTTATTTTTACAACGTTTCAACCGATGTAACTTCCAACTTTCTTCAGGTGCATTCTGCCCAACCCGGGAATCTTTCTATTGAACTCGGGAATCTGCACTGAATTCCGAACAGAACCCTTTATTTAATAAACAGAGGTAGCATACTCTCGTTTTGTAAGCCATGACCAGGTAGATGTCTTAAGCAATTCACATTGTATTCTTAGTATCGCCTGCACTGAGTATTGAATCTTCAATCTCTAATCTATATTATCCGTTGTGCCAGGGATCCTTGCAGACATGTTTTAAAATCAAATCAATGGAAACAATATATAAACTGAGTTATGGCATGAATAGATAAATTCTGAAAATTTGACATTCAATGAAAAAAAACAACAAAAAGCTAAAAAAAAAAACTAAAAAAAAAAAAAAAACAAACTCAAAAAACAAAACACACGAAACATTTTAAATGGAATAACTATTTGACTAAATTGCGAGTTAAAAAAACCCAACTAACACTGCAATTCCACACGGCTTTATATTTACTTCTGTATTCGACAAACGCACAATCAATATTTACGAAATAGATTTTCTTCAAATGGGCATGTATAAAAAAAAAGGAAAAAAAAGAAAAAAAAAGAAAAAAAAGAAAAAAAAAGAAAAAAAAGAAAAACAAAAAGAAAAGAAAAAAAAAGAAAAAAAAAGAAAAAAAAAAAGAAAAAAAAAAAGAAAAATTCGATTTATTTAATCCATGGCTTTCATTTTATTTTTAATTTTTTTTTTATTACATTTTAACGCCATAGTATCTTGTGTGTACTTTTTGAAAATTTTATGAATTTCTCTCTCTCTCTTTTTTTTTTTTTCTCGGAAAAATCTTCTGCCTTGTAATATTTGACATTTTTACCACCGGAAACAAATCAATCTTTTCCGAAGTTTAAGATAATCCATTATGATTTGAAATTTTAATAATCTCATTCATTTTAGTGAATTGCTTGTCAAGCTTTTGTTTAAAATACGATTTTCCTTTGGCTTTTTGATCTTCAACTTTAAAATAACATTTTTGTTGATCTGTCATGCTTAAGTCAGAAATAACATTTCCGTTCTCTTTTTATTCTTAATTTTGAAAATTGCATTTTTGTTCATCTATCACACTTATGTTTGAAATAGCATCTTCATTTTTTTTTTAATTTTTGAGATAAGGATTGATAATTTTTTCTTTTTGTATTACTTGAACTACTATTCTCATCTTGGTGTATCTTGTCAAACTCGGAACTCTGTCTTTTTTTTTTATTATTATTATTTTTAGCAGAGAATCATCGCTTATCAAGGCTCAAAGTCCAGTCGATGATAAGCGCTAAAGAGTGTCAGGTGATTAGTGACATAACACTAATGATCAGTACTGGTGGCAGTTGGGTAGAATTTGATTATTGAAGAACTTGTCTACATTGAACTTGAAAGCTACCATATTGTAGTCAACTTGGAAGCAGCCCTGTAGTACAGAGTTTCATAGGCAGGTGGTTCTATGAAAGAAACTTTGTTAATGGAATTTCCATTTAGTATGAAACTTCAAACGGAAGCCTTTATTTAATCCATGGGGGTAGCATGATCTCATCCTGTCAACCATGACCGTAGTAATTTTGTAATTCTATTCTTAGTATGGCCTGCACTAGGGATTGGACTTTACAAAGACCCGTATTGTGACAGATAAAGTATTGAATAAAATTTAGTTCCAAGTGAAACTCTTCTCTCCTCCAGAATTCATTTTGGTTTCTTTGAAACCGAATTATCCGTTTAAATCAACGTTTCTAAATTTTTTAGATTAAGATTGGTTATTCGTATTATTAAGATTCATCAGACTACTGTTCTCATCTTGCTTTGTTAGGAAAGTTACAGGAAAAATGCTTAGATCATTCTATCGCTCCAGAAAGAATCCAACTCTCAATGTAATCCTCTAGCTATGTAAGAATCATATACGTCTTAAGAGAGTTCTCCAAAAGTTTAACAGACCATAAACACTGCTATTTAAAACTTGAGAATGGCAGACCAAAAATAACGAAATTTGAAGTTTAATATAAAACTGAAGTTTGGCAGACTAAAGACAATGTTATTTTAAACTTAAAGAAGACATAAAATCAAAAGGACCCGTGGCGCAGTGGTTAGAGTACTGGGAAAAATCAATTGTAAGAGTGACCTTCTCCTGAAGGTTGAAGGTTCAATTCTCAGTGTGGGCGACTTAAAAATACAATTGTAAATTACTCAGGACTTCTATTTAGTCATGGCTAATGGAACAAGAGCATGCTACCCCTGTGAAGTAAATAAAGGGTTCGGTTCGAAATTTCGTCCAAATTCCCGAAACATTTCTCGAGTTCGATGAAATACACCTGAAGAAGGTCGGAGATTATATCGACCGAAACGTTGTGAAAATGACTCTAAAGATGATAACAATAGTCCGATGAATCAAAATGATACATTTTAATCAAATTTGCTAATAATTGAAAAAAAAAAAAAAAAAAAATTTTGAAAGTCATTTAAATCTGCTTCAAAATTCTTAGTAATTGCTCATCTTTATTAAAATATTGAAAGATTCAAAAGCGTTTTACATCCAATAATTTTATACAAAGAAATATTTAATCAATATCAAAAGTAGTTATATTTTTAAAACAATTTAATTCAAGTAATAATTTAATGACCAACCAATGCAGTCATAATTACAGTTAACTTTTGTAATAATATTAGAAACACATAATTTGGTAAAAAAAAAAAATAAAATAAATAAGTAAAATAAAACAAATGGCATTACTTTGGAAAAAAAAAAAAAAAAAAAAAAAACGAATAAAAAATGAAAGTGAGAAGACTTCCGGAAATAATCCACACAAACGTGAAAATAGATTATCAGCATAAACGATTTTGTGATTACCATATCCGGAAGTCAACATCGCTCATGTATTATTGATAAAATGAAACATTGAAAAAGCACAAATTAAAGCTTGGAGACAATTTGATACAATTTGCTACAAACTAATTAGCATAAGAAAAGAAGCTCCACTTTGAAAGCATATATAACATATAAAAATTTGTATTATAATATTTCAAGAAAAGTCTGCCTATACAACGTTTATTACATAAAATCTAAATATACCTGCACTATCAACCAAACTCTAACCTCTGTCACATCACTGCAATGTTGCATGATTATGCTTGTTTTACAAGTATTTTAAAGTTATGTGCTCTGATGAACTCCAAACACTTGTCCCCCCACCCGACATATATACCCCCGTCTAATTTAATAAGCAGCAAAGTCCCACCCCTATACTATAGATGCCAGAAAATTCAAATAACAGTTTTTATTTGCTTATCCCGGGATTGTTTCTAGTCATCTTGCCATATATATATATATATATATTTTTGTGTGTTATGACATTTTTATCTATGCAATTATGCCATATATATATATATATATATATATATATATATATATATTTTTGTGTGTTATGACATTTTTATCGATGCAATTATGCAGAATGTAGAAACTATGCATAAATAAATGTGAGAGTGAAATATGAGGTTAAAGTAGTTTACTTGAAGCATTGTTTAATGTGTATATAAACGAAATTAAGGTTTATAGAAGGCAGAACAATGCAGAGATGTACCCGATAGACTCACACTGAAGCAACAAGGTATAATAGTGGAACCATGCAGTTTCACTTTATTGAATCAATAAATGTGTGTGTACAGTCATGCATATATAACATTCTATATGTAATATGTTCTTATGCTCTTACTTGTGTCGGTCCTGGATATGACCTTAAACTATATCCAGTGGTGAGGTCCCAGCTTGCGGGCTTTGGGGAGTGTGGGACCACCCTTTCTGGAGTGGTAGTACCTGTTAGGGTCCCAACTATGGGTTTAATAGAAACCAACTTGAAAACAACAAATATATTGTATTAAAAAATTTTTCTTCAAAATCTTTGGATTTGGCATTAAATAACCTGAAAAGGGTTGATATGCCGTAAAACAAGACCAATCAATCTTACTTGTGTCAGGTGGTGAGATAGTCAGGTGACATAGCCGTGATGCTATATATTTCACGAAGTCATCCTTCGTCAGGCATGTGTGTGATTTTCAAACGTGCATGGTGGTTCTTTCTGTGGCTTGATCTACAGTAATAACCACCGCACACTTTTGAAAGTAAAACACATGCTTGACGAATGATGACTTCCTGAAATATATTGCATCATGGCTATGTCACCTGATTCCCTGGCACAAGTAAGAACATAAGGACATCTATACTATAAATCTCACCTGTCTGTTTTAATGTACGTATGTATGTATGTTTACCTAACACTTTTGGATTTTCACGAGATTGGTATCATTTTGAGGCTCGGCACCTCAGATGACAAATATCGAAAAATTCGGCAAAAACATTAATTTCTTCACCCTCAGCTGGGTAGTTTTCTACAAGGAGGGGGTCGATTTTTTGTGAGCCATTTTTGCAAGTCATCATATCGGTTAGATTGACTTTGCCTAATTTTAACATTCTGAACTTTCGGTCACGTCATGGAGTAGCGGTAAGACGTCAGATTTTCTTTCACTTTCATTTCCGCCTTCACGTCACAGGTTCGAGCCTGCCTGCCTACTACCACCTTTTGTTTTTTGTTGCTCAACACACCTCCAAACATCCGGGCAACACCGGGCACCCAGGCTAGTATTACATGTAGAACGTTATATATATATATATATATATATATATATATATATATATATATCGAATCTCCAGACCAGTAGTAATCGTGTCACCCTGCACTGATTATTCCCGAAAGGATGAAACACTACTGTCTGTAGGTATTAAAAAATTATTATTGTAATAATTATGTCAGCCATTTAAGAAACTCGATTCTTATTTATTAATTTATTAATTTTTCAATAATGAATTCCAATTAAATAATATATATCAGTTCTTATTGTTGCGCACTTTGAAATTGAAATAGAAAGTCGGTCACCTAAGCTCGCATGCGAAGATCACAGTGCTATAATCATTAGTAGATCAGTATAGCCGGATGTTATCACATTTAAAAAAAATAAATGTTAAAATTTCAATGATATTTCTCGCAGTTGAGATTGGCTGTGTGTGTGTGTGTTTTTTTTTCTTTCTAATGGAGTCAGAGATGGCTTCGGGACTGGGTTCGAATCTCCCGACCAGTAGTAATCCTGTCACCCTGCACTGATGATTCCCAAAAGGATGAAACACTAGTGTCTGTAGGTATTAAAAATTATTATTGTAATATAAATATATATATATATATATAATGTTATACGACCTTCCTTGAACAGAGGAATTTACACCGATTAGCACTATAAATAGCGCTAGTAATTCCAACACCGGTGAGAGAGATGCGACTGCACTTCAACTGGTAGCCGAGTGCCCAGCAGATATTCACGCTTTCCTATCTTTGTACATTATTGTTAATACACTTGTTCCTTAACCGAACCTCGATTTGATTGTTCTTATTTTCACTGTTATTCCACGACACAACATATATATATATATATGTATGTGTGTGTGATTGTACATATATACACATGTATTGATTCAATAAATTTGAACTGCATGGTCGGTATACCATTATACCTTAAGTTGCTTCAGTGCGAGTCTATCCGTTACATCTCTGCATTATTCTGCCTTCTATAAACCTTAATTTCGTTTATATACACATTAAACAATGCTTCAAGCAAACTACTTTAGTTTTTTTAAACATTAAAGTTTTATTTCAAAGACGAGAGAGGGAGAGAGAGAGAATAATGACTGTAAACTTACCGGACTGGGTCATCTGGATGGAGGCCTCCAATGTCTTCATAAGCATAGAACATCACTGAAAAATAAAGGGGAAAAAAATACTTATTAGACATTTTTATTTGAAATGTTTTCTTTTACCACATTGAATGTAGTTTGTTGTTAAGGGACTTGGATTAATTTGTATCTAATTTTGGTTTATGAACTTGTGGTCGTGTGTACAATCATTGCACAGGCTGTGATCGTCAAGTAATGGGCTTTGTTTGGATTCGGGTTACTTGATTTCCACACTGGCCGTAGTGTGAATCATGTGCTGTAACAAAGGGATTTTCGTCCGAAATGAAATAAAAACTTTGAGTTTAAAAAGTAAAAATACTTTTTTAAGTTAAAATGATACTCGATTCATTAGAGAAGACTTCGCTTCTTAAAAAAAATTTTTTTTTTTTTGAGTTCTAAGGCTAAATGTTAAATATAATGGTTAAAATATCTGAATTATGTAGCCTCGATCTGTGCGGTGACAAAGGGATTTTCCTCTCAAATAAAATAACTTTGAACTTAAAAGCAAATAATATGTTTTATAAGTTCAAATGACACTCGATTCATTAGATCAGACTTCATTTTTTTTTTTTTAGTACTAATGAGTCTCCGTTTATCAAGGCACAGAGATCACTCCAAAATAAAAGGTAAAAATTAATGATAGGACGATTCCAATATTTTTCCACCACCTCCAATTCCGATTAAATTACCGATTCTTAAAAATAAATTCCCGATTCCAATTCTTTATAACTCTCTAAATATTTAACTGAAGAATTGTCATTTTTCTCCAATTACTGTAAAAACACAAGTTAAACATGCTGATATTTTTTCAAGCATATAAATACTCTTGTGGGAATGATCTATAGATTTTAATTTTACTGGTAGATTAAAATCAATAAATATTTATGATTTTATAATTACAACCAGTAGAGGAAGATTTTCTTTAAACAAAATGAAATAAAGACAAAAGAATCGTTTTTGGCATCGGAAAATTGGCACAATTTTTTCCGATTCCGATACCTCTAAAAGTTCCAATTCCAAATTTCGATTAACTGTCCCAACACTAGTAAAAATATTTGGTATTTGTAATCAAGACAATTGTGATCAAACACATAATAGCCTGCTTATTAGCTCAGACTTGAAATTTTGACTCGGTGTAACCAACTAGCAGAGCCCGCAGGATGCTCATCAGGTATGCTGCAACACCAAATCTCCTCAGATTATTTATCTACTTGAAATGTATAAACTTGTCCGTTTTGTTTGATCACTCCTTGAGTACACTTTAACTTCATCAGCTGTCAATCTCAAGACATAAAAACTGTCTGTCCACTATCTAAAATTGTACTTGCTTTATCAACAGCAAACTTCTAATGAAGCCAACTGAATCAACAATATGCTTTTCAGCTCAGACTTATAATCCTGACTCTCTCTGAGACTAACCGAATTGTATTCTGACAAAAAAGAGCCGACGGACTACTATCCTGATTAACTTCAACAAAAACAAACAAACAAACAACAAAAACAAACAAACAACAAAAACAAACAAACAAACAAACAAACCGCTGCACATTTATTTTTGCTTGAAATATATGTAGACCTCAGTTGTCAGTCTTGTTTGGCCAGCCAGTGAGTTCGCTTGAACCTCATCAGCTGTTGATTGCTGGACATAAATACTATCTGCTCAGGAGCTGCCTTAGCTGAAGTAGAAATAAATTCTCTGGGATCTCATGGAATCTATTTTATTGGTTGAGAATTTATGATTTAGTGCTAATGCAATGTTTTCCATTTCTAAAATTGTATTTCTCATGTTTATGATATATCTTTCTTTAGATAATCATAACACAGGACATTCACTTAGGGTAAATCCAAAGGTTTATTTACAAAGGGTACAATACAGGAGTTTGACTTGTTCAGTGCCTTCTGAACTCTCTAATTCTGGAGGAGTATATCTACAATGTCTATCTTATGACGTGTGTGAATTTTTGAGATGAGGATTGGTTATTTGTATTATTATTCATCGGACTACTGTTCTCATCTTGAGTGTGATTTTTACAACGTTTTGGTTTATGTAACCTCCGACCTTCTTCAGACGTATCTTGTCGAACTAGGAAATGTTTCTGTCGAAGTCGGGAATTTGGATGGAATTTTGAGCGGAACTCTTTATTTACTTCACGGGGGTAGCGTGCTGACGGAATAAGAGCATGCTACTCCTGTGAAGTAAATGAAGGGTTCCGCTTGAAATTCTGTCCAAATTTCCGATTTCGACAGAAACATTCCAGAGTTTGACAAGATACGTCTGAAGAAGGTTGGAGGTTACATCAACCGAAACATTGTGAAAATCACACTCAAGATGAGAACAGTAGTCTGATGAATAATAATACACACAATATCTATCTTATTGTCTGGAGGGGTGTTAGGCCATTCCATTATAGCAGTTTAATAAAAATTCTGACGGGGTGGGGCGCACACACACACACACACACACACACACACACACACACACACAGAACGTGGCTTGATACGTTACACGATAATATCCAAATTTTTGTATGCATGTAAGTTGTGAACGCTAACTGTTGACCTAACGAGATGGATACAGGCCACAGAGATGACATGTATTCAAAAAACACCATCTCATATATCATTTCAAATGAGGGAGTGAAGAACAGACCCTGACAAGCAGTTGGGTCATATGAAAATCTATTGACTATTTAGAAAAGAGGAAAAGAAAGTGGTGCAGCCATGTTACATGATCATGAAGTTTCACAAAGACAATCTTGAAATGAGTTGTACAGGGACCAAGAAGAGGGAATAGACAAAAAAATTGGTAGTGGGTGGGAGGGATAATATCTGAGAGTAGATACGTCTGACACTGACAAAAAGGCATAAAATCAGAAGGGCTAGAGAAAACTGTTTGCTAAATTACTTTGACATCCCAAGAGACAGATAATGGTATAAAGCGGTTGAATGCAAAGCAGGATGAATCCATTTTTTTAATTGAGAAATGAGACTTTACAAAATGAATCTAAAATTTGACCGTAAAAGATTATTTTAGTTTGAGAATAGGAAGTTGACTTTCAGTTCACTTTCGGCATCCTCATAACTATCACTTTCCCTATTTTTGTCCTTTAGTTCTCACATTCCATGAACGATGCTTCTGGCAAGGAGGGAAAAATTGCTATTTTTCTGGACTGAAATCTATCCATACAACATATCATTGGCTAATTTTTTTGGCCTCATAATCATAACACAGGACATTCACTTAGGGTAAATCCAAAGGTTTATTTACAAAGGGTACAATATAAGAGTCGGACTCGTTCGGTGCCTTCTGAAGTGGTTTCATGCTTTGAAGCCATTTCCACAAAAATTCTTTTTAAGTATTTATGCCAATACCACATTACTTTAATAAATAAAATGATTTGGTGTTACAGTGATGAAAGTGATCCTGTATGTTATATACAGGACCACTTTCATTACTGTAACACCAAATCATTTTATTTGAAAAGATATTCGGTGGTGAGGCCCCATGTTGGGGAGGTGGAGTATATGGGGTTGCCCCATAATTCCATTGTTCCTTGGTCCATTTTGGCCTGAAGTGGTAATACCTATTAAACCATCTGATGCTACTAGATCAGGCTGTCTGAAGATACTGTCCTCCTGACCAAAAATACACCAAACATTACAGGTGACTGGGGACCGCCTGCGAATTTAATATTCACTTGACATTTCCTCTTTTGGAGGAAGCTGGTTCGACTCGACTGGGGTGGATGCCATATTAAGATGAAAAAAAAAAAAAAGATAAAATGCAACAGTTTTCTAAGTGATGATGTAATAATTTTGAAAATGGCGTTCATCACGTTTTGCATTCCAGTTCTTATCTGCATCGATATAAGTTTTGAACCAAACGTCCAGTTTTAGATTTCTTGTTTTCGTGACAAGTTATAAAAGACCTCAAGAAGTTAAATTTTGTTATCAATCCTTTTTCTTATAAGCAGGGCCGACCTAAGGTTACTGCAACCTATGCAGCTGCAGGGGGCCCACATGCTTTCATAGGCCCTGCGCTGATTTATTTATTTATTTTTTCTCTCCAAATCTTAATTTTCAGTTATTATCTCTATTCCAACCTACACAGGGCTCTTCACAATCCATTTGAATAGGGTACTGCAATCGCCGAGTCAAACTCTGCTTATAAGAGAGAAACAAAAGGATTAGCTGAGATGCTTCTCAAAAAGTGACTATATCTGACAATTAGCACAATTCCCAGCAGAGTTATGTCCTCCTGATTAATTGGGTGACTAGGGAGGAGATTTTACCAGTTTAAGTGACGCTTTCACAATTTACATGACAGTCGTGATGCTAATATACAGAGGAGTGATATTGATTGGTGGTTGGCTAATAATCAGATTCAATAAGATGCAAATCTACATCTAGGGAGAATATTCTTGATTATTAGGTTGGTGAAAGAGACCAGGCTAATATCCAATTTGCTGGGAAAATTACTGGAAAAATGCTTAGATCATTCTATCGCTCCAGAAAGAATCCAACTCTCAATGTAATCCTCTAGCTATTTAAGAATCACATACATCTTTTTTTTTTTTTTTTTTTTTTTTACAAGGTGGTCACCACTTATCAAGACCTGGAAGCCACTCAGGGATAAAGGTTATTGTAAATTAGTGTGGATATTTAATAAAGTGTCTACTTAAGGGGGCGGTTCATCAGGAATTTGTTTACATTGGACTTGAAGACATCCAAGTTGTAGTCAGGAGGGAAGCAGGCAGACGGAACAGAGTTCCACAGGCGTGCAGTTCTAAGAAAGAAGCTTAAAGAGAGTTCTCCAAAAGTTTGACAGATCATAGACACTGCTATTAAAAACTTGAGAATGGCAGACCAAAAATAATGAAATTTGAAATTTAAAATAAAACTGAAGTTTGACACACTAAAGACAATGCTATTTGAAACTTAAACTCGTAAGACCAATGACAATGTTATTTCAACCTTGAGAATGGTAAAAAAAAAAAAATAAAAAAATAAAGTAAAATAAATATTTCAAACTAAAACTTGGCAGACCAAGAAAATCCAATTTCAAACTTGAGCATGGCGGAGTATCTGATGAATTTTTTTATGTGGATGTGTATCCAAAAATCTTTCTGCCTAACTCCCTACTCAAGTTGCCCCTATAAATCTTTGCCCCTATCACAGTAGCTTCTTGTGCTTCAGAGGCAACACGTCTTGGTTAGAGTGGTCCAAAGTAAAAAATAATAATTTTAATAAAAGCAAAAACAAAACAAACATTTAAAATAAGTTTTTAAAATCAGGTTGCTGAGTTAAAGTCATCATACTGACTGTGTGGATTATTAATCTTGTTATATAAATTGGACTTAAATGTTATAAAAATATAAATTTCATCAATAGCATAGATGGCATTCCTTGAATAAAAATTAAAAAAAAAAATCATCAGAAAAAAGAGGTAAATGAAAACAGAGGAATTCAGACGTAAGTAGTAACATACTTTCAGTTACTGGCACATGCATGGTCACGTTTATAAGATGTGTTCTTTGTAAACATGCACAAAATGGTTGCATGTTTAATGTGTTGCATAGTTGCAACGCATGTAAAGAATAGAGTCGCCGCGAGTGAGAAATATCTAGTACAGAGAAAAGAAATTGAAAATATGTCTAATCTAGAGTTTGACCATCCAGAATTCAAATGGTTCCACTTGAGAAAATAATGTTCCTTCAGATACGAGGTTATCTGCTGTGGTTATGATCTACTTGAGTTTTTACAAAAATAATGGCCGGCAAGATACAAGACCTCTAGGTATTTTATACTCAAAGATAAGGCTGGCCATTATCTCGAATAATATTTCTGGGGTAGTTCCACAGATATCTTTATATATTCTAGCAAAGGGGCAGATGGAGCCAGTTGGTCCTCTGGGGGTCTCGTGATCGGTTTGATTTTCTGAGGTCTGACAGGCATTTAGTTTTTGGTGACATTCAGAAACAGGTAGTCTATTTGTGTTCATTTAAAGTTGTGTTTTAATTTGGTCAAGCTAAGAATTCCCATTAGTAAGTTCAGTAGAAGAAAACGAGTATCATTGTAGCCTCCGCCACCAAAAAATTAATTTTTGCTACTTGTGAAAACTAGACCATGCAATTGATGCTGAGCTGATATGTCAAATTATTATCTTCATAATTATGATTTCAATATGATATTTCAATTTGATATTTGAAAAAATGATATCTTAATATATTACTTTCAAATAGCGTTTTCAGATTGCACATTTGAAATAGCGTTTTCAGATTGCACATTTGAAATAGCGTTTTCAGATTGCACATTTGAAATAGCGTTTTCAGATTGCACATTTGAAATAGCGTTTTCAGATTGCACTTTTGAAATAGCGTTTTCAGATTGCACTTTTGAAATAGCGTTTAGAGTATTCACATTTCAAATAGCGTTTAGAGTATTCACATTTCAAATAGCGTTTAGAGTATTCACATTTCAAATAGCGTTTAGAGTATTCACATTTCAAATAGCGTTTAGAGTATTCACATTTCAAATAGCGTTTAGAGTATTCACATTTCAAATAGCGTTTAGAGTATTCACATTTCAAATAGCGTTTAGAGTATTCACATTTCAAATAGCGTTTAGAGTATTCACATTTCAAATAGCGTTTAGAGTATTCACATTTCAAATAGCGTTTAGAGTATTCACATTTCAAATAGCGTTTAGAGTATTCACATTTCAAATAGCGTTTAGAGTATTCACATTTCAAATAGCGTTTAGAGTCTTCACATTTTCAAATAGCGTTTAGAGTCTTCACATTTTCAAATAGCGTTTAGAGTCTCCACATTTTCAAATAGCGTTTAGAGTCTCCACATTTTCAAATAGCGTTTAGAGTCTCCACATTTTCAAATAGCGTTTAGAGTCTCCACATTTTCAAATAGCGTTTAGAGTCTTCACATTTTCAAATAGCGTTTAGAGTCTTCACTTTGAAATAGCGTTTTGAGATATCATTTTGAAATAGTATTTTGAGATATCATTTTGAAATAGTATTTTGAGATATCATTTTGAAATAGTATTTTGAGATATCATTTTGAGATTTTGTACAAAATGATATCTGGAAATATTATTTCAATGTTGGTAGTTCTAAAGGATATTTAAAAATACTATTTCAAAGTGATATCTCAAAAAGCTACTTCAAACAAAAACGTGACAGACTGATTTGATAAAACTGTGCCGTTGCATCTAAGCATCATATTGTTTGTAATCTATCCTCATTTAAACAAAAAATATATTTATTTAAGGAAGCTTCTATTACTATTTTACAATTATGAAAAGCTGGCATAAATAATTAGACAAATACGGTCAGAATTTTAATTAAATCAAAATTTAATTAAATTTAAAGATGAAAATTCTGTTAAGCTATTTACGAAACAAAGCGAAAAATGAACGCTTACTTAATGGAGACCTTCAAAATAATTAATGACTTTTCTGCATATCGAACTTTTTTAATATTTCTTCATATACAGGGCATTTACTGGAAAGACAGATTTTGAAAACTAAACTTACCATTCAATTAAATATAGATTTTTTTCTAATAAAGGAATATATTTTTGAAAACAAATTGCCAAATTAGATTAAAAATAACGCTAATGTAAATTATTCTAAGAATCCACTGAATTGTATTTATCTCCTTTTCACAATGCAAGGATGTGACACACGGTCAGGAAAGTGGGATTTGAAACCAACGCCCCAGATGAAAATCACTCTGACCAATCAAAAATTGCTCGGATAGGCTCGTCAGCATTCCTTGGTAGGGATACCACAGGAGATTAACAATAAACTAACTCCTTCTCAAATGGCTAAGGTAGCAAACTCAAAAAACAAAACAAAAAACAACAACTTTATATTGCTAAAAAAATAACAGTATAAATATATTTGAGGGTTGTTTTTTATGATACCCCCCCCCCCAAAGAATTTGGAATGTGTATATATATATATATTTTAGGACTAGTTTCTTCTGTGGAAAGCAACCATTTATTAAGTCGCCTGATGAGAACTTCTGGTTTTAACCGACCATTTATCTGAAACCTTAGCATGTCCAGTGTCGCGACCATGTAAATTTGTTTATATTAATAAAAATATATCTTGCTCTTTTATTGAGCACTTTTAATTAACCTTGTTAAATTCGTTAGTTATCACTCTTGAATACCTTTAACCTAGTGTGTGTATATATATATATATATATATATATATATATATATATATATATATATATATATATATATACTGTTATGCAGTTGACACAAGTTGCCAGAGAGGCAGACCAGCAGGTCTCACTAGACCAGGGACAGAACACACATGCGATTTTTAAATCTGTTTGTGGTTTTGTTCATGTATTCTTCCACTTGTATATCGGAGAGAAGGAAAGGAATTTCACATTTTTTACAGTAAAAAAAAAAAAAAAAAATTAATTAAAAGTAAACCCCCCCCCCAAAAAAAAACAAACAAATAAAAAAACAAAAAAAACAGGATTCACAATTTAGTTTCCTTGGGCCGTTGTATTGGGCCAACACAAACCTCCAAGTATCTGAAATAAATCAAAATTTGAAAACATTTTAAAGAAATGATTATTTCCTTAAAATGTAATGTTTCTTTTGGATAACTCCTTTTATTCTTGCTTAACCTTTTTTTAACTATTGGTTCACAACTTATCAAAGCCAAGAAGCACTTAAAGGTCAGGTTAATGAGACTGACTGATTGTCAGCCGAAAGATGAGGAAACTTATGGAAGTACTACATTGATAAGTAGTATGAATTTTGTTTGATTACTGAAGGGGTAGCATAGGACAAGAATCTGTTGAAATTGGATTTGAAGATGACCATGTTGTAATTTGAAGAAAAGCAGTTCCACGGTAATGTGTTGCAAAGGTAGGAAGTCCTTGGCAAGCACTTTCTTCATGGAAATTCCGCCTGATGCTAGGCACATGAGAAAAACGGAAGTCTTTTTTTCTGTTGTGGTAGGAAGACGAGTTCTTGCTGTGAATGTCGCACAAGGAGGAACCAGAGATTGGAGCTCAGTCGAGTTTAGAAGAATTTGTATAATAACATGCTCGTACCTTCATTTGTATATACGTTATCATCTTCCACAATTATTAAAAAAAAAAAAAAAAAGAGGTTGCTCAATCGTCGAAGTAATTGAAAAATATTTGGTGTTGTTAGCTGCTAAAAATTTACATTTTATCTATTTCGAAATGAATTGTTCCAAAATCAAAATAAGGTAACATAACTAGAATTCTGTCGTCATATTGTCATAAAAGCGAAATTTGTTTTATTTAAAGAATGTTTAGCTGACAAGTATTTTTATGGTGAAAAATAAAGAATTTGGTTAATAAGCAACCGTGGACTTTCCACAGGCCCAGCTGGTTTGATTAATAATATTTCATTTGTGTGTACATGATTATAAAAAAAAAAAAAAGAAAATGGATCGTCCAATCACCAAAAATGAAATGCAAATGGATAATCGGGAAATATCTGGTGTCGTTGGTGGCAAACATTAAAGTTTTACTCATTTAAAAATGAATTGTTCCAAAATCGAATAAGATGCAATAAATAGAATTCTGTCATTTTCCATTAAAATTAAAACCATATCTCTGCCCTATTTGAAAGTACTTGATAAGATACAGAAACGTATCTGTAATTTCATTGGCTCCGGCATTTCTTCTTCTCTGTAACCTCTCTTTCACAGATGTGATGTTGCTAGTCTCATTTTTTTTTTTTAACAAATACTATTACCACATACGTTCTTCAGAATTGTCTAATCTATTCCCTGCTTCCTTTGTTCCAGCCCGTTTGACTTGGTCTAGTGGTCTCCATCAATTACTTCATTGTAATACAGCTTCTCACTCCAGTAGCTTCTTTTCAAGAACTGCAGACTTGTGAAACTCTCTTCCTGCTCGCTGTTTTCCCCCTACCTATAACCATGGTCTTTTCAAGACTAAATTCAATAGGCATCTCCTGTTTTTGTAATAATCATCTTTCATGCCTGTTAGCTCCATACATCAAGTGGCTTCATGCCTTGTCATGTGATTTTTATTAAAAAAAAAAAAAAAAAAGTTATATTCGTTTTTATTATTTAAAGGATTTTTAGCTGACAATTATTTTTATTACAAAAAAGAGAATATATTTGTAACATGGCCGTTACACTCGAAACGTGTTCATTACAGCTCAAACCTCTCTCGGACCCCCCCACGCTGTCCGGCACCTTTGAAAAAGAACAAACAAACAAAAATAAATAAATCTGACTGCTTTTCTTTCTTCTTTAATACAAGTGGTTTATTACCGTTTTTCTTTGTTCCCATATTGATATCAGCTTAAAAGTCCCTTGCCATCATCCATCTGGCCCGACATACACTTTTCTTCTCTGATCTCAGCTGGCATTAGCCAGCCATTCCTCGTCTTTAACTTAACATGTCTATTCTCTTTGGCGCCGACTTTTTTCTCTCTGACCACGTGGTGTCCTTTTTTTCTCTTTCTTTATGTACCAGCTCCCATACACTTTCTAATTTGCATACACATTCAAACGCTGCTCCTGCTGCTAATACAATTGCTTGCCATCCATCCTTCGGCTGCTGCTGCTATTTTCCCATGCGCTCATATGTACTCTCTTACATATTTTTTTTTTCTTTTTAATAAAAATTAAAATTTTGCCAACAATTAAATAAATTAAGAAATTAGAATGTTCATTTATTTATTTAAAGAAAAATATTTAGCTATACTAGAATCACCAATCACCATAGGTCGTGGATATGACCTTAAACTATATCCGATGGTGAGGCCCCAGCTTGTGGGCTTTGGGGAGTGTGGAGCCACCCTTTAATTGCCATTGTTCCCAGGTCCACTCTAACCCGGAGTGGTAGTACCTATTAGGGTCCCAACTATGGGTTAAATAGAAACCGACTTAAAAAACAAAAAAAAAACAAATATACTCTATTAAAAAATTGTTCTTCAAAATCACTGGATTCGGCATTAAATAACCTGAAAAGGGTTGATATGTCGTAAAACAAAAACAACCAACCAACCAATCACCATAATACCACATTTACTCCAGGGGTCATCTTACTTAAAATTCCCAAATCAATTTTTTTTTCAATTTTAAAATAAATATATACATATTAGACAATATTTAGAAAGTTGGTAGATAGGCAACTGTAGATGTTTTCACGAGGTCCTGCAAGTAAACTTAATTTGCATAATTATGTTAAAAAAGCGAGTTTTAATAAATTAATGCTTCGGTATAACAGATTTCTGGCTCCATGTTTTTTTTTTTTAATACATAAGCAAAAGCATTGTGCATGGATGTTATAAGAAAGGCTTTAAATTAAAAACAAGAAAAAAAAAACAGTTAATATTTTTATATGCGTTCAAAATTTTTTAGATCATGATTAATAATTTGGATTCTTTGGACTAGTATTCTCATTATAGTTATTACTTTTTATTATTACTTTTCATATTATTATTATATATATATTATTATTTTATTATTACTTTTCATAACGTTTTGCTTGATTGTCTTTCTGAATTTTCATATTTTGGTCAATATAACCTCCAACCTTCTTCAGGTGTATCTTGTCAAACTTTCGGAATATTTCTGTCAAACTCAGGAATCTGCACGGAATTTTGAATGATATCCTTTATTTAATCCGTGGGGTTAACATGCTCTCGTTCTGTCAGCCATGACTGAATTAAAGTCATTGTTGAGTGTCAGTAATGCGGTTAATACGGTACTGATTTGAACCCAACTTACTTGTGTCGGGCAGGTGCAGAAAAGTCAAAGGGTTACCAGTAGCATATCAGACTCAGTGACTTCCATTGACAGAGCGTGCACCTGCATGCTAGAAAGTGAGTCAGTGCGTTTTAGGTGCAGGCCGGTTGACAGGAGTTACCACTCCCCACACATACACCCATATAAATAGAAACACACATGGGTATTTGTAGCTGAGAGAGAGAAGGAACATTCAATTAGGGTCAAGAAAGCTTGAGTCAACAATGCGAGGGGTTCCCAGGTTAACTCACAAACAAAATAAAGAGATCATTGCCAGAAAATTGGCATCATGTTTTTGTCTTAGATGCTCTTTACAGCTCATTGACTAGTGACGGGAAGAACCACATCATAGACTAAGATAACAAAAAAAGGTATGGTGAACTTTTAACGCACATATATGCATGGACACACAAAGACAGAGTTGAGAACTACTAAGGTAGATACACAACTTAAGGGTCCTTAAAGGAGATCGAGTGCGTGTATATGCACTCAACTGTATAAATGTAT